>NW_026643119.1:3600000-4200000 GCF_028827895.1 Penicillium longicatenatum | reverse complement strand
AATCTACAGGCGTTTGCTGAAGGTCCGGGCCACCCGGAGGATATGAGTCTTTTTGACCCGTTTCAAGGTCTTTCGATGCCACCAAAGGAAGACATTGATGAGTTGGCTCTAGTCAACGGTTGGGATCGGCCACTGGTTGTTTGAGATTTTTAATTATTTATTTTTGATGCTAGGTGTTTGTGGTATGATACCTCGGAGGGGCGCTTTTTTTTTTTATCATCGTTCGTTGGCGTTGAACAATTTGATTCGATATTTGGACATCTGTACATCTTTCATTTGGATATACAACCTTTCGCTTGGTATATTCTATGACGCTCTGAACATGAATGCGAGATTATTATATGGTCTTATGCGAATACGTTCATTTCGGATTACTCGTGCCGCTTGAACCGAGCACTGGTATGTTCGAGTACTGTAGGAATCGGCCCCGGCAAGCTCGGGGATCCTGAGCACTTGGCCCCAACGACGAGTCAGTGACTTGCCAAGAGACGGTCCAACTGCTTTTACCGGAAGTGAGTACTAAGGACCCAAGCTTCTTCCGCAACTGCCACCGATCTCATCACTCTACCCCCAAGTCGACCTGCCTACTTTTGGGGGGTTTCTAGCCAATGATTTGCCACCAGGAACCCAGTCACAAGGTCTGGAGTCGACGAAGTTGGCTTGCCACTGAATCTCATTCGTGGCCATGCGGTCTAGGTTCTAGAAAGTCTGGGTGTCACTTCACGGAACCCACGGATTCGCCAATGGCCATGCCAAACGCAGTCCCCACTTCCCCGGACTCTCACGTTCTTCAACGGCTAACTCCGACAGCCTCAGAGAGGGAGTTCGTACAAGTGTGAATGAACGAGTCATCGTTTTCTTAATCTGTCGATTTATCCCATTTTCCAAGTTATCCAGGGCTATGCTGTCGAGTTCCCGGCCTTGGCGTGCGCCTGGGCAGTGAGATTATAAAAGGCCCCATGTCGGATTTTGGCACGAAAAAGCAGACAGAAGAAAAAGCTTTTTGATGCGCCATATTATTATTTGCCATCATGTTTGAAAAAGTCTTCCATAAACGACCGCAAGACCTCTATGCGAATAGTGAGGCTACTGAGGTGCCTAGGGAGTCGGTCTCTACTGCTGAGCATGAGAAAGGCCCTAGCGATCTAGTGGATACTCCTATCCCGCTCTTTACGGTGCGCTCTTTTATCATGGGCATCTTTGTGTCTATGGGAGGTTTCTTGTTTGGCTACGATACCGGTCAGATCTCAGGTTTCCTTGAGATGCCCAATTTCTTAATGCGCTATGGTGAGCCGAGTGGAGATGGAACCTTTCATTTCAGCAACGCTCGCTCTGGTCTTATCGTTGGCCTGGTAGGCTTCAATAACTATTCTCATATAATGAACAAAGCTGACATTCCGTAGTTATCCATCGGTACCTTGATTGGAGCTCTAGTAGCAGCACCGATTGCCGATCGCATTGGACGGAAATGGTCCATCAGTGGATGGTGTACCATACTCATGGTCGGGGTGACTGTTCAGATATCATCTCCCTCTGGCAAATGGTATCAATTTGCCATGGGCCGTTGGGTAACCGGACTGGGAGTTGGTGCTCTATCTCTCCTTGTGCCAATGTACCAAGCCGAGTCAGGACCAAGACATATCCGAGGATCGCTGATCAGTACCTACCAACTGTTCATTACACTGGGAATCTTCGTTGCCAATTGTATCAACTTCGGTACCGAGGCTCGCACCGATACCTCGTCGTGGCGTATCCCATTGGGCATCACCTATTTCTGGGCTCTGGTTCTCGGCATCGGTATGCTATTCTTCCCGGAAAGTCCTCGCTACGACTACCGCCACAATAAGGTGGAAGCTGCCATCGAGAATCTAGCCAAGATCTACGGTGTTCCCCGGAATCACCGCGCGCTGCATATCGAATTCGAAGAAATCAAGCTAAAATACGAGGAAGAGGTTCGCAATGGCACAGTCACATGGAAGATGCTCTTCAAGGCTCCGACTATGGGCTATCGTGTCGCCGTAGGAGTCGCACTTCAAGCACTCCAGCAGCTCACAGGTGCCAATTACTTCTTCTACTATGGTACCACTGTCTTCCAAGGTGCTGGAATCCAAAACAGCTACGTAACGCAAATGATCCTTGGCGGAGTGAATTTCGGCACCACATTTCTCGGTCTCTACCTCATCGAGCACTACGGTCGTCGTCGCTCCCTCATCGTAGGTGCTCTATGGATGTTTGTCTGCTTCATGATCTTCGCCTCAGTAGGCCACTTTTCTCTAGACCGAGAAACCCCCGAGAACACCAAATCCGCCGGCGTGGCAATGGTGGTCTTTGCCTGCCTCTTCATTCTGGGCTTTGCCAGTACGTGGGGTCCAATGGTATGGACCATCATTGCCGAGTTGTACCCCTCACAATACCGTGCGCGGGGAATGTCTCTAGCCACCGCGTCAAACTGGCTCTGGAATTTCTTGTTGGCGTTCTTCACGCCGTTTATCACCAGTGCGATCGATTTTCGGTATGGTTACGTCTTTGCCGGATGTCTTTTCCTAGCTGCGGGGCTTGTCTACTTTGCTGTCATCGAGGGACAAGGTCGTACTCTTGAGGAGATTGATACTATGTATCTCATGAAGGTCAAGCCGTGGAAGAGTTCCAAGTTCCAGTTCCCGGCTGATCCGGCGGTTATTCGAGGGTCGTTTGATAAGGGAGATGGGACTGCTGGTGCTTCCACTCATATCCCGGATGCTACTACTGAGCTGCAGGAAGATGGGCATGCGGTGCCACAGACCCAGTCCGATGTGCAGCCTGAGTCGCAGGGAACACGAACGGATCTATAATAATTCTAAGAATGGGTGTTTCAGGTTGATGAAATTTGATTGCTCCTTCATTGCTCCTTTCTTATGTGAGATTTTCACGCTAAACCCATACATCTACGGATTGACATATACAGGGGTTGGGCGATCCTGGAATCGGTGGTTGAGTGCTTGCTATTAAAGATTTAACTTAAATTCAAATCCAATTGTTCTTCCACATGATAATCACTCTGCACTTGGTGTCGCGTTTTGGGTCAAGAAACCATCCAAGTAACGAGTCACACCCTCCACGTCTTCTAACTCGCCAACCCATCCAACGTACTGGTCTGGTCGAAGAATGAACATCGCACCACGAATTCGATCAACGCCCCATCGCTCATACGCCTTTCCATCACATTCTTTATCCCAAACAACGGGGTCATCACACCAAATCTTGTCATAGGCCCAGCCCATCAGAGGATCAAATGGACGCAAGCTCTCGGGGAAATCAAAGAACTCCACCTCCGTCCACGGAGCACTGTGAATCGTCAATGTGTCAACAATATCGAATCGTCCCGGAATCGAAGCATAACGCGTCAAAATAGAGGGCCTCTCATCCAGACCCTGCAGCCAAGAGCCAAGAGCATCAACTCGCGCCTTCTGCTTCTCATCACGAATATCCCCAGCCAAAACAACAAGTCTGAAAGGCCCATCGCTCTTCATAATCCCCATCGACCATCCCACCGTCGAATCAGCCGGCTGACGAAGTTTCGCCGATGGAATCCGTTCCCCAGGAACGAGGTTAATCGCACATGCAGGCCCTTCATGCTCACTTTCCTTGCAAACCAACGGACTATGACCATAAAACGCCTTAAAACCATCCGCAAAATTCTGAAACTCCTCCACAACCTTAATCATATTCTCCGTCTTACCTGGCCCATCCCCAGGTGACGGTGGCTTAGTCTCAGCCGTAAAATAAGACGACCATACTTTATCGAATTCGAGCAATAATTCCGCAATCCGATGTCTTTCATCGTTATAAGTCTTCAGAATAGCTGGGTCCGCCACACCAGCTACCACTAAAGCAATCTTCCAGCCGATGTTGAATCCATCTTGCATGCTCACATTCATGCCTAAGCCTACCTTCGGTGAGTGCGTGTGCACCGCATCACCGGCCAGGAATGCATGGTCCCCTTTTGCGAATGTTGGTGCGATGCGTTGGCCGATCTGGTATGCCGTCCACCAATCGATGATTTCGAAGTCAAAGGTATATGGGGCTAGAATGGCTTGGACGCGTGCTTTGATTTTTTCAGGTGTGATTGTTGAGCGGTCGAAGCGGGTTTTGTCGGTCTCGTCGTTGGCAACGTGAACAGGGACGTAGAAGCGGACTAGTTTTCTTTCGCGTGGGATTACTAGGATCGTTCCTACTGTGCTGGTCACCGTGACCAGTCGACGGATATCCGCTATAATGATTATCAGTTTTATGTCGAAGGAAGCTCTCAGCTTGGTACTCACGAAAATCACTCAATGGCACGACATCGATCACACCCCTTCGCGATATTAGCTGCTTGGTCAATTATCTGTGGCGGGAACACGAACCAAATATGCTCCGTACTTGCCCCTTCGAATGGAATATCCAATTGCTTCCTCGTCCAACTATGCGCTCCATCGCAGCCGATGATATACTTCGCTTTAACAATTTCCTTTCCAGCTGATCGTTTCCGCCGAGTCAAATACTCCCATTCCCGATCTTCCAAGTCACCAGGGATCGTAATATCCTTCTCGGAACCGGAATGGCGCAAAGTAACGGTGATAGGATACTTGGTATCGGACGTTTCATCATACTCAAACGACTCGGCAAGAACACCACGCTCAACTTCAATATCCGAATGCTCTCGGATACTATCCAGCACAAACCGCTCAATACGGGCTTGGCTCAAAACCATGTGGTGGTACGGCGATAAAAGAACTTGGGCCGGAGTAATAGGACCTTGGCGAACCAACTTGCCTTCTGGTCCGGGTACCTGAACATCGTTAGTGTTAGTTGAATCGTATAGAAGGGACATGGACTAACCCAGAACCCAGGTTCAACGATCGGATGTCCCTCGTAATCAACCTTGTGATAGATTCCCATACTATCGAAGATTTCCAACGTCCGCATACGTATTCCATCGGCGTGCCCGGTAAACACCTTTGTAGGACGTTTATCGATGATTCGGGTGCGGATCCCGTAACGTGCCATCCAGTAGGCAGCCATCAGACCCGCAGGTCCGGCGCCGAGAATGATTCTAGATCTTCGGCGTTAGGTTTATTCAAAGACAATGAAATAGTCAGAATCTTAAGTCGGAAACTTACACATCTGTTTCCGATTCCGAGGTGAATTTACTTGCAGACATGGCGGCGATTTACTCCAGTATAGTGAGAATGTCCAAGAACTGGCCTCCGGAGATTAAATCAGAGCGAAAAGGATATTATTTATAAGGCTTTCAGAGGGTCTTAGCAGCCCTCCAATTATATCGAGCTTTTCAACATACACTTAAGCTAATGCGAGTATCACAAGGCCCCCTCTCATCTGGGCAGGTTGGGGCAGGTTTCCCCTCATGGGGGCCATTCCTTGCGAGCGTTTCCTGTTCAAGCGGAGCCAACTCATACCCCCGCTGACGCAAGTGCTGACTGAGCTTCGTAGCCTTTGAGTGACTTTGAAATACTGGGTTCCATAGCTTAATGATGAATACGAGCCCAGTCGATTAGTGACTGCGACCCTTGCACATGTGGCGCACCAGATATGCTATCACTAAATTATACTTTGACCCTCGGACATAATATGCGTGGGGACCTGAAGCGACGAATTTTTTTAAACATCAAAGCAAGCAATCATGGAATTCGTTCTCTACTCATTTATAGATTAAGGCATATGCATTTATCAGCAACAAAAGAGCATCCCTGTAGTTATCCCTGGGGGATCTTGAAGAAGAAATGGAGCACATAACATCGAGGCTGTATGACACTAAGCTGCCATTGCAGGAATGCTGAGTCAAAGGCTGATCAGTGACACACAAGTTTACAAAAGAGCCAATCAAGCCGAGCGGAAGGCGTTGTACAATTCGAATAGCTTTGTGTTCAACGTCGCGTTACCAAGTAAGCACTAATGTACACATTTGAGACTTCCAGCTCAGCCAACTCTTGTCTTCACAAAGCCTCATCAACATGGGCAGGAAGTTTCTTAGGCATGATCAATGGGAGAAGGACCCGCATCAATAGGGTAAGTAAAGATGTAGTTAGGACCATCAGCCATGAGCCCATCACTCCCCGGGCGCATCTGAGAAGCCGGGAGCCAAAGCTTCTTATCCGCCGACACCCACATAAGGTCCGTCCAGAGCAAAGCATCATCCTGAACAAGAATGGTAGCACGACCCTCAGGTGTGACCTTCCAAATCGCTAGTAGGTTGGTGTCACTGACATAAATATTTCCATCGCCATCAATGGTCGTTCCACCTGTACTAGGCGTCAAGGCAAGCGGCTCAGCATAGTCGCCAAGAACATCCGCCATTGTAGAGTTGGTCAAGGTCGCGTCAACGTAGGCGGTTTTGATGCGGTACAGTCCACCATTGCAGGGCTGGTAATACAAGTAGGTACCATCGGGCGAGACTTCAATCTGGTCGAGCCCAACCGCAAGAGTACTGTCGGCGCCACCGTAGCCAGGCACCAGGGTACCGTTGTACATCATAGGGAACCAGGCTGTGGCAGAGTCCGAGCTAGCAAGGACGCGGACTGCGTGTCCTGATGTGAGGTTGAGGACGATCAGAGCACCTGCTGTGTCGCTGAGGTATCCTATTTTACCGGATGCGCTGAAACGAACGTCATCCACCCCGCTGTCACTTGCTTTGACATTGTCCAGGTAGTAGAGTTTGTCGACAGCGTTTGTAGTCAGATTCACGCCAACTAGTTTTGTAGAGCCGTACACCCCTGTTGAGCCACCGTCAACCACCCAGTAGCGACCGTCAGGACCAATGCGGGCTCCATCAACGCTAACAAAGGTCTTGCGGGGGTTTGAGGTCGGGTCACTAGAGTTGTAGGAGTTCCATGCGGCATTCGGGTACAGCTTGGTGGTGTTATCGCTCAAAAGCTCGACGATTTGAGGTGGGAGAGTGGTAGAATAGCGCTGGGAGAGAAATTTGCGCCCGTTTTCGCTAATGCTGATGCCTTGGGTTGCTCGGTCCAATGAGTACACCCGCTCCAGTCCTGCTGCATATGCAGTGACCGAGGGGACGAGGCCCAGAATACCAAAGAAAAGACCACTTTTCATTTTGGAAAGTGGATTGAGGGGAGGATTGTTTTTGAATCGGTTGTTGTGAGCTGAGATTCCTGGACATGATGGCCTTTAAGAACTGTACAATTGAAATCTTCTCTTGATTTCAATGAATGGAAAATTGCTCAGATAGGAGATGCCAAGGTGATTGCCAAGATAGACTTGATATTCTTCACTCAAGCTGACGCACTTCGGCATGGTGAGACTTGGTTGGCGTGGAGCTTCTCGACGTAATCTGGATGAATAGGGTTTAGTCTCCGCTACTGATCTGCAGATCCAGACGCCGGGACTTTGAACCTTAAAGTTAATTCCTGCAATTCTGAGTCTAGATAATCTATATTTCCTCGCATTTCCGTCCGAGAATCCGTGGACACGCAATTCTGTCTTGGCAATCATCTCAGCCAAACGCTTAGCATCATTGAAGACAGGTCCAGGTGCCGATCTTCCACCTGACAATGTGACTAATGACATCGACCCAATCCTTTCATTGAAGATTTTGGTTCTATTTACCTCAATTATGGAGGCTATTGCCACAGATCCCGACCCGAGACATCTTGTCGTGTCTGAGGGAGCATTTCTCGCCTCCCATGATGATTTTTACTATCTCTGGTTTAACCATGGAGTATACCGCGATTTTGATTTGATTACTCCACCTGCGCCTGGAGAAGAGTATATTCCAGAGCAGCTGCCCATAGTCGCATTAATGCTGGTCAGAGCATTGATCTGATATTCGGGTCGGACGCTCCGAGAGTCCTCGTGATCCATTTCTTAGCAGACATGGCATCGATCTGGCTTCCGGTAGTGGTGAGCTCGTGTATGACTCTAATGGAGAGACATATACTCCGGGTTGCTAGGGCGCTCTATGTGAGGGAATTAACGATATTCTATATTATCACTATTGGACTGAATTATGATATAAGTCAATTCTGCACCACTGAGTACTGCTTCGTAGTAATTTAGACATGAATCTTTATCCCCTCTAAAAGGGCATGGATGGGGCTTAACCCGCTAGCGTATATAGACGAATGGCTCGTTGTAATTTCATCGTCAAAATTCTCCATTTAAGTGATCTAACCCTCCTCATTTTTGCCTATATTCACAGGATCTAGGGAGCATCAACTCTATTAATAGGTGGAAATTCAACACGGTGATTAATCACCTCAGTACAACTAGATACATCTCGTTCCAAAAACTGATGTCTCAGGTCAATATTGGTAGCTTGAGCCATTCCAATCAACTCCAAACTCTAGGAATCTTTATACTTTATTCCTCAGTCAGAGGAATTGTCTCGATGTATACCATAATGACAAAAAGCAACCCTATCCCCCTGCTGGTACTTACTTCTACCAATAGTGGCAGGTTATCAATAGAGGGGACGTAACACGGAGTTTACAAACTCGTATTCTGGTGCCGACTTTCAAAGGGAGATCCGATAAAGCAGATGGATCAGGTCTCTTATCTCCGAATGAAAGGCATAATACGGGTTTGGCACAGAAATGGGTGCTTATCGGGATTCACCTAATCCCCGAGAAGGGGTTTTTGGAACATGGAGATATGTATAGGGAACAATGAGTCTATTGAGAATTTATTGGATCATGAACACTTTCGGTTGGAATGGTGCTCTTAAGTCATTTTGCGTGAACTGACTTCGGTTGACACCAAAATCATTAAACTCCCGGTGGAGGCATCAACGACGGCTTAGAATTGGGGATGGCCAAGGGCACAATCCCTTGCTCTTTTACATGTGATTATCTAGTGGGCAGAAGATCATGGATGGGAAGGGACAGAAGAGCACGTGCATGAGTCAGTGAGCTCAGCATTACTTCAATAAAAAAGGTAGAATAAAAGTCATCATGGTTGACAGTCGATCACCCGGTAGATCAAGTCGGCATCTAACAAATCCTGATTGTTGGATAGCCGCGTATCATGGGCATGCAGGAGTTCCTTGTGGAGCTATAGACATACAAAACAGGTATACAGGATTAAATTGTTTTTTTTTTGGGCTAAAATCATATTCAATTTTATCAAATTCAATTCTGTAGGTACTCTAGGTTCCAATTTTATGGGTCGAAAGGAGTTCATTCAGCTGGCTTATTTTGCCTGGGTGGTCTGAGTTGAGCGCATAGATACGTAATGAGCATTATTCGAGGTCTCGTGAAGTTGATTTGTGATCAAGGACGCTAGTAGTAGAACTAAATACAGTTTTATATCTACAAAAGGGGCTCAGCGGAGCTTATGCTGACCCAGCTCACACATTGCAAGTAGGTTCGTGGCTTGTCCATGGATGATACAAAGCCGACGGAAACCGCGCCTTAGAAATTTCAATATAGCATTATAAATCACGAGTCAGCTTTCAGATCAGCAAGCGTAAGCTTACCCCTTATTTCATACATTTCCCAAGCTCGAGCGAATCACAACGAAGACAAAAAGTAAATACTCCGCATTTCTCAAGAAACGATTGAATAAAGAAAAGCCAAGCTGATCAGTTTCCCCACAAGCTCCATTAAAAGAAAAGAGTAGAATATCCCTTGCGTCGGGTAACATTCCAGGAGCATTTTCGGAGCTTGGGGGTATGTGAATTACCACATAGGGCAGCAGGGCGGGATGATCGGGGAGAAAGGGTTCGCGCACAAGAGTCACCTTCCTGTGCGAGCTTCATCCCTAGACGAATACTATCATGTGGTAGACGATCAAGGCCTCCAATCGAAGGGCATCGCGAGCTCAAAGCTTGGACCTCAGAGCCGCGCTATAGCAGTCACGACCATTTCCCCATGTTTGGGATCGCTTCGATGTCCGAGTTTGACTCCACTTGGATCCGCGGAAGGGCCTCCCGGTACTCGTCTCGGTATGCTCCTAATAAAGTCATTGGTTCGGGGAATTCTCTTGCTGGGTTTTGGAAGTCCTTGATTCTTTGGAATGCCCGTCGCCTGTATCCAAGCGTTACACCCTAAACTCACAAAGGCATGATGTCAGGTCCCGTTTCACAGCATAACGGGTAGGTTATGTGCCCCAGCCTTGTCCCTTCCCGAGTTTATATCATACCGGTGACACCCCTGGTTATCGAGTTTTTGTTTCATCTTCCTTTTGCTAGTTCTATGGGTAGGGGGATTATTCGACACAAACTAGGCGCGCGTGTGTGCCTCGATCGATAACTCGTGGACCCAGTTCACCTTGTACTATATTTGCCGAGCATCCGGTCAATTCGAGTCTACTTGACGCGGTTTTCATCCAAGTATGAATCCGGCCGATATCGAAAAAGCTCATGGATCACCTTCTATGCATAGCGTGAGACCGTTCGAACTCGAAAGCACACAAAGCACACATACCCAGTCCAGTCATGATCCCGTTCTCGAATTCAAGTCCCAGTCGAAGCTGGAGCGCTGGTTGAGCCGCTTCAATGTGGAAGTACACGGCGTTGAAAGGATTCCTCTCAATGAGCGACAACCAGTGACGACATCAAGTTCGTTGCATATGTTTCTGATGTGGTTTAGCATGACATTGGCTATCAACAACATTATCGTCGGGTCATTGGGGACATATTTGCTCGGTCTCAGTTTCAAAGATGCAGCATTGTGTGCCGTTTTTGGAAACTTGACAGGAGTAGTGATAGTAGGATATATGAGTACTTGGGGCCCACAGAGTGGAAATCGAACTCTGGTGAGTTGTTCCGCTCTGCTTTACCTGATGCATTTTCTCATTTATGCAGATTGTCAGTCGATACTTTATGGGCTACTACCCCAGCAAGATCTGCTGCGCGCTGAACATCTTCACCAATATTGGATACAGCATGATCAACAGCGTTGTCGGCGGCCAGGTCTTGTCAATGGTTTCGGGAGGACAGATTTCCGTGCTGGTGGGTATCGTGGTTGTTGCTTTCACCAGCTGGGTCATGGCCATGTTCGGCATGCGCATATTTCAAATCTATGAACGGTAAGTCACGATTGACAAGAGACCTTGGTTATGTTATCTCACATAAGACAGATTTGCATGGCTCCCACAACTGATGGTCCTATGCGTCATGCTCGGCTCAGCCGGCCCTCACTTTGATTTCAACGTACATACCAAGTACTCACAAGACCATCTAAACGCCAAGCGCGTCACCTACTTCTCGTTATGTTTATCCATCGCCCTCGCATGGGCCCCGCTGGCCGCCGACTACTACGTCTATTATCCGCCGCACGTCAAGCGCTGGAGAACATTCGCCGTCACCTTTCTCGGATGCGGCAAAGCTATGGTACTCACGCTGCTCATCGGCAACGGACTGGGAACCGTTCTCGCTAGCTCGCCTTCCTACGTGGTGAAATACGGCAACACTCCCGGCGGTTTGCTCATGACAGCGTATGATTCCCTCGGAGGGTTTGGAAAATTCTGCGCCGTGATCAACGTTCTCGCCCTCATTGCAAACAACACGCCGGGTGCCTACTCGATGGGAATGAACTTCCAGATGCTCGGTGCCTGGTTCCAGCGAATCCCGCAGCCTATTTTCACGACTCTCACTACGGTGGTATATACCGCCTGTGCGATGGGCGGACGCAACTCTCTATATCAGATCTTTAAGAGCTTCCTGCCGCTGATCGGATACTGGGTCATCATCTGGGTCGTGATCGTTATCGAGGAGGACTTTTTCTTCCGCAGAGCCAAGGGATATGACTGGGCCGCGTGGGACAACCCGCAGAAGCTGCCTATGGGGATTGCAGCAGGAGTTGCCTTTTTGGTTGGCTGGGGTGGCGCGATCGTCGGCATGGTAGGTGCCCGACACATCACATTTTCTTGTACGACGTGTTAATGATTTCGCAGGATCAAGCATATTACTCTGGCGTCCTCGCCCAAGTGACCAGTGGCACGGATCTCGGCTTGTGGGTAGGAGCTGGGTTCACGGCTGTGGTGTTCCCACCTTTGAGAGTATTTGAGAAATGGTATATCGGGCGCTAGGATGCCGATTTGGGTGGTCGATCGTGGTGGCTGTGGGGCACCTATTAGATGCGGTTCCAAGCTCGGTCCGCGGCTCAGATCTACGATACACATCCCCGCTTCGTAATACATATGATGCGTACATACATGATACACTATGACAGAAAGATAAGGTGGAGGGGAATCTTGTATTTTACAATGAGGAGGTTCAGCAGATCATGTTAAAAAACCAAAATCAGTGCACATGATCCACTATCTCAACGAATCAAATCATCTATTGTACTTACACGAGCTTGGGACCAGCCGAACCCCACTCTAATCCCCGCTAAACAACCACATTTTGCAAGCTTCAGAGGTCAAGGCGCAGCTACAACCCGCCGTGGCGCCTTTTAATGTGTGGCTGCATAAATTTGTTAATATTCAAATATCCGGCTCTCCCGGTTCCTGTCCTTGGGACCTAGATGAACTCCCCCTTCTTCATCCCTGTCACATTTCCATCATGGAGAACCTCACGACTTGGGGCAGTCAACCCCTTTCTGAAGCTGTTGACGCTGTCATTAGTGCCCGGCTACAGAAATGGCTTCCTTACTCCGTGGTGCTGTTAATTGGGTGGCCCCTTTTGACCACCTCGCTGCGCTACAGACGGTTGAACCAGCTCCAGAAGAAATACAACTATCCGACACGTGAATCCTTGGCCAAAATGACCGATGAAGAAGCCTATGAGATCCAATTAGCAATGGGGCAGCTTGAGTTTCCAATGATGTTTGTGAAAGCGTTACAGTTTGCTCTATTCCGGGTATGAACTCCTACCCCTCGACCATTCAGTACCTGATAGGACCCAGGTGGAACCACCGAGTCTATAGTGGTCCAAATATACGGTTTATTAAGAAAAATGACTAACTCATATCCAGACATACGGCATCCCTTCAATCTCCCACCTGCTCACAAAAACAAGTCAATTTTCCAACCCGGAAACATCTCTAAAGCGCTACACAGACACAAGCGCTCTCGTCAACGAGATGGTAGCAAACAGCCCAACCTCTCTCCGCGCATTCACCTCTCTAGCTCGCACCCGCTTCCTTCACAGCGGATACCGTGCGTCAGGCAAGATCCTCGACTCAGACATGCTCTACACGCTCGCGCTCTTCGCACTCGAGCCAATCAAGTTCATTAACCGTTTCGAGTGGCGTACACTCAGTGATCTGGAGCGGTGTGCCGTCGGCACATTCTGGAAGAGCGTAGGTGATGCATTGGGCATTCCATTCGACGAGCTACCATCGGGCAAGAGTGGATTCTCAGATGGACTGCAATGGCTTGAGGAGATTTCGGCCTGGAGCGTGGAATATGAAAAGAAGTATATGGTTCCTGATATCAAGAACCGGGAGACTGCCGATCAGACAACGGCTATTTTGGTATATATGTTACCTACGGCGTTACATTCCGTTGGATTGCAGTTTGTTTCGTTCATGATGGATGATCGGTTGAGGAAGGCTATGCTGTATGTATTGGCTTCTAAAGTCGTTTGGAAGTTGGGATTGCTACTAACACCCGTATAGATATGATGCGCCTAGCCCGTTCATGTCGGCTGTTTTCTCGGGTCTTCTTACCACGCGCCGGCTTTTCTTACGCTACTTTATGCTTCCCAGGCCTTCCTTCTTGGCGGTTAAGAACGTTACACCCCCGGATGAGCAGAATCGGATCTTCTTGTTGAATTGGGAGGCGGCACCTTATTATGTTCAGCCGACCTTCTGGAATCGGTGGGGTCCTGTTGCGTGGTTGACTTGGGCGCTGGGTCGTCCTGTTCCTGGTGATGAGGGAGATAAGTACCATCCTTCTGGGTATCATATTAATGATATTGGGCCGAAGTATTTTGAAGGTAAGGGGCAGAAGGCTATTGAAGAGACCATGGAGGAGTTGAAGGTGTTCCGTACGGGCAAGTGTCCCTTTCATTAGACGTTGCAATGATACAGGATTGTAAAACCTCTCTAGGTTAGTGGGGAATTGGGGTACTATTTATGTAGCTTTGCTAGATCCTGTAGAATGACTAGACCATGACTACATCTTTTCCGGTGACAATTAAAAATCATTTCCTCAATTGTTTTTTCCAGTATGTGCTATTCTGGCCTCGTGATCGATAAGCTAAACCCAAGATCCAGAGGCAGGAAAATAGAGACAGGATAAGGTGAAAATTAGGAGCGCTCAAACAAAATACTGGGTCGCAGGGCCCATCGAGCCAGCATCCGGAAAGGAGAGAATGTAAGCTTATCAAGGGTATTACTGCGAGCAAATCTTAAAGTTGGGAGACATTTACTGCTCCTCCTCGACAAGACCCTCCTCGGCGTAGTACTCCTCCTCGCCCTCGGAGACGGAGGCATCCTGATACTGCTGGTACTCGGAAACCAAGTCGTTCATGTTGCTCTCAGCCTCAGTAAACTCCATCTCGTCCATACCCTCACCAGTGTACCAGTGCAAGAAAGCCTTGCGACGGAACATGGCAGTGAACTGGTCGCCAATACGCTTGAAGAGCTCCTGGATGGAAGTGGAGTTACCGACGAAGGTGGAGGCCATCTTAAGACCCTTGGGGGGAACGGAGCAGAGGGCGGTCTGGACGTTGTTGGGGATCCACTCAACGAAGTAGCTCTGGTTCTTGTTCTGGATGTTGCGCATCTGGTCCTCGACCTCCTTCATGGAGACCTTACCGCGGAAGAGGGCGGAGCAGGTGAGGTAACGGCCGTTGCGGAAGTCAGAGGCGGCCATCATGTTCTTGGGGTCGAACATCTGCTGGGTGAGCTCGGGAACGCTCAGGTTGCGGTACTGGTGGGTACCACGGCTGGTCAAGGGGGCGAAGCCGACCATGAAGAAGTGCAGACGAGGGAAGGGAACCATGTTGACAGCCAGCTTGCGGAGATCGGAGTTGAGCTGACCGGGGAAACGGAGGGAGGTGGTGACACCGGACATGACGGCGGAGACCAGGTGGTTCAGGTCACCGTAAGAGGGGGAAGAGAGCTTGAGGGTACGCATGCAGATATCGTACAGGGCCTTGCAATCAAAGATTAGTACATTTTGTACACCATGTCACGCGATTTCAAGCATACCTCGTTATCGATACAGAAGGTCTCGTCGGAGTGCTCAACGAGCTGGTGAACGGAGAGGGTAGCGTTGTAAGGTTCAACAACGGTGTCGGACACCTTGGGAGAGGGAACAACGGAGAAAGTGGCCATCATACGATCGGGGAACTCCTCACGGATCTTGGAGATGAGGAGCGTACCCATACCGGCACCGGTACCACCACCAAGGGAGTGAGTGATCTGGAAACCCTGGAGGCAGTCACAGCCCTCAGCCTCGCGACGGACAACATCAATAACCTGGTCAACGAGCTCGGCACCCTCGGTGTAGTGACCCTTAGCCCAGTTGTTACCAGCACCGGACTGACCGAAAACGAAGTTGTCGGGGCGGAAGAGGTTACCGAAGGGACCGGCACGGACAGCGTCCATGGTACCGGGCTCCAAGTCGACAAGGACGGCACGGGGAACGTAGCGGTTGCTGCTGGCCTATCAAAATAAACGTTAGAGGAGCCTCCATATTGAGGTTCTCAATTCCACACATACCTCGTTGAAGTAGACGTTCATGCGCTCCAACTGGAGGTCAGAGGCCTCGGTGACGCTAAAAATGATCAGACCGCCATTTCCACCTCGCAATATCATCGATCTTGAAACTCACTGTCCATCACCATCGAGTCCGTGCTCACCAGCAATGGTTTGCCTAGAATTCAGTCAGTAAATCGGGCCACTAATCTATCAATTGATTACCGTGGTTGCAACACGTACCAGAAGGCGGCACCAATTTGGTTACCCTATTCAACCATACACCGTTTAGTCTTCACATCCATGATATCCCATCATGTCGACACGTCTTTCACAGCTTCGCACTTACACATTGGCCGGTCTGGAGGTGGACCTATAAGTGTGAAAAGTTGGAGGTTAGCACGGACTTTGAACAGGTGGGGGGTCATCGTTCAGGGGGCTCGGAAGTCAACAAAGACGCGTTTTCTGGGGATAGACGTACAATCTCACGCATGATGAAGTTGGGTGAAGATAATTAAACTTCGACAATTGAGGGTATGGAAAGAGGAGATGAGGAATGACCGAGGGTCAGGAAGATGGGAAAGGAGAAAGTAGGTGAGCGGTGTGTGTGCGTGGGGATCAACAACAACTTCTTTTGCTCTCAGGGGGGGGATCGCCCGAACAGGCCTAGTGGGGATCACGGGACCAGTCAGCGGGCGAACCGCGAGGTGCGAACCACATTTCCCCGTTTTGGTCTAAACATTGTTGGGCATACACCTTACTACTTCGTACATTAGCATGGGGAAACTTGCTATGCACTAATATACAATATTCATCCTAAATTCCCTATTCTGGCTCAGTATTTTCACTGGGCTTTCCTTTCTGCTCCTCCAACCAGTTCCCGAACTCGTCCAGGCGCTGCTCCTCTTCCTCATCTACATCATGAATTGTACCACGCTCGGCCATCTCCTCAAGTGCCGCACGTCGCTCATTAGTCTTCTTGAACTTTTCTCGTCCCTCAGACACGTAGGCCTCGACGCGGGTGCCACCAAAGAACCGACCGTCCATGACTTTCACGCATTGCCGGGCAGATTCGGGATCAGCGAACCGAACACTGACCACACCCTCAGGCTCCTTGTCGTAGAGAACAACATTGGTGACTTCGCCGACCTTGGCACACTCATCACGGATATCTTCCTTGATATCCAGAATGGCGGCAACGTCCTCCTGTCGATTAGTTAGGTTAAATAGATAGGAATAGTAGAATAAGGTCAACGACGTACCTGCAATTCCTGCAAAGTAAACATATGCTTCAAAATCACGATTTTGTCTTGCTTGGACTTTGTCTCTGGAAGGGTTGAAGGGTCATCATCATCCCAATCCGCCAATTTACTGCTCCCATTAGTATGTCACCAACAACCTTCCACGGGCCACCACGCACCTGTTCAGTCTTGCCGTCCGAGCAATAATCTTCTTCTTATCCCGCATATTTGTCTTTGGCGGTGCATCCTGCTGGGCTTTATACGAGAAGTCTGCAGGCTGGATTTTCATGGGGCCATGTGGTCCGGGCTCACCTAGTCGGAAGTCTGTCTCATCCAGCATCTGGATCGCCAGATTGACCGACTCAGGACGGAAATACACGACCAGCGCTTCACCCTTGAATTTTCCCTCTTCATCCATATACATTTTGATTCGTGGGCGACCACTATCGATTTCCTCGGCAATGACACCGCACTTGGAGAAGACATCTCTGATCTCATCGAGTTCGACATCGAGGGGAATAGACGAAATGAATAACGCGGTGTTTACCCGCTGTTTCTTCGGCTTTTGCGTGTTTTCCTGTAATCCACCATAGGCACGGGTCAGAACTTGTCAATACAATCGCCTGGAGGTCGGCGTGGTAGCTATGGCACTGGGGATCAGACTACTCACGTCATCTTGTTGCTTTCGCTTCTTTCTATCGCGAGGGTGAACCTCTTCGTCCTCTATTCCATCCACTTTGTATGCTTCTTGCTGCTGGCGGAGTAGCTCTTCATCGACCTAAAATGATCAAATACTTAGTGTCACGTTCAAGGTTATGGCATCCGTTGCGACAACTTGAATAGGGTGCGCGCAAGACAGTAATCAGGCCGGACATACCGTCTGGACCCATCTTTTGAGAGCCGTGTCAAACACAAACTCCTGTCCATCATCTGTCTCAAGGATAAACTTTTCATCGAGCTTCGAGAATGAGATCCGGGGGTCGTTGTCGAATTCCGAGGGGTCGAGGGGAAACTGGTGCCCAGGGCCGTTCTCTGGGGTTGGCGAGGCCATTTGGAGCTCAGCAGAATTCGCAATGAAGGATAAAGGTTTGAATGTGAGTGAAGTGGAGATATTTCGTGATCAAAGGTTAGTGAAGGTGTTGCGGGAAGCTCGAGCTTTTTGCGATGAATTGCGGAGCTTCCTATCCAGTACCCGCATCACATGGGCGCAAAGGTGCGGATCATCGGAAAGTGTCATTGGTCCGTTTTACTTCCACTTCCATTCTACTTCTACTCAGTGCGTAAATATTTATTGGAGATTTTTTCGTTTTATTCATATAAAAAGAAAAAGGGTATATGTCACAAGAAGAGAGAAAAGAAATAAAAGGTTGACATCCTGAGTATAGGACGTGCCATGCAAAAAAAGAAATGAAGTGACAGAGTGCGTGCCTCCTATGCTAAACCCCCGGCAAAAAAGAAAGAAAAATTAAAGTAATAAAGAATGTCTATTTCACAAGGAAATTAGGCCTTGGTGTCAATGGTGGCGGCATTCTCGCCGGTTGGTGTCATGGTCCGCTTGGAGCCAGTCTCGAGGGTCTCGACACCATTGACAATGTCACGAGTAACCTCGACATAGTCGTAGGCAAACTCGCCAATCTCGGCGTCATCGATACCCATAATCTCATCCTCCTCAGGAGCACGAAGGCTGCAGCCGGGAATGAGGTTGAGAACGAAGAGGATGATGCAGGTTCCGAAGAAAGAGTAGGCAGCACCAGACATGGAATCCGCAAGCTGATAACCAAGCTGAATGTAGTTGTGGTTGATCCAGCCACCGGGGATGTCGGTGCTTCCGTCCAGGTGAGCAATGTAATCGGCAGCGAATAGACCAGTCAGCAGGTTGCCGACGAGACCACCAATGCCGTGGACGGCGAAGATGTCCAGAGCATCATCAACGCGCAGCAGGAACTTCAACTTAGTGGCATAGTTGCAAGCGACAGCACCAACAACACCGAAGATGAAAGCGGCCCAGGGGGTAACGAAACCAGAGCCGGGAGTAATAGCGACCAGACCGGCGATGACACCGGAGCAGAAGCCGACCGTGGACCACTTGCGCTCAAGACGGTAATCCAGGAGACACCAGGTCACACCACCGACGGAGGCAGCCAGGTTAGTGACGACAGCAGCCATAACGGCACGCAGGTTAGCAGCCAGGGCGGAACCGGCATTGAAGCCGAACCAACCAACCCAGAGGAAGACAGTGCCGATAACGACGTGGGTAACGTTGTGAGGACGGTAGTTGAGCTCGTGAGTACCGTGGCCACGACGCTTGCCCAGCATCAGGGAATATGCGAGAGCAGCACAACCCGAGGAAATGTGGACGGGAGTACCACCAGCAAAGTCCAATCCACCCAGCTTGTAAACCCAACCCGAAGAGTTCCATGTCCAGCAAGCAATAGGGTCGTAAATGATGGTCGACCAGACGAACATGAAGATGATACAGGGGAGCATGCGACCGCGCTCAGCGATGGCACCAGCAGCGAGGGCAACACTATTATGAAGGGGTCAGTTCCGTGCGTCACGAGTGCACACAGACTTCAAGGGTACTCACGTAATAGCAGCGAACATGCCCTGGAAAATACAAAACAAGATATCGGGAACATGAGTACCTCCCACCGATGGGGCAGCCAGGACATTTCTCAATCCAATGTTCTCCAAGTCACCAATGAATTTTCCGGCGGTGTGCGAGAAGGATAGCGAGTAACCCCAGAAGAACCATTGGAACGACACCACACCGACCGACATAACAGACAGCCATATCAAAGAAAGGGCCGACTTTCGTCGTGCAAGACCGGAGTAGAAGAATCTAGTACCATTAGCTTTTGTTGGTCTGTTGAGGTATGAAGACATGCTTACCCAACACCTGGAATCATAAGCAAGACCAACGCGGACGAGGTGATAACCCAAGCAATATCACCGGCCTAGAATACATCAGTTAGCCATTGTTGACTAGAGCATGCCATTCGAAACATACATCGTAGTAGATGTTCAGATCCTCGGTCAACGAGTCACCACCGGAGGCGATGGTACCATTGTAGGTAACCGGGTAGGCCGACATGGTGAAACCCGATCAAATACTAGGTATCACAAGGCCCACAATCAGAGGGGAGGATATAACCCAAAGGAACCCAGATAAGAAGGATAAGGGATTCAAGGTCTATCAAGGAAACAGGAATAGGACAAAGGGGATGTTTCTTAAAACCTGAGAGATCTGAAAAAAGGAATGAGAAATGATAGATCATGCAGGGACATGGGCAATAATTTAAATGGTGAGACGCAGTGTCCCGGTCATCATCCAACGGGGGGGTCTCCACCATTGGACACTAGAAGGCCAAGAACCTCGATCTTAGTTCTGATAGT
The DNA here is from genome assembly GCF_028827895.1 of Penicillium longicatenatum. Classification (NCBI taxonomy): domain Eukaryota; kingdom Fungi; phylum Ascomycota; class Eurotiomycetes; order Eurotiales; family Aspergillaceae; genus Penicillium; species Penicillium longicatenatum. The sequence goes on along the minus strand of NW_026643119.1, from coordinate 4,179,773 downwards.
GGAAACCAAAGTGTGGTCATGGTGATTGCAATGAATTATCCAATCTAAGCGATTGAAGTAGGCCAAGACAGCCCCATTTCGCCATGTCGGGATATGAATGGGCAGCTTTCCATGGACCCAACCGGGGATTTACGGGTCCCAGTCAAACTACATACTTCAGACCCATCAACCCTATCAACGGGGTCTAGATACAAAATGGACTCGACCTTTCAATTCGAATGACACCGAACAGCCTGCACATGAGCCAGGGTTTTCCCAGAGCACAACATTCGCAGCTGAACCTATTTTCAGGCCACGCGGAATCCGGGCAACGTTTCACTTTCCGTCAGCTTGCAGGACCTGATAAGCAGGGGGGTCCAACAGATTGATAGAGTGATTAGAGCGAAGTGACAGAAGGAGGCGAATAATGGGAATTCATCCACAATCCAGGTCCTCAGTGTCAGATCGACGTCTGCGACTGGCTGTAGATATGAGGTTGGCTCCGCAGCCAATCAGAGACCATTGCTTATCTACGCCTTGCTCCCCCATCTTGCCATGCGATGCTTCTGCGCTTATTGCTCATTAATCTTTACTTAATAGTAATCACAGATAATGTAAGATCGTTTAACCCTTCAGTCGTTCAATCTCTCGATCATTCCGGTGATTTTGCTATCCCGTTCAATCAACTAGAATGTTGCTACGGACCAACATTCAGGATGCCTTCTCGAGGCTCTTATCAAGCGGGGATCAACCGACCAATCAGCATCCGTTTAATCTAAGTAAATCATTTTGCCTTATCGCGCCCCAAGCTCAACCGCATTGCTAGGGGATTCGTATTTTCTTTTTCAAACTCTCCCGTTAGTTCGTCTCGGCCATCACTACATTCTGATGCCATGACCGGCGCCTCTTACGACACCATTAAAAGGTGCCAAGCGGACCAATACCGGCAGGCATCCTGCCAATAGCTGAAGAAGCGGCCATATTCTCCGATCTATGCAGGAATATCAGCTCCGAAGCTCTAGAAGTGTCAGAAGCCTCGAGAGCACTGATCATCCTGGCCCCTCGCATGGACCTGGAGGGTCCAACAAGTTAGGCATTGTGCATTGTCCAATTCGGAAACCCCGGGCCCACTCAAGCAGGTACAGTTGCCCTAGGAGAACGCATGGAGCGGGAAATGCTCTATGCCACGCGGTCTGGGGAGCGCCAAGACTAGATAAGCCTCCTACCATTCATTGGCCGGGGATGTCTCGCTTCGGCATCCCGGGTTGACGCTTGGCAAGCCCCTGCGGAGAAATATCCCAGGTCCTGTCAAATGTGACGTTGAGCTGCAGCAATTTATTGTGAAACTATTGAATCTCCCTGATTCATATATGAGTATGACCCTTGTGAGCATAGGGGTTAGATGATGAGGCTTTACTCGCCCGTGAGCAGAATATGTAGACTTGGTCTCCAACGGTCTAGATCGAAAGGGGCCATGTCTTTTGGCACTCCAAACCGTTTCTTCTTGAACAATTTGAGCCGCCAAATACTTCGTTCAGATCATCGGAAATAAGACTTATTCTGTGGATCCATTGATCGACGGGCTCAGAGGCCACGATGATCTGCACGCAGATCAGAAGACTTTCATGCATGGCAGCATAGTAGATTCATCCAAAAGCAAACATGGCGAGCTAGTTGTTTGGAGAGATTATATTGACCCGTGCTACTATAATTGGAGGAGAATGGCCTCCGTTCTCCTTGGGCAACGAATCTGCATGTATTCCATAGTCGGGAAAAGAAAGAATAGTACAATATATTTGTCTATTCTAAATACAAATAGTCTTGTTGAAATTAAAGGATTGAATGTTACTGATCGTCCGAATTCCTCTTTGCCCAGCCTTGGCTGTACTACTGTGAGATAACACTACTGAAATTGCATTGAAAGTCTGTCCTTTCTACAGAATCAGGCTAGAAAGGTAAGCTGCGTGACGATTTGTGGAAGTCATTTTCTACGGGCACTCTCCAGCAAATACAAGGTTCTTTTACGCTCCCTGCTGTACACAACATCAAGGAGCACAGGGTACAGTATATTGAGGCCATTCTGAGTGTACTGATGCCTCGGTCGCTGTTAGGACCGATATCCACCACTCGGAATACTTACTCTTTATTTGCTTTGAATGCTTTCATTATTATATTAAGGGGCTCTCGTTTATAGGGGCTAGATCGCGCATACTGAGGAGCATCAGTATCAAGTAGGTCCCTTAAGTGACCCTATAAGATGCCACTCAAGATATGCGAAATATTTGAACTGATTCGCCTATATATCGCCTTTGCATCGCCTTTATATAAAGTTGACTGGTTCTTATTTCTGCCAACTCTTTTTCCATTTTCAACCTTCTTGGCACATGTTTATATAGTGACAAGAACGCCACCAACTTACGGAACAGATACTACCTACACTAATTCCCCCTGACAAGTGGTATTTTCTTAATAGTGTCTTCCATACGCTGCCTTTTTTTTTAAGGCCCAACTGAGCCAATAACTCTCGAAACTTAATTGACTCGATGTTCCAAGGTTCGAGTGGTGAATTTTTGGTGGTGCCAAGAATGGTACAGTGAATATAGGCACGCGGATATGTATTTCCGGGCCCTCGCCTCCAGGGCTATTGGCAGTCGAACCTCCAGGGCCCGAGGGATGTTGTAGAACACACTGTGTTACCCAATAGATACGTCGAATTAAGATGCCCAATCGTTCAGCTTTCATCTGACTACATCCATACAAACTAAGGTTCGCAATAACCTTGAAAGTACAAGATTGCGCGTTGGCGATTCTAGGCAGCATGATCAGCACCCATGACCGGGACCAGGGACACCCATTTAATGTACTTAATATAAATTCTGACGCTCATTACTCACTAAGTCAGTACATTGCACTTGTACACAGCTGGAAATGGCAAAAATAGGGGTCGATCTGCTCACTTGCAGCTGAAACGGCGAAAAACCAGTTGTTGGTGTATAAAAAAAAACGGGGAGCTGGCCCGGAAGGCGGCCCCATTGGCTCGGCCCCCGCCACGCACCGCCACACCCCCTATCACCTTTCAAGCTTCATCCCCATCGCAAGACCATTCTTGCATCACACGGTCCCTACCTCCACCATGGAGCACCCCGACATTGCCAGTCAGGACTCGGATGGCTCGGGCTCCTCGGATGAGTTCCCCTCTCAATACCCTTTGAGAGCTAACTCAGGCTTTGTGGAAGGCTTTGATCCGCTAGTCCAGACGCCTGCCACCACCATCGCCTCGTCTCCTCCATCAGCCCATTCCCCTAGTTTGACCTCATGGTCTAGCACACCGAAAACTCGTCCGCGTGGGGCTAGTGTTGGAGCATCTGCTGCACTCGAGAAACCCGATGGCATGGCGTTGTCTAACGATCTGCGACCGCAGCGTCCATCCGCCCCCGCGAGGACCCCCTCCAACACCTATGCTCCTCAACGACGACCACCACAGTACATCAGCCTACAGCAAAATGACCGGTCGCGCTCGTCATCGGCAAAAAGAGGTACCCGACGTGATCCGAACGCTCAATATCGCGCCCAAGAAAAGGCCTATGTACAGCGTATTCGCGCCAATCCGCAGGCCTGGTACCATCACTTCAACGACGCACAGGCCAACAACATGATGCTTGGAGATGCAGACCTGGAGGACCCCTCCCCTTCATCTGAGGCACCTTTTGAAGATGATCCCTACGATCCTGATACTCAACTTTTTCTTCCCCACGATAATATGCCCACGACGGAAGAATTACGCAACCCAAAGAACCAAGAGCGCCTCGAATGGCATTCCATGCTAGCATCCGTCTTGAAAGGCGATGTGGTCAAGCAAGAGAAACAGCGATTACTGGGATCCACAGAATCGAACCGATCGGCCGCTTTAAGCCAGGCTCTTTGGATCGGTGTTAGAGCGCGGACGTGTGGACGGAGCGTCGCTCTCCAGCAAAAGCTCATCGAAGATGCCCGCCGACAGCTAGGCCCCATCATCGAGGACATCATCAACTTTCAGATCAAAGGTGAAACCGAAATCGGCAAGGCACCGAGGCAGCAAGTGGAAGATGTTGTGGAGCAAATTGAACGCTGCGAGGAGTTATATTCTACTCGCAAAGAGATGGAAGTCGCCAACACCCGCACAGCCTCAGAAGAGTTCTCCTCGAGCCGCGACGCGATCTTTGCCTGGCACAACATCACCGCTCTTATCAATACAGAACTAGCCGTATTGCAAAGTTGGGTCGGCAACGAGGCCCTCGACTTCAGCCAGCCCAGAACCAAGTTTCACGGTAACGATTTGTCGGATGAAACTTCTTTCCTGGATCGTATAATGAAGGAGGATGGTCTGAAGACTCTCCAGGGTGATCACAGCATGCTTCAAGGCCTCGGCGAGGTTATTCAAAAGGCCAAAAGCACACTCATCGAGAATGCGGAGGCTTTCGCGACACGACATCTACCGCCTTATATTGAAGAGCTTCTCACATTAATAAACTTCCCCTCGCGGTTGATCCAGGAAATTATTCGCGTTCGTCTGTCATACGCGAAGACCATGAAAGACCCAGCTCAACAGTCACCAATTTTGGTGGACCAAATGATCTCGCAGTTTCAGATCTTGATGAGAGTAGCCGTTGATATTAAGCAACGCTATCTTGCCATCTCAATGCCTCAGCCTGGTTGGGACTTACCACCTTGCGTGGACGAAAACTTTGACTCCGTGGTTCTCGATGCTATGAAGTATTACTTCCGCCTGCTGAACTGGAAACTCAACGCGAACAAGAACACGTTTAAAGAAGCCGAAATTCTGGAACAGGAGTGGGAGTACTCTTACGATATCGGTCGACAGCTTGTAAGCGGTGACGTCGAGGTGGCTGAGCAATTTAGGTTTGTACTATGATTTTCGGTGCAGGAAAATTTGCTAATAGAACGATAGTGCCTTGACTGCCAAATCGCTTCAACGACTTATGATTCACTTTGAGCGGGAGCTCGTACCGCGGCATAATGAAACTGTCGCCGACATGGACAAGCGCTACAAGAGCATCCTGGATTCTACGCGTATTCGCCAACGAAAGCTCTACCGATTCTCCAGATTTCTGTGCCAATTGTTTGAAAATGCCACTGAATATAACATCTCTGCTGATATCGCATACGAGTTCTTCGAAGCGTTGCTTATTTCTGACCACTTCCTGGTTACCTCACCTAACTCAGTCGGCCAGAAAGGTGTCTACTTGATTGCGCATCATTCTTTGTGGAATCGACCGGCCGACATTCAAGGCATCCTGGCGACATCCTTCCGAGAGGATGACCTTACCAAAGACATCCCTGAGATCCCATATGTACTTGCTATTCGCCCAGAAAAACCACTTGCCTGGGCTGGAAAAGAGATGCAGATTGATATCTTGGAGCAACCCACTGATGTCCGTCTCGGTAAGCTTCGGCTTGTTGTTGAGGGCTTGCAAGAGCGACTGCAGAATGCAAGAATGGAGTTGACGCATCTCACCGGCATCCAATTGGACATGGCGATTGAGCAACGCGCAAACCTCGGACGTGTCAACGTGGAACTGAACAAGATCAAAAAGATCTCCTTCAAGCTATCTATGGCCATTATGGACAGCGTGGCGGTGATTAAAAATCAGCTGCGGGAGAAGGGGTGGGAGAATAATGACCTGGTTCAGGCGTGTTACGCCTTTGCAACTGAGTTTGGAAAGCGTTCTTCCAATTATGTTGATGCTAACAGACGCGCTATGAACAGTGCTCGGTTGGTGGAGCTATCTCTCGATTGGGTTTCGTTCATCTGCGATGACTGTGATGCTGCAGACCGGAAAACCTTCAAATGGGCAGTTGCTGCACTTGAATTTGCAATGGCTATCACGTCCAGTCGCCATCTTCTCTCTTTGGACGAGGAACAATTTGCCCAACTTAGGTTGAAGGTGGCAGGCTGTATGTCTCTTCTCATCTCTCACTTCGACATTATGGGCGCCCGATCATCCCTCGCGGCCCAGGCAGAAAAACAGAGGATGGAGGAGCGTGCTGGTGCTCGAAAGACTGGTACTGGCCGCATTCTGAGCGATCAAGAAGCAGCCAAGCATATCCGCGAACAATGGTATGCCCGTTTGACCGAAATCGAAGACCGGAGAGTCGAGGAAAGTGCCAAGCGCCAGGCCTTGGGAAGAGTTCTGGAAGGGTCCAATGAGGCGGACCGGTCTCTTACCGTGCTATCATCATCCGCCACACATGTCTCTCTTCGTTGGCAACAAGGCCAATTTATTGGTGGCGGTACTTTCGGGTCCGTCTATGTTGCGATCAATCTGGACAGCAATTATTTGATGGCTGTCAAGGAAATTCGCTTGCAGGATCCCCAGCTGATCCCCAAGATCGCGCAACAAATTCGCGATGAGATGGGTGTGCTTGAAGTGTTGGATCACCCTAATATCGTCTCTTATCACGGTATCGAAGTGCACCGTGACAAGGTGTACATCTTCATGGAGTACTGCTCGGGTGGTTCCCTTGCCAGCTTGCTAGAGCATGGTCGGGTTGAAGATGAAACAGTGATCATGGTTTATGCCCTCCAACTTTTGGAAGGTCTAGCCTATTTGCATCAGGCCGGCATTGTTCATCGGGACATCAAGCCAGAGAATATCCTGCTGGACCACAATGGTATTATTAAATACGTGGATTTTGGTGCCGCAAAGATCATTGCTCGATCAGGCCGCACAGTTGCTCCAGCCGACGGTCCAAACGGTAACAAGGACGCTGCCGGGAAGGATCCTTCGATCACGACCCAACGCAAGAACCAAAAGACCACCACCGGTACTCCCATGTATATGTCGCCGGAGGTGATCCGCGGTGACTCCGCAAACCGCCAAAGCGCCGTGGACATCTGGTCTTTGGGTTGTGTTATCCTTGAGATGGCCACTGGCCGCCGACCATGGTCTACCCTCGACAACGAGTGGGCAATTATGTACAACATCGCCCAAGGCAACCAGCCCGCCCTCCCAAGCCGTGATCAACTCAGCGATTTGGGTCTCGATTTCCTGCGACGCTGCTTCGAATGCGATCCTAATCGCCGAATTACGGCCGCCGAGCTCCTCCAGCATGAATGGATCGTCTCCATTCGCCAACAGGTGGTCCTCGAGCCTTCCACCCCCAGCAGTGACGCTGGAGGCAGCTACACTAGCTCCGGCTCCAACAGTCGGCAGAATTCGGCATATGGTGGATTCTAATCACTTTTGTTTCTCAATTCGCCAATACTTGCATTCCCATTATTCCTTTACATCTGGCCGGGGGATTTCCGATCATCGTGTTGAACAGTTCACCCCTAGAACATCCTCGATCTCGACTTGACTCATACACCCTCAGACGACATCGCATGTGATACCCCCATGTCTTATTGTTTTCTCATGACTCTTCTTATCTCCTCATCCATCTCTCTCAACTGCTTCAATTACGTTTGTTTCGGCTTACTCATATGATGTCGAATCTATTTCTCATTCTGATTTTTTAGTTGGTGTTGGCATCGGTTTTGGTTTGTGCATGAGACTAGGTGTACGAACACGGACGACATATTAGGATTTTGTCACAGCGTGCATATATGCAATTTGAATTTCATCTCTATACCTCGGAATTTACGTAAACTTACATCACATTACTTATAAATATATATACTGTGGACCCAGATGATTGCTCGGATGGACTGGAGAGAAAGCTCTCGGTATTGAAAATTGAGTTTTGTCAAACGATTGCAACGTAAGAGCTGCACAAGAAATACATATTCCAAACGATAAGACCGGAAAAAATTGCGAGATGTTAAAAAAGTATAGAAGGAAGAGACAGTCCTGGAAAGAAAAACCTAGTTCGCCGAGTGGATGAGAAGGAGAAAACGCCATTCATAGTCGTGAGGCATGAGATTGAGATACAATTTGGCAGTGACGAGTGCTGGACGGTTGACCGACGGGGTATAGGTGTCAATATCGTCGAGCGTCGAATCGGATGGTGGTTGGTAAAGTATGGATCTCAGAGGAGATGGAGGGGTGGAGAGGAACGAAGAGATGCAAAGCTGCTCGTAGGAGGCAAGTCATATGATACCAGAAGGAAGCGCTGCTGAGCCGTGGTGGGTCAAAAGAATAGATAGAAGGGGCAGAGCGTAGCCAAAGCCAGTAGTCAAGCGCCTAACGGAACTCGATTGCTGGTGAGCATCCATGATCCTCGACATGCTTGAGCTCAAGTTGTTGAAACCTGGATGACAAGTTAGAAATAAGCTTCGCAATATATAAAGGCAGTTGAAACTAAATTGGACATACCTTTCGCTCTTCGCATGGAAGTAGACACCGCTTACGCTTCCCTCAATCTGATTGAAGCAAATATAATAGAACCCCTCGAAACTGGCACCGGAGATCGTTCGAACCCGGTGATCAGGGACAAGGAAATACTCCTTCCACCTCATAAAAACATGCTCGCGCTGTGCAAAGTTGCGGTATGTGAAATCGGTCCGCTTCGCCTGTTTGGCAAGCGGTTTCCAGGCCGGAAACCGGGACCAGTGGTGTATGTCTGTCTTTTCGTTCGCACCCCATTCCTCATTACGAGTCTGAAATGTGTGCTTGGTGCCAATAATTTCGCCTTCAAAGAATGTGGTCAGGGTTGGATGATCCTCGGTGAGGCCTTGAATGCGCAGGTAGCCGCACAGGTAGGATTCGGCCATGTCCACGTGCTTGATCTCCACGTCAACGTTATACACCTGGCGGTCGGACTGCTGTGTGCCGACGAATCTACTCCCAGAACGAAGAAAGGACGAGGAATGATTCGGTAAAAGCTGCGGGTAAATATTGCTGTTAACCAATTGGGCTCAAGGAATAACTCCTGGGGAGTCGGAAACATACCCGAACGTTGGAGAATTCATAACGCAGCAGCGACGAGTTGGGTGGTGTAACAGGGGATTGGCTACGAGAGCACGACTCCATCGGCGAGGTAGATCTGGGTGGTCTAGTATCTTCATCCGCTGTCTTCCTCTCCACTCTCAGCGGGTCGGTCGCCAAGAGAGCCGTGCCATCGTCGGACCGACTCTGCACGGACGGTGCAGTGGCACTGGTAGGTGAAAGCACATCTTCCAGGGCATCTTGCGTGTCTAGTTCCACCGACTCATCTTCCCAGGCCGGAATTCGATCGACTTCCGGGGGGCAGCTGCGGGTGGAGATCACCTCGGCGATCGAAGTTGGGTGGTCACTCGGGGTTGGCATTGGGGTTGTGGTGATCAAGAACGGGGGGTAGACATCGGATCATAGGCGCTTAAATCAATCAAAAAAAAAACAAAGTTGAGTGGATTAGGAAGGAAAAAGGAAAGGTAAGAATGGTGATCTTTAAAGGCTCTTACCCGGGGGCGGACCATCGCAGATGGGGTCATGCGAGCGCATAGCGCGGGGGAGGCGTTTTATGGCCTGAGGCATCAAATTTACGTCAGGTACACAAACCAACATGAAGGTTAACTTCTATAGCTCTATTCTACTATATATCCTGTAAAGAGTAAATTTGAATGTCAGTTTACATTATTTTGGTGCAATCCATAAGGCTATCGGGTGGAACCCTGGGAAATCCTTATTAACGCCGGTATCATAAATCAAGAAAGAGACCCGATATTCCCACTGTTCTCCACCAACAATGCTAGCTTAGATGGGCTTAATCTATAAAATGAGTCAGTATGGTTCAAAATTAGCCAAACAACAACACATACCTTGAAGTGGAGCGAAATAAGCGAAAAGATCAGCGCCTTCAGGTCCTGGACAAGGTAGTAGAATACCCGCAGTCCTTCAGGGTCGGCCGACTCCGTCACATCAACCAATGAGCCAATCTTCGCGGTCTATCATATATGTCAGAGACGGAATCTGCTTGCAAAGACATGGAGGTCACTCTTACCTCAAATGAGATGTGTTCACTGCCCAGCCGAATCTCCAACTCCTGGCGTCCATCCTTGTTCTTCTGTGGCCACTTGGAGTCGTCCTCCCTAGGTAGGGTCAGCAGTGTAGGAGTAATTTGCTCGTGTTAGCAACTTACTTCATGATCTCGCTTTCCTTGATGATGCGCCGGATCTCCTGAATCATCGCAGAGCTCACGCACACTGTATTCCACTCGTTAGATTATCGGCATTCGTCCGGGTTGGTCCCGCACTTACTCTCTTTGCGGATGAGGGAGTCATTGCGGTAGTTGGAGTTATTTGCGTATCGGACAGCGGCGCTGCTGCCATCGGCAAGGGTACGGAAATCGAATTCTAAAATGAAGTTAGCACATTGATCCCAAGCTGCGGAGAGAGAACCCACCTAGAAACTCATGCCCGAACCGCCCAGAGTGACCTGAGCTGCGGAGCTGTCAGCAACGCATAGGGTAACTGTAACCTGGGCCCATATTTGATCTCTTACTAGTAACGCAGGTAAAAAGTCTCGTTTGTCGACATTTTGCTGGCAGCGCTGTCGACTGAAGAAGGTTTAGCAGTATAATTAAGAGCAGTCAAAGGCGGAAGAACGTGGTCGGGCTTAGTCATCCACACAGACGGGGCAAAAGGGACAGGTTGATGCTTCCCCCCCCCATCGCGCATCTCAATGATTTGATGATTTCCAGGTTGGCGACGGGTGTTGGATTTACTCTAATTGCGCGTCTCTGACATTGGCCTGATCTTCTTTCTCTGGGAGTCTCTCCTTATTGTATGTTTTCTCGCACCTATGCAGTAAACTCCTAGGTGTCCATACCAAAACATTCCCCCCGAACTGACAACTTGCCAGCTCTCCTTCCTCCCGTCGCCCCAATCCGCTGCCCACGATGGCGTCCTACCTTGAAAATGCCTACAGTCTGGTCCACATGGACAACACAGCCGATCAGCCCACCTTGCAGGAGCTGCGACTGCAGTTGGAAAAGGGCAATGATGAGACCAAGTTGGAGACCATGCGGACAATCATCACGATTCTGCTCAACGGAAACCCCATGCCCGATATTCTGATGCACATCATTCGTTTTGTCATGCCTTCTAAGAGCAAGCAATTGAAGAAGCTGCTATATTTCTACTATGAGATCTGCCCCAAGCACGACTCCTCTGGCAAGCTGAAGCAGGAGATGATTTTGGTTTGGTAAGGAGGCTCTCCGCTAGCTTGTTCCCCATGAATTAACACCTTCCGCAGCAATGGCATCCGTAACGACTTGCAACACCCCAACGAATATATTCGAGGAAACACTCTCCGCTTCCTGTGCAAACTCCGCGAACCTGAACTCATCGAGCCCCTCCTGTCCTCGGCCCGCTCATGCCTGGAACACCGCCATGCATACGTACGAAAGAACGCTGCCTGGGCAGTCGCCTCGATTTTCCAACACTCCGAGCCCCTCATCCCCGATGCCCCCGAACTCCTCCAGACCTTCCTTGAATCGGAGACCGATAGCACCTGCAAGCGTAATGCGTTTGCGGCCCTTGTCTCTATCAGCCACCAGAAAGCGCTTGAGTACCTCGGCACGACTTTCGATACCATTCCTAACACCGATGAGCTGCTTCAGCTGGCGGAGCTGGAGTTCCTGCGCAAGGATGCGGTCCAGAACCCTCAGAACAAGGTGGGTTTTGAACCAACGGACCAATTCAAGAACAGTTCAAATACTAACGAACGCCTAGTCGCGGTATCTCAAACTCATGCTTGAGCTCCTCGATGCTCCAACAAGCACTGTCGTCTACGAGGCTGCTACCTCTCTTACCGCCCTGACTAGCAACCCCGTCGCCGTGAAGGCCTCTGCCGCCAAGTTGATTGAGCTCGCTATCCGGGAGGCCGATAACAACGTCAAGCTTATTGTGCTAGATCGCGTGGATCAGCTGCGTATCCGCAATGAGGGTGTGCTGGAGGATTTGACTATGGAGATCCTGCGCGTGCTCTCCAGCCCCGATATTGATGTCCGGAGAAAGGCCCTGGGCATTGCATTGGAGATGGTTTCGAGCAAGAATGTTGAAGAGATCGTGATGCTGCTTAAGAAGGAGCTCGCTAAGACCGTGGATGAGCAATATGAACAGGTATGTTTTGATGGTCGAATCAATTCCGGCACGATTCTAACAATACGCAGAACAGCGAATACCGCCAACTCCTCGTTCAATCAATACACACTTGTGCCATCAAGTTTTCTGAGATCGCCGCTAGCGTGGTTGACCTGCTTATGGACTTCATTGCTGACTTTAACAACAACTCCGCCGTGGATGTCATCTCATTTGTTAAGGAGGTCGTTGAGAAGTTCCCTGACTTGCGTGGGGCTATCGTTGATCGCCTGGTGTCGACTTTGAGTGAAGTTCGGGCTGGTAAGGTCTACCGTGGTGTTCTTTGGGTCGTTGGAGAGTACTCCTTGGAAGAGAAGGATATCCGTGGGGCCTGGAAGAAGATTCGTGCCAGTCTTGGTGAGATCCCGATCTTAGCTTCCGAGCAGCGCCTGCTCGATGAGGTTCCTGAGGACACTGCGCTTCTGCAACAAGAGCAGACCAACGGCCATGCTAAGACTGCTCCCACTGGCTCTCGCAAGGTGTTGGCTGATGGCACATACGCTACCGAAAGTGCTCTTACCAGCCAGTCTGCTGCCGCTGCTCGCCTCGAGGCCGTTAAAGCTGCACAGAAGCCACCGCTGCGTCAACTCATTTTGGATGGTGACTACTACCTGTCAACTGTCCTTTCGTCCACACTTACCAAGCTTGTCATGCGCCACTCTGAGGTCTCGCAGGACAGCGCTCGCACAAATGCCCTCCGTGCCGAGGCTATGTTGATTATGATTTCCATTCTGCGCGTTGGCCAATCTCATTTCGTCAAAGCCCCGATTGATGAGGACTCTGTTGACCGTGTGATGACTTGTGTCCGCTCGCTGGCTGAATTCTCCGAGAAGAAGGACCTCGAGGCTACCTTCCTGGAGGATACCCGCAAGGCATTCCGCGCCATGGTCCAAGTGGAGGACAAGAAGCGGGCCGCGAAGGAGGCCGTCGAGAAGGCTAAGACTGCCGTTCAGGTCGACGATTCTATTCCCATCCGACAATTCACGAAAAAGAACACCGTCGAGGGAGCTGAGGAGATTGAGATGGATCTCGTCAAGGCCACTGGTGGTGACTCCGTTGTTGAGAACGTTGCCTCCAAGTTGAGCCGTGTGGTGCAGCTGACTGGTTTCTCTGACTCAGTCTATGCTGAGGCCTACGTGACTGTCCACCAATTCGATATTGTTCTGGATGTCCTGCTAGTTAATCAGACTAGCGAGACTCTGCAGAACCTGTCTGTGGAGTTTGCCACTCTGGGCGATCTCAAGGTGGTCGAGCGACCATCCACACACAACCTGGGTCCTCGGGACTTCTTGAACGTTCAGGCTACAGTGAAGGTGTCTTCCACTGACACTGGTGTGATCTTTGGTAACATCATCTACGACGGTGCCAGCTCCACCGAGACCCATGTGGTCATTCTCAACGACATTCATGCCGACATTATGGACTACATCCAGCCCGCTCACTGCACCGAAACCCAATTCCGCACCATGTGGACCGAATTTGAGTGGGAGAACAAGGTTAACATTAACTCCAAGGCCAAGACCTTGCGGGAATTCCTGAAGCAACTTATGGAGAGCACCAACATGGCCTGCCTGACCCCCGATGCTTCTCTGAAGGGCGATTGTCGATTCTTGTCTGCCAACCTCTACGCCAGGAGCGTATTCGGTACGTTCTCTCCTCTTCCCTTTATCACTTCTTCCCTTTATCATAAACAATGACTAACTGTATTAGGCGAGGATGCTTTGGCGAACCTGAGCATTGAAAAGGAAGCTGACGATGGACCGATCACTGGCTTTGTTCGGATCAGAAGTCGCTCGCAGGGCCTGGCCCTAAGCCTGGGTTCCTTGAAGGGCCTCAAGGCCGCGGCGGCATGAGTAGATTTTTGATATTCGTTTTTTTCATTGTTTCCAGCGGGTTGCAGTATATGTCTCCTATTTTAACTTGTTTCCTTTTTCCTTTTTCCTTTTTCCTTTTTCCTTTTTCCTTTTTCCTTTTTCCTTTTTCCTTTTTCCTTTTTCCTTTTTCCTTTTTCCTTTTTCCTTTTTCCTTTTTCCTTTTTATTTTTGAATTCCTTTCTCCCTTCGAGACAAATGTGGGGTCCATATCAGGGAGTCGAAAAATAGATAATGATTGGCTGTGCATATAACCTGAGTATTAGTATCAGTAGCCAGGTAGTCCGGAGGTTCTGGTCGTGTTTCCCGGTTCTCATAAATTCGAGAAGATATTGATACGATTGGAACAAGAATACGCGGCAAGCTGATCAAAGCAAGATATATAGATGCAATTCCTCTAATTCACGCAGAATTAGGAAGTTCTGCCAGCAGTCCTTCCTAGTAATCTCATGGATCTAGACCTCAACGGTACAAGGATAAAGACAGGAATGCCAAGTCGCTAGAAACTCTATCAAAGACATAGGAAAAACATAAGGAACCACTGGGCGAGTACAGATTATCAAACTTGATGTCTATTCTCGCCCATCACACACTTCGACCTCTAGTAGCGAGGAATGCAAACACCGGCGTTCCACTCAGTGGCGCCAACGCACTGCCAGCCATCGCAGCAAGAGGGACCATTGCTGTGGCAGGCATTCTTGTAGTCTATAACATAGTCAGCTCACTGGACGCCTAGTTATCGTTGTAGAGATAATCTCACGGCCAACGCAGGTGCGCTTCTCAAGGGCATCCGCGGAAGGAGTAGCAGTGGCGACGGCGGCCAGGGTTGCAATGATGACGGTGATGAACTGCATTGTGATGGTTGATTTGGTTGATCGGGAGATCGATTGATTGATTGATTGAGCTGATTGAGAGTTGATTGAGTTGATGATGTTCTATTATCGAGGAAATCTCCTGTGCTATTTATCCCATAGCCAAGCCATTGTTGAAGGCTCCATGATGGCCGGCTTTGGTAATCTGTATAGATTCAATCTACTCGGTCAACAATGTTTCCTATACACATTCGGAGTATACTTCGCTTCCAAGCATCTTGGCTCTATATCCCACCATTTGCAGTAGGCGGTAAATCCCCGCTTTGCCCTATTCAGGAAATACTCGGAGTAGTAGGTGAGCCCACACCAGTTGCCCAATGGGTGTAGCCCCCAGTAATCTAGGAAAACGACAAAGGGGCCGTTTTAATTAAAAGACGTAGGTAACACCGGGTCTATTCTTAGTATGTAAGCGACATTTGGGGGCACTTTACCGCCTACTCAGCTCAGACCTCTACTTCAAACAAAGAAGCTCTTGGCCCCCAGGAACCGGAACGACGCGGGATGTTGATCTGCGACTCCCCATATCTTCAGCTCGGTCACCTACTTCTCCTTGCGCGCTGATTATTTTTCTATATTCCCATATTCTCAGAATGTCCTCCGACTCATCTCCAGAACAGCCGCAGCTGGACCATGACTCTACTCTCCGCGTCGATAAATCTGTCTCTTTGACCATTGGCAGCGATTCGCTCCTGATCATCGGTAAGACTTCCCGTGTATCTCCAGGTCTAGCGCGTGGAAACTTTGAAAAAAGAGTTCTCTCAATATTAACTTGACTAGATGACCGTCCTCGCAGATCGGCCCGTGGCTGCTGTGGATTGCGCAAGTCAGGTAAGTTAAGCTAGGACCCTTGACTGGCGATCGGCGTCAATCGCGCCCTGTCGCGCGCACATCCCGCAATAAAACTAATCTCATCTGTTCCTTAGAACAAACAAAATTGCCTCATGCGATTTCCCTGTATAACATCTTGGATGTTCAGGCCGAGCCCTCAAACCTTACCATCACATACGCCGAGTCGTCTTCCAAGGAGGATGTCGCCGTGAAGACTCTCCACTATTCCGTCAGCGATAAAGAAAGCCCAACGGTCGAGGGATGGGCGAATAAGCTACTCAATCTTTCTTATGGAAACGTGCCGCGTACAAGGCGGCTAAAGGTCCTGATCAATCCATTCGGTGGACAAGGAAAAGCCGCGGCTCTATACCAGAAACAAGCCGCCCCCATCTTCGCTGCTGCCGGATGCAAACTGGATGTGCAGACCACCGAACATCAAGGTCACGCGAGTGAAATCGCGGAACAGCTTGATGTCAACGCGTATGACGCGATCGTCTGTTGCTCGGGTGATGGTCTCCCTTACGAAGTGTTCAACGGACTGGGCAAGCGATCCAACGCCCGTGAGGCCCTGGCCAAGCTACCCGTTGCACTGCTACCTTGTGGATCTGGAAATGCGATGACTTGGAGCTGCTTTGGCACAGGAAGTGTCTCGGTCGCCGCGCTGGCTGTGGTGAAGGGTCTGCGGACGCCGCTGGATCTGATGTCCGTCTCGCAGAAGGGTAGTCGCACGCTTTCGTTCCTTTCCTCATCTTTCGGAATCGTTGCTGAGTCTGACCTGGGCACGGACAATATCCGGTGGATGGGTGCTCAGCGATTCACATACGGATACCTTGCTCGCGTGATGTCTAACCGAGTTTGGCCTTGTGATCTGGCGATCAAGGTCGATATCGATGATAAGGAAGCGATCAAGCAGCACTATGCGGATTACACTAGTCGCGAACAAGATCCTTTGGCTGATCTTCACCGCATCGAGGCTGCGGAGAAGTCACCTGCTTTGCCCGAGTTGAAGTATGGCTCTGTGTCTGATGAGCTTCCTCAGGACTGGCAGGTCGTTCCGGGCGAAAAGATGGGCAACTTCTATGCTGGTAACATGGCGATTGTGACCAAGGACGCCAATTTTTTCCCTGCATCTCTGCCGAACGATGGTTTTATGGATATTATCACGGTTGACGGTACGATTAGTCGTCTTACCTCACTTGGGATGATTTCCGAGGTCGCCACCGGTGCCTTCTTCCATCGACCTGAGGTAACGCTTCGCAAGGCGACCGCGTTCCGCTTGGTGCCCCATCAGAAGGAAGGTTATATCAGTATCGATGGCGAGTCGATCCCCTTCGAAGCCTTCCAGGTTGAGATTCATCCCGGCTTGGGCACTGTTCTTTCCAAGTCTGGGAACCGATATGAGATCGATGGACCCATGTGATGTTTTATGAAAAGTCTGTATATCCTTACACTGTCAGTCAGGTCTTGCCATTTGTTCATGATACCCTCTCGCAGACTTGACACTGTGATCGTTTTGGACTCTAGCTGTGCGCGAGATTCTGGAACGGGTTGTATAGCTCTCGTATACCAGTATATATACCTATTAATATATTGACCTTTGTTGTCGACTACTCGAATATAGATATCATGATAATCAACTTTTAGGTGTATTCATAGTCTCGCTAGGAAATGCTGTACATTAAAAAATCCCAAATGACATAGGTCTAGCATGCACATGCCATTTAATCATCAAATCCACCCCATTCTCCATCACTGTCTACCTCCTCATCAGGGTTCTCCCGAACCCGCAATCCCCACTCAATCAACCGATCATCATCCAGAGCCTCAGCAACTCTTGTCCGCACAGGCCTATAGGCACTCTCAGAGCGCAGCTTCTCCAGCGGCCGCAAAATCAGTTCCATGGGGATATCACCCTTAATCTTGCGCTGGCCTTCCTCTCCTTCAAACTCAAGAACCTTCTCCAACTCATCAATCCAAATATCACTAACATGATACCGCAGTCCATCCGGCCCATGCGGCATGGGAACAAAGTCTGCCTCGATATCCTCTTCAGGCTGATCAGCATCGTAGTTCAATGGACACAGAGGTCCCTCCTCAATGATATCAATGTAAGCGGCGAGATCGGCCCATTTTCCATCCAATTCGCCGTCCTTATCTTCGGCTTCCGCGGCCTCGGTCTCGGCCTCAGCTTTCTTCTGCTTCTTTCCGTTACCCTTCTTACCGGCGTCTTCGCGCTTGCGCTTCTTGCCATCGGCTTTTGTGCTCTTGGCACCCTTCACGAAGACCTCGAATGCCACGCCGACGTAGCAACGGATCAGGAAAAGGTACTTATCCAGACGCAGACGGTCGATGGAGTGGTAGTCTCGGCCGATGGTAATCCAGAATGCGCGCAGGAAGCGGTGAAGGGTAGCATGAGGGAGGGAGGGGACGATGTGGTAGGAGATAGCGCGAGCGAGAGCTTGTTGGGTGAGAGGTCGGTCAGAGTGGAAGAAGCCTGTAATGAATGCATGAGTAAATGATGGTTCCCTATAGATATAGCCTCAGACGAATTTCCTGTGGGAGACATACAGAAAAATAGACCTTTCCAGAGCTTGAGGAGATCAACAAGGCTCAGATCGGTCTTTGAGCTCAAGAATAATGTGAGTGATTCAACGGCTTTGTCGCGGACTTTCTTGTCTGCAGAGATAATTAGTTTTGGGCGCTTTTATTTTCAGGATAGCGCGCTTGGTCGCTTGTAAATTCCTTACCGCTTGAGGCGAGATCCCTTACGAAGGGAGTCTTTTGTATTTCCACCATGGCGTTGTCAATTGCGGATCGGTTCGATGAAGCTGCGGGTTTGCGATAAAAAATAATTTTTGATACCGGCGATTGGGTTTGCATGGTTTGCATTGCAGCTGCATTGTCAATTTTGATTGGCTGATGCCTCAGGTGTCAGATATCCTTGTCCAGCTCGAAGATTGGATTTCTGCTTTATCTATCATACATTCTTACGTGACAAGCTTGAGTCTATGAATTATGCGTTTTCAATCTTTTCAATTTACTTGACTCTGCTTTGTTGAAGTAAGAATGCAAAATGACCAAGTCATCAACGGCCTCCCCACAGTCCGATCTAGTGTAGCGTCTAGACTCCGCTATCTTGACATCATGACTTCTAGTCTCGTCGAATAGAATCACAGCAGCCCTGGTTCCTTTCTCAAGACGCTATGGCTCAGGACGAATGATATCCATAATATAGACCCTAGTTTCATCCAATTGTAACATTGTCATATGTTTGTGGTACTCTGTCCACAACGACCTTCCCTGCTACCGTCTTTGCCTACTGTACAACTCTTACGTAGCTTAGCCCAAGCTGCTCATATATTTCTCCCAGTCATTTACCCCCCTCTTGCAGGCCTCACAATGGCTGAACAAAACACAGAGAATGAGATCTCCGAAGCGAGCTTACCTCATCAGCAACGCATGTCTTTGGGCAGCTCGGAAGCACTAGCTGAAGATGACCGAACCATCTTCGCGCACATGAGCGCCGGAGAGCGTGAGGAGCTTGGTCGCATCGCCTCCAACTTTCCCCGCCATCGACCCGTCGGCTCCGATCTGAGTGGAATGACCGATGTTGAACGCAAGGATACACTGGAAGGCGTGGAGCTGGGCGATCCTGTCCTCGATCCGGCAAGCGACCAATTCGATCATTACAAATGGGCCCGTATGATGTTGAAATTGATGGACAGGGAAGGTGTCCCTTTACGCAAGTCGACTGGCGTGGTGTTTGAGAACCTCAACATCTCTGGATCAGGATCCGCGCTTCAATACCAGAATAACGTGGGTTCGGTTCCTTTGGCCCCGTTTCGTCCCCAAGAATATCTTTCCTGCGTAAAGAAAGTACCACAGAAGCAGATTCTCCGGAACTTTGATGGTGTGCTTAAAAGTGGTGAGCTGCTTATTGTCCTCGGACGTCCTGGGAGTGGCTGCTCGACATTTCTAAAGTCAATCACTGGAGAACTTCATGGACTGAAGGTTGGAAAAGGTTCCGATGTCCAGTTCAACGGAATTTCCATGGAGAGAATGTACAAGGAGTTTAAGGGTGAAGTTTTGTACAACCAGGAGGTTGACAAGCATTTTCCCCATCTTACTGTTGGGCAAACGCTTGAGTTCGCTGCCGCAGCGCGGACTCCGGAAAACCGGCTTTGTGGTATATCTCGGACAGAGTATGCCAGAAAGATCACGCAAGTTGCCATGACTGTGCTTGGTTTGAGCCATACATACAATACGAAAGGTATGCGGTATTCCTACAAAGATAAACGGTTACTCATATCTGGATAGTTGGTGATGACTATATCCGAGGTGTTTCAGGTGGTGAAAGAAAGCGAGTCAGGTATCTATTCTCCTCGAGCTGTTCATAAATTCTTGCAACTAATGAGAATATAGTATCGCTGAGATGGCTTGTATGACGTTTACCTATTGCACAAATTGATTATAACTACTGACCATTTACAGTGTCCGGAGCTCCAGTCGGGGCATGGGACAACAGCACCCGAGGTCTAGACTCTGCAAGTGCCCTGGAGTTTGTAAAAGCCCTACGAGTCTCTGCCAACCTCACTGGTAGCTGTCACTCCGTTGCAATTTACCAGGCGTCCCAAGCTATCTATGACGTCTTCAACAAGGTGATTGTCTTGTATGAAGGACGACAGATTTTCTTTGGGCGCTGCAGCGAAGCCCGGGAGTACTTTATCGAGATGGGCTGGGATTGCCCACCTCGCCAGACGACTGGAGACTTCCTCACTTCGATTACTAACCCATCGGAAAGAAAGGTCCGAGAAGGGATACAGAACGTTCCTCGGACGCCAGATGATTTCGAGAAGTACTGGAAGAACAGTCATCATTACACGGCGCTTCAGAAAGAAATATCCCAGTATCGTGAGAACTATCCGCTTGGAGGAGAGGCTGAAAAGGATTTTGATAAGACAAAGAGGCAACGACAGGCCAAGCACGCGCGTCCAAAGAGTCCTTATATCATCACTATTCCGATGCAGGTTCGCCTTTGCGTAAAACGAGCTTATCAACGGTATGCACTTCCTTTAAATGCGCATTTTTACGTTTTTTGCTATGCTAACACTCTAATGCAGTATTTGGAACGACAAACCATCTACATTGACGACTGTCATTGGCCGGATCTTCATGTCACTAATCATCGGTTCAATCTATTTCGGGACGCCTAATGCGTCTGCAGGATTCCAGAGCAAAGGTGCAGCGCTGTTTTTTTCTGTACTGTTGAACGCTCTTATCAGCATTACGGAGATTAATTCACTTTACGACCAACGACCTATTATTGAGAAACAAGCCTCCTATGCCTTCGTCCATCCATTTGCCGAAGCGCTAGGAAGCATTGTCGCCGACATACCTGTCAAACTTGTGTCGGCAGTGATATTCAACGTCATCTTCTACTTCTTGGCCAGTCTGGTAAGATAAACTTTGTTTTGATTGTGTGGGCAAACACTGACAAATTGCAGCGATATGAGCCCTCTCAATTCTTCATATTCTTCCTCTTTACCTTCCTCAGCACCCTCACCATGTCAGGGGTTTTCAGAACACTGGCAGCATCTACCAAGACCCTCGCACAGGCCATGTCGATGGCAGGTGTGATCGTGCTTGCAATCGTCATCTACACAGGATTCGTAATCACAGCACCGGAGATGTCCAAAATCCCATGGTTCAGTTGGATACGCTGGATCAATCCAATCTTCTACACGTTCGAAGCATTGATTGCCAACGAATTCCACGGCCGTCGATTTGAATGCTCTTCATTTGTACCCGCATATCCGAATCTATCAGGTGACTCCTTCATTTGCTCTGTCAGAGGTGCTGTTGCAGGAGAAAGGACCGTATCTGGAGATTCCTACATCCAAACCCAATACTCTTACTCGTACGCACACGAATGGAGGAATCTAGGAATTCTTATCGGGTTCTGGATTTTCTTTATGTCTCTTTATCTTATCGCATCAGAGCTGAATTCTTCCACATCTTCTACGGCCGAGTATCTTGTCTTCCGGAGGGGTCATGTTCCCGCTCATCTGCGGCATCTGGAAAGAGGGGGTGAAAGTGCCGCGGAAGTGACACCCGTCTCTAAGGAATCCAAAAAGCACAAAGAGGACGAGACGTCTGTCATTCCTTCTCAGCACGACATCTTTACCTGGCGGAATGTTTGCTACGATATCCCAGTCAAGGGCGGCCAACGGCGTCTTCTGGATAATGTATCTGGATGGGTCAAACCCGGAACTCTCACAGCCTTGATGGGTGTTTCTGGAGCTGGAAAGACAACTTTACTGGACGTTCTTGCAAAGCGTGTCTCGATGGGTGTCGTGACTGGTGACATGCTCGTGAACGGCAAACCACTTGATAACAGTTTCCAGCGGAAGACGGGCTATGTCCAGCAGCAGGATCTACATCTTCCTACAACCACTGTCCGGGAAGCTTTACGGTTCAGTGCAATGCTACGTCAGCCTAGTACTGTGTCTAAGAAAGAGAAGTATGAATATGTCGAGGATGTGATAGATATGCTCGGCATGGAAGACTTTTCGGATGCCGTTGTTGGCTCTCCGGGCGAAGGGTTGAATGTGGAACAAAGAAAGCTGTTGACCATCGGCGTCGAATTAGCTGCCAAACCTGCGCTTCTTATCTTCCTTGATGAACCAACTAGTGGCTTGGATTCGCAGAGCTCATGGGCTATCTGCTCCTTTTTGAGGAAGCTGGCCGAGCATGGTCAAGCTGTTCTCAGTACCATTCACCAACCGAGTGCATTGCTCTTCCAGGAATTTGACCGTCTCCTATTCCTTGCCAAGGGAGGTAGAACGGTTTATTTTGGGGATATTGGTGATCAGTCACGAACTCTTTTAGATTATTTTGAAAGTAACGGAGCTCGGGTTTGTGGTGGTAATGAGAATGTGAGTTTAATAGATCCCTTGTCAAGTCAAATTGGTCTAATAAAACCATTAGCCTGCAGAGTACATGCTCGAAATCATCGGCGCTGGAGCCTCCGGAAAGGCCACAAAAGATTGGGGAGACGTGTGGAACGAAAGCCAGGAAGCAAAGAATGTTCAATCCGAGCTGAATCGAATCCATGAAGAGCGAGCTTCGGCAAGCAGTAGCGACGGAGAATCTCACCAAGGAGAGTATGCTATGCCTTTTGACAAGCAGCTCCTCTATGTGACTCACCGCTCCTTCCAATCGTTCTGGCGCGAGCCATCCTACGTTTGGGCGAAGATCCTATTAGCAACGTTATCGTCCTTGTTCATCGGATTCACCTTCTTCAAGCCAGATAGCTCTCTACAGGGCTTCCAAGATGTGATCTTCTCAGCTTTCATGCTATGCTCCATCTTCTCCACTCTTGTCCAGTCCATCATGCCCAAATTTGTGGTCCAGCGATCTCTCTATGAAGTACGCGAGCGACCCTCCAAAGCCTACTCATGGGCAGCATTCCTCATTGCAAATGTTGTTATTGAGATACCGTATCAAGTGATTGCCGCAATTATCGCTTGGGCTTGCTACTACTTCCCAGTCTATGGAGCGGATCAAGCGGCCAACCGCCAAGGGTTGATGCTTTTGTTCGTGGTCCAATTTTACTTGTTTACTTCCACCTTTGCCGCGCTGGTTATCGCGGCCTTACCGGATGCTGAAACGGGTGGTACTATCGCGACACTGATGTTCATCATGACACTTACCTTCAATGGTGTCCTACAACCTCCTAGTGCTTTGCCCGGATTCTGGATCTTCATGTACCGTGTCTCTCCATTGACGTACTTGATTTCCGGAGTGACGGCCAACGGTTTACACGGCCGGAGTATCCGCTGTTCGACGGCTGAGTTGAGCGTTTTCAATCCCCCGAGTGGAATGACCTGTGGTGAATACTTGGATCCCTATGTCAGTGCTGCTGGGGGCCAGCTTTACAATCCTACTGCTTCGAGCGGTTGCCAGTACTGCCAACTATCTAATGCTGATCAGTACTTGGCTGCAAGTAACATTTGTAAGCTCTCTTCAACCTTATTAATGCCCACTTGCTAACTCAATATAGACTACAGTGAAAGGTGGCGCAACTTTGGCATTGGATGGGCTTACATAGGATTCAACATATGCGGTACTGTGCTAATGTACTACATGTTCCGTGTCAAGCACTACAACCCCACGTCTCTGATCCGTGGTATCCGCCAGGGAGGCTCGTTCCTCTGTCGTGTATTCAAGCGGCGGTCTGGGGAGACACCAAAAGGAAAGGAGGCAAACAATGGGCGCTTGGTTTAATTTGGTAACTTCATCCTCACATGTACTTGCGATGCACATTCTCATCCAAAATGTTACTATTCGTGGAATATACTGTTTATTGATTTATATCTTTCCGGGTCCGTTGACTTGATCTGCAGCTTGCTGAAGATAGGGATGCCACCGTTCATCAAGCACGCTTGAAATGGCAGCAATAAGTCTCGCCGGCCTCCCACCAAAGTACCAGCACGTCTCCATCCGCTTCATAATAACACAGTAATATGCAAGTAAAAGCAAGGCACCAGGCTGCCTCTCAAAGATAAGGCGATAGAAATCATCTTTGAGACGCACACACCATAACCCCAGAATATTCCACGTACTGACATCGATATTCGTCGTTTCACGATCCACATACGCAAATGCACCAGCCAGCGCACTCGCTGCGTCCCGGTAAACCGATACAACAGATTCAGACCAAGACCCATCAGGCGGGACAAAAGACATAAACTGTTCCAAGTAGGGAAGTTTGCTATCGCCAACATCCGGCTCAGTCTCCCATGCATCACCTAAAATGCCCACGGGGCCACTCTCAATACGGTCCCAGACCTCGTCCAGCAAATTACATCCACACCGAACAAAATGTAGCCACTGAGGTAGGATTAACTGATTTTCCTGAACACCTGTACCCGTGTCGCAGAGGAGAAGAAGCGGATTTTGCCCGTTATCCAGTTCCGTCGCGAAGGAGAACACGACTAGGAGGTATGCGAATACCATTATCGCATCACAATTATTTGTTGTTGGATTCTCAATTGCTCGACTGTAGAGAGGTAGTGCGGTGTCTTGACGAGCGTATGCACGTATTATGTAGGTCTCCCGCTGTGCTGGGTAGATATGAGCCATGTGTAATGCCGTGCAGGCCAGAATGCCGTGCAAGAGGAATTGGTGATTATATGCAAGATCTGCCACGACATTGACCCAGATGCCCTCCGTCTGGGCATCTTTGGAGAAAGTTTGCCAGGAAGAATAAAAGTAGTGCTCCAGTGCTAAGGAGTCGATCGGGTCCAGTCCGTGCATGTCCTGCATTTTGCGGATGTAAGATGATGCAGGCGGTTTTTGCGGATAGCGATCGGGCCAGCTTTCTCTGTTACTGGTAAAATATCGGAGCATGTTCCCTCGAAAGAATGTTTGCAAAGGTGCTGGAGACCAGTCTTGGCTTGGATTTCCTTTGCAGCCATGCTTCGAGGGCCAATGAGTTTCCATTCGTTTTGTCGAGGCGCATAGATAGTCACAGCCTGGTGCTTCGCATTTCCATCCTTGTTCGAGAGATAAGTATGGTATAGGGAAATCTTGATCCGATGGATCTGTCACTTCTTCTGGCTTTTTCAATCTGAAGCTACTCGTGTATAGAGTGTACGGGCGTCGTTCTTCATTGTGGAGATGGTGGATATCTTTCAGGTGCCGGTTTACTCCTCCCGGTTTGATTGCATGACGGCAGCTTGTACATACGATGACCTCATATGCGGGAATGTATTTGAGCAGCTGTGGAGGTGAAAGGAGGGCTCTGTTGTGGATATTTCGGGCCTGCGGGGCTAAGCCCCGGCTCTCTATGCCGGGCATGATTCGAAGCTCAGATCAGACGCTGTTTATTTTGGCAGTCTTAGTTATTCACAAGGAAGTCCATAAATTCACGGAGAAAGAGACGAAGGGGAGGATGTCAAGGGATTAAGTCTAAGGATGTGGGGAATCTAAGAGGGGGACATTTGCCAACCAATCAGATCCGCCATATTCAACGGTGCCGTTCTACGCTAGCGCGGTCTAGGTATAGCGGCCTCGGTCATGGCGATAAGCTTACCGAATTCCTTAGGATGAATTAGGTTCCCCGGCAGCCGTACAGTATATGTATATCAGGATTATAGATTAGACTAGGTAGATAGCACCCTGCACCTCAACATCTGGAGAAGGCAGGAAGATCAAGGGACATGCAGTAAACTTAGGACCAATGATTTGGAGCATCTACGGGACTAGGGACAATAAGCAACGTTTCGAATCCAAATATTGGTGGAGACGGATCCGATACTCGAAAATATTCAGCGAAGCAGATTTTCCATTCAAGGAGGAGGAGCAAAGATGATTGCCCTGATGCAGTGTCCACAGACGACAGAGCAGCCCCCATAGTATCTAGCTCTAGATGCATTCCAAATAACTGCTTTTCCATCCACATTTTCAACTGTCCCCTTCGAATAAACCGCTACCAAGACTCTGCCTTCGGTCAACAAGAATGCAAATTAACCCCATCCTCTCTCCCTGATAACCCGGCCTAGGCGCATGGACCATGGGCTTCAACCACTAGGAACGTTGGTGTAGGAACAATCCTCCAACAGAGCCGTTCAATTCCACAAATGGGAGCAAGGATGTACAGTGTGCGCAATATGCTTTTGCGTGGAATGTCAAGATCATCTCCACGAGAGACGTATAATTCAAATTCTTGAAAGGAACGTCATGATCCATTGCGAGAAAAATCGTGCACTGCAGCATTGTGGAGAAAGATCCACAAAAAGACGGACGCAAAACGTCACAGCCTCCATGGCCCAGCTGAAAGGTCTCGTGTGTGTTATGAAGGCTAATGAGCAGGTATTCGATGGCCTCCTGTCTACCTCTGTTCATCAATTCTGTAATCTCATTAGCATGATATCAAACAGCCTTAGAATTATTCTGTCCTTACCGATGATGCTTCTGGGAAGTGGAATGGTCCAGTTGTTAAACTCGTGTTTACTGCATGACATGGCTACCGAGGTTGATTGGTTGTACTGGGCAGGGAGTTTGAAAGCCCAGGAAATCCACACCCACAGCATTAAATCCTGAGAATACGTCGTAGGAATATCCTCCAGATTCGTGATCCACTTACTGATTATGCTGGAAAGGGCTTTCTTGCATCTATAATGTTTCATTATTTGAGCAACTTTGGCGACCATCTCGAGGGTCAGATTTTCCGGTATGTCCTGGTGCTGGTCATGGATCCCACGAAGCACAATCAAGAGCGCGTCCAGATCCCAGCCATATTCATCAATATGGGTCAAGCCGTTCAGCTCATAAATTTGGCTTTTGTCCCCGGCGCCAAGGAAAAGGCTTCTGAAAAATGGCGATGCACGCTTCAAATGTTTCGCAGAGACTTGAATGTAGAAAATCTCTTCAACCGGCTCATCGGTGGTTTCCTCGGGTACATCTCCATCAATAGTTCCCATGGGGGTTGAGTACTCGGACTCGTCTTGGGGAGAAAGCACCAACATCACGTCCCCTCCTGGGTCGATGATATGGGTCGGCCGATTCATGAATGTCAACAAACCGAATAAAAGAAAAGATTTGGTAATATGCAATATTGGGGTAGCGTTTCTCGATGGGGGAGATACGCAAAAGGAAGAGAAAGGTTGTGGAAGAAAAGCCTTTGAGGGAAGGGGGATATATTAGCTCGCGAGTCACACTCATAGAGCGCAACGAGCAGGTACCACGTTTGGGTGCATAAAAGTTTCATCTATTTGCTCGTAACCTTCTATTTTTGGAATTCAATGCACTGTTCAGGAACCAGAAGCTAAGATAGCGTGAATTCTAACATAGCCAGACAAAGCCAGCTAGGTTAATAAACGTATACATGATAGCGCCTGTCGGCGGGCCGACCCGCCCTGTTCACCTAATTTTATCCTTTCATCTTGCTGGTCTCATTCTAGCTAGCGCAACATCTATAACAATCATCGACCGGAAATTCAATGTTCTCACTCTTTCGGAGAAAAAAACTGGTCCATTCAAGTGATCACGAATTTCAAAAGCTATAGATATCCCGTAAGCATGCTGCTTCCTAACCACAGAAGCGCTCTGCTCTTCTCCCTACTACGGACTCATTTGGCCGATACTGCACAGGTCGTGATCGCAAAAAGTGGGATGCACGATGCAGGACAGAAATACAGCATGCTGGATGCTTTCTAAAACGCGGCAGAGGAACTAGCCAACCCGCTTACGGCGATGTATACGTAAGGCAACGGGCGACACCATTGCACGAATATCAAGCCAGCGATTATGCTATACTTGTTTTCTCTACATTGTGGTTTTACAATGATCAACGAAAGGCTAGAAAGAATTGAACTACTACAGCCACGAATCCCGTATTGATGCCTGGGATTGGAACTGGACTTTCGCGAGAAGCAAGTGGCTTTGTAAATTATCTGTAATATCGAGCTTTACTGCGCATGTTTCGCCAAACATCCATACGCCTCAAGAGTCTAAGGAAGCATTAGCGCGGCTGGCAGTTAGGAAGGATTGCGAAGGTCTGAGTACTTGCTTTGATGTGTATTTTAAATCTTCACCTGCCGGAAGGCTGAGGACTTTAAATGTCCTTCTACCTAAATACAGTTAATTTCAAAGTTGTAAGAGAATAGGTACATAGCCTTTATGGATTCTAGCTCCATTGATCTATGCATTTCATTTTTCATAGGGAGTCAAAGAAGAAATTAACGTTGGGAAATACCTGCCAATTATCTATCGTAGTTCTGGCCCCTGCCGTCCTTTTATATAATTATGAACATCAGAAGAAAATATATCAACAAAATGACCAAATATCAGTAATGGTCTTTTTGTTTGGTATTTAAAAATAGAATAAATCACGTTATCTAATGAAGCAGTCTTTTTCAGTTTCGGGAAAGTCGTTCGCGAAATATCGAAAATTGAGCTGCTGCGAACACAGCTTCTTATTTGATGCCTTAGAAGGGCAACACATGACTCTCAGTTTCCTCCATACATGTGGTCTTGGCTTATATAACTAAGTTCCCAAACCATTACATCAACTAGCATCATTGGTCTAGTGGTAGAATTCGTCGTTGCCATCGACGAGGCCCGTGTTCGATTCACGGATGATGCATTTCTTTTTGTTTCTTGTTTTTTCTCCACTTTTTTTGATCTATGTACTCGTCTTTCTGGATGTGCTGGAAGTTTTCATTAAAGGTCAAATTTTGCATCAGCACGTATTCCGAAGCATTGGCATCAATCATTCCTACATAGCAACAGATCATCCATATAAGCCATGCATAGCTAACTATTAAATCTCAGACAAGCCTGCCTTGAACAAGTACAATAGATGTCAAATGGCAACCAGCTAATTCGGTGGCTAGATTAAATCCACACGATTGTCATAGCCTCACTAGAATATAAAAGGAGAATCGGGGTATTGTGCATAAGATGACGAACGCCAGAACGCTAGAAAGGGGGATGTCGTAAGAGAAGAGAGGGAGCAAGAAAGAAAGAGAGGAGTGGAGCAAGTTTCCAGGCCGAATCGCAATAAGTAGCGATGGAAAAAGCAAAAAACCGCACCAAAAACCGCATCATACAGACGGCCTACCAACAATGAGTGCGTTAATGACATGGCCACTCTTCCAGCCTTGGTCAACCAACGACTCATGCTCTTTCAGCATATGGCCAAGGTAAGCGACTCGTACACGCTGGTTATTTAGAAGCTACCAAATCGTCAGCATCAACCGATCAACCAATCCATAGAAAAGGAACGCATACCCCTGCTTCTTGATGGACCTTCCTTGCCAAAAAGCCTACACTCTGACTTTTACCAACAAGCATCATCAAATCGGGTCCATCACGATCACTCAACCGGGCAAAAACCCGGATCAAATCCCGCTCACTAGTTTTCCCCTTCTCGTCGCGCCGTCTCTCCAAAGCCTGCGCAGCAATCAGCTCGTCACCAGACGCATCATCCGTCGCCAGCTTCCCATCCGAATCTTCCTCCCGAACAGATCCAGACGCAGGCGAATGTCCTTCACCACGGGCAATATTCTCCGGATCACTAACGATGCACTGCGGTAGCCTATACAGTACTCCTTGTTCATCGTAGCAACCTTCACAGAGATCGCCCGTCGGAATGGTAACACCTGCCGCATCGATGATACCCTGCGCCGTGACTAGATCACCGCTCTGAATGAGGGATATTGCGCTTGAAAGCGCAGCCCAGATCTCCAGGCGGCCCGTGACACGGGTTTCGAAGAACTCGCGGCGTTCGCGGTCGAGATCGGTGCGTGTCCATATCCGTCGCTTACTGTTCCATATGTGTGGGCGGACGGGCTCATTGTAGTGCTGGTCTAGTGGGAGGTTGGGGGATCGCTGGGTGCGACGGTGGCGGGTTGTCGTCTGTGGTGCCGTTGAGTCGGCGACGTCGAGGGTTGTTTGTGTGGTGTGACCTTCGGCTCGGTCTTGGTTATTCTGGGGGTCGTCGTCATCGTCACGCGATGGGGTAGAGGCACAGCAGCCCTGGAATGTGTTAGATTATTTATGAGTTCTTTCCATGAGGAGGTATGGGTTGGAGATGGTAGATGCGGAGGTGGGAAGTCGTGTGACCAGTGATTCGATCCGTAAAGACAGGATAATTCGACCCTTCTGCAGAATAGACAGGGTAAAGTGGGAATAGACGACTTACCATCTTGCATGCGATATAGACATTCCATATGCTGAGGAGAAGAGGGGACGGAGAGAGGGGCCGAATGGTGGATCGATGAGGATCCAAGCTCGGAATTAAAAATATCCCCTAGCTGCAACAAAGACAGCTGGTTAACCATGGAAACCTTGAACACTGAACCTGGAACCTGAACCTTGCACTTGGATGAAATATGTCAAATACAAAAACAATGTGAACGGACATTCCTCGACTCCAAACTTTGGATCAAGCATTTATAAAGGGCCGATTCGCCCATTTATTGTCTCAGCTGCAGCTGGATTGGCTATAGTTACACTGGTCGCAATATCCTTTCTAAAAAACATATACCAAACTTTCAAGGTTGTTTGCCTTCATTCCTCGTCCTCGTCGTCGCTGCCGAAAATTGCTTTGAAGATCGCATCGCCTGGCCGCTCAGCCTCGAGGGCTTCATTGTGCTCAGGCTCCACGACAGGTGCTGCTGGCACACTAGCCTCACCTGAAACGGGAACTGGCTGGCGACCCGACTCAATCATAATCATATCCATAACCTCTTTCGAAATCAGATCCTTGGGTTTCGAGTCGGTCTGATAACCACCCGACTGGAAACGAGTGCCATGATTTTTAGGATCACCCGATCGGCTCCCAGGATCAAGCTGTACATGGTCAGGGGGCTTGATATTGAACCGCTTGCAGAGAAGACGGGTCGGAAAGAAATTATGTGTACTTCGAGTCATTTGTCCGAACATTCCAATCTTGGCAGCGGCCACAGCTGGGTCATCCGGTTTCTCAACAGGCCGACTGAGCGGGTTATCAGAAGAGTCCGGCGCGTCAGAGACAACCTTAGGTCCTGATGAAGCCGATGTGAACCGAGATGCCATCACGCCAGACATGGGCTTGAATACCTCGGCAGCCCGGGCAAACTCCTGCATCTCGGTGACCCACTCGTCGGTGCTGGATCCCGGAACTCGGTCAGGAAGAGTGTCGCGAAGACCAGCTCGGACCTCGATGAAGGTGCGGTAACGGGCACGCTTTGCTTCATCCTCGGCATAGGGCATCCACCCACTGACACCTCGAGTTAAGGCTTGGACCGCGGTTTGTTTGTCCAAGCTTGGGACAAGATCCCAAAGATCCCGACGTCGATCGGATTCTGATAGCTCATAACCTTTTGGTGCCTTTTCACTCATAGCTGGTGGGAGGTTGGTTTTGCCCGTAAGCTTCGCAATTCGTTCGCGGGCCTCTGGTGTCATCCAGTCGAAGATCGATTTGCCCGGTAATTGAGCTTCACCTAGGGCCGCCGCTCTGGAAGTCGGGTCGAGGGAGGATGCCTTGGCTGCATCTGCTGTAGAGACATAGTCTGATGTGCGCTCCGTGGCAGATTTTCTGGTTGATTTCCATCCCTCTGGAACCTGGGGAGGGTCATATTTCTTTTCAGAGATCGACAACCCCATGAGGCTGTCTGCAAGAACGAATCCGTCCAGCGGTAACCGTCCGTCGCGGCATTTTCTGAACCCGCCCGTACTTCGAGCAGCAGCAATCTTTTTAGATATGAAAACAGGCTTGGCACTGAGCAAAGGATTTGACGATGCGATGGTCGGTTTTGATTCTTTCGCTTTCTTCTTCTTGCCGCCAATGGTTTTGTTGTATGAGATCTGAGGGCCCAGAGAGTACGGGTCCTCGTCGTCGGACCCGGTGTCATTGAGAATGCCGACACCGAAGCCTTCCCGTTGTGATTTTTTTGCCGCTTTCTTCTTGGTAGCCAAGCGATCCCCGAAAAACGAATCAGACTCTTCATCCTCGTCTTGGGTTTGTTGACCGGGCTTTTCTAGGTGCGTCTCCCCCGAGAATCCGAGACCCTTGTGATCTGTCTTGCGGACGAATGCGACCATGGGCGGGTTCTCCGGCGCGAAGAGATATGTTTCCTCCGAGGCAGGTGCACTCTCGTCCAGATTGGCTTTGCGGCGGACCTTTGGACCGATTCCCTGTCCTTCCCTCCAGCCCATCTTCTTGAGCAGCTTCACTCCCATTGTTTCCCCGCCCGTTTTCAGTATATCCATAAGCCCCGCTCTGCGAGTGGCATCTGTCTCGGTAGATCCGAAGCCAGCAAAGCCCTCCGTTGTATTGAGATTCCGTGATTCTTCCTGCTCTCGTAGATCCTCCTCATCCATGTAATCCTCCGGTCGCTGCGCAGCCGGCTTCGCATCTCGGGCGCGATTCTGGCGGGACGAGACAAAGGTCGCGGGCGTCCATCCTTCTTTCGAGCCGACAGTATTGAAGTATCTGCGGTCTTTAGCAAACGCGCGCATCGCCTGGGACATGGAACCTACCCAGCACTGAAGCCGCCAGTAAAGGCGCCGTGTAATCGCTTCCTGCCTCTCTCGTCGGTCACCTCTTGTTTCCAGACTGGTAAGTAGGAGCCATCGTCGCGCGCACCATCCTCCAGCGGCGGTAACGGAGTTCCATAGACGGCATAGGGCGAGTGAGATTGATCGGCCTCGAAGGCTGCGCGAGGGCGCTTTGAGGCCATGCTCGAGTTAAGAGGTGGGAAGGTTCATGATTCGTGGAAATCCAGCGGGACCTTAGCTATAATAGAACCAATCACATGCTGAGTCAAAGAAACCTCAATAATGGAAATGATCACCGCTACACTTGCTCTACAACAGCTGTGGACTAAGATGATTTTATGACCTGACGTTCATATTTTATTTATACTTGATGAGGCCTTAATCTAAATGTCTTTTTTTTATTGCACACTGACCGTTGCTGAAGTCTACATATGTATAAGTAATCTTCTTGTTCGTCGTGAGTTATTTCCTTGGAAGCAGTATACCTGAGCCTCTTGCTTTCCTTCTCATTCTGAATCCTGTATTCTCATATCGAGCCCATGGGATTTCTACCACCTATTGTCTCTCCGTCGAGATTTAATGTGCTTCTAAAACCACTGGAGACCCTCTTTCCCTTATGCATTCTTCTTTGATCCCCAGAGTGACCGGAACTTTGGTGACACTCAGATTTTGACAATATTCCTGGGCTGTCTTCAGAGTTAGTCTTTCTACAAGGATATTTGGTCATTAACACAGTCAATAAAACTCAGCAAGCAATTTAAAATCAAGTATATGGTCGACATCAACGTAGCGAGCTTTCCATCAGAGCAAGTCATGTCGCTGAAAGCCACGATCTTCCGTGAATTCTATGATCCGAGATTATTAGTTTGGTGGCACTGTATTCCGATAGATAATATTCTTGATGATCTTCATTCACTATTGACCTAGTTTTTGGATTGAATCTCTCCGTACCGGCAAGCGGGGGAATTAGAGAGAGTTCCGGCAGCTCCAGCTGTCCCACAGCACGATTTTGAGCGCGAAGGGGACATTTGACATAACGGCACGAAGATTTAGATATCTGCTTTTTCATGCTTTTTTAAGAGAGGGCACCTTGTCTATGATAGCCGCAACTATGTTGGATAAAGCGGCCATGGGAGCGAGCTTGGGCTCTTTGATGCCAGGTCCCATGTCCTGGAGCTGTCAACCCGGGCTATAAATTGCAATTTGACATTACGGTGGTCATAAAGTGACCAGAATTGATTCTGGTTTGTGAGAAGGTTTCTCCAGTCATGTCAATACGAACTCACGCCGGGAAGGACCAGTATTGCATCGTAAATTCTATTATGTTGATTAGTCAATGCGGTAATAACAATCCTTGCAATTAGGCTCTATCATTGTGCCGGGGACTTCATGGTCCGCCGGCCCGAATCCTCGACAGATAGGCGGAGAAAATACTTTTCTCTCAGTTCTTCCCGAGGTGTGGCTTCTGGGCGTTTTGGGGCGTGCGCTACTAAGCTTTTGGGGATATGAACGGTTGATGAACACGAGCAGTCAACCAATAATCCTAAGGCTACTGCTGGATTTGGTATATAGATAAGAAGTCATTCTGGTATCCAATGAAGCGTTACCTACATTCAAATGTATAGTAGGTTGGTCTAGATGATATAACCACGTGGCGACCTGTCATGTTCTTCGCCAATGCCCTACTTCAATATGGCGCAACCAAGCTTTGGCCAAGTACTATCAAGACGATTGAACATCAACCGTGGAACACGATCCATGGGGCATTGTCGCCACAATAGTCAACACGTGGCACAGACCGCCAGCCTCGGCGATACCATAAAGTTCATACCCACCAGTTCCACGTGTGCTAGTGGAGAGCACCGTGCCCTGCGCTAGGTGGCGAGGCCGGACAGGTTCAGATTAGCTGTTGAAAACGCCCGAACTAATTATCCGTGGGTATCCCGCATGCAAAGGGTGCAGCAATCATCAATACCCTGAAAGTAAGCTCAAGTGGAGAATCACTTATCTTGAGAAACAAAGAACCGTGGACAACGAAGAAATCTCATTTGCCCCGTCGGGTCTGCGCCGGTGCCCCGCCGCGGGAAATGCCACTATTCTAGAAAGGGATTGAGCCCCCCATGTCGCTTCGCATAGGTGGGTCAAAGCCAAAGTGTTCCAGCCCCTGAGGTTGGAGCATTTGAAACCCAATCCTGAATGAATTCCTATTCTAATGCAGAAATATCTCCGACGTAAATACTGTAGCAACCTTGTAGATTTTGGCATTATTTGTGATGGAGGGCGAATGGCAAAGTGTGAAAGGGAACATCCCAGGGGTCTGTGGTCTGTGCTAAATGGCATTGTCGAATGTCTTGTCCCGAAGCTTATTTGAACTAAGCCTCGATACTACCTTGGACGCCACCCTTTTTTCTCTTGGCCACTTATTCGCCCCTTTCCGGGTTTGTTGAACGATATTTGTTGTCTCGCGTACATTGTCTAACCTTACTTGGATTACCCCGGTGGTGTAACTTGTATCGCCTTCCAATCGTAGGGATGTAAAAAAGCCAATCGGAGACACCGCATGACCGGGATTAATATGATCGCGTGAGGAGGGTAGGTGGATCGCGGCAATTGGCTCGTGAACCAAGTTTCTCTCGCTAGCGAGCACTTCATTTAGATTGCAGATTGTAGGTCGAACTCCAATTGCGCTCAAATCCTGTCGTTCCCTCGCGATTGTCATTTCCCAATTTTTAGTGAGGAGATTGAAATTGAACATGTAAATTAATGAGCCAATGAGACAAGGGTAAACCGCTATCAAGTGGAGAGCTGAAGTTGAGTGCTACCCTAGTTGCCTTATCCGAGCGCCGATAAGACACAGACGTAGCGCCTCAATCTTCGTAAACTTCGAGACTTCTGCTTCTGGAATCTTGAGCTGACTTTATCTTGGCATTGCTTCATGCATACCGGTTAGTCATGGTGGAGATAAACAGAATTAAATTCCGCCATTTACTGGGGTTATCTACGCTAGTCTTAGCGTCGACCAAAGTACTACTCCGTACCACGCTATCTTACTCCGTCTTATAAGTGTCCCCTCAATTCTCTTTTCCCTTCTTTCTCTTGTCGGCCTTCCATTCCAGAATTGACTCGCCCTCCCATCACTATGTCTATGCTCCCCGGCCCTATGGCCATCACGGCTCCCACGGAGCAGATGCGTGAGAAAGGCATCGAATCCGATGAAGTTCGCAAGATGTCCATGAGTGCCACTCACCCCGGTGTTCGCCAGCGATTATGGGGAGTCCAAGCCCGTCTGGACCCAAGTGTTTCCTACGAGGAATTCACCTACTGGGCCAAGGTTGAGCGTGAGATGGAACTTGAAGAGGGCCGTCGCCAGAAGGCTCTCACATCCGGTCAGGGAGTTTTGGGCGCGATCAAAGGCTATTTCAACATGAATGCCTACGAGGATGACAAGATCACCAATGATACCTCTCGTGCGCTGCAGACCCACGAAGAAGTGACACAGTGGTCAAAGGATGAGAAGTCGCCCGTTGTCAAGGATGATGATGGGACGAGCCCGATCGCGCCTAGCAGCACTCACGACTTCGATGCCGAATGGCGACAGGCCTCGAGAGCCCTGCGTACAGCCAGCTGGGGTGGTATCTTCTACTTGATCACGACTGATATTTTGGGTTGGGGTCAGACACCATATGTCTTCGCCAACACTGGTTACGGCCTTGGTGTGGGTATCTTTATTCTCATGGGTATCGCTGCCGCTATGTCCGGATGGATGATTTGGAAGACTTTCTTGGGTCTTGACTCGTCTCGGTTCCCCGTCTTGAGTTTCGGTGACCCGTTCTTCCGTCTGTTTGGACCTGGTGCTCGTCATTTCATCAACTTCACTCAGGCTCTCCAGATGTTCCTTACTGTCGCTGTCGTGCTTCTTGGTCAGACCCAGCTTATTGCTCAGCTTGGTGAAAGTGTCAATCTCTGCTATGTTGTGTGCGGACTCATTGGCCTGATAGTGAGTATGGCCAGTGGTTACATGCGGTCTCTCAAGCACCTTGGTTGGTTCTGCAACCTGTCGGTGTGGATCAACATTGTCTCTTTCATCATCATGTGAGTACTGAATTTACCCTCCTATCTCCTACTATGCTAATATGTATGTAGCTGCGTTGCTGCAGCTAAATACGGCCCTGATCCTACTGCTGCCGTGAACAACGGTATCCTACCAAAGTCATGGGCAACAAACCCTGTTCCGGTCAAGACCTTCGTTGGTACCCCGCCTGCAGAGTACCAGCAAACCGACGCCAACCTGTTTGCTGCCAAATTCAACGGAATCAACAGCATGGTTTGTAAGTTTGTCCATCTATTCATCTATGAGAAAATGCTAACGGCTTGTCTTAGACGCCTACTCTGGAGCTTTGCTGTTTGTCGCCTTCTTGTCTGAGATGCGCCAGCCATTGGACTTCTGGAAGGCCGTATTTCTCGCACAGGCTTTCATCACCGTTATCTATGTCTTCTTTGGAGCCTTTGTAAGACACTTGTCACCCGTCTGCAAACCTGCGCTAACATATTTAGGCCTACTCCTACTACGGCCAGTACAGCTACGCCACTATCACCCAGACTGTCAAGCCACTCAGTCTCCAAGTGCTGAGTAACGTATTGTCACTAATCACTGGTTGGCTCGCTGTCTGTGAGTATTATTACCCCTACAAGTTTGTCCATGTCTAATGAGACACAGTCCTGTACTTCAACGTCGGTATGAAGACCGTCTACATCGAAGTTGGCCAGGAACTCTTCCACGCTCCCCCAATCACCACCAAGAAGGGCAAATACTTTTGGTGGGGCTTGGGCCCACTCTACTGGATCCTTGCCTTCATCATCGCCATGTCTGTCCCCGAATTCAGCGCCTTCACCAACTTTGTCGGAGGACTATTCAGTCTGAACTTTACCTACTCCTTTTCCGGTGTCATGTACCTAGGCTACGCTATCCAGGAAGGTGCCAGACTCCCCGGCGAAGGATTTGATCCCTACACTGGTCAGACAGTCCGCCACGATACCGGCATGGCGAGATGGACCCGTGGATTCATGAAAAACTGGTACATCACCATTCCCGTTACAATCTTCACCGGTGCTGGTTTTGCCGCTTCTGGCATGGGTACCTGGGCTGCTGTTCTGGCTCTAGAATCGGCTTATGCCCCTGGTGGCTCCCTTACGACCTCTTGGACTTGTACCAACCCTTTCGCTTCTTAAGTCGAGGTTTGAGTGCTGCT
Organism: Penicillium longicatenatum; assembly: GCF_028827895.1. Taxonomy (NCBI): domain Eukaryota; kingdom Fungi; phylum Ascomycota; class Eurotiomycetes; order Eurotiales; family Aspergillaceae; genus Penicillium; species Penicillium longicatenatum. Next base: position 4,141,864 of record NW_026643119.1, on the reverse strand, counting down.
TTCTCGAATGAAATGAGGTTTATTGGTTGATATGTGCTACTTATTCAAGAAAGATATGTAGTATACATACAGCTTCCTTTGATGGATGGTCTCAGAGCTGTATAAGTAGTGGTTTATTAATGTGACTAAGTATTATGATACTTTCTGATCAAAGAAGTTCAAATCTGAAAAGAATGATCGAATGGCAATTATGGCTCCCTAGACAGGGATTGATTCATAGAAAACGTGTCAGTCTTGCCAAATCGAAAACAACCCGAGCTATAGATTCTTGAATGACGCCCACAATTCAGTCATTCTAGAAGCACTGACTAGATGAAGCCGTATTTCAATTTTACTTGAAGGTGCATGATGTGGCGTGTTCCGATCACGAGCTACTACTGTGCTAGAAATAGTACTTGAGCATTGACCTAAAGCTACGAACACGCAACGCTAAAGCACATTTTTTTGTTTTGATGCAGAAATAAAATCTTCACCTACACTCAAGCTTAAATTATAGTTACAATGTGGCACCTAGACACGTGGAAAGACAGTTTCAGGGTCTCAAGCTCATACAGGATCTAGTGTAGAGTGAATTCGTCGACATATCAAACGACCAAAAATGCTGAACATAGCAAGCTCATAATGATTGATTTGTAGAGACTGGACCTGTATAGATCAGGAACTCAAACTTTATATTGGTATCAAGTCGCTAAGACCGTGATATCCGCGATATCATGATAAGGCCCTGCCGCACGGAGTACATCGCCTCATTCCCATCCTTCGGAATGAGATGTTCATCCCCATTTGCGATAAGAGCTTCCACAAGAGTCGCCTTTCCAGCGTGTATAAATCCAAGACGCCGATACAACTCAACAGTAACATCATTACCCGCCTTCACGATAAGGCGAACCTGAACATCTCTCGGAGTTGATCTATACGATCGAAGATGATCAAGCGACGCCTGGCATAATTTGCCGCCAAGTCCACGACCGCGGTGTTCCGGAAGTGTAAACAAGCTCAGCATCTGCCATCGCTCCTCCTCTTCGTCGGATCTCTGAGGGGGCTGTCCAGCTTCAGGGGGCAACTCGAAATCAGCGCGGGATGCAGGTCCTCGGAGAGTAACCTGACCGACCCATTGAATGTCATTGGGACACAGATCTTGGCCAGATGGTGTAGCGGCGCAAATGAAGACCTCCCGATAGGGAACTGTGAGTCGGTCTATCCAATCAGTGTCGACGAAAGCTGCTTCGATGTCGTAGGTTGAAGAGAAAGAGCCAGGTGAAGTTTTCAATGCTTGTAGGCGCAGTTCTCGGTATTTTTGAGCGGAAACGCTAATGCCATCCGTCTTCGAGATGCGGAAGAATGAGTATGTGTAGTTGGAAGCCATTGGAAGGTTTGATTCAAGACAAGAGATGTATGTATGTTTTCAATTGGCATGGCTCTCATTGAGTATTTATACTTGCAATAACTATGTGACTCAGAGATGCGACTTGTAACAAGCTATGCTGGTGGACCTCATCTTCTCGCGATGATCCACTTTGATGCTTTTCTAATCTCACGCGACCGGAGCATGAGTGGGGATTGGATTTGAAGAAGCCGCTATTGTCTTTTCAGACCCAAGCTCCGGTTGAAGCTGGCAGCGGAGAAGAGCGGTAGAAAGCAAATTCATTAGAAGAAAAGAAAAAGAAAAAGGAAGAAACAAAAAAAAAGCAACCTTGTCTATTATAGAAACAGCACAGAAATAAGGTAATTTTATGCATTATGGCTGCCATTGAGTTTGATGTAGATACTATGAAAATGACTCATGGTTTGCGAGTCAGTGACCGGCATTACCATTGACAGCTTCCGACTGCTGACATTACAGCACGATGACCTAGAACTTCCCAGCTTGGCTTGGAAAATTATTGCGGCCATTGAATTGGATTATGACTGGTCAGATGCTGGCCCATATTGACGGGATTTGACGGGATTTGCGAAGAATTTCGGCCCGCTTTGTCTCCGTCCACTCAAAGATAATTACGGTACGGCATTACGCTTGTTTCCTCGCCGCTAGTAGACTCAATGGCCTCTCTGAGTTGAACAGCGATCACAATGTGGATTGCATCGGAAATTCCATTTCTATCTAGCGTCGCCTGTGGCATGGAAGGCGCGTGGGTGAGATCGGCACCGCCGAAAAGGATGAAAATTTTCATTCCGCTTTTTTCTTTCAAATCAACCTCTATAAAATTCGAGTCCGTTCCAACTCGACTGCCAAGATCTCTTTGGCATAGGTGTCTCGAACCTTCGTCAGAACCTTTCAGGATTGTGTCGCATTTGAAAACTGTGATTCCAGAAAAAGAAACTCAAGACCAAGTTTGCGAATGTAAAAGAAATTTTAAGCATGAATGAAACCCAAGAATAACTCTTTGTCCTTGAGAACTATTACTGGATAGAGTTCGTCTTTTGTTGCACGTTTACTCAATCTCCGTGCAGACGTGTCTCTTTGTCTATATTTTGCAGGATCTGAAATATTCGTTTATTAATATGACTGCAGTCTCCAATAACCATAAAATCTCTCAAAGATATTTAACTGACTTTATGAATTTTGCCTGACTGCTTGATTCCCTTCAAACTACTGAATTTGACCGATAGAAAATACGTTTACAATGCCTGCTACTACACGCAAGAACACAAAGAGACCGGCCTCCGATCCTAAGCCAGGTCCGCCCGCAACCAAAAGAGTCAAACAGGATGCTCCAAAGGCCACCTCAAGAAACACTTCCAAGAACATAGAAAGGCCAAAACGAACCTCCAAGCAAAAAGAAAAGGCCAAAGAGGCTAAGAAAGACGAGAGGGGAAAATCAAAACCCAAGACAGATTCACAGTCAAATGGAACTTCGAGAAACACCCGGGCTGCCACCAATAAAACAGTCGATGCACCCAAACGCTGGCAGATGAATGAGTCAGATTATGAATTGTCAGGGTCAGACTACTTCCTCCATGTATTGAACTTTTCTCTTCTGGTCGCAACTCTTTTTTGAGATGCATCTAGAGGGAGATCTCAATAAAGCTTCTGACTGGACACATGGCAAGTTACTTGCTGACCTCAGAAAATGGGACACAACGAGTGTATTGATCTCAGTGCAAAACATAGACCTGATGTTTCCGCGTGGAAAAAGTGAGTTTATTAGTGGACCATGATAAGCTTTCTAACGCTAAATGATGGATATAGCCGGGAGACGTTCAGCCAATTGAAAGCTCTGTTCCCATTCTTCACTAGTATGCAAAATCCAGCAGAAAATGCATTACAGCACAAGGTAATCAACTTCCGCTTATTCAATTTGTTTGGGACTGTACATACTAACACGATGAAAACCTCATAGCTATACATAAAACTTCGAAACTCCTATCCGTGTTCATGGCAGTCAGAAGTTTCGGATATATCCCTAGACTTCATCGATAATTCTGGAATTTTGACAATGTAACATAGGAAATTGATGTCAGGAAGATGGGGCTTTTTTCACAACCATACCCCCCCCATGGTTTTGAAAAGCAATATTGCGATAAAAGGAAAAGAGCGCTTTCTTCCAAACTGAGTTCTGAATATCAATCAGCCTCGCTTTTTGGGTAACGTAACCGTAACGCAACCGGTAACGCAACCAGTAAGCGAATGAGTTTGAGGTGGCCGGTTGGCTTACATATGTTGTTCTATTACTCACAGCCATATACTTCTAAGAAAGACATTCGTAATGATTGGAATTAGAGTGTCTTTTGGTAGCTGTTTGATATTTCGAAAAATTTTTCTATAAAATAAATGTAAAATTCTTTTGTTGCTTGATAAATAAACTCCCCAAATGCCCCTTGCAGAAGGAACCATATCCAATGTGGAGATCATAGTACAGAACAGAACATGTGGAACTTTTCAATCCCCAAGATTGTGGAAAGAACTCCCAACTATCAATACCTCGTGTATATTAAAGCAGCCATTGATAGATGCTGAAGCTCGATCTCACGGCATTATGTCGTATGTGAATGAATACCCGATGATTTAGCGGCAAGTCTCCGCAGAAGAGCTCTCGATATCCCGAGTCTTCTTCCGCCTCAAGCCCAGCTTTTTCCGCAGATTGACCGATCTCACCTGGAATGCTCTCTTTCGTCGCCGAGGAGGATAGTTGATCGGACTTTCACCTCCAGTGAAGATTGCCATATCGTACACCAATGCACCAAATAGCGCTCCACTAATATCGGCACACCAAGGACCCCATATCCACCACGCATGGGTCTCTCGGAATAACTTACCACCCCATCCTGCCATAAGCATGGTCAGCCTAGGCCCAAAGTCTCTCGCACAGTTAAAGCATCCTCCAGTATTATAACCAAGCGCAAGGATCACAAGGGTAATAAGAATGCCAAGTATAAAAGCTTGCATTCCGGCTCCAGGTGGCGCATTCGTATCATCTCCAAGTGCCACAATTGCGCCGAAGAGGATAGCACTGCCGAGGAACTCAGTAAAAAATGCGGTAACGGGATGAACATAAGACTTCGGTGCAGTAATTAGAGCCTCAGCGGCGAGACCCGCATTTTGTGGCGTCCCAGTTTTGACACCGATCTCGACAATAGCATCATGGTAGATTGCATAGGCAATTCCGCCAGCAGTGATAGCTCCTAGAAGCTGGGCAGCTATGTAAATAACACACTTCCGAGCGGGAAAGCCACGGAACACGCTCAACGCGATAGAGAAGGCTGGGTTGAGATGACCACCTAGTATCATTAGCAAGTAATCTCCTAACCATCCTGACCGTCCTGACTTGCCGCTGATGCCCCCACTGACGTAAATTGCTGCCATAAAACCGAAGCCCCATGCCATACTTTGAGTAGCGTAGCTTCCACCTTGACCGGAGGAGGTGTAGTTCGATAGTGTTGCGCAAAGCCCAATGGTCATTGCGAGGGTTATCTGCGACGGGAAGATTAATCAGCAATATGATATTGTAGACAAGGATCAGAAGAAATTACCCCAAGCCATTCTGCTAGTGGCTCTCGAAGAATGTGGCGAATCTTAGACCAAGTGTTGAAGAAGCCATCTTCCGAGCCTTTGGAATCATCCTTGGAGTGCGGCTTCTCTGCCGCTGGTTCATGACCATTCTGCACTTCTTTTTTGTCCTCTTTCCGATCTTCTGGCAATGCGCCATGTTGCATCCCTGGTCGGACAATATGAGGAAGGGGTTGAGCCAAGCTCCATGTCGGAGAATCAACTTCCTTTCCATATTGAGGATTGTATAGTCGATAATCGTCTCCAACGTACGCGTTGCTTGCTGGATTCGACGCGCCGGGACCGGCTAAACTAAATGTCGGATTGGTACCGGCACCTTCGCCTTTGCTGGCATCTTCTTGCGTGCCTTGACCTGCCTCGTGCTCATGTGGGTCCATGTCTTAACATTTTATTTAAGTCAGTGTTTTTGTATGGAAAGGGTTGGCGGTGAGTGAGGGAGCTTACCATGGACCGCGCCCTGGGCTTGATCTCCAGACATTGTTCAGCGAAATGAAAGTGTTTGAAACAAACGACTGGAAATTCGAGAGATTAAGAAGGAGGAATCGTGAATTTATGGAGTGTTTCAAATGACAATCAGGGTCCACAACCTTGGAAGGATCAAGGACCCTTCTACAGTACGTCACCGTTGACTTATATCATCTGTGGACCCTACGCCGATCACTCAAAGAGTTCCCACGAATGTAAATCAACCTTTAAATTTCTTAATTCAATGACAGAAAATGACCTAGATTTTATCTCCGGCGAGACAAGGATTTTTGCAGATATACCCTGCTTTATTCTTGATGACTCGCAATTTTTGACCAGCCATGGTTCCGGAACGGGAACCGGGATTTGTATCAACGTCATCTGGCAGAGCAATTTTTTATCACCAGCAAGTCACTGCAAAATCGCCACCGCAGAGAATTCAGAGACGGAATTCCAGACCGAGGAATACCTCCAATGCTTCTTGTAAAGCCCATCCAAAAAAAAAAAAATTCAAGCTACCTGCACCAAGTCGACGTGTTGATCCCAGATACAAAAATGCAGCCCTGGGGACCACTGGCTTGAAAAAATTCTCTCGGTGAAGCTTAACGGCCCATACACTAAATTGAAGGATATGTTGGATCTCGAGAGTCTCGGTGACCATATTTAATCCAGTTTTTGATTGAGCTTTTCACCTAGATGCTGTATCTAACAGCCTTCAGATGCTCAATCGCACTGTTTCAATAAATCATTCATGTACTGTTCCATATTAGAAGTCTTTCGCGCCTCTTCATCCTTGAATAATTTGAGTGATGACTTGTCGGATTGGTATGGCTCTATTTGCATCCATTCTGACCATTTTTGATAATTGTAGAGGCCTCTGTGGGTGACAATTGAAACCATTCTTGGTGTCTTCAAACGGCCGTGACAGTAGATAGGCGCTCGACGATGTCGCAATTCCGCATGACATAACTTCTCGACCCGAAGCACATTTGGACCCAGCGCTGCCTCAGCACCAGGTACTGGAAACAAAGGCTTTGATTCTCGGTTGCAGTCAAAACACCATGCTTCGTGGCGTTTGTTGACAGGGCGTGTGGTGTACCCGATTTTAACGAAACCCTCGTTTCCTTCAGCGTCATAGGCGTAAAGATAGCCATTTACTTGATCGCTGGCCTTCAAGGGCGCTGTAATCTGTGCTCGTAATACATCGTATGAAGACTTATAATCATCAGGCGTATCAAATCTCTCGACGATGTCGAAAGGCGTCTACGGGTGGGGCATCAGAAAAGATAATAGTTATGAGAGACCGGGAGTAAATCAAATGGCGTGAATGACGACACAAACTTCCAGAATAAGTACGTTGCATAATCTGAAGCCTATGCTATAATTAGCCCGCACAAGCGCCATGCATGCTGCATGGCTAAGCCGAATCTGGTATACCACCACCAACAAGAATTATGAAAAACTGACGCTAAAACTTCCCGCGCGATGAAGCCTCTCGTGAGGCAGTGCGCTTGCGTAATGTTGTTGGAGGTCAATCATAAATTGCCAATAGAAATTAGCCAACCATCCTAAAATAAATGCTGCCGGCCATGCATGGAGGATTAGCTCGCTGGATTTTAAGGAGCTGCGCCACGAGCTTGTGGCTAAGCAAAGACCTTCAAGTGTGGTTGAGACAATGTTCTCGACAGTGAAGAGAAGACATAAGATATAAGGAATCCTCGGCAACCGCCATATGTTCTCAAATCAAGCTCGTCCAACAAAAGCTCATACAACATTTTATTACGCAGAAGTCTACCGCACCATGCCTTCGTCGTTTGTTTTGCCACATTTGTCCCAGATTATCAAATTAGAACCCGAGAAAGAGCCCTTTTGCGCTGGCTACGCCCCATCCCAGGGTCGTCGCTGCCATGCCTCAACAAATGCATACGGTCGCAGACGTGCTATGAACCTACTAGACGAGGCCACAGAAGAGCTGCGCGCTGGAAGATGCATCGACGATCTTCTCGAGGAGCTTGCCCCCCATGTTTTGTGCAGAAGATGGCATCAGTCCCAGGCATCGGACCTCATCGCACGCTGGCAAAAGAATATTCGTTCATTCATGCGATTGCAATCACCATTACGCAGAGAGTCAACCCCACAGTTTGTTAGACAGCCAACACGGGTAACGACCAGACCAGCCAGCAGAGAGCCCACAAGAGATACCCCTTCGGAACTACGTTTGATGAACGTCGAACAGCAATGTTCTGAGCTATACCAGACGCTTCAAGAAACTCTCGCGGTGCTTCAAAGACTTCAAGCTCAACAAACCCCAGTTCCGATTCCATCGTCTACAAGCGAGACTTCAATTCCACGGGCACAGGACCGCAGCAATGTTATCACAATTCGACACACGAGTACGAGTCATGGCTCCGTTTCAAGCACACAAAGGCTACAAAGTCAAACAGTCGTGACGCAACCAGTGAACGCTTCAGGAGAAACCAGAGTGAGAGATCGGGCACCTCGTCGGGACGAATCAAGATCTAGCTCTAGATCCGCCACAATAACCCCTGCGCTGCCGCGTCCGTCTCAGGCAATCCTTCAAACTGAAGAAAGGGCAACACATCAGACTACTGACTCATCTTTGCGCCCAAATGTGCATGTTACTCGCCGAGTCATCGAAGGTCCTTGTGGAATTTGTCTGGAGGCATTGAAAAGTACAGAACTCGATGATTCAGATGAAGAGGAAGGGGAGAGTGATGACAACGACAGTGAAAGTGACGATGAACATCGTGAAGAAATTGGAGACCACAGTGACCAGGAAGACCTACACCTTGTTTTTTGCAAGGCTCAGTGCGGGAACAATTTCCACGATTCCTGCCTACGCGAATGGTTGGAGCACTCCATTCTGCCAACATGCCCCATGTGCCGGTGCTCATGGGAAGATTGATACGATTTTTCATTTCGATTAGACGTTTTCTGAGGATAATAAGACATCGAATTTGAGTTAAATTTGACTTCTATCTAAGGTGACCATCCAGCAGCGATTTTCTCTTTAGTAGATGCCCCGTATGCTAAAGCGCCATCATCAAGAATGGTAGATCTCCGCACATCTCTAGCCGTCATCGCTTCAGTATATGGATTGGCGCGATGCATAGATTGTCTATTGCGATGTTATATTTTGTCTCTTGTTTTGTTTAGACCGGGTTCTAGAACTCACCGGTTATCCCACCAAACCATATCCCCGCCTTGTTTCCATTCCATGGAAAACACATACTTGAGTTCGGTTAGTAATGTGGACTTCATATTGAGATAGGATGTTGATAAAAACCTTGGGTTGGGTGCAGTGATCAATAAGTTCCCAAATCAATTTCTGGCTCTCTTCGAAGTTTTTCCCCAAGACCATCTTTGCATGTGCAGCGAGGTATAATGTCTTGCGTCCATCAGGGGCCACTTGAACCAGCCGATGATATGCCGGTGGCTTTGCTTTTAGCTCATGAGGGAGAGGGTTGCTAAAGACCTCTGATGACGCGAGCTTCCTGGAATGCCAGAGACTAGATTATTGCGTTAGTAGTTAATTACCCCGGAAATTTCCGCTTCTAAGCAGATGAACTTACTCATGCTCAACAACAAGATCTTCAATCTCGTCTTTCTTGCTCTGAGGAAGGTCTGCATAGGCTCTCCGAGTATCGGCAAAATGAGTCCAAGACCCTCCCGCAACGGGATTTCCATGAGAAAGCAGAATGGAATACTTGGATCTTTGCTGATGATATGAGGAATCTGTATGCCACAAAGCATTCCCCAGACTGTGATGCCATCTGCGGCTGTCCTGCTTCACTAAGGACCCGTCCAACTCGATGCTTGGAACTGTGAGTATGAAGCAGCTTCGACGCTCTTTGCTAGTACTTACTTCCCTACATCGAAGAGCAGTGGCTCTCCCAGACGGTCATTCTCACGGCCATAGAAAAATGGATTAATTTCCAAGTCATTTCCAAGCTGCTGAGAGAAAGAAATGTGGCTAGCATTAGTCAATCCTGTTTTTCTAAAGACCAATACGGCGTATCTGTCTTGTAGGGCAACCAGCTGATTTTGATTGTTAGCAAGCTATATTATATCCATAACGTCATCAGTATCAAGACTCACCTGAGCTACAACTTCAGATGGAACAGGCTTGCTCCAATCAACACCATATATCTCTGCTCCGAAAGATGAAGCACTGGATTCAAATACGGGTCTGATGGTCAGAACCCCCTCCTGAATGGGCTCGATGGCATCTGCACCAGGCCGTGGAGGGCATGTAGTTTCATATACGCGAATTTTCATATGATCCAGATGCATTGCGAATATACTTCTCCTCATTGAGAACCTAATGTTCCAAACTATACTATCTTTCAACGTTCGTTTTAAGGTATCCCTTATCTCACGGCTTCTCTGCCGTGATTATCTCACACGGCATCTCTGCCGTCTGGCCCGTGCCGCCCGTGCCGACAATAGAGACGCGACCGAGGATGAGACGTGATAAGAAGCTGAAATCAAGCAATTACTCCCTGATTTCGAGATCGATATCCATATCAATACTATATTTTTTTTCAACTCAAAATGGCAGAATCTAATATTGTCCTGATAACTGCCGGACCTTACCAATTCCTAGCCACATTCGAAGCATCCGCACCGAAGACTGTCGAAGCCTTCCGCTCCTTGTTACCCTACAGACAAAAAATCATCCATGTACGATGGAGTGGAGAAGCAATGTGGATTCCACTAGGCGAGACTGATTTTGGTGTCCCTTTTGAGAACCATACAGCACACCCAGCTGCAGGTCAGATTCTTTTGTATCCTGGCGGATTTTCCGAAACCGAAATTTTGTTTTGTTATGGGGGAGTCTCTTTTGCGAGCAAGATGGGTCCATTGGCGGCAAATCATTTCTTAACTATTGTTGGGGGAAAGGAGAACCTGCGAGCTTTGGGAGAACTGGTCTTGTGGAAAGGAGCCCAGGATGTTGTATTTGAGTTGGCTGATGATGCCAAGTAAGTTTTGGTCTATAAAAGCGGGCCTGGGACTTAGCTAACGGTGATTACTAGAGTGACGCAATTTAAGAGACGGACAGCCAGGCTATAGTTGGACATTGAATAATGAAATAGATCTACTTATTGTTGTTCTTGCAAATGCTATAAAGCTGATAGAAAATTCAGAGTATATTCCAATCAAAGTTTTCATCCAAGCCCCCGAGGAGATTACCTGCCCAATCCACCCCGGAATCATTCATTATTTCCAATAATGATTGGAATGCATGATCGTTGACCCCTTGGCTATTTCCCTTCTCTTCATCTCCACAGTCTAGCACAAGAGAGGAAGCATAATGAACAACTCCCTGAAAGTCGCGAGCGGTATGAAAAGTGGCTACTGAACAAACACCATCAAATATCTCCATTGCAAGATGAAGTAACTTTGCAAGTATGGATGTTGAAGATTTAGGAAGCCGACTCGAGACAATAGAGTCATGAATCAAAGCTCTGATTTGGAGGTTTTCTGTGAATCGAATTTAGCACATTGAAACAACCCATTTGAGGAGCTGACCAACCATCAATTATGCCTCTTATATAACACAGAGCTAGGAATGTTACCGCAAAAGTATGTGAAATCCATGTGGAATCAACCGCACAGAACAACCAATCCATGGCGTCAGGATCGGCATGGAAAGGGCCACTGGGAAAGCTAGATTGGTCTTGCGTATCGAGCTCCCAGACATACTCCGCTCCAAAGATAGATAGAGACAGTATCATCTGCGCAGCTGAGGTGAGACTAATCTTCAGGGCTTGGTGTAAAGAAGCCAAGAGTAGTTTATCTGGGAACTTAGTCTCCACAGCAAGTAATGGCATCAAAGAGGCACTGTTCAAAGAAAGCCGATACCACTGAAGCAATATTTAGAAGAATAATCTTTGGATATAATCAGTGGCTGACTTACTCTGACTGAATTGAATGGTAAATGATTATGTCTTGGTCCTGTACTCTCTATGAATGCCTCAGCATTAGGAGAAGTGGCTTGGTAGTCTGCAGACTTACCAAGACGAATAAACCAGACTCTTGAGAAACATCAGTAATAGTAGAAGAATTACTCGGGTATAATTCTCTCACCTTTCCCATTCAACGAGCTCCTCATTCAGCTGCAGTAGACGAGGTAGGCCAATCTGACGACCAGTAGCATCTCCAGAGCTGCGCATGGCATCGTTCACGATTGATACAAGCTCGACCAGTCCACTAACCCGAATATCACCCGGATACTGGGACTCGTTGTGTGAGCTGAATGCTTGAGCGATTTTCATCGAATTTTCCGAATCGAGATCGATAGATGCAGGGAAGCCCGACGTTAGCATTAGGTTGAAGTTGCATGTCAACAAGTTGTAGTAGACTCGCAATTTGTTAATATCATCACCAGAAATTTTATTCTCATTCCCTTCAAATGGGGCTATACATGTGCGACCTAAACCAACGAGATGGGCATATCGCATAGCTAAGCCCAAGACTGCGCCAGCACTGATCTCGTTATATCGACTTTTTGAAAAACGGGGAGTCGAGCCATTATGATCCACCTCGTCATCTTCCTCGCGAATACAAGGCATCCATTGTGCGTATAGTAAAAGGACGCGGATAGAATCTAGTGTCACATCCGAAGGGGTTGGCCGGAGAAGTAATCGAGATACTGCTTGATCCAGCAACTTTGTCAGCTCATTGAAGTTTTCATGAATACCCCCAGCTGAGCGTCTGTCTCTATTTAGTCGTATTTAGTCTAGATTCATCAACTGCAGTAATTCGGCTCACCTGGGGTTTCCTTTAAACCAGAACCGGGCGCCGATCGAGCAGATTGCCAAAACTAAAGCCGGTGCGTGAAGTCCTGGCTTGCCCCATGAGTAGCGTGTGCTTTCATTGAGCACAGGCGCGGAAGGATGACAATGATCGAAGAAACTGGCTATGTCAGTGACGTTGGTCAAAGATAAAGAGCGGATCGGTTCATGCAATACATATCTATTACTTTTTGCGCATCCTCCACAGTCAAAATACCTTGAAGTACGGGATCAAATGAGTATGACCTTTTCCCCCTCGGAACATGCGTATTTGAATCATGTCCTGTATTGCCATGGGTTGCAAGTACTTTCAAAGACCTGAGCGTTGCCATCGGCGGGCCTAGATCAATTCCATCCATGCAAGACATGGATACACTGGCTTGGTTCGGTGATAAGGTGGTTGATGCATTGTTGACGCAACTGCCACCTGACTTTGGGACTGAAGGGCTTATAAAGCTAGCTGGCGGCGTCTGTTTTTCCAGTTGGGCCTTTTCAAGTCCAAGAATTCGCGTCTCATGTTGGTTGATTCTGATTCGATTTTAGCTCTTTAAGAGAGATAACTTCTACTGCAGTCACCGTACCGATTATGAAGCTCGACGACTAGCTGTGCTAATCTGGATGGGCTTGTGCCATCTAACACTGGCGCCTCATCGGTTTCAAAGGAGCACTTTATCTGAAGCCTCAGACATCTTTTGCATGGTGATTGCAGGCTATTGGCCGACTTTGCGGAAGGTGAGCATTTTTGCTTCCTAGCGCGACACTATTCATCGGCATGTCAGCGTTGAGTCTTCGTTCTATGTAAGGGAATGCCCACTTGTAAACACGCCCTAGAAATGCGACGGGTCTTGGCTGGAAGTTCATCTTCCGAGCTGGCATTCTCCAATGGGGCATTGATTGTCATACTGAGACTCAAGAATATTCAAATAATGAGATTCATTAGGCCAGCGCCGGGAATGTGGCAATCTAGAAGTCCAATATTGTTTGGTAAGCGATTAGCCCGACAATGTAAAATCAACACCGACGTGCCATTTGTTGGCGTAAGTCTATGTGCTCATCAAGCTTATCTTATCTGTGAAAAGTATCGTCTTATCTTCTGGGGTTTGATAACATCGCGAAAGCTGATTCGACCGAACCAATTCATCTAGAATGCGGGGGAGAGCCGGAAAAAAAAGCGAAGGCTAAATTGAAATTGTTTGCAATTTTGACGAATGAGGAATTAGTATTCAGAAGCGCAAGCAGCAAGATGCGGGCTTGACGTGAGCCGAAATGCATGTTACTGCCCAAGAAACGAGGCAATTACCCGCAGCGGTTCCAATTAACGAACGTAGCAGTATGTGCATTGTAACTGTGAGCTATCCCTCAATCAATCTCATAATCAATCTCATAACCAATCTCATAATCAATGGAAGTCTCTTGTTGCTAGAGATATAGATTGGAAAATCTTAAAATTGTTCACAAGTAAAGAAACAGCCACCCAAATCGCAAAAAGTCATGAAAATTCTAAATTCTTTCAGATATCTTCTGCCACATACTCTTCGGCTCTCCCTTGAATATTGATTAGCTTCGTTTGACCATTGGAATAGGAAAAAAAGACCTACGCTGATTGTAACCTCAATCGAGGAACCAGAGAAAAAGTCCATATCAACGTAGTTGATCATCTTAGATTTGTTCCAAAATTTGTAGCCGAAGAACAAGACTGCAAATAAAGGCACCGGGAAATAGGTTGTAATGAAAGTCGACGCGTTGAATGAATGAACTAAAATCAATTAGCTGGGTCTTCACGATACTTTAAATATTGGCAAACACACTGAAAGAACCGAAGCCACCAAAGATGATAACCATAATACACATAGTCATTCCATCTGAAAATACTGTTAGCACTCCGGTGGAAGATCGATGCTTTAAGAACTCACAGTAGGAAAGGTAAGGCTGGAAAGGTGCTCTATAAGGCAAAGTCTTCCGGTCAATACCCTGTGACTTGAGACCCTTGTTCCATCGGATGCTTGTCCACAAAATGCCAGTCCACGAGATCATCCCGCACATTGCTGTCATATTGGAAACTTGGATATGTTAACCCGGGGACGACTGATAACAAGAAAAAGGGGTCTCACAATATCCGAAAACTGTTCCTGCCTCACCTTTGGCCGCAGCCATAAAGGAAAGTAGAGCGAATGCCCCACAGAAGACGAAGCAAACCCAAGGAAAACCGTCTTTTCGGGTCTTAAGAAATAATTTCGGGGCATGTCCTCGTGCAGCGAGCCCATACAGCGTGCGCGAAGAGACGAAAAGATCTGCCGTGCCTGCAGACCAAGCACTAGTAAGAATAGCCGCATTGATGATCGATGGCAAGACGGAAATTCCCGCGTTCTGTTTGGATCTCTTAGTACATTTGCCTCAATATATTCTATTAGTGCCTACCTCAATAGCAATAACAAAAGGACTCTTTGCAGCGGTTGAACCGAGATTAAGAGATGGGTCTGTTGGAGACACTAGAAGACCAATCAAGAAAGCACTGCAAACATAAACTGGGAATATCAAAGTGAGCAAAAACCCAGAGAGGCACCAAATTTGTCGACCTACACAAAACCAATCTGATCCAGACGCTCTTAATAGCTCGTGGGACATTTTTTCGGGGCTGTATAAGGTCAGATGGATTTGACTTCCAACGGTGGGGACTCACATCAGATGTTTCTGCGGCAGCAATGGCGGTAATTTCTGTACCAATAAATGCAAAAGCAGCATTGATGAGAACCGAGAAAAAGCCGAGAAAACGTCCCTTGGCCCCAGCTGTAAAGGAATAGGTGAGACGCGTCAAAACTTGTCGATGGCTTATCGTGACTAACCAATCCCTTCGTATTGGACAAACCCGCCGGTTTCTTGCCAAAATTTGAACCCAATGGCTTCGTGATTGGGTCCACCGCCGGCACTAATAATAATCCCGGTGATGATAAGTCCTAGAATTGTAATGATCTGGTGAATATTGAGTCAGCCAAGGAGATTAGACAGTAGACTCAAATGCACAATACTCTAGATCCGCATAACTCACCTTGATTGAGCAGAAGAAAAATTCCATCTCGCCATAAACACGAGTTCCTGCGTAATTCACAAGGAACTACCGTTGAAAGTTAATAACTGAACCTTCTTCAGACTTGGAACGATACACACCACTACTATCAACATTAGTCCCACCCACATCGCATTGCTGCAAACACCAGTGGTGCATGTGGAATCTGTCTGCCCTGCGGGCGTCCAGTAGCTAATCAAAACAGCAGCCGCGGAGATTTCCGCCGGTAAAACGACTAGAATCTCTTAGTCTTGTATTTAAAGTGATAGTATGTTCCTGTACGTACCTATATAACTACAATTTGGTCAGCATGCAGAATTAAACCAAAGCAAGTGGCTTACTTGAACCAAAATAGTATACCCATCGCAAACCCAAGTTCTGGAGAATTGAATCGTCCAGCAAGAGCAAATTGACCACCGGCAATGGGGAAGTGGGAAGACATTTCACCCAAGGCAATCTGCGAATCGTCAGCAACCTGGAAAACCAGGAGTAATAATAGCACACTCACCATCACTGAGTACAAAAGAGAAGCCATGATACAGTAGCCAAGAAGCAGGCCTGCGGGACCTCCATTTTCAAGGTCAGTACCTGTTCCGAGAAAGAGACCCGTGCCTACAACACCTCCAATGGCAATCATTTGGCTATTTAATAGTGAGCAGCTTGAGATACATTTTTTAAATCGTTGGACCTCACAGATGACGGGGCTGGACAATATTAGCAAAATATTCATGAAGTCAATGGCAAGGGTAAGGCTGAAAGTACCTTCAATTTTCGCTGAAGCCCATGATTGCTGCTGGTATTTTCAACAGCACCAACTGCAATGGGAACTTCATTAGCATCATAAACGAAGTCTTTCTTTTCCTGCGAAATTGGTTAGTTGCGTGACATAGTGTCTAGAAGTAAGAAGACCATACGTCTTGAACCATTTTGAAGAATATGTTTTTCGGAAGGGAACATGTCCGTTAGCATCACTACATATAAAGATTGTATCTAAACCCCCTCCATCAAGATAAACATCAATACATCGATGATAAGATAAAGATAAGGATCGGCGCGGCGGCATCGGCGAGATCCCGCGTTTTCTCTTATCAGGTGTCGGGTGGGGACCGACCTTCCCGGGGATTTGCGCATTGATGCGAATATTGGCTGTGATAAAGGTATTCATACCAACTTTGTCTGTTTCGAAGGTTTTGTTGACTCAATGTCCAACATGGCAGCCCCTTACCGCAGACCTCTCCGACCCGGAGTTTATGTGCCATTGCCCACCTTCTTTGATGAGAATCAAAATCTGGATTATGACACGTACAAAAACCACTTATTGAGTATGTATTCTTAATCTCTGATCAGAATTTGATAAATGGACTAATTCTCGTTATTAAAGATATGGCTTCTAAGGGAATGGGTAAGCATTTTAATAGTACTAGAAATTCTGCTAGCTGATATATGTGTTTTATCAGTCCCAGTATGTGCTGGTTCCCTGGGCGAGGCAGTTCATTTAGTAAGGCATAATACATCTGGTGAAGGTTTCAATATAACTGACACGACATAGAGCTTCGAAGAAAGGGCCGATCTCATTCGATTCATCAGAGCAACATTAGATGAAGCCGGTCTCCAATCAACTCCAATTGTGGCTGGAGTGGGAGGACTAAGCACACGGGAAACTATTTCATTGTCGAAATCCGCGGCAGAAGCGGGCGCGTAAGTGAGAATAATCTTCTTTTGTGGTAATTGTTCTGACAATCGCAAGGGATGCTGGCATGGTGATTCTTCCTGCCTATTATGCGGCGAGTCTGGACACAGACCCCGAACAAGTTGTCCAGTACTATGTTGATATATGTGCTGGGTCACCGGTGAGTTAATGGGAATGTCGCAGTTTGGCGTTCGAGGGTGCTGATCTAGACAAAGATTCCATTGCTTTTGTATAACTTTCCCTCCAATGCAGGTGGCCAAGACATGTCCTCAGAAATAATACACGCAGTGATAAGAAGTGCACCTAACCTATGTGGGGTAAAATTGACGTGGGTGCTCTCTGAGCAAGAGATTGCTGACCTGAAACGCTAAATCAAATTTCCAAATAGGTGCGGCGGCAGCATTGGCAAACTTATCCGTCTCAACGCTGCAATAAATGAAGACTCGACTATCAGCAGCAGTAGAAAATTCCCTTTCCTTCTACTCGACGGTCTGGTCGCCGATCTTACCCCGTGGATGAAATGCGGTGGTCATGGGACCGTGAGCGGTATACCGAATTTCGCACCACTTGCTTCGATGAAGCTCTGGCATTTGCTCAACTTATCATCGCCTTCCAATTATGAGATCAAGGAAGCCGCAAAAATCCAAGCTATTCTATCTAGAGCTGATGCAATTGCAGTTCCGGGTGGTATTCGTGCGATGAGTGAGTCTCTTCATCTTGAAAATCATAAAGCTTTGTTAACCTTGGGTAGAATATGCTTTGAATCAAATGCATGGATATGGAGTCGCACCACGTAAGCCTCTACTTCCTTTAAAGGAGGCTGATGGGAAAGCATTCATGGCGGCTTTGGATGAGATGATCCAATTGGAGAACGATATCACGCAGGAAACAGCCGCGAACAAGTGAGTTTGCGATTTATTAGCACATTGAAAACAAGGAGCTACTCTATCGAAATAGTTCAAACAACATAGATATTTACTTTTACATCCCTGGAAGACACGAAAGAGAAAGAATTTGAATATCTACACTTGCAATGAGGAGATGAAAGTGCACTTTTTGGTCATTGGAGAGCGTGCATTTTGTGGCTAGTAAGGTAGAGACCATAGAAGAACAACGGATTTGAAAATCTTAGACACAATGATTAAGCTACTCAAGTTTTTTTTATTTATTATCATTATTTTTATTTTTCGTTGTTGATAACTGTTCCACATACATCAATCGGAGAAAAGATAATCCATCAGTTGGGGGCGGAATGCGGAGTTGGGGACCTTGACCGATTGTCTCATCTTCTTCTTACCGTCAAGATGGGTGAACAGCTTCGAATTGGGGGAAGCCCCCAAAGGCGCTGGGTATCCTCAGCTTGTATCTCTTTCATCTTTGTTTTTATCGTCTTTCTTATTTATTCAACCACATGGCGCAACTCAACCATCGGGACACCTGCCACAACTGGAAAGCCCGCACCCACTGGAGCCAAATTTGAATCTGGTTTTGACATGAGCAAGAGCTGGGCACAACTTTCTCCTTACAAAGATGCCGACTGGGGTGTTCCTAATGGTGTCCCTCAAGGGGAACGGTGTGAGCTATCCCAGGTCCATGTTTTGCACCGTCATGCTCAGCGGTATCCAACTGGTATGCCCTTGGATGGCCAAGTCATTCAAAAATTTATTGATAAGCTCAACGGAAGCATTGGCGCAACTGGACCCCTCAAGTTTCTCAACGATTGGAAATCTGTCCTTGGTTTGGACGAACTGATGAGAACGGGCGCATCCACGGAAGCTACCTCCGGAGCCCGCTTCTGGCTTCAGTATGGTAGACTTTTGTATCGTGCAACTCCTGAAAACGTGGTTGCATGGAATCAATCCTTGAATGTCTTCCCTAACGGCACAGTCCGTCCGAAGCCCTTGTTCCGCACCACCGATCAATCTCGCATTTTAGAGAGTGCGCGTTGGTGGCTGAGTAAGTGTTTGCAGCATAGGTTCGAAAATATTTACTGATCGCCGTGAATAGGCGGGTTCTTTGGTGATAGAGGCGCTCATGCTTCTTACGACCAATATGACCTTCTTGCCATGCCCGAGAAGCTTTTATTTAATAACACATTGGCATCCTACTATTCTTGCATTGGGGGCCCAGGAGATCAAAGTAATGCAAATAAGGTAGCGGAACGTTTTATAGCTCGCTATTTGAAAGATGCTCGCACTCGGCTGCAAGCTTACCTTCCTCCGGATTTCAACTTGACGTCTACTGATGTGCTTGCCATGCAAACGCTTTGTGTTTACGAGGAGACCAGTCTCGCTGGTTCGAAATTCTGCTCTCTTTTCACTGAACAAGAGTGGAAAGACTTTGCTTACAATCTGGACATCCAGTATTATGGAAACTGGGGCATCGGTTCACCCGTTGGCCGTGCCCAGGGCATTGGATATGTCCTGGAACTTGCCGCCCGCCTGGAGGGAAAACTTATCCCTTCTAGTGATACTAGTATTAACTCCACATACGATAACAACACCGATACCTTCCCTCTTGGACAACCATTCTATATGGACATGTCTCACGACAATATCATTGTATCGGTGATGGCCGCTTTGAACCTTGACTATTTCAAATATCCGAGCTTGACAGGATTACCAGGTGATGTTGATCATGCTCCAGACCGAACATTCAGAATTAGCGATATCACGCCTTTTGGTGCTCGTTTCATGACTGAAGTCTGGACCTGCCCGAACGATGTTACTTTCGACTCATTGGACCCTGTCCTTTACTCGAACCCCATCTTAGAGTCAACAGAGGACACTACCAAATATTTGCGGTTCTTGCTCAACGGGTCTCCCTTACCAATGACGGGGGTAGTTGGCTGCGACGCCGAGAACTCCACCAATGGCTTCTGCCCGCTCGAGAAATTCATGGACGGTATCCCCGAGCTTCAAAACAGGGCAAACTATCGAGAGGCCTGCTTTGGGTACTATCTCAACCACACCGACATCCCTATCGAGCTTGCCGAATAGAAGTCATCACATATAGATGCAAAGCATCCTTTAATTGCATATTCAGCTATTTCGGGGTTTTCGGGACCAACAATTTCATTATCATTATATCATTATTTGCTATATCTTTCCTTCATCTCAAAACAAGCTCAGCAAAACCCAGAAAATTAGTAGTCATAACTGGGCTTGACTTGGTGTGTAATATTCCTGAACAAAAGCGAAGAGTTTCTATTAATTCTGCGAAAAGAAATGAAGGTATTGACTGAAGCACAAACGCCAGTTTATAAATGCGTATATTGTCACAAGACCAATCTATTATCATCGAAAGGCTACTGACATCTCGTTGCTAGTAGCGGATCAGTAACGGCGGATCCACCCCGAACCCAAATATCCACGACCTTTGATGAGGATTCGGCAGATTCACAATCAGAATCCACAACGAAGTACCACCTATAAAAGGCACCAGTTACACATGCATGGTTGGGAAACACTTTCACAACCTGCCCAACTTTTAACGGCAGACGCTTCTGATCTCCAGACTCCCAACCAACGATCCCATGCTCTTGACTTATCCGATCGATAATCAGTCTCGGCCCATCGCTTTCCTCACCCAACCCCCAAAAAGACAGTACACCCCAGCCGGGATAACTGGCACAAGGCTCCCTCGCCAATGCCAAAGTGCCAGCCGCAAGCAGAGCCTCAGGCTTCTCCCGCTCTCCATCATTATAAACACTGCAAACCTCCGCAATAATGGAAAGAGCTATCTCTTCTTCAAGTCTTCCCGCTCCGTCTCTTGCATGTGTAGATACCTGCTGCATATCCAAAACAGGATAGACACCAGCATGTAACTCAATTGTCACATTCGCATCCGACTCCCGCAGCAAAGCCTTCAACTCCTCCGCCTCGGCAGAGGTTGAAGATACAGCCCCAGCCCCAGGCACAAGGTTATTTGAAGAAGCAACCTGTGGCGTAGCCCCGACACTAATAATCAGTTCTCTATTCTGGGGAAGAAGATCCCTCCACCGAACCAATGCATCCTTGCACCCGCGAATCTCGTTACTCAAATAACCCATGGCCTCTGCAGCTGTCTTCGCGCCATAACTCAAGCTGCTGTGCGAGTAAAGACCCAAAAAGAAGACATATCCCTCCTTCTCTGCATCAGCGAGTCTCTCCAATAATCCATTCTTGTTTAGCGAGATAGGGGGGAGACCGGCTCTATGGTAGCCCGTATCGACCTTTACGAACACACAAGCGGGGAAGCCTGTGATTTCGAAGAATCCCTTCAAAAAGGAAACTTGGTCTGGATGGTCAATCATCACGGACACTGACTTTTCGCCTAGCTTCACTGCTAGCTCTGCAAGACGTCTCACATGTGAAGGGACGAGCGGAATCCCGTAGAGAACGTTGATTTGCTGGGACTTTTTCAACTCCTGGAGAAGGGGGAACAATGTTTCGATCTCGAGGAGTGTGGATACAATGAATTTTGCAGAAGGCTGTGTCTTGTCCACTTGCATCTCGGTGAGTTCGATAGTCTGTATCGGTTAGCAAAGCTCTGTGAGTCTCTTCGTTTGCTAATTAAAATCTACCTTGTGTGTCTTTACATGGGCTCGGAATTCAACGCCTAGCTCCTTCACAGTGCGCTTCATTCGCTCACAGTGTCGGCGGATGATGGCTACATCGAGCACCGCCGCAGGTTTCGGTACATCGGCGATGTCTTTACCGACGTAGAACTTGACCAAGTCCTCCTTTGTGGTGAATGTATAAGCCATAGCAGTGATTGTAGATTTACGGAGCTTCCTTCTGTTTTGGATGAGTGAGAAGAGCAAATTACAGCTTTCATTATTCATCGCGGGGTTCCCGCGCACTTAATGTGGGGCGAAGTTTGCCGATGTCAAGATAGCCACTTCGGTAACTAATTGGGTTCAGGGTCTGGTGATCCTACCAGATGGCTTTCGGGTGACCATTGAGCTATTTAAATAACTCGTCATGAAACGAAATGAGAGGGTTAAAAAACTCGTGTCTTACATAGTAGATGGAATGTAAAAGCAAAACGCAGAGAAATCTACCTAGGTTTACGTGAATGCTGTGAGAATCCCACGGAGCACCCTTATATTCATCTCCATATTGCAATCGGAATACTAATAGAGATTCTCCTATTGTTAGGATTTCGCATACACTAATTTATACTACTCCCATTGACAACAGGCTAACGGCGGCCGCCCAACCCATGCCAGTGGTACACGTGACCGTTTGGGTGCTCGTCGCCTGGCCACAGCTTCGCACTTTATCTAAATTAGAGTCACCGCACTATATCAGATGTGATTAGTGAGGTGTTCAACAGATCTTTTTTGATGTGTTTGATCATCCTATCGCGTGATATTCCTGGGCTCAAAAGGGGATAATGTGAATCTACCAGTGATCATGTGACTCTCTAATGCACTTCAGCGATGAGGCGCGAGAAGCTTCTGCCTCCGGTTTTTCTCTATATTCAATACTGTCATCCCCTTCCGTGGGAACATATTCCCCATTTTCACGAAAGAGCGTGAGGATATTGGGGTTTTCTTAGTCAGGTATGGCGGCAAGAACCTGTTAAATTCGGCATTCGATGTTCTTGTGTATATTGTGTGTGATGGGAGAGGTGAAAAAGCTGATTAGATGACCTATAAAACAAGTGCAGACCACCTGTGGTGGAATGCATTTTATTGGACTTCGCTGTTTCGACCTCGCTGTGCATCGGGCTTCTCCATTTTAATTGGGCTAGCGGCGGCGGAGATTGTTAAGAAAACCTAAAACATGTTCGTTGGACCCGCTTAATCGCAGTGATACCTTCATAATGGTAATTCAAAGCAAATTCCACCTGGTTTCTCAGGTGCCAAAGAACATATGACCTAGTCTGATTTAGGTCAGTATGCAATCGAAAGCTTCTTTCAAGCCAGGTCACATGCCAGCATTTCAATGCGAGGTAAGAAAAGCCGTCGGCTCAATGGGCAATCTTTAATCACCTCCACATTCATATCTACTCGATAATATTACCTCAAACTCGAAAATTGCGCCTTAGCTAATATCGCCAGGGAAATGTCCATTAAAAATGCCCGTGGTAAAGTATAAGGACTAATCTGCTAAAGATCGAACTAAAGTGGCCAATCACGGGCCGATCGGCTTCTTCCGACTTATCAGTTGGACCCTGGAAATCTCCCCATTTAGAAGGTCACCTGCGAGATGAGCCAAGAAGCTCATGAACTTGGCAAGTCAGCACCGCAGACAATTCTGAGTGAGCTATTGATTGAAATATTAATCGTTGAACGCGAGAATAAATTTCTGATTTAGACAGCTTGAGCTGTCAAATTTTTTCTACTGGACCCACTGCAGCATACTTGCCGAGCCAGACCATGGAGAAAATTGCAGTCGGCAAACCATGTGGACTGCCTCCCAACCCGCCAAGCTGCCAAGGCCTTGGGAGGCGGAGATACTCGCCATGGATTTGTCAATAAATTTTTCTCTGTCAAGTGTTATCAGAGCAATTTGGTTGGTGGAGTCTGAGAAGCAGTCCGAGGGACCGAATACTTTTTTATTTCTTGACGAACCGACTCTTCCAGTTTCATGAATCCATAAAACGGCGTGTCTAATCGACCACACCGGATTTTGTACTCTGTGCTCCCCATAGAGACAGCTCTTCAGCTTCTCAGCATGGGTTTCAACAGCTGGATTCACGATACAAACCTGCGGGTTGCGCGCAGTCCCGTGGGGAGATGGTTTCGATTGGAGAACTCCGGGCATGTAAGCAAAACTCCATGGGAACGGAAGATGCCCTTCGTGATACTAATATACATCATTCATAGCCCAAGGAAAGGAAGGGTAGCTTCTTCTTCACGGAAATGCGCGCGGGCCTCGCAACTTTCTTCGCAATGGCGTATATCATCTCTGTCAACGCCAATATCACATCTACCACAGGTGGAACGTGTGAATGCCCAGCAGATATCGCGTCAGAGCTGTGCGCCACGAATTCCGAATACCTTATCTGCGTACAAGAAGTGAAGCGTGATATTGTGACCGCGACAGCGGCTATAGCTTGTCTATCCACGTTTTGTATGGGCCTCTTCGCGAACCTTCCAATCGCACTCGCACCGGGAATGGGCCTGAATGCCTATTTTGCATACACCGTTGTTGGCACAAACGGAGCTGGTTTGATCCCGTACCGCGTAGCATTGACAGCTGTTTTCGTCGAGGGCTGGGTCTTCCTCGGTTTGACGCTGATCGGTATGCGGCAATGGCTGGCTCGCGCGATCCCTGCTTCGATTAAGCTTGCCACAGGTGTTGGTATTGGATTGTATCTTGCCCTCATTGGTCTAACATATAGTGCCGGTATCGGTTTGGTGCAAGGAGGAGTTGATACGCCCATTGAGCTAGCTGGCTGTACGAATTCTGCGGAGAATCTCGATGAAAACGGGCTGTGTCTTAGCAGCGCGAAGATGCGCAGTCCAACGATGTGGATTGGTATTTTCTGTGGTGGATTTCTTACTGCGCTTTTGATGATGTACCGTGTCAAGGGTGCTGTTATCATCGGTATATTGCTGGTGTCGATCATTTCGTGGCCACGGACGACTCCTGTCACTTATTTCCCATACACGGATTTGGGAACGAGTATGTTCGATTTCTTCAAGCAAGTCGTAACTTTTCACCCGATAAAGCACACCCTTGCTGTCCAGGAATGGGATATCTCCGGCCACGGATCACAATTCGGTCTCGCATTTATCACATTCTTATATGTTGATATCCTAGACACGACTGGAACCATGTACTCCATGGCCCGGTTTGCAGGTGCCATCGACGAACGGACCCAAGACTTTGAAGGAAGCGCGGTTGCTTATGTACGTGTTCATTTCAGCTCAATAAATCATTCAAGAAACTAACAAATGTTGCAGATGGTCGACGCAATCTCCATCTCAATCGGATCTCTTCTGGGTAGTCCCCCAGTAACAGCATTCGTCGAATCTGGCGCCGGAATTTCAGAAGGCGGAAAAACAGGCCTAACATCTTGCATGACGGGCATTGCATTCTTCATCTCTGTCTTTTTTGCTCCTATATTCGCTAGCATTCCAGCATGGGCTACGGGGTGTACTCTTGTGATCGTAGGCGCGCTCATGGCCAAGTCTGCTGCCGATATCAACTGGCGATACTACGGCGACGCGATCCCGGCCTTCTTGACCATCGCAATCATGCCTTTTACCTACAGCATTGCATACGGACTCATTGCTGGAATTCTGAGCTATATTCTCCTTAACACCGTTGCGTGGACTCTCGAGAAGGTCAGTGGAGGTCGAATCGTCCCTCCAAATAAGGATGAGTCGGACCCGTGGTCTTGGAAACTGCCTGGTGGCGTCTTGCCGCCGTGGGTTAAACGCGCTGCTCGGGGCCAGAAAGACTTTTGGCGACGAGATGAAGAGAGCCCGGAGCTCCATCTTGAGGAATCTGGATCCTTTCGTTCATCACAACAGGAGCGTGTGGCTATTGAGAAGGGCCATAATACTGGAAACCCGGAGTAAAAATTAGGAATTGCGCCTGGCATCCATGAACAGTCATGATGTCAGGGCAAATGCACATATCTAATCGTCCTTGAACATATATGCTAAGAAATTGAGACCTCAATCTAAACCTTGATATTTTTTTCATTAAGTACCAACCTTGAAATCGTGTGACTTCCAACTTTGGAAGGTTCTGCACCACCGTAAGAATGGACCTCAGGGTCTGGAAAAACATTGACACTTTCTGTGCAGTGGCTCTTCTGCCGCACTGAGTACGACAGAGCAAAGTGAAGTAGAAATTGAGCTATCCAGACGCGAGATTTCGTGCCGATCACTATCGCCTTCACGTTTAAACCTAGAAAGGCTCTTTCGAAACACGATCACACGATACATGAAGAGAACAAGTATTAATTGTACCTGTCGTATCTCCGGCGCCATTCTGTAAATCGCGTGACGGATAGAAAGGTCTGAAAGTATAAGCCCGGAATTGCACAGTTCCACGCAACATGACAAAGAGCGCAAACAATCAATGTGTGAGCTGATAGGGTGTCGACTTCTCTATTCTGCATCTCGCAGTTGCTTCTCATCATTGCAGCTCTTCCACACTGCCACAGATCGAGCGCCTAACATCAATGAGTTCCATTAACTAAAGGAGCCCCTCCTTCCTAAAATCCTTAACTCTTCCTGCTAAGGCGGGGTCCTTCTGCTTTAGAAACTCAACAAATTTTTCCATCATATCTGTCTTGATGAGATTATGCTCCTTCCATGGATCAACTTGACTCGGCACAGTCGGCCCCGTGTATACCTGTATCGGATGTTCCCGTGCTTGCAGCCAGAAATTTTCAAGTTCCACAGATTGTAGCATAATCATGGGATAGAGTTCGCTCCAGACTAGGTTACCCAGGATTCGCATGTGACCCGGATAGTCAGAGCCTCCATCCCGAGGATCTTGATTGGTCACGCCATCTGCATTTTCGTTTGCAGTGGCACTATCATCAAAGTTTGCGTCAACAGCCAATGCATAACCTTGAAAATCCCCTTTGAGGAGACCTTTGTCTTTTTTGAAAGAGGCGTATAAGTTGTCATCAATATAAGAGCCTACGCTCATGGGATCCATGACAAGGAAAACAGTTGGCGCTATTTTATAGCTCCACTCATCAGAGGACCGGATTTGTTGGAAGTGCCTATAATTAGCATTAGAACCTGCTCATGTGAATCTTGGAATGAAAGTCAGAATAGTCGAACCTCCTTGCTGCTGTCACGGGCTTGGTTGTGTCCAAGCCCAGTTCCTTGCAGTCAAACCAATGCAGTTTAAGCAGAGGTTTGAGCTTTTCAGCGCACTGGGCATCATCACCCCAGGCTGACAAGTGAGCTTCCAAGTCCCGCTTTAGGGTTTCCCACTGCTCATCAGAAAACTGGTGTGCTGCGCGGTAGATCGCTATTCCGAAGCCACAGTCGCGTCTCTCCCACGGCTGCATCGCCTCCTGAGCCCGAAGAAGCTGCTGGATCCAGGGTTGTGCAGGTGGTAGTGGCGATGGCACCCAGCCGCGTATCTTTTCACGCAGTTCATCCTGTACTACTGTGCTAATAGAAAGGCGCTCACGGCGGGCCGCATCACTCTGGGTTGCGCTTGGACCTTGAATAGCCGCCGCCTCATTCTGAGCCTCGATACATTTTGTGAGTCGCTCAAGCAGAAGCTTAGAGAACCCATAGTTCTTGTCGTGGTACTTTAGGTCAGGATTGTGCAGTCCAGCGACGACCTCGGAGGGGGGTTGGTAGCCTTTGTATCCCTCCATGGTGATCCAAATATTGAAATCAGCCATAGAAGTAACTTCAATGAGTTCGGTCCACCGCTGTGTGAAAAGTTGCATTTCTGGGCTTTCTGGGTTGTCGATCCCACTGAAGCTGTCCATTGCCCGTTCACGTAATTCGGCAAGACGGGCCAGAACCCAGGAATGGGCGGTGCTGGTCATGACTTCGTACTGTGCACGAATATATTGCTCCCAAAGGGCAGTAAGGTTGAGCTCGGGAGAGAGATCACCTTGAGCCCTACGCCTTGCGTTCAAGGCTTCCTGCATTTCTTCGAAGTCGCCAGAGATCTTGTTGAAGGTCTCGCACATGTTAGTCCGAATCTGAGGAATATTCAGGTACTCGAAGACGGCAATAACAGAGGTTAGGTATTCATGGGCGATCGTGAAATTTCCTGGGTTGTTGAGATCCTTTTCACGCCACCGCGATGCAGGCACGGGGGGAAGACCTCCCCAGAGACGACTTTTGATGAAATGAATATTTTGCCCAATATTGCACAGCCCGGTCAAATCCTCCGGGCCAATGATTCGCTTTAAGGCTTTCTCTACAGTTGAACGACTTTCCTTGTTGAACGGCACAGGTGCCCACTGTGAACTTGGGGCTATGAACAGTGGGATTTCATCTTGGTTTGGCAAAGCCAAATCAGTCTTTTTCCCGTTCGGTAGAGTACCACATGTGATGAATTCGACAAAATGCAAGACGGCTTTCGGTTCGATCAAAGCGTCCACTGATTTGGTCAGCAATGTTGGAGTGATGCAATGGATTAGACCGTACCAATGGACAAGTCCTGGCTCATCCAGTGTTTTCCGGTGAGGCTCGATCCTTTGTATTCGGTAGCATCAGGAATGGAAGCGTTTGAGTTGGCCGATGAGCCAGGGCCTGTATGGGCATACCGCGCGAAATTGGCCTGTGCTACGCGGCTGGTCTGTGGTGTGAGGTTCCAGGTGTTGCGATGTGCCATCAAGCCAGCACGGGCACTGGCGTTCGCAACGCGAGGTAGCGGGGATGAAGATAACCCGGCCCAAAAGCGGCGGTTGACCCGTGACAGGTTTCGGGAAAGCCTGGTCGCCATGCTGCGTTGGATGGACGTGGTCAGCTTGCAGGTGGTTTGCAATTTCAGCAGATAAAGCTCGGGAGCTCGGGAAACCCCTGGAGCTAGCTAGAGCCCCTTTCAATCAGCCGCAACACAGATATTAAAAGACTGAGCTTGGTGCTAGCCGATCATAGTTAGCCACTTTTGCAACCCTTGGCCTTCGTTCAGGCTGCAATATTAATTCCAAGACCACAGGTTCAGTATCTCATCGACCAGAAATGATGTGTCTCAGAATTTAAATATTTTCATCAAGATTGTGCCTAGAATGAGCCTAGTCCTCAACTTCACATGGTAATTTTGCGTGTATTTGTGAAATAATTTTACAATGCTAGGGCTCTGGGTTTGGGTTTCGCGCCATTCGCGGGTTTAAGGGGTTATCCTATTACGTATTTGAGAGATCATTGTTGAAATCGATCATCTGACTTAGCTCAAAACACGAGAGTAACCATGTCTGGCATAGCGGATTATTCAATGAGGGTTACGAAGATGGATTAGATTTTTCGTCAAACACCATACTAACGGCAGTAGGTAAGGCGCAGTACTCGAGATTGGTTTTATGTAATGTCATCGAGCATATACCCCGGTACCTACTTGCTCACACTTGGCAACTCTGGAATGTCATGGTGATTGAGTGACTCTAAGCCAGCGTCTTTCTTCCCTAGGTAATGAAGCGTTATTCTACATGGTGACTTGAGTCAAGCGAACTCAATATTCTTGAACAACAAATCACTTGGTATTTGTCTGAATTAAAATTACCACGCTAGGCCAGACATGGTTAGCAATGTATATCTAGCTATTGATTCCCTAGTTATTTTCTTCATCGGATTACACGCGATGCTCTTAATAGGCATGGCACTTGATTGTAAATTAACTTCATTCCCGGAAGACGCCGATCATGTCCATATCATCGTTTTGAATATATGTGGGGAAACAAACCGGCCAGTCGGGTTGCGAGCCAGGCATACCAGCGCCCGGCAAAGTCGATGATTCATCTTTTTCATTGACGAAGCTTTGAGCAACTGCTCGGTCTTTGCTGAACTGTCGAGCTATGTTTGAGAAAGCCACCCCGCCCTGGTATTATTCGATTTCTTATTGGACATACCTCAATGATGGCGGGGGTCGCTGGAGACTTGTCTTCATCAGATTCAACTCCGTGGTTGCGGACGACGAACCGAGTCTTGGTCGCCGTCGGACTAGCATTAAGCACCACTTCCCTCATCATGCGCATCTTTACAAAAATTCGAGTAATGAGAAGTTTCTGGTGGGATGACAGTGGGTTATTCTTTCCATCCGCCTTTCCAAATCGAGACCTAACATGCGCCCCATTAGCATTCATTATTATTGCTTGGGTAAGCGTATTCCTTGACACTGCAACGAACAAAACCGACTTGTCTATTTGGTCAATAGATGATCTCAGTTGGCACTCAAGCAACGATTCTTTGTAGGTGTCCCTTGTTCTCTTCGAAATGCGAGCGGCAAAGAGTTCGGCTAATTGAACCCATTTCTTAGATGGCTATTCCCACGCCGGGTTTGGACGTCATATCACAGAATTACCTCCCTCAACTGTGCTTATATGTGAAAAGGTAGACATTTTGATCTTTTTCATTGTTGCATGTAGAGTTCAAAATCCCAATGATTCGACTCGCTGACCCACATAGGTCGTTTTTGCCGCTGCGACGGTCTATATCGCTGGCCTTGCATCTGCAAAACTCGCTTTACTCATGTTATACTACAGGCTCCTCGGCGCATTCAAGCTCTGGCAATACACTATCTACCTCATTGCCTTTATCATTGCCGGATATAGTACAGCACTCACCTTGGCTCTTATCTTTGCGTGTAGCCCTATCCAGAAAGGTTGGGACTCTTCAATTACACGAGGCTCCTGCATCAACAGACCAGCTGTCTATCTTGCAACAGCTATCACAAATACCGTCAGTGATTTGGTATTGATCCTGATTCCCATCCGGGTCGTATGGAGGCTTCACATGCCCACTATCCCGAAGCTTGGGGTGATTGTTATATTCGGTATTGGGTGTCTGTGAGAAATCCTATTCTATCTATCTAAACATCCTTTGCTTGCCTCTTTAGGAGCCTGTGCACCCAAATATTGAACATAGTCTCTGATCATCTATTTCATGTAGGACTATTATCACCAGCATACTTCGATTGGCAACCTTGTGGCCTCTTGTTACATCAGCGGATGTATCGTACAAAATTTCTCTCGCCAGCCTATTCATGTAATTAATAATTCCCAATTCTGTCCATCTTTTGAAACATATCACTGACGGGAGATGAACATTGTTGCAGAATTATTGAGGCCAATTTCATCATCTTATGTGGCTCTCTTCCCTATCTCCGTCAATTCATGCGCCATTACGCTCCTACGTGGTTCCCACGCCGGGCGGCCACTAATAACAGCTCCTCTTCTCAGTCTACGCCAGCGAGGAAACTACGACAGCCCGGCATTTTTCGGTTCCAAGAAGACACTGAATTGCATGAAACTCAAAATATGTCTTCGCAGTGTCATGAGTGACGCTTGTCCAGACACAAAGCAATCGAGACCCATTATCTATATATCGCATAGCCCATAGTGTTCTTCGTATGTACTTTAAATTGAAAGGAGGGTTACAAGAAGCGTAAACTGTCTTCATTTAAATATTTGCGAAACCTTCATAACTGAATCTTTCGTTACTGCACCCATGGATGGTTTGGGTCCTCGGTCTCTATATGGAAAGGCCTGATCACTGGATATGATAAAGAATAAGATTTTGATGACAAGAAGCAGAAGGTTTTGTTATGGTCACTTCAATAATGCCACGGGAGAGTTCCACGGGTTTTGCGTGGCATGGTGGCGGATTTCGACTTTCGGACCCCATAACAGCACCTGCGGTGCCCCTTTGATCGATGTGATATATTCTAATTAGAGAAAACAAAGTAAATCTTGGGCGCATTCAAGGCTCAAGGAGTTGTGCGCTAAATATTATTTCGCAAAAGAGTCTTGAATCTGGGTTTCAGGTTCCAACTCATGTGCACTAAACCAAAGTAAATCTCAATGGAAAAGCGCACTTTACCGGATTATAAGCATAATTACAGATTATCCATGTGGGAACTCAACTTCCTATTAAAGCCTTCAAATATGCTTCACCCACAACCATCCCTATTCGAGCCTTTCTCGTTTGAAGACGATCCAAAACATAGCAAAAAGCATAAAGTCTCAAGTGTCAAGTACTAACAATTTCTCATACTCTTCACCCCCGCGCTCCTATTCGAAAACCATGAACATTGTTCCCATCACTTTGGAGGAAAGTATCCTTTTCCTGACTGGCCATCCATCTCATTGATAGGAGTGCTGACCAACTCGACAGGGGGGCTGCGCGAGGGCATTTCAAAGACGCGGGGTGCCGAATCTGCTGATTTCTCAACAGGCTGAGCGGTGGATGTAGATGAGGGTCCGAAAGTTGTTATTGTCTCTGGAACAGAGGCCTGACGCCCATAGGGGCCTTGAAGTGAAGGGTCGGATTGTGGATTGGCAGTGACGGCATTCTTGCGATTGCGTCGCCGGAGGATGAAGAAAAGACCTGCGATGGCCAGGATGCCAGCAACTACTCCGACTACGATACCAGCGATTGCACCGCCGGATAGCGTTGAGCCTGAGGAAGCGCCATCAGTAGTGGCTGCAGTACTCCCTGTCCCGGATGAGGCTGAAGGAGTCGATGTTGTTGAGGCTGCTGAGGGTGTGCCGGTGGTTGAGGTCGTAGAAGAGGAAGAGGTTGACGTGGCCGTCTCAGTAGTGGTGATAACCGAAACACTTGCCGCTTTATTACTGGTAGAGACATCGATACTGCCAAAGTCGTGACTGGCAGTCTTCTTCCAAAAGCCACAGGAATAACCTCCACTTGTCTCACAGTTGTCGTCGTAGTAAATAGAAATGCATTCGTTACTTCCCTCAGGGTCCCAACTGAAGAGTTTATTCTTCGCTAACTGGATTTTGGTGCAATTCCTTGACCCAGTTTCTTCGAGAATGGTAGTGTCGCTTGTAGAATTCGTGTAACGAAAGGTCCAACCGTGCGCAAGGGGGGCCAGGAAAAGTGTATATAATAGAAGTTTCATGATTAATACTCATGAAAAAGAACTGCACCCTTATAAAAAGTAGTAAAACGGCTGGCCTAAGGATCAGAGTGGAATTAGGTTATCGAAAACCTTGGAAAGGACAAATGTCTTCAATATATCCCCCGCTTCTACAGGGTAGGATTGCAAAACCAAATTTTAAATTCGTATCCGGCTGAGCCTCGCCTCTCCATCTAAGCTAATCAGGACATGAGCCAAGATTGTTATGGTGTGCTTTGGGGAATTCTCAGGCGTAGATCACTACTACAACAGGCTCCAGGGCTGGGATTGGCAGGCTACAAGGATTATGCATGAAAAATAACATAATCCTTTGCGCTCTACTAAATATCAAGGTCCCAGAGATCAATCAATCTGTTTCCAAGGCTGTGCGGCTTTTGCATTTAATAGCCCAGGAAAGCCTAGGTAGATTGCCCTTCGAAGTGAAAAGCGAGCAAGGAGAGAGACATTGATAAAATATTCATTTGGCATTGACTGAACCGCGAGTGGACTGCTAGGCTTAAAACAATATACGCTCCGATCATGATCATCCGATCTTTACCTCTTTAGGGCGAAATTGCGGAACTTTCAGGACACTTAAGGCTCGGCAGGGTCCAAGATTAATGTTCACGAAGTCTAATTGGTGCTCACTGCCCGAATACGAGATTCTAAGTCGAAAACAGCAAGCGAGCATGCCTTTTTCTTGGCGCAGTACCTGTAAAAATTGGTAATTTGAAGCTTCTCTCCATGGGCTATATAACTAAGTGCTAAGGGTCATGCTTTTACCCCTTTCGTACTAGTGCATGTGATTGGACAAAGTACATCCTAGCTGTATGAGACGAATACCAAACATTGCGAATATGCTCTCCAGTTTAACAATAATTTTACTTTCGATATAAATATCCTATACTATTCATGACAGATTAGTGTAGTCCCGATATCGCTCTGTAAGAGAGTAGAGAAGATTTTTCAAAGTGTTCCATAGCTACACCTTGCTAACCATGTCTGGCCTAGCGTGGTAGTTGCAGTTCAGACAATAAACTACTTGATTTGATGTTTGAAATAATGCGACTTCGCTTGACTCAAGTCAACGTGCATCATAACGCTTAATTCGAGCCGGATGTACGACTTTTCATTTCTAGGAAAGAAAAGGCGCCGACTTAGGGTCACTTGCGAATCACTTTGACATTCCAGAATTACCTTGTTGATCATGTAGGTACCTGGGTATGTGCTCGATGACATTATTCACTCCGAATCTCAAATACTGCGCCTTACCTACTTACATCAGTATGTATGTACGCTGACTTTGAGACCCCCTGATCGATTGTATATTCTAATACTGCTTTTTGTCGGCACAAACCTTGCCACCTACCTGAGATTGCTAATAAATGAGGGACTGGCCTCTGCGATCCTAAGGCAATTTTAATACTTTCAAATATTGGAAAGTAGAGTAAACCTTGCACGTCTAAATCAACCATACTTAAATATTTGAGCGCGGTCAGTTAAATATAGTGGGCGGTATGAGAAGGCAGGGGAGGTTTCAAACTCAAAGTTCGCCAATGTACCGCTAAGGTGATGTTCAACTGCATAATGATGGTATTTAATTAACCTCCCGAAATTGAAACCAAAACTGACTTTTCAATATTCATAATGAGTTTGGCTGGGCTAAATGATGCGCGAAGTACACTTGGCCATCATCACTAAATGCACTTACTGACATCGAGTGATTTGAACTTAATAAAATATGACATCGATGTAGGAAAAGGTTAATAGGGGTGCTGCAGCTGCTTCTTGGTCGCAGGCTTCAGGAAACCTCCACCGTGCATCTTTCTGGTTGCTCCATTCAGCCACTGACTCCCTTTAGCACTGGAATCATAGTAAATATTATAGCCTTTAGTATGAATATTTGAGAAAGTCGTATCGGCATCAGTGAAATTCGTCAACACAGTGTCCCGAGTTAGAGTCCAAGAAGAGGTAGCATCAAGGGATACAGAGAAGTACGCTCTCTCATACCCAGAATACGCCGAGCCTGTCCACGAGGAGTGGTTGCCTAGGGTCCAGCTGATCGTGCTTCCATTATAGGCAACAAGATCTCCCGTCAGATTAGATTCGGAGACGGTGATGGTAGCTTCAGCAGGCGCAGTGGAGTCCGCAAAATATGTGAAGTCTTGTGTTACTTGCGAGTAATTGGCAGCAACCAGAATCCCCGACGTGGTATTGATTTGGGAACGCACGAGGCTTGCGCTGGCAATCACATTTCCAAACCACAAGCCGGCCCCATCCTCCGGCAGAACAGTGAGCCGAGAGCCCGTGAAGGTGACTGAGGACCCTGACTCACGGTCTCCCGAAGAGAATATAACGGCACCTGCAAGTAATCCGGCAGTGAGGTCTGAATCATGGATGTCTATTTGGGCGCCATCCAAAAATGCAACTGGAGCCTTTTGGGCATTTCCAATGACATTCTCAGCATAGACTGTCCCTTGCCCGTAAAATATGGCACTACCAATGCCGGCAGTATGGGCGACGGAATCATACACGTAGACATATCCTTTAGGACTGTCGCCGGCGAAGGATGAAGATCGGTATGCCCCCGAATAATGCCGAAGATTCTTGCCAACGACTGTTCCATATCCAGCAGCGTAGAGCCCGTGGGAGACAGGGCCAGAGCTATATAAAATCGAGTTCGAAACATAAGCGTATGAATTGTTACCGTAGACATATATATTAGCTGCTCCATTGTGAACAGTAACATTGACGTTATCCATATGGGCGACTGAAGTATTGGCCACATTAACTGCTGCATTCAATCCGTAGAAGCTAGCCTGGTACAGATCGGTCGAGTAGCCATGCTTAATAATAGTGGAGTCTGAGATGTTCACTTGTGATTCCTCAGTGATGACCACCACGCTAGTGTCGTTGGCTGAAACGGAGAGTGTCTTGTGAGAGATCTCCTTATCTTCGCCGCTGTAAACATAGGGACCAGTGATCTCATAGGCCTGATATGACAATGGTTGATAGTCCCAGTCTGCCGTGAGGGCGTCATCTGCCGCATCTGCTGAAAGATCTGCGTAGTCGCTAGGATCAACAATTGTGATTGTGGCTGCGCCCAGCGCCGCGAAAAGGATAAAATTCAACATGCCGACGCAATAGATCGGCGAAGTAGCTCTGATAACTCAAAAAAGCGGCTTGTTGACAAATCTGAGATAGAGTATCCATCAAGGACAACCGCCATACTTATATAGTTCAAAGCTCGAGACTGCACCCGAATTGTCCACATCTATTTCCAAGCAGCCCATAATTTCAGGGTTGATTAATCCGGCAGTCAAATCATTCGGAATCTCCCGAAATATCCCCATATTCCCTTCATAGTAAAGCTACCTAAGGCGTTTGCATGCACTTACCACTTCATCAAGAAAATCAATAATTGCCATGTGGAGCCGGTGGGGAACTTTGAAGTCCAAGCAAGTCTTTCTTGTGGAAATCACTTCAAAGGTAAGCATAACAGCTTTTGCGCCAATAGAAAGACACGTTTGGCCAACACTAAGTAGAATTTGGTTAGTTCTGTCCGTCGATTGCGTGTCTTGCGGGGTAAAGAAGAGAAAAATGTGGGGGAATACCTTGGGCTCTCTAGGGTTTGCTACAGCCCTCTCTCCAGGCTAGCTTGTCTTTATTGCACTTCTATAATCTACCCATATCATTATGATTTTCTGTGATTATCTCCATATCGGCTACATGTCATTCTGTTCAGCTTTCAACGTTGCTATGCACATATGCACTTAAAACTAGACGAAATCGTGGGCACGCCCTGCAAAGTGTATGTAATTTTTTTGGCGGCACATAGCTAGTAAGAAATAACACAAACCTAAATCATTGGACCTATAAGCGGAGGCGAGCCCTCGTTCTTCACTTTAAATGTGCTATTAGATCAAGGAGTAAGGTGGGGCCGAAAAATGAGTGTCCCAAAATCTCCGGAATCTTGTACTTATTCATCCCTACAATTCTTCTTCCGAGTGTGGAGGGCTTCGGATTGCAGGTAATGTGCAAAAACTTGCTTATACTGGTACCTGATAGCTATTAATTCCATAAGAAAAAAAAAACCAAGCCCTATTGTGGCGATGTAGCATTATAATATGAGAGGAGGGGGAGACAAGAAAAGGAAATATACATAATCTTGGAATAGCAAAGTCCTTTGGAAGGATGAACAACGAGTGGAAGTAAAGAATCACCTACGGCTGGAGTAAATAAAGAAACATGTATGACTAGGTTTCTCAGATGAAGCATTTAAGGAAGTTGACTAGGAAACTGACGTCCACACGCAAAATGCACGATTATTGAATAGGTAAAAGGTTGATCTACTGACTACAGGTTCTGGTCACGTATTGCACACACATCACGTGCTACCTTTTATCAAGGACTGGTAATCTAACTACTAAAAGGTGTAACACAAGTAACACAATGGGAGTATCCATTGATCCACTCGAGACTCCATGGCTAGAGACCGCTAATCAAACTCACGGTGTAGAGTTTTCTTACTACGAGAGCTGGGAATACAATAAGCTACAACCCGGTGAGCATTTCAGCCCAGGCTGCAGGTCATTCAAAGCGAAAGCAACCAAAAGCAATTGGTCAATCCAATGACTGTGGAGCTCACGTACCGAGGTACCTTGGCGATGGCGCCATCTCTAGACTGCCAAGATACCACTCGCTTACAAGAATGGGCATCGGTCGGGCGTGGTATTTTGGCATTCCTCGGAGAAGCCATGCTACCAAATTTGCAGCCCCCTTCCCCCCTGCAGCTCATTTTCCGAAGACTTTCCATCCTCTAGTCATTCTCAACGAACATATCACAATTCCTGGTAGCTAATTTATTCACTAGTCATAAGATTTTGGTTTGCTGATTGTGGCAACACGACCATCCACTGGGCAGTGCAGACGCTCGGTCGGAAAAGCCATGTGGCAAACCCGAGGGCAGTGTCTAGAATCCTGTGAAGGTCGGGCCGATGTAAAAGGAAAGTAAAATTGATATAGAATATGCTTTAAGCTCAGTCCAAAGTCTGGAGAAGACATAGTGTGGGGAAAGCACCCGTGGAGAATTCAACACGGAGGGATGCTCCGCGCTAACAAGGGCCCGATTCATTGGCGTTTGCCCAGCGCAAGGGATTCGAAAATGACAGGGCTAAGATTGCGGATTTAGCAAGTCGATCATGATCCACAGTACGACCCTTAAAATAATGAAGCGAAAGTGCAGAAGACTCGAAACAATTCTAAGGTTGAAGCAAACCGTTAAATGACCTTGCATGTTGGTGATGCAGAACTCCTTTTTTGTTGCATGACTTGGCCCGCATTAGTGTATTAACCATCTATGCTATAGGAATAGATCCCAGGAATTAAATTACCCAATAACACATTTCAAACAGTAATCCCAAATTAGCATCCAGGAAAACCATAGATGAATCAGGTCCGAGCTGCGCAGTTTCTCGTTCTGATAGCAGCGGGATGCAGGGCCGATGTTCCAGATACCAAGTCCTGAATCTTTTCGGGTCACGGCAGGCGGCTTTTGGTTCTATCGAGTATGGGCTCACTGGGGAATCCGCCGATTCCTATCGGGATACGGAGCTGCTCGTGCACGCCACCGGTTGGCGTCCTGTATTTGCTACTAGGGTCCATGAGTCTGGGGTCACACGGTAATCAGCCTCTGGGGAACTGCAAATGCGGTTAGCGCTGCACATGAAATTAAATTTGAGGGCGGTTCGAGCTGACGCCCCAGATCGCGTGTTATAAGAATCCGAAGCTGTCCCACCTTGAGGTATTCTTGTGCCACGCGGAAATCTGAGATCATTCGGTCCAACTGGAAAGTCTAAAATCTCAGGATCAATTATAGGCATTCGATATGTCGGACTCCAAGCAGGAAGAGGTACACGGTATCTCCAGTGTGGTCGAGGACACTCCGCAGGTCATTGCTGGATATGGTGAATCCGCCAAGAGAGACGGTGCTAAGACACAAACCGTCCGCAACGTGAGTATTGACATGAAATTCTACTTTGTCTGCACAACTGATTTCGTCGCAGGCCGAGCTTTTTGCTGCTATCAAGGAGACTAAAATTGAGCGATGGAGCAAAACTTCCATCCATTTGTACTGTGAGTTTGGCCGAACATACCCTCTCACTGCTCTTTCTCGTGTTTCTAACAATCATCTTAGTCTGTATTTTTGTGGCCTTCCTCTGCGCCTGCGCCAACGGATATGATGGTACGTACTCGATGATCCTCGCACCCGGCATCAACCCACAGTGAATCTAGAGCGATGTTAACGGAAATATTGGATAGGTTCCTTGATGGGATCGGTCCTGGCGATGAGCCACTACCAGGATGTTTTCAAAACCGGATTGACAGGCGAAAAGGTCTCTGTGGTTACTTCGCTATACACAGTGTAAGTTTGGATTGCGGATGCTCAAAGATGGGGTTTCGCTCACACAGTACAACTTCCAGTGGATCCATCGTCGCTACCCCATTCAGTGCGGTCATCTCTGACAAACTCGGTCGTCGCAAGTGTATGTTCGTCGGTGCTTGGGTGATTATCGTTGGCTCAATCGTCATTGCAACCGGTATGACCTTGGCTCAGTTTGTGGTTGGTCGTTTCATCCTTGGTGTTGGAATTCAAATCATGGTTGTGTCTGCCCCTGCATATGCCGTTGAGATTGCGCCGCCGCACTGGCGTGGACGTGCTGTTGGTAAGTTTTAGTTCATCCAGTTGTACTAATCATTTGGTTCAGCTCTGACTGGAGACA
This sequence comes from Penicillium longicatenatum, assembly GCF_028827895.1. Taxonomy (NCBI): domain Eukaryota; kingdom Fungi; phylum Ascomycota; class Eurotiomycetes; order Eurotiales; family Aspergillaceae; genus Penicillium; species Penicillium longicatenatum. The sequence continues at coordinate 4,102,528 of NW_026643119.1, read as the reverse complement.
GGTTTCTACAACTGTGGTTGGTTCGGAGGCGCCATTCCCGCTGCGGCAATTACCTACGGCACAAACCAAATCAACAGCAACTACCAGTGGCGCATTCCGTTCATTTGCCAGTGTTTTGCGTGTATCTGTGTCATATTCTGTGTGTGGTTCATCCCCGAGTCACCCCGATGGCTCATCGCCCAGGGACGAGAGGAAGAGGCCGCCGCCTTCCTTACCAAGTATCACGGCAATGGAGATCCTAACGCGCGTCTTGTTCGTCTGGAAATTGAGGAGATGAAGGAAGGTATTCGAATCGATGGTATTGACAAGAGATGGTGGGATTGTACGTGTTTTCTTTTCTTTCTGATCAATCGTCCTTGCAGAAAACGCGACTAACAACGTACTTCACATTTCAATAGACCGCCCTTTCATCACCACTCACAGCGGTCGATGGAGATTTGCGCAGGTAAGTAAAGCAATGAGCTGTTTTCCTTTTCCACCTCAAAAAGCCATACACCCTCACTCCCCCGCCCCAACGCATCTATTGATCAGCATCAGTCCTGACACCCACCTCAAAACTTCTGCATCAAATCTACTCTCACTAACTATGCGCTCAAGGTTATCATGATCAGTGTTTTCGGGCAATGGTCAGGAAACGGCCTAGGTTATTTCAACTCAACCATCTTCAACGTCCTGGGATATAAATCTAGCTCGATGCAGCTGCTCCTCAACCTGATCAACCAAATCATCTCCGCTATTGGTGCCGGAACTGCAGTTTGCCTGACTGATCGGATGCCACGTCGTCCAGTCCTTATCTGGGGTACTCTGGGTGAGTTCGAAACCATGATTGACATCATCAGATCCGGAATTCACTGACTCTTGCCAGCTTGTGCTATCACCATGGCCATCAACGCTGCGATCTCTCTGCCAATCGCGAGTACGGGAAGTATCAGCGCTACCAAAGGTCAAGCTGCTTTGGCATTCTATTATCTATTCAACGTTGTTTTCTCTTTTACCTATACACCACTGCAGGGTGTGGTACCCGCCGAGGCACTGGAGACCACCACTCGTGCCAAGGGTCTGGCTTTGTCTGGCTTCATGGTCAGCTCGATCAGTTTCATCAGTCAATTCGCGTCGCCAATTGGACTAGGCAACATCTCCACGAACTATTTCTGGATCTTCGTTGGATGGGACTTGGTTGAGGTTGGCTTTTGGTACTTCTTCTGGTAAGCGAAACCACAAATTTGTCCCGTACTAATCCTGGGAAATTTTGTGGCTGACAATTGTGAAATAGTGTCGAATCGCAGGGCCGTACTCTCGAGGAGCTTGAGTGGGTCTACCAGCAGCCTAACCCGGTCAAGGCTTCGCAGAACCTGGACAAGATCGTTGTGCAAGAGGATGGCACTGTTACTGAGAAAATCGAAGCTGATGCTTAAGCTTGAGATCATTGGCATATGCCATATGTGTAACCCAAGGCTCGCACAAGCATTGGCATTGAAAGATGACCGTTGGGGGTTGTCACACCTGAGCCGCGGGTGACCTCCCAAGGTTTTTTGAGCCTGGTCACTGTGGTGATCTCCACTTTTCGTTTCCAGTCGAGCATTCTCGGGTACTCCGTAGTTGTGGAAGATATGATATTCAAATGTTTTTAATAATTTACAGGTGTGCCATTCTAATACCATTCGAATGCACATTGAGTTAATACCACGTTGAATCCCTGAAAACCTTATCTCTGCCCGAATTTTCACGCGTGCAAGGGCTTAACCTTATTTACGTGACACGAACAGAGTCACTGCACAATTGTTTACCCTAAAATTCAAACAGGGCTGTTAAAGATGAAATCACACTAGGCCAATACTGGTTGTTGAGCACGAGAGCAATATTCGCATCTAACCATTTTCTCACTAGTAATGGAAGTGGTAGTGTTTTCTTGACAAGGTCCTCAAACACGTGTGTGAATGCTCTCCGACCATTGGGTATGAGCACCCAAATCGTCGATCCCCCCACAGAATATCTCAAGGGAAGTATACTCAGTGAATTAGGCTGGAAAATTTGAACATACCCCTCCTGAAATATTATCTTTAAAAGAGCCTGCTTCCTTCCAAACCGTTCTCTGCGTTCAGTTGACAGGAACTTACTAAGCAGTCCCGGCTGGTGCTTCATCCGAGATCTTATCGCGGCAGGTCACGTCACTCCGCGGGATATCTCCGAAAAGAAAAGTATCTGCAATCGATGCAACAGGATCAGTCTGCACAACGATGCGGTCACCCGTCTTGCTGCTGAATCTGTTGGCAGGCGCGATCAAGGCTGTCCCGCTAGACCAGCAGCCGCTAGGCGATTCTCATATTGAAGAATTCCATGATGCAGCGCAGTTGCCAATGACAGGCGCATCCGCTCCTGGCTTGCATGGTCGTTTTCTTCACATCACTGGTACGTGGAGGTTTTTGGATCGCTGCTTGGATCCACCGTTAAGATACTGATTTTGACTTCTACTAGATTTCCATCCCGACCTATACTACCGATACCACGGCGCGAGCGATGACGGGAGCTGCCACAATGGCAAGGGTGATGCGGGATACTTTGGAGCCGAAGGCTCGGACTGCGACTCACCCTTGACACTGGTGAACGAGACATTCCGTTGGATAGAGCAGAACCTGAAGGATGATATTGATTTCGTGATCTGGACGGGCGACTCGGCCCGCCACGACAATGATGAGCGCATCCCTCGAACTGAAGAGGAGATCCTCGAATTCAACAAATTCATGGCCGACAAATGGGTGGAGATGTACGGTGTCCGGGAGAATGATGTTGGCACGAGGGGTGTTCCAGCTGTGAGTGTCCCTGTCGTGCCCACTTTTGGCAACAACGACATCGCGCCGCACAACATCTTCATGGATGGACCCAATAAATGGACAAGGCGATATTCAGACCTTTGGCGCCACTTTATCCCGGAGGACCAGCGCCATAGCTTCGTCGAGGGTGGATGGTTCACTTCCGAGGTCATCCCTGGCAAACTGTCTGTCATCAGTTTGAATACCATGTATTTCTTCGACTCCAACAGTGCGGTAGATGGATGCGCAGATAAGTCAGAGCCTGGATATGAACATATGGAATGGTTGCGGATCCAATTAGAACTTTTACGCTCTCGCAAGATGAAGGCTATTCTGATGGGCCATGTCGCGCCCGCCCACTCGAGTCAGAAGGCCAGCTGGGATGAGACTTGCTGGCAGAAGTATACTCTGTGGATGAACCGCTATCGTGACGTTGTGGTGGGATCCGCTTATGGACATATGAACGTCGACCATTTCATGCTGCAGGATAGTCATGATGTCGACTTCGAGTTCCTGGCGGATAAGACCACCAGCGAACGGGTGGGAATCCAGTCCAAGACAGACTACCTTAGCTCTTTACGATCGGACTGGGCAGATCTTCCATCCCCACCCTCCGGAGTATTTGATGATTACGACTCATCAACCGTCGATTCCCAGAAGAAAGGGAAAAAGAACAAAGACAAGGATCGGAAAGACAAGAAAGACAAGAAGAAGGAGAAAAAGCGACAGAAATTTTTGAAGAAGATTGGAGGCCCATGGGCTGAGCGATATAGTGTGTCACTGGTTTCGCCCAGTGTGGTACCGAACTACTTTCCTACGCTTCGCGTGATTGAATACAACATCACCGGCCTAGAAAATGCATCTGGGAGCGATTTCGTGGACTCTGCAGCATTGACAGATTCCAATCCCGAGCAGGACTCACCAGAAATCTTGAAAAAGAAGAAGGGTAAGAAGAAGCCCGACTTCAAGGTGCCTGATGCACCATCTCCCGCTAGCCCACCAGGACCTGCCTACTCTAATCAGCCCCTCACTTGGCTGGGTTACACTCAATACTTTGCCAACATCACCCATGCGAATGCACAGTATGCATCTGGCAAAAGGGACGCCCACATTCACTATGAAGTCGAGTACAATACTGGAGATGATGTGTATCAGATGAAAGATTTGACTGTGCGGAGCTTTTTCCAGCTGGCCGTGCGTATCGCAGAGCAAGGCGAGGTGGCTAATGGGGTTGGTATCGCCAAAAAGGTGAATAAGGCTTGGGGCGCCTTCCTTGCCCGTGCATTCACCGGGTTTTTTGATGTGGATGATTTGAAGGATCAGCTGGAATCATGATTATGAGAGGGTCTTGCATTGATTGCATAGATGGAGATCCATGCATTCACGGTGTTCTTATTTTTATTTTATTTTTAGAATACAGTGTAGAATAGGCATTACAAGTGTATTATTGAAATTACAGCTCGACATCATTCTAGCGGTGTACTTCTCCGCCAGGCATCGGTAACCGCGGTATCCTACGTCCCAAACCCCCAAATCTTGACATCTAGATTCTAACCCATCCCTTGAACCCTGTCCAACAAATAGCCTGCATAAATCGACCAGTCATTCCCTTGACCTGTCACAATGCTCAAATCATACTCCGTGAAGTGATTGTGATCGCGACCACGTCAATCTACATAGGGCGGGTACAGGTATCGAATACCCCCACCCTGGGTACCAAATGCCAAATCATGCCACGTTGGCAAAAGTTACTTGTACCTGAAAGCCCGACCAGCGGACTCTGGATTAATTTAATCCAAAGCGAACGGTCCAATTGGGCCGAAGTTGCACAATCCTAGCCGCTGCCACGTAGCGCGCCTCAATTTCCACCCGGGGCGGACTTGCTTTGGACCTAGTCCGTGCATGCAAGACAGCGCATCCTAAGAAATTAGTCTGGGGCGGCTGGGATCCTCGCCACTTGCATCGCCAATTGGGCATTTGCCTCCAGTCGATCGCTTCACAGTTCGTATCAATGCCACGGTCCAATGGCTGGTAGAAGCTGTAGCGATTGGGTATGTGAGTCGAGAATACGATTTGGGTCGATATCCCAGCAAAACAGGACTAGTAACAAATACGAATGATGTACATTACTCGCCCCATCATCTTTATCATTGTGCGTCATATCAAGAGGCTCGGCCCTTGCTTTAAATATTTTTCTTGTTCCCCTTGTCTCCCGTTGAACACTTCCGTGCTCCAAATTTCCCCGCACGGAAGTTGTGCGCTGTCAACAATCGCCAATTTCAAGACTCAAACCCCCTTGCCACACGATGCGTCAGAACTCTTCTCTCGATCAGTTTTCTTTTTTCTTCAACTGTGCCTTGCGTTGCTAGCGGTACTGCACCATCGAACCCGTCCCTTACCCAAGAAGAGAATCCGATCGGCGCTGTGATACGACACGGCCTGCATTCGATAATATTGGGCATTGTTACATCGGGGAGCTTCGATTGCGGGTGTTTTGGTGGGATTCGATTCATTGGTGGCTCGATTGTGTTACTCTAGGGTTTTTGGTTCGGGGACCTGAACCTTACAGATCGACCGGCTCGGTATACGCGAAAAAGTGGTGGAATTGGTTGGGTTGCGCATCGCACAGATCTATCAGACTTGCCGAGCTCCGTTCGGGGCGATTGGCTAGCCTCTCACTATACGCGCGTGGCTGGAGCATGCTGTACGCGCTGCGTTTGAGGGTCGTTTGAAGCTTCGTTTGCGCATTAGCTTCCTAGGTAAGCTTGTCTCTTCCTTATTCCGGCTCTTCCCAACTTTTAGTCACCCTTATACTTGGTTTCGACGATGCACCCAGTTCAAAACATTCCTAGCAAATGACTAATTGTATCGATAAGGAGGTTGTCGCCTCCGCCTCTTTGGCTTTATGGATGGCCTCCTCAGAAGTGGACCAGAAGGCCTTGGGCAATTTTGCGGCCGCAACGGCCCTCGAAAACCCACTGCTGTCCGCAATGCTATATAAAGTCCTCGGGGCATCAGTCATGCTGTCAAAGAAGCTCCTTCGCGCTCGAAGACTACGCCGATTAGATACAACCCGTGAAACCAAATCACTCCAGCTCTACCACCATATCATCTGGTTATCCCGCGAGGGTCTGTTCATTTTAGAAGGATACATCCTCCCAATGGTGTCCCCTTACGTCGAATTAAAGGTGTTGTCATACAAACTTCGCGCCTCATTTTACCACATCGTCGTCCTATTTCACAACAGACCTGTCATTCAACCACCAGATTCCCAACCACCCCCAAACCTAAAGCATGACTCTATATACGGTCCAGACTCCCTGATAGCCCTCCGCGCTTTTGAATCACAAAACAAGACGCGGCACCCACCAGGCCTGGAACCACTGCAACCAGTCCAACCCCTCTCCTCTTTCCTCCTCCCACCACTCGACTACACGGCCACCGCAACAGCATGCTTCACGCACGCCGCACTACTAGCGGATAAACTCCTCCCAGGCTCACATCCTCTCCGCTTATCCGTCAAACTGGAATACGCCGCATACCTGTACGACTGTCTGCAAGATCCAATTGCCTGTCGTCGGCTCGCCAAACGCGCAATCGCAGATGTGTATAACGCGCAAGAAGGCATGGACGACGAGAGCTTTGAAGACGCGGCTGAGATCGTTGGTGTTCTTGGGAAAATGGTGAAGCGTGGTGGGAAGGCTGGTAGCAGTACGGCTGCTAGTAGTGTTTCCCGTGGAGATATGTCGCGGAGCCGGAGTAGTCGCAGCCTTTCACATTTGGATGCGAGTATTCCGACAACTGTTTCTCCTATTCCGGTTACCAAGACTACACCTAATCCTTCTACGACTGCTATGGAACCTGCGGTGCCCAATGTGACTATGATGAATCCGATTTGATGTTGATGTTTATATTTCTTATGTTTTCTTATGCTTATATTTTCATGGAGTCACGATAGAAAAGCTGATGACAGCACTGTTCTTATTTTTATCGTTATCTCATCCTATTTTTTTTCTCTGGTGTGGGTTTCTCGCTTGCTTGCTTGATAATCCAAGTTGTGTGTATATAATGAATCATTTATTTTCAGCTCCAATCGCAGCGTGGAAGTCACGATCTGTGAATTGAGTATTCCTAAAAAGCTCATTATATCAACACAACGGAACTTGCAAGGAAAACGTTAGGAGGAGAAATAAATTATAGCCAGCTTGGGTTCTCAATAACTCTCTGGAAACATCGATGTCGGAGAGAAAAAGGTTGAAGGTGCAACAATGCTTAATATACGTAAAAAGCACCACCATCGAAGGGTAACTCCAATCCATGTCAATGTCAGTGCTCAATAAAATCAAATGCCCTTTCAATGTGATCATAATGAAATCATCGTCCCCACTGCCAACTACTTGAAACCATCACTGGCCATAAGTTCGATCACGCTGTGCGCCTAAAACTTCCATTTATGATCCCTGTAGATATACTGATGCAAACAGCATCATCTACCAGTCCATGGGCCTCAAGGTAAATGGGCGCGAGGCTTAAAATGGTCGAATTAACGAATCGCCTCTCATAAACGCCCATCCAAATCGGGCAGAGCCGCATTGCCTATCGTTACACCAATGATCGGCCTGTACACTAGCATGTAAAAGCGAATTTTGAGATTTTGCAGCTTTCCAAGGTAATATTACACCAAGAAGAGGGTAGAAGAAGGAGCCCCGGATTCCTGAATGTTGATCATGATTACAACGGTCGAGTGGTTCCCCACGAGCTGGGGAGAGTTTAGCGTACCCCGGGCTGAAGCCATGTGGCACCATGGGGCGCATTACCGATCGATACTCATGCGAAAGACTGTCAACTTTTAGTTCTTTCTAGGGTTATTGTATCACATGACGGGGTCTGAGTGTCGGATGTGTTTGCTGTGTTGGATTGGTTTGCATAAACATCAGTCGTGGCGTAAACCAGTTTTAACTTCGAGGCGGGGGTTTCGACTCAGAAGACGGAAACCAAAATAATGTGGCCATGTAAACTTAAGGCGATATTCAAAATACAAGTATTAAATGTTTATAGTTCGCCTTCTCTTTGTTCATTCGCTTCTCAACAGACCGGGCAACAATCTGCCTACGAGCTCCACTACGCGAACCCCGTAGATCCAAAAGCCGAAATTTTATTTTCCTTCAAATAAGTTCTTTCATCAATTTACAAGGGCAAGCACGATTTGGCTGGGATTCTTGGTTCGTGTGTCAATGAGGTAGCTGTTTTTGGTATTATTTGAGCTGCGGTAGCTGAACAGAGAAATGACCTCGGGAATCATACATATCTGAATCAAGCACAAGGTTCACTTGGCTTTATGCTATGTGCATACGCGAGAATGAAGATTATGTACATCTATGATCAATAGATACTTCAATCCGCTTTGTCGCGGTCGGCGGCCTGGGTTTCATTAACTGAAACTCGTGACGGAGCTCGAGATGTCATTCTAGAGTGCGTCATTCTCGCATCTGTTGTGCTGACGGCGTGGAAAGAGAAATCAAGTTCCCCAACAAGGCCTTTTACATGCCTGAAAAGAGAAAAATTAGCATTCAGTGTACCAAAAAAGGTAGTTGGAACATACCGCATGAGTCTTTCCACATCTCCTACTATACAGCGAGTGGAAATTTGCAAGACGGCGAATGCTGCGAAGCCTGGCTCGGCAATGTGCTTGATACTTAAAATATCTTTGTCCAAAGCCTCAAGTCGCTTAGAAAAGCTGTAGGGTCGTGGAGTCTTGAGGTACGGAGGCAATGGCTGGCGATTGGTAATGCTAGCCGACAGAAGACACAACAGGGATGTCACTTCGTGTGTAGTGACCTTGGCGTTACTGACTAGACGCCGGAAGTCGTGCATCCAAACTGATCCTGATTCGTCGTCGTCATCATTAAGACGCATTAGGGTGTCTGATGCGTACCCGAGTAAACTGAGGTAGCTCACAATGCTACAAGGGCGTATCAGCAATGGGGACCATGAATAAGAGATAAGGAAATAACCAACTTTTCAACGCAGACAATAATCGAGTCGTACTGCTGCTTGGGAAACCTTCCACCGATAGGAACCTCCCACGTCAAGAACTCGGAGTAAGTTCGCAGACTAGCCAGCATGAGCATCTGCTTCGAGAAGACCTTGTTCCGAGCCTTTTCTAACTTGCGGCCGGCCGAGGTTTTCAACGAGATGTCACCTTCATCACCACGGATACGAGCAGATAGCGTCTCGTGAATAATAGAGTAATAATTGGCCAGCAGATATAGAGACGCTCCAAGACTCTGTCGGAGCACCGAGTGTTCTGAGATGGGGTATGGGAAAAACGTCCAGATGAATGCCACGAAGATACCACCACTCACCGCAGCTAGACGGTATGGCGCCAGCTCATAAATAGGATAATAGGCTTGCCCATTCGAGGTTGCGACTTCTTTCCCGACTTTTCGGACAGAGAGCTCGTATCCGATAATCATGGTTGTTGTGACAACGCTGATGAGTCCAACGACGCGGAACCGGAATAACTTGACTGGAATGTAGAAGCCAATTGAAACGAAGATGAACAGGAACACAATGATGCCTGGTGTCTTTTGGTCGGGTATATACCAAATCAGCAGACTGACTACCATCGCAATGGTGGTACCGATGATTCGAAGCACAAAGCTGAAGATACTCTGTCCCGATGTAGGTGACATGCTCAGATTGACCATTATCATGGCCCACACTAGACGCTGCTTGGTAAAAAAGTGCTGCGTGGGGTGCAAGAAAGAAATGACTGCAATGGTCATCGTAGCACAAGCAACACGAAACCCGTATGATGATTCGAAGGAGCGAAGAAACCTTGGGAGTACTCGAAGCTTATCACCCACCTTCTGGAAGGCATTGGATGGAGGCAGATGTTCGGGGTCTTTTCGTCTTCGGTATGCCTCGCCAAGTTCCAGAGAACTGCTTTGTGTATGGATATCTCCCAAATGATCCTCTTCATGATCAGGAGCACTCATGAACGTTTTCGCCCATTTAAGTGATCGCTTGGACCCTGGTATAATGAATCTCATCCGTAGTAGCTTTCCTTTCCTAGCAACGCCATCCGCGTAATGCACAAATTCAAGAACAGTCTGACCCGTGGAGTACAGAAGTTGCTCCATATAGAGGAAAAGGTACAACTGGCGACGACTCCGGTCTTGATACGAAGCGGATGCATCGAAGAAATCGCCCTTCAAGCTGTCAACAGGTGGATGATCAAAAAAGTCAGACGGCAGAGAAATCCCTTTCTCTTCTGCCCATGTTTGCAAGGCAATTTTCTTTGCACTCCGGAATTCTTTCAACCTTTGCTCATAGTGTTCCGCAAATCCCTTGTCGCCGGGTGCCATGTTACCGGCAGAGGCCTCCACGTCCTTCTCATCCTCCTCTGCGCCCTCACTACCAGTGGATGTCACAGCCACTCTCTTTGGGCGCTTTGCTAGATGGAGAACATAGGAAGTATGAAGCAACCCCTCGTCGATCGTCTGTATCATCGTCGCAAAGGGGTCGTGCACCGCCCTCATAATATCATTCCAATCCCTGACAACCTGTTCACGAACATGAGCAGGAATAGGTTCATCATTTTCATTAATCGGCTCATTCCACGAGTTAAACTCGGAGAGACGTTGAAAGAGTTCCACTAGAAAGGATAATCCCACCACAGGAACCATGATTTGGCGCAAGTGACGAAAGATGGACTGGATGTCATCTGGCCCAAGTTTCCCAAGCGCGAACTCTCTTTTGGCGAAAGTCAGATCACCGTGGAGTTTCGCATGAAGATCGGTAATTCCCCGGACCGCGCTACGGATGGCTTCCGCCTCGGGGCTGTACACTTTGCCTTTCTTTCCCCATTTCTCTTGGTGTGAATCGTACGTCTCCGCTCGGCCAAACATGTCGTCCCTTTCCAGAGACTCAAAGTATACAGCGTGAGCGCTCAATGCTGTGCGGAGGCTACCAATATACCCACCCATTTGTTTGAACACCGCTTTTCGCGAAGTCATAGGAAAGACAAAAAGTGATACTCCACTTGACAAGGCCAGTCCGGTGAGACAGGTTTTCAGCAATTTGACCACAAGCGCGATCGCAGAAGTCATGCTAGCTTCCTGTGGGGCATAGATCGACGAGACATTGGCGAAGATCGAATAGAGAACAACTGGAAATTGAAATTGCGGGAACTTGGCCCGGAACGCGTGGACGAGCCAAATCTGGAAAAAGAGCCAAACCCCACTGACTGCTGATGCCGATGAATTGTACGCCGAAGTCGTTCCTGTTTCGGTGTGCTGCCGTGCCTTGACACTGGAGTACATGGTCAACAAGGCCAAGCAGGCTGCTATGCAGACGGCTAAGACATCAAAGATCATCATCTGGATGAATTTTGCACGAGGCATGATAGCAAATCCAAAAATTGACACAATGGCCATAAGGTAGCCGAGTGTCGTGTATTCATCTGCCACATCTGTGGCTTGGTATCTGATTCAAGAGTCAGATGCCAAACATATTAACCAAGTGGATCTACTTACATGGCGACCGCGATTGTAGGAGCCAATCCGCCTCTAATTTCAGATTAGCAATCGTTCCTTGTTCAGTGAGTCGATAAGCCATAGCGTACTTCATCATCAGAATAAGAGTCTGCCGATCCAACCCAATTTTCTGCCATATCTTCTTCATTCGTCCCCCAAATGTGACTTTTTCCTTTTTGGTGGCTTGTGTGTCGCGGCGCGATAATGTCTGACTCATCGATGCGTCTGATTGTCTGGTATTAGTGCGAGACGTCATAATTGCAGCTAGCGCGATGCGACCGCGTCCGTTGCGACTGTCAGATATCCACTCAAATGCGCACCGTCCCACTTATGCATATCGCATACAATGCGGTTTCTTGTCTGTGAAGCGTCAGGGCGCGTTAGCTGCAGGGCAAACAAGGAGGGCGGAAGACGGAGCGCGGAAAGCGGAAGAGGTTTGAGGGGGTGAATTGTGACTCGAGTGGGATCCACGTTTTTGAGTGGGGCCGATCTTTTTGGCCCGTTGCGGGGAATTTAGCTGCGTAGGATAAGTCGTGCATTTCTTTATATGTCCATGAGGGAGGTGGCGATGCCGTGGAAATTGGCAGTATTTTCCCATTCGATCGGGATCAATGTCAAAGAAAGTTGTGGAAGCCAGTAGCCAATAGCCACTTATGTATGTCTTATCGCAATCGCTGTCTCATCGGATTCTAAATGAACCGGCGCTAAAATGAGCCCCTGAAAACCCTTAACAAACAAGCTTCTTTCTCTCTCCACAGTTCTGATGACCCTGTGTCTTCTCTACATCTGACACTGTAGCGCATTGAACGTCCCACCGTTATGCATCGCTCGCAAGAAATAAACGGCAGAGAAGGAAAATACCTTCACTGACTCTACAGCATAACTCATGATGACCGAGAATACAACCGGCACACAAGATGCGCCCACCAGGCAGACCTCAATGCCAAAGCGCAAGCCAGTCCCGGTCCCAGTCACATCTGCGACCGTTCCTGATATTCCGACCGACACAAATGACGTTGCTGGCGATCAAAAAAGGAAATGGCCCTTGGTTGGACTGATAATCATCTGGTGGACATCCCAGAAACGATCACGAAAGCTTCTTATCATCGGCGCCACCGTCACCATTCTTCTAATCGCGATAATAATCGGTCTCGCTGTCGGACTTACTGTGGGCAAGAAGTGAGTTGCATGACCTTCTAGCCTAGCGACCGACATGCTGACCTTGGAACGAAGCAAAAAATCCAAACTTCCCTTGCCGACTTCCAATGGAGGTCCATACTCTGGAGACCTGACATACTATGACCCAGGCCTTGGGGCATGCGGCGATACCAATACAGCCTCCGAATTGATTTGCGCGGTTTCCCATATCGTCTTTGATGCGGCGTCGACGAGCTCAAATCCCAATGACAACCCTCTATGTGGATTGAAGATTCGGATTCGCCGTGATGGGCAAAGTGTAGATGTTACTGTCGTCGATAGATGCGTTGGGTGTGAAAAGACTGATCTTGACGTCACCGAGAAGGCATTTGAGCAAGTTGCGAATATACCTCAAGGAAGGGTGACTATGGAATGGGCGTGGCTAGAGAAATCACCCGTGGACGCTTGATGTGTCACTATCTAAAATTATGTAAGTAGAACGGACCGAGTCAGGAATGCCATGTGATATGATTCTCATTTGGTCACGATATAGAGAATTGATAATTGTACACTGGTTTTACTATTTGTACACACCAGGAAAAGGTCATGCCCTTTTGAGTTATGGCCTCTCCTCTTAAATCATGGCCACATGAAAAACAGTCATGGCCTCATCTTCCCTCTGCCTATGATGCCAATGTATTACTGGATTCTTGAGGTTTTTGTTTTGATTTCTAAGGTCTTTAGAAAAGGCTAATGTATAGCTTTTATTGGTGTCCTAATCTACCTTCTAGCCTACTTCCTACCTCGCTTTCTACCCCGATTTCCCTGACTCCACTCTTGCGACCCCTTAAGAATTGCTTCTTATTATGAGTTAATAATCTTGAAATAGGATAGCTCACGACTAGTTAACGCCTCTAGAGTATCTTACGACATAATATATACCTACTAAGAAGATTAGTACGTCGTCCTCTCTAGATAGAGAAACCAGGACCATGCTTAATAAGGAGGGACTAGCGAGGCATCTAAAAAGAATAGAAGATAAGGTAGATAGTCAAATAAGATAGATAAACAGAACAGGTAGATAGGTAGATAGATAGGTAGATAGATAGGAAGGAAATCAAAACAAAAACCTCAAGAATCCAGTAATACATTGGCATCGTAGGCAGAGGGAAGATGAGGCCATGACTCAAAAGGGCATGGCCTTTTCTTGGTGTGTACAAATAGTAAAACCAGTGTACAATTATCAATTCTCACAATATATTTCAAGCTTGATCTCCTGATGAGTGCCACATTAATACCCGGGCAACTACTGTTGGGATCGACAGGGCGCAAGGCTGCACATGACCGCAGATCACCCACTCATCCATGGATCAATCGATGACATGTCTCCCCGCACCTCTTTGATCACTATTCTATCTACCTATCCCAAACATACCAACCATCTTTAATCACAAATCATGACCTTGCGATCACGGCAAGTTCAAAGACCCCACCACCCAATAGGCCTTCGCAGCGAACACGTCGCCGAGTTCGAAAGACTCCTCTGGGTCGAACCAAAATACGACCCAACTTCCTCGGACGAATACAAAATAAAATATGACAGCGATGACTCCACCCTCATAACCGTGACAGGCACAAAATACAGCGACAGACGTGTCCGCGAGTTTCGTGATGCGTCAGGACTCCCCATGTTCGAAGCACAGCGTTCACGGACACTTTGGAAAAACAAGCCCTGGCGAATCCGGTTACCCGGAAATGTGAAAGAGGACCTTGCCGATGTAAAGCCGTCGGGGTGGTTGCAAAACTTTAATTTGACGTTCCGGAATGCGCTTGCCCAGGATGCGAAAAACAATGATGATAAGATGGTCACTTTGGAGGTTAGACGTTCTTCAGCACTTTGCGAGTTCGGAGTCTGGACAAGTGGCCACCGGAAAGTGGCCGACATTCGTGAAAGTATGGAGAGAAATAGAATTTCAAGTTCCTTGTCGATGATGGCTTCTGGGAAGGGAGGATATTTTTCTCCACCGAGGGCGATTATGGAGGTTCTTGTAGCTGATGGATTTGACTTTTCTATTGTGAGCTCTGCGCATGTCATTTTATGTTTCGTCCACTAATGAATGTTATAGGCATCACTCTGTGCAATCATTATATGTGATGCGTACTTTAGGCCTACACCTCCTACTCAAATTGAGATTCGAGAGCTGGAAAAACGGCTAAATCCTAAGATGGTATCATGAGATGATCTTGGTATGCGATTTATCCAGTAACAATTCGTGATAATCTAACATCTATTCATAACGTCTCAAGCACTGCTCTTGTAAGCACTAGAGATAGCTTGGCAAGGTACAAACCACGTCTATGGAAGCATTTATTTCGCTTCAGTGTGGTTCTTTGCCTGCTCATCTGTCTGTTCCTCGACATGCTCTGCGTGAGAAAAGTCGTTCTTTTGGAGGGTCTGCTCCACATCTGCGCGACGCTGCATCTCGTCAACAGCACCAAAGACAAGGTCCATCTCCTCCAGGGTCCGGCCCTTAGTCTCCTTGACAAAGATAGCAACGAAAATTGCCATGGCGGTACAGAAGATACCGAACATGAGGAAGGTTCTCCAGCCAATCTGGTTGATAGCACGAGGTGTTACCTCGGTGATAACAAAGTTGAAGAGCCATTGGGTGGCAGCACCAAGGCCGACACCGTATGAGCGCAGCCGAGTGGGGAAGATCTATAGTAAAGTTAGTAGGGATTCCAAAAATTGATCATGTGAGATCTTACCTCGCCCAAGTATACCCAAGGTGTGGGACCCCATGAGAAAGAGTATCCAATAACGTAAAGGTAAATCATGGCAACCATGGCAGTAGAGGCCGAAGAAACGCTACTGGCATCGGGGTTGGGAGGGTTTGTAGCCAAGACAGCTCCAATAATGAACATCATAGCGGCCATCCAGGCACCACCGCCAATCAAGCTGTACTTGCGGCCCCATCGGTCAATTCCAATCAACAGGAAGATAGCCGTCGCAACAACCTTGACGGTTCCATAGATACCAGTAGCAAATAGTGACGAGTTGGTCGAGCTAACACCGATGGACTCGAAGATCTGAGGAGCATAGTATCCAATACTGTTGGTTCCAGAGAATTGCTGCCAGAACATGATCACGAAAGCCAAGAAGAACCGGTAACGGTTACTCTTCTCCAAGCACTCCTTCCAGGTAACGCCCTCAGTGGCAAGTGTCTCCTCTTGAATCGCCGCGTAAATCTCCGCAATCTCCTTCTGCACTTCCTCGCTTTCCTGAGGCTCATTTCGTATGTAAGACAGCGAGAGAAGTGCCTCGTCCTGCCTTCCCTTCGACATAAGCCAGCGGGGAGACTCCTTAAGGAAGAAAAGTCCAATAAGCATGAGTCCACCAGGGACAAGCTGAATTGCCACAGGAATCCGCCACTGCCGGGTACTTTTTGGGATGTGCAGCGCAACGCCATAATCCAGCCAGTAGGCAAAGGTACTACCGATGACCAGGAACTCCTGGAATAGCCCAGCGATTCTACCGCGATACCGGCTAGGAGCATTTTCGCTTACAAAGACAGGTGTGATGCTGCTCATACCGCCAATACCCAATCCAGCGACAACACGACCTGCATAAATAAGACCGATGTGGTGGTGTGCGCCGACTTGCATTGCGGCACCAACCAGGAAGATTGAGCAGAAGATCATAAGCGAGTAGCGACGACCAATACGGTCATTGATATAGGCCGCGAAAATCGAGCCGAAAAAACATCCTGCTGTCAGGAGACTGACGACATTGGATGAAACTTGGGCGTTTTTGTCAGAGGCGAATCCGGATGTTGAAAGCGGGAGGCCGAAATCTTCCTTGAAGCTGTCCATAGCTAGGACGGAGCTCATAACACCCGTGTCATATCCTATTCATCCTTGGTTAGTGCCGGTGTAAGCATGGGCAATGGAAAGTGCAATACCGAAAAGCAGAGATCCTAGGTATGCTACTGCCGTAAGGATGTAGACACGGTAATTTTTGAATGCGCGAGGAGCCATTTTGTCGGTTGTGAGTAGGCCTCACTGAAGAACTTAGAAAATCAGAAGGGAAAAGCTGATAAACGGCCGGCCGTATACGGGTTCCCCAGAGTTTGGGAGAAAGAAATAAGGGGCCCCGGATGGTGGCTTTTTATAATTGATCTAGCAATCTAGTCTCAATCCCCGCAACGGTACCAGTGGGCCAAAAAGCTGATCGACATGTTCGGCTACTGATTAGCATCATCATCGAGTGCAACACATAACCTGCTAAGACCCGCATATAGGTGCTTATGGCGCAAGTGGACCAGGGTTAGCAGTCGGATGGAGCCACATCGAGGATGCATGGCCGGGGGCGGGGGCGGGGATGAGTGGTGGAAGAAACGATCCTGGCCTATCGCCAATTTTTCCGTCAATCTTAGGGTCTTATGGCTTCCTAGCGCATGGCATGAGGCCGCTTCATGGGCAGTTTGATTGGCCTGCGTCGGGTGGATGGCACAATTCCTCGGCTGCCAAGAAGCTTAAAATTAAGCTGTATGGTTGGTGGAATATTTTGAATTTCTCCGTCCGTTGGTCCACTTTCTGGCCTCTATCTACTGTTGTGAGGTACATAAATCTGGAGAGCTCGCATTGTTGTCTGACGGCTTGTCCCCACGGGGTTGCGCGTCGAAATTATTTCACCTCATCTGGGTCATCTGGGGAAGCGTGCCCTAATTGCAAAAGTTACTTCAAGTTGGTATCAATTTCACTTCCTAGCCTCTCGGTTTGCAAATGCCGTCGGCAGCAGAAATCAATTGCCGACCGTCACCGACACTTCTAGACTCTTGATTCTGCAACGTAAACAGCCACAAAATGAGTAAGATCATCTATTGTCGGATGTGGACATCCGGGTGTCGCGGCAAACCCGAGGGTCGTAATATCTCGGGAAATTCGATCAGGGCATTGCAATTCAAACTTTCGAACATGGACAACAGAGCCGACGTGAAATGAGATCCTGCAGAACATTTTGAGCCCGGCTGTGAAAGTCAGCATCACTCAGAGGAATGACTTGTCCGCTGACGACTGCAAGGGAGCTATGAATGCCGAATATACTCCTTGTGCCGAGTCAAACTTGGAAAGCTTACGAAAACACAACTACCAACTCCCGAGGTCCTTTGAATGACTTCCGACCTATATTCATCTTATTAATCCGTTCGCTAGTTAGAAAAAGTTTAAACACAATTCAAAGCAGATTCCCTCGAATATCTTGATTCGTGTATATCATCATGGCCGTCACTGTGAAAGGCGTCGTTACTCGCATTGCCTTCAGATACATCAATTATCCGTTTCCCATCCGAAGAGTCACGCTTTCTGGTCCGGATGGTGTGTGTATTGGAGCTAACCACGTAAGGAGAGCTTAGCTCATGCGTATTGCGGCTCGTTGATTGACTTTTCATCGAGCGTACTAGAGATCGAAGAAATGGAATGGAGGCCGTGATGATCACCAGGTAAGTCTCAATATACAGCCATCGATCGTAATCTATCGTCGCAATGGTTGGGTCGATATCGTAGGATGCTAGTACGCGTGTCTGGACGGTTCGTATGATGGCGGCAACCATTGCACTGTATTATTG
Source organism: Penicillium longicatenatum (assembly GCF_028827895.1). Taxonomy (NCBI): domain Eukaryota; kingdom Fungi; phylum Ascomycota; class Eurotiomycetes; order Eurotiales; family Aspergillaceae; genus Penicillium; species Penicillium longicatenatum. The sequence continues at coordinate 4,084,414 of NW_026643119.1, read as the reverse complement.
ACTCGTATTACTTTCAATTGGTCGGGCTCTTAATGCGACTCCAGCGGTGGGTACTCACAAAATACCCAGGCCAAGCAAAGTGACCAATCCCAGTTTCACCCTTAACTTGAGATTCAAGCTCCAGAATATGCAGGTTGAGAAGACAGCAAGATACAGATCTGTTGCTGAATTGAATGCTAAGATGAAGTCAATATTGAATCACTTTTTTCAGGTCAATAGATTAATGGTTTCTTACCTCCTTGAAAATATCCATAATACGCTTGCACCTTTGTATTCCAACATTTTGATTTCTCGGAGTGCTCCCAGATAGCTGACGCGTGCCCCGGGCATTGCACAAACAAAATTATGATGAACATCGAGTTTACAATGAGCTGCAATGCGACCAGTATCCAAAAGACAATTCGGTGCCATTGTTTTGAGACAAGCAGTCCAATGACAAAAACAATGAATGAAATCCGCCCCAACGCCCCGCCTGCCAGCGCAAAGGTCTGCGCAAGGTAATCGAACATGATAACCTTGGGGACATTGGCGGCACTAATATTCCCTACCTCTTGGCCAAACCCATGCTGGATGCCGAGGGTAATCATGATAGATCCGACCGTGGATAAGCACTGCAATGAACTCAGAAGTCAATTTAGAACGACAAAAAGGGTGCTTGATTATTCTGCACTCTGAGAGCATCTAGCTGATAGAAAAAGGTATGCTAACCAGTGCAAAGCCCATAATTAAATCATCCGGTCCGAATTTCCCAACTCTCAATTTAGCAATGAATCTCAAGAAAATAGCCACAATGGCAACGGCCGTAAGAGCCCAGACATCCCTAAGAAGCTGAGGCCCAGAATCATAGGCTGATTTTGACCCTCGACCCACAATATACATAGTGTAGCGATGGTAGTTTTCAGGCCTTAACTCATGGTAAATCAAAAGGCGGTCATCGGGGCATGTGGTGAACAATGCTTGCACTGGCGATTATATGATGCACTCTCTATCAACTGGTTATCAGGATGAAAAAAGGGGATGGAATTTCGTCGGAGATCTCCATGGTCAAGTTTTAAGAGAGTCAATCAGCAAGCCAAGACTGATTGAATAAGGTTGTCGGAGGTCACCGTGGCGGATCTTGGGGCACGCGATAATGATATGGGGGCCGCGATCTCACAAACCTTAACGCGGATTAATGCGGGTGGATAGGGGCGATGATAATGGCGATCATGGTGATTGGCCCCGCGAACAGTTCGATCTCCGGATATCTTCGACGAGTCGGACGGTCGCAGGTTTCCAACCAATTGTGTACCGCAGAAAGCTTCCATTGAATCTTGAGCTGAGCTGATAGTACGGTTGGTTGTTTAACATCCTTCAATTGGTAGATGATCATTATGTGAAGTTAATTGAAAATCCATCGTCGAATCAACACGCCCTGACACAATCCAATGAGGAAAAAGATAGGCAGGATCTGTTGCGACAGAGAATGGGAGTCAGAGTGTGAGGTGGCTGCTTGCAGGGGAGTTAGACTACTTGGAAAGAACTTCCCGAGTTGGTCGTGCTCTCAGCGGTTAAGAAAGAACTCTTTGAACCATTTTTGAACGCGAACCACAATGATATGCAGCTGATCTACCTATCAAAGTCGAAAACGATCTCCCACAGATATAAATTCTACCTGCATCGGCTGAAACAATTTCCCTACGCGTCAAGTACCGCTGCCCATGAATCATATCGAATCCCCAAATCTACGAGAATTCAATTGATATCAGCGACTCTTGAACTAGTCTCACCGCAATGAATTACGAGGATCGTTGATGGCTTACCTGCTCCACTTCCCAATCCGACTCTACACTCCTTTCAACCGTATGCACCCACAACCCCTGACCCTGGTTCTGACCCAAGTGACTCTGAGGCTCTTCCACAAGGAAGCCTCCAACAGGGGTGGGGGTTCCTACTTCACCGGGAGTAATCTCTCCTCTCAAGAATCGCTTAACATCTGCATCTGGTGACTTTGTTTGTACTTCAAACACAGGTCTTACGCCACCAGTATCCTCGACACCAGGGGAACCTCGCACAAACCTACTCCAGCACTTCACCTTTCCGAAAACTTAGTCTGAGTGCTGACTCTCTTCCCAGTCTGGCGTGCGTCTTTCTGTAGTTGAAACCATATTGCCGATTGCTGGGGTCTGCCGAACCTCGATTATGGTTTTGGGTCTACCTGGTTGTAGCTCCGGATCCCGGGGAGTGAGATGTGGAGATTTTGAGGCAAACATCTGTGAGAGCGATGGCTTTGCGGAAAATATATCTTACTCCTTGCTACACTTTTTAGTTTCGACGTAAATTTGTCTTCGCTAGTCGTCTGATGGGAGTGAGATTGCGTTCTGAATTTATGTACCAGCTTGAAGATGGGATCTATCTCACTTGACAGCTTTTTGTTCTAGAAGTATATTTCTTAGCTATTTGGTGTTTGAACGTGACCGAGAACATTCCCATTTACCATAATTCAATTCCCATTGAGCTTATCAATGGTAATTTCACAAGGAGTGGCCATGGCTACAGGTATGAGTGGGTATGGAGGCTTTATATCGCTTGAATGAAGTCGTACACGACAGGAAATTCTTCCAGGTGACAGCCTTGGATCAGGACTTGACTTAGGTATCATAATAAATACTTGCATGCGAGTTCGAGTGGCTTTATCAGGTGGGAAGATAAGGTGCGATCCGCTCCTTACTGACCGCCGAAAAGTCTTACATATAAATGACTATCATTATGCTACGTCAACATTTTGGAAGAAGCAGCTCCGCAATTGGACACGCCATATTTACCGAGACTTTGGAAGACGACAGTATGTGCAGTGCACTCGACATAAACCGGGCAAAGAAGCAAGGGACGGGAAGGAAGTAAGGGGTAAGCCACAGATCAAACTGTATGGCCATTTTACGGGGGCGTACAATTAGTAAGACCGAGGTAAATGTAGCAGAACCGAGTTGCCATAAGCTAGATTGAGGTACAACTACCAAAACCGGGGTACAAATAGCATCCCAAGTTGTTCTTAGCATCTTTTGAGGTAACATCGAAGCTCACAGGACTATAAGAATGCTCTTCCTTGTTTGGAATTATCTTTCGTTTGGTAGCCTTTTTATTCTTCACTTTTTGTTTATGGAACTACTATGAAGGCGTTGAGTGTCAAGTTAAATCTCATACGATTCTTAGCAAGCTCTGGAGTCAACACTGAAATTTGGGCGATTGGGCAATTGGGCGAGAGGTGTAGGAATAGGATGAAGGAAAGTTGATGCCCCTCAGACAACTGGCTCAGCAAGTTGCCCTTCTCCAGAAATCCCAAAGCATAAATCATCTGTCGAGACATTGATTTCTATCTGCATTAGCATACACACTGGACTGAAGATAAATGTGCTATTGCAGGCATTGATCTTCCTTTTGTAATGACTCGCATACGGAGCCAGTAGCTTTACCGGCTGCAACAAACGATGTCTGCATTTAGCTTTCGGGTCGGCCAGAATTTTGGGAAATACGAGAGGCAACAGGGTGCATATGCAAATGTCAATTTCTGGCTCGGACCTCAAGAGCTGGAGGAAATAGCGGTGAGCGTGGCTTTCACACATGTTCAAATTCCCATCCAAAATGAAGCTAGTCAGTCGCTAATACGTGAAAATTCTAGGGAACTGAACTTGAAATCCTTAAACACGTTGCAACCTTCTGTGAATGATCATGCGGTGGGGGCGCGAGGCCAAAGGCGGCTTAATTGTGGATCCATTTGGCATCTGGGCCCGCAAAGTTAATGGAGACTCAGGACGGTTAGAAACGGGAGGAGCTGACATGAAGCTGACTTCTTCCAATTTTCTTTTTCGTCTCTGACATTATAGGTTTGCTTTTACACTTTCATTCGCGGTTTAGGGAGGCGGAACTAATTTGCAGCGGAAACCTCCAATTGAACCCACCGAAATCATCATCGCTGAGAGCCAGGTACAGATATAAAGTTTGTCTTCCCCGAGGAATACGAAACTCACAGATTCATCTCGACATCTCTCTTTGTCTGAATCTTCACGCATCATGACTGGGACCAACATGACCCCTCATATAGAAGCAACGCTTCGCATCTGGAAACAATTGCAGGAGTTGAAGGAACAAACTAAACCAATTGTCCTCGATGGAAACAATCTGGATATTGCCTCCGTCATTGCAGTTGCCCGCCATGGGGTCAAGCCTGAGATAAGCACCGACGAACACCTTGCGAAGCGACTCGAGCTCAGCGTCAACACCCTCGCGGACTATCTAGCAAATCAGTACGTGGTCTATGGAGTGAATACCGGATTTGGAGGGAGTGCCGACACGAGGACCAGTGATGTCCTCGATTTGCAGGTCCATTTACTGCAACATACCCAGAGCGCGATTATCACAGCAGCGGATAAGGATCCCGCCAGCAATTCGGAACGAGAACCCTCCCACGTCATGCCTCCTGCCTGGGTTCGCGGCGCAATTGTCGCCCGAGCCAATCAGAATCTTCGGGGACATAGCGCTGTGCGATTGTGTGTTCTTCAGAGCTTACTAGATTTGTTGCGCCACGATATAACCCCCATGGTTCCTCTCAGAGGAACTATATCTGCATCCGGAGATCTCATGCCCATGTCTTATATTGCAGGAGCCATTGCCGGTAACCCAGACGTGTTTGTGCAGGCAGGCAAAGGCAAAGATGCTAGAGTCATACCCGCATCGGAAGCTTTGAAAGAGAGTGGTCTTTCACCGTCAGGACTGGGTCCGAAAGAAGCACTTGGTCTTATCAACGGCACTGCACCTTCGGTAGCAGTGGCAAGTTTGGTACTCTATGATGCGCAACAACTTGCCCTCCTCGCGCAGATGCTCACAGCCTTTGCTGCGGAGTGTATGGGTGGTAATGTCGAATGGGCTCAGCCTTTTATCCATGCCGCACGTCCCCACACTGGTCAGATCGAGGCAGCTAGCAACATCCGACGTTTCCTGAACGGTTCCAAATTTGTTGATGGTCTAGAGTCAAAAAAGAGAACTGGTGAAGGGCTCTGGCAAGATCGGTATTCGACAAGAACGGCACCGCAGTGGATTGGACCGTATTTGGAAGACCTTCTTCTCGCACAACATCAATTGGAAGTCGAACTCAATTCCACTTCTGACAATCCCATTGTCAACCCTATGGAACAAGGTGGTGGAGAAGTCTACTCGGGCGGCAACTTCCAGGCCGCCGCGATCACTTCTGCCATGGACAAGACACGCCTAGCCCTTCAAATGATTGGCCGTATGCTGTGGTCTCAAGTTACCGAGATCATTGGGCCTCACACAAATAATGGACTAGAGGCCAATCTCAACCCTAGCGACCATGAGAATTATACCATGAAGGGAGTCGATGTCAACATGTCAGCGTACATGTCCGAGCTGGCGGCTTTGGCGCATCCCGTTTCTGCTCATGTCATGTCTGCCGAAATGCATAATCAGGGTATTAATTCGCTGGCTCTAGTCTCAGCGAGGCGTACCATGGAAGCTGCGGACTTGGTCGCCCACATGAGTGCCTGCCATATCTACGTGTCATGCCAAGCCGTCGAAATGCGCGCAAACCATATGCGATTCCTGTCAGCACTTCATGAAAACTTGAAGAACAATACATCCGACGGTGCAATGCATGATCTAGGATTAGACGCATCACAAATTGTGACGCTCGTCCAATCACTACAGCCTCTCATTGAGTCAACCTGGTATCACTGGAATTCTAACACGTGGAAAGAACGTATACCACACGTTGTCGATGCCGTGATGTCACCTGTCACTGACTTCTTGGCTGCGACTGAATTTGACTGTTCAGTGTCAATGCTTGCTGCATTTAAAATGCGTTTCAGAGCAGCCGTTCAAAGAACAGCCGACGCTATGTTTTATCCCAGTCCGACAATCACTCCTGCAGAGGTAGCTACCAAGCTGGGTGATGGATCCGCCCAACTCTACACTTGGGTCCGCTCAAAGCTCAATATTCCTCTGCACTGCGGTTTGAAGGATGATCCTTTGTATAACGCGCGACAGGGCCTTCCAACGGACGACAAGAAAACCATAGGCAGTAGAGTGACCGCGGTGTATGAGAATTTGGTGCGTGGTGAAATGATGGATATGGTTCTCACTGGATTAGACACTGGTCGCAGCTTTCCCAACGTCTGTTTTTCATGCCTGGCCCCGAAGTAGACTACTACTTAATTAAATTTGACAGATGTAATTCGAAATATCACTTCATGCTAGAAGATCAAGATCCAAATTAAGCTAACTTCTCTTTGTTCTCAAAAGGTCTGTAACTGCCACGAGAATTCTGGCAGGACTTATCCCTGCTACACGTTATAATTGCCTAAAACATTATCGGGGGGCTGGGGTTCGCAGCACAGTTTAGATGTTAGAAAGTAGAGATTTTCTGCTTCTTAGGTAAACGAAAATTTTAGTATACGAGTAAACGGAGCTTTCCAGTTTGATGCAACGTTATAGCATTGTGACAATTGCATATATTCAAAATCAAAGCTTGTCATTATCAAGGGAGCTGCCGCTTATTCAACAGCACCTCGGAGATCCCAAGCTCAGCGCTCATATTCCAAACTTATTTCCATCGCGATGTTCATTTCCCCATCGACACATATTTCTTCTCAATAACTCTTTCCCTTTGTTCCCATTCCACCCATTGTGCGATGTTGAAGCAGAACCTCAAAGCCCATCACCATAAACAAAAATTGAGTGAAGCCACCGGGCTTATCTCTTAGCCTTTGGTCTGAAATGGGTGCGGGATTTGGATCTAATATAGTCAAAGTCATGTTCAATCTAGGTATACATACAACTCTCACCTTCAGATGGCTTTGGATCATTCTCCGTCCCCGCACCAAAAATGGGTAGGCCCATTGTATTGACTGCGGCTTGAAGTGGAGATTTCTTCCGCTTTCAGATGAGCCTATGCGAGTACCAAGATGACGACTGGAATAACGAATATTGCTTTAGATACTTTGAATATTGAATTATTATGGCTGGGATTCCAGAGAGAATGGGAACGTGGGGAAGACAGCTACCCCGATCAGCCAGCCTCTTGGCACGTCATCTTAGCTGAGCACAGAATCCCCTGTCACTATAAGCGAATTAATGCCCGCGAACTAATTATCGACGAACATATGTGAGTTATCACTCAGCTTTAGAATAAACATCAGCCCAGCCGTTCAAATTATCTCCTCTCTATCCGTGAATGCTTTATAGCCCCCAAATTGAGAATCGGACCGAATTGTGCATACGAAGAAATGAGGGGTATGTGATGATAACTGATAATCTCACTTACTTCTTCAACTCCACTTTACATCGGTCTCTATAAACTAAGAATTTAAAGTCTTGTAGTATAGTTCTACCGACCGAACGTTCCTTCTGCCATTCGTAACGCACATCCCAATTCTTACACTCATGGGCGTTCTGGAAGTCCGTTGCAGGGTATCATCACTCCTCACTAGCATTGATGATTAACGCCAGCTGGTAAGGCCTGTTACCATAATTGGTGTCAAGATCGGCGGAGGCTACAATAACCAGAAAACAAAAGGACAAGAATTTGAACGGAATCAGATCCCAGAATATGGCAGCAGTGAAAAGTCAGACTCCACACAGATAAGCAGGATGCCCAATTTACGGTGGTGAATGATCGCAAGAACGAACAAAACATATTTGGTTAGCAGAATGAATGTTTCCCTGCCCAGAAGTTTACCTCTGATCCATTGAAATTCATAGTGGCCACGCCTAGGCTTCTAGTATTTCTCCCCGGCATCGAAAGGGTTGCTTTATTAGCTTTAGACTGTTCCATTAGGTAAGAAGCAAACGAGGATCTAAATAGATTAGATAGGCAGTAGGTAGCTGATTTGTTTACACCCCGGGGGCGCGTAGGCGGTGGGTCGCCCATCTAGGCCAATAAATCATCTTTCGGCCTTGTAGCTATCCACCATCCGACATAAGGCTGTTCGTCTGCATATTTGGTAGTCATCTCGCCGGCCTACTTTGCCGCACCGGTCGGGTCTCTCGCGGCCCCAGCCCAATCTCTTCTCCCCCCACCCCGAAAAGATTAGTAGGATTCATATTCAAAGTCAGGCCACGTAGCTATTTCATGATCATTCAAGTCCTCAAGAACTGACCCTCAGCGCAAGGAAACCCCTAAGAAATCTTTCAGGGCCCGTGCATTCACTCACCACGAATATGGCGTTCAGGCCATACATGAAACATACCCATGTCTATAAAACCCATCTCACCACAGATCTTCATCTTGACGTGTACCTATCCACAAGCAATGAAGGGTCTAATACGCCCAAGCCCGTTCTCTTGTGGTTTCATGGTGGCTATCTCGTACGTTCCCTACACCAATACCCTGACTTTCTTGAAAAAGGCCTAAGCATCAACATCATCAGGTCACAGGCAGCCGCATCGCGATTCCCCGCTGGCTTCTCAACCACGCCCTTGCTCATGGCTGGACAGTAGTATCACCAGACTACAGGGTTTTGCCGGAATGTACCGGTCTTGCTACAACTGAAGATCTAATTTCGGCCTATGAATGGGTTGCAGGTTCCCTCAACCGCCTCCACCCGGATTGCAATGAAGACCTTAGCAATATAATCATCGGTGGAGCCAGTGCCGGAGGCTGGTGCGCCTTGGTCACTGCGCTGCACTTTTCGTTCGCATCATCACAGCAAAGGAATAGAATCCCGCGTCCTAAAGCGCTTTGGCTCCTCTATCCGATGTCGGACATCGGAAGCGAAAAATGGGCACAGAGCGTCTCGCTCCCCGGAGTGACGGTGGATGCAGCTACAGCGCAACAGTTACTAGAGGAGATCCCCCGAAGGATTGCGCAAGGGAATATCAGTGTCGGGGAGGATTTCCCATCATCTGAAGAAGAACTCCGGACAAGGAAACGCTTACCCTTACTTTACGCTATTCTGGGTAAAGGGGTCTTTCTGGATTATTTGACGGGGGTATCTGGGTTCGGGGAGAGATCCTTGAGTGTTGGGTTGGAAAATGCAGTGGATGATGAGCGCATGAAAATACTTTTCCCGCTTCAGTGGGGCTTGTTTGGTTCTGGTTTTCCAGCAACTATTATTGTGCATGGAAGTGCAGATACAGAAGTTTCTTGTGGCGAAAGTGAGAAGCTGGCTGCGAAGCTGCAGGAGAATGGGATTGGGGTGCAGTATTACGCGGTACCAGGAGCTGATCATGTTTTCGACTTGGAGTTGCAGGAGTGTCATGAAGAAGGTGAGGAGCACGAGCCAAGCGTTATCCTTGCACGGGCTCTACAGGCTCTACAAGGGTACGTCGAGAGATAGGACGCTTGCAGAAGAATGGTTCGCAAGCATATTCCTGAATTTTAGTAAACAAAGTACGCGATTGCGAACAGAACAGAATCATTTAGACTTAAATGAAAGTAATAAGTACTCTCATTTTACCTACCCATGCCTCACTAGTCCAAACCTGGGGAAGCCAGTCCATGCGCTTGGCAGTGTCGATCATTCCCCCGGGCCGTTTCCAGGGTGCATAACCGCGCTTATGACACCCATTTCCAGGATCAGAAGCGGTCCGTTACATCATCCCAATGCCCTCGCTCTACAACGCTTTGGGTAACTTTGCAATACGAAAAGAAGTGGAGACAGAATTCCGTAGTGTCGAATTATCTATAAAGCAATCCAGTCGCATCTTCCAAAATCTCCTTAACCATCCACACCTCCATCTACTCAATTCCTACCATGTTCTCTCCACGCTCCATTGCCATAGGGGCCCTCAGCCTCATGTTCCTGGGTACCAGTTGCTCTGCAATGCTTGTCCCCCAAAGCCTGCTTCTGGACAGCGTTGCCCAGTCACTCGCACTGCCAATTTACACTTGGTCTGCCAACGGCACCCACAACGCAAAGGGATTCACCACCGAAAAAGCCGATGTCGCAAACGAGCAGGGCTTGTTTGAGGACTGTGAAAATATCAATTTGAATCGAAAGCTGGCTACCAACTTCCGAAACGACGTGTTTGGACCTGGTGTTATTGGTTTCTTCTACAAGTGTGAGAAAATCAGCCATGATACCAATATGTATTGGTTCACTATTAGCTCTGGGGAGCGGTCTCAGATTGATCAGCTCTGCGATCCCAAGCAGAATTACCCGATTGTCTATGATAAGCAGCATGATACTTGGTTTGTTGATGAGCCTTTTGATTGCACTCAGCGCACTTCGCCTTCTATCTCGTCTTAAGTTGCATGAGGTTTGGGATGCGATGCTGCAGCTACACACGGAAAATCTCAACATGTATACTGTGAATTCAATCTTTGTGCTACATATAATCAAGTACAAAAAAAAAAAAAAAAAAAAAAAAGGAAAAAGTCAAGTAATACAAACTTGGCTCGCAATTAAACCACAAGTAACCCACAGCAAGCCTTTCAAGACCTAGGCGGCCCGTGACTCTGGAACATCAAGTCCCCACTCCGTTTTCACCTTGGGGGCAAGAGTTCCCGACTTCCTCAGAATATGCTCAGCAAGAGCGGGTAAAGAATCACCAGCAAGAATTTCAAGGACCTGCATGCTCGATTCAAATTCTCGCGTAATCCAGTTTCTGATCTCAATCGCCACAAGTGAATCCAATCCGTACACTGTAATCGGGGCGGCGGGGTCCAGCTCCTCCAGAGGTCGCATGAGGATGCTGGAGATCTTCTCCGCCAGGGCAGTGACCACGATAGCCTCAGCAGCTTCGCGACTTTGACACTGGCGAAGGGCCGTTGCTGGGGATACCTGATCGTTGGATGCACCTCCGTCAGTTGGGCCACCAGATCCCGCCAGTGTGGATAAACGGAGAAGTTGTGCAAGTTTGACGTCTTGAATCCAGAATGGCTGCTCGGAGACAGGTTGTTTTTTGACACCGTCAAAACCGACAACACAGTGGCCTTCGCAGGTCTCCAGCATTTCATTTCGCATTGCTGCAGCGACGAGACCTCGGATGTTAGTTGCATCTATGGATTCTGTGCCCAATGAAGCCGTGATAAGCTCGCGCTTGGCATCGTCAGATAGATACCCGACACCACGTACGACTGGGAGATCGATCGTTGTGCACGGAATGCCTGCAACCTGGGGGTAGGCAGCTAATGCGGCCATGTAAGTTCCACTGGCGGCATATGGTGACTGGCCGAGATTTCCAACAAAACTGGCTGCAGAAGACAGTGTGATGAAGAAGTCTAGACTGGCTTTCACATTGGCACTCTGCAACGTGTTTTGCAAGTTCCAAATTCCATGGACTCTGGGCTTCATGACAGCCTCAAAATCCTCGTGCGTAAGCTTTTCGAAGAGCGTGTCCTATTTTAATGATGAGTTGATGAACTTTCGAGAGTTAGAAGGAAGGCTTACCCGAAGAACCATCGCGCCATAGACAACACCGCGAACAGTAGGTAGTCGGCTCAGTATTGGTATCATGTTTTGTTCGACACTTTGTGGGTTAGAGATGTCACATCGGCACACTTCCACAGTAACGCCCTGACGGGTGAGATCTTGAATTGCCTTCTGAGCGGCCTCAGTAGAAGCACCACTTCTGGAGGCAAGGACAATGTGCTTCGCTCCTTTTTGGGGCATCCAGCTGGCGAGATCAAGTCCAATACCGCTAGTACCTCCCACAACAATATAAGTACCGTCAGCACGAAGTAGTTTCTCTTCCTTTCTTGCCGGGTGAACCTGCAGCGCAATTAGTATTACTCTCACGTATTGCATATGGAAAAAGCGGGATATTTTCATACCTTGACCTTGGCATCATCTGTCATTTCGACAACCAACTTTCCAATAACCTGGCCACCCTGTAGAGCTCGCAATCCCTTCTCGACTTCAGAAATTGGCATCACGGTGATAGGCCAGCGCGACTGGGCATTTGTACTGGCAAAAGTGTAAAACGCCTCGCGCATCAGCTTCCTTGTCAGTTTGGGATTCTTCTCTCTCACAACGCCCAGATCCACGGAGGAAAAGGTAAGATTTTGGTTGAAGTGAGCCATTTCGAGTCGGGAGTTCTGGCTAATATCGCGCTTGCCCAGCTCAATGAATCGTCCGAATGGAGCAACACATTCGAAGGTGGCTTGCAAAGCATCTCCACTGAGCGAGTTCAAGGCAACATCCACGCCCTCTCCACCAGTAGCATCGAGAATGCCTCGAGAAAATGAAAGGTCACGGCTATAGAAGATCTGTTCCTCCTTCAGACCATAGGTCTTCATGAGGAAGTTCTTCTTCTCGACACTTCCAACGGTTGCAAATATCTTGGCACCAATCTTCTGAGCGATGATGATGGATGCTTGTCCTACTCCACCAGCGGCCGCATGAATAAGAACACTCTCGCTTTCGGTCAACCGTCCCAGTTCAATGAGGGAATAGAAAGCCGTTGTGAATACTGCAGGAATTGATGCTGCAATCTGCCATGGCATATCATACGGAATGACCCACGCCGATGTAAAATGGCAACGCGTGAACGTTGAAAGCGATCCTGGAGACATAGCACTCACTCGATCTCCTACGCTGAAATCTCTTACAGCGGCTCCGACCTTGGACACTATTCCACTGCACTCTTGACCAAGCTTATCGCCACGAAGCTGGCCCATAGCCATCAATACATCTCTGAAGTTAAGTCCAGTGGCATGGATCCTAATCTCGATATAATCATCCGGGAGCGGCACATCTCGCGAGGTGTCATCAGTGAAATGCAGCTCATCTAGCACACGACCCTGTCCAGCAGTAAGTCGGAGTGCTCTGTCTTGCTTGAATGGCTGCATCTGTGGAGGAGCATCATCTGTCTCGAGTTGGACGCTCGAGTTGAGAACATGGTTGTCAAGCAAGCGAGGCAGGCACAAATGCCCGTCACGAATGACAAATTCCATATCCCCCTGGTTGAGCTTTGATTTATGACAGAAGATACTGTCAAATACCTTCAGCATGTGGGTTACAGCTTCCGCGTCGGGGACACTCTCCTTCTCTCCCAAGTCGAGAGTCGCAAACTGTAGGCCCGTTTCAGAACGAACAGTTCGCGCCAAGCCGATAGCCATATTGGAACCGAGAGATTGGGGGTCCGATTTTCTGTGACGAACAACCCACAGTATACCTCTTGCACGAGTGGTAAGACGCTGGAATTCCTGAAACTTTTCGGGGGTGAGATGAGACAAAATACTTCTGTCCATGCCACCCAAGAAGATGCACCATTTATCAGTTACATCAGCTGCGCTCAAATCTGTGGCACTCGTTGGCACCACATTCGTCATCTCTTTCAAGCCAGCTTCAAGACTCAATGATGAGACACTGCCGATAGAATCACCACCTATGATGACAATCTCTCCAGGGTTTGTAGGGCCTGTTTGCACAACGTTCGCTGTCGACACCATGACGGACCCGCTCTGATAGGAGGCGCCTGGGTATGCTTGCACAGAAAGCTCGACGCCAGTAAAATCATTTGCTTTCATGACATTAGACCATCCCTCCTCAGTAAGAAGCGGTCCATTCTGCCGGATCTTGTCGTTGGCAAGCCACCACCCGGTGAGGAGAGCAAATGGGAAGTGCACGGCTGAGGTGGTTGTCTCTTCAATCAGTAAGATCTTGCCACCAGGCTTCATGACGGACCGAATGTTTGCCATGGTCTCATTAATGTTGGAAGTCGCATGTAAAACATTGCAGGCGATTACCAGGTCGTAAGTATCGGGCTTGCATCCTTGAGCCATAGGGTCGGTTGAAACATCGAGAGTTTGGTAGGTGATGAGATGGCTCCAGGCTTCAAACTTGCTCTTGGCCTTTTCAAAAAATCCCGGTGAGATATCTGTATAAGTGTAATTGCCGAATCTTGGCGTAGATCCTGGCTCACGGCCACCTAGACTTTCCAAGATGGGTAAAGTAGCACCTCCAGTTCCAGCACCGATCTCAAGAATGTTCATATTTGGGTTCTGATGGGCCATTTTGTCAATGCAGACTGCTGCATGAGCATAAGATTCCCGTAGATTGTCTAGGTCTTTGTAATTCTCTTCAAGGAGGTCATCCTCGAGCATAAGGGTGAGCGCGTCGAGCTTTCCGCGAAGAATATCAGGAAGGCGCTCGCCAACATAACATGTCAGCCTTCCGGCACCATTGGAGTTTCGCACTTCCTCGATAGCCTCAGGTGACATCTCACAAATAGGAGTCTCTTGACATGTCTTCTGGGCCCAGCGATAAAACTTCTGGTGGTGGTTTTGGAGGGTGGAAAACTCTTCTTCGGGGACAGCTTTGATCACCTCCCGAAGCCAATGAACTGACGTTTCTTGCAAACGTTGCGTTCTCTGTCCTCCCTTACCATCACCAACTTGGCCGCGAGGCAGCCGTTGATACCCCTCAGCCGAGAGGAACTCAAAGCAAGGCTCCCAGTGTATCTTATAGCACATAGAGTCCGGAGCATTATCCTTGCTTCCCACAGTGTCATCGGAGATAGATAAGAGGGTCATTCCATTTAGCTCCATAACAACGTCATTGGCATTGCTTGCACTGGAAGCAACAATGCGGTTGCTCTCCGGCATGCTGACAGATTCCATTCCTGAACGAGATCCGAAAAGCTGCAAGGAAGTACCAGCGCTAAGCTTATGATCTAAACTTAGCGTGACACGGTCGAGGTGAGAGGGAACGTAGGTTTGCTTCTGGCCTGGTTGGCCATAGCCTGTCATAACCCACATCAACTGACAGCAAAGATCGATAGTCGCTGGATGAGCAATGCAATCAGTCTCACATCCGTTAGGCATGCAGGACTTTGTATCTGGAACTTGGAAGCTAGCCACTGCTTGATGTTTTGGGCTAACAAAAATGTTGGACAGGCCTTGGAATAGCGAACCATATTGAACACGGGCGTTGCTGATATCTTCATAAAGAACCTTTGAATCGATTGGCTTGGTGCAGGCGGCTTGTAGTTCCGCTGCCATCCGCCTAAGATCTCGCTCCATGACACTTTCTTGACGAGAACCGTTCACTGGGTTTGTGTCCTTCTTTTCATGGACCATAACCAGACCACTGCAATGTTGGTCCCATCCCCGACTCTCGGCCCAGGAAAAGACCTTAAACTCATGCCAGTCGAGCACTGACTTTCCAGAATCCGCCCGAGATGGTCTCAGAGTAAACATCGTTTCCACGGACGCGTTGTCCGGGATCATAAGCATGCGGGTGATGGAAATGTCCCGAAGTTCGATCTTCCCGGGCACTAAGTGATGCAGTTGTGCCTGTTGCGAAATGGCCTCCATTGCCATTGCCAAAAATCCAGTCATGGGGTAAATATTATTGCCCTGAACTCTGTGTTGTTTGATCCATGGATGATCGTCTGCGCGAATGATGTTCCTCCATCGAGGCTCAAGATCGATGTTGTCCCTGGTGATCGAGCCAAGAATATCATGCCGTTGAAATGGATTGTGAAGGATATTTTTCGCCACTCGCGAGGTAAACCAGTACTTCTCGCCATGATTCCAGGGGTAAGTTGGAAGGTTTGTCAGGACTTGACGCTGTCTTGTTGATGTGTTGGGAAAGTTGATGGCCTCAAAGTTCAGATTCATGCCCCGGTTGAACATTGCAACTGCGAGTTGCTGAACCGCTTCGATACCATCCATCTTTCGCTGGAGGGTATGTGCAAAGTGCATCGTGCGCTTTGCGTCGTGTAACTTGACGATGTCCTTCACAGGGTTCTGGAGAGCAGGGTGCGGACCGACTTCAATGAGAGTATCGATTTTACCGGTCAAATCAGTTGATGTTAGAAGACTCTGGACTCCCTTCACAAAATCAACCCGGGAAACCAAATTGTCTACCCAGTAAGAAGCATCCAATGTGGTTCCAGGGACTAGTTTGCCATGGACAGTTGAGTGGAATGGAATGCTGGACAGGCGAGGTGCAATCTTTCCAAGTAAAGAGCGATATTGCTGCGAAACCTTTTGCATGTGATGAGAATGGTACGCAACATCGACATGTAACTTGCGAGTAAAGATTCCTTCTTTATCGAGAGCATTCTGCAGATCAGTAATGACATCTCTGTCACCTGACAAAGTAACACTCGAGTCACTGTTGACACAGGCGATGACAGCCCGCTGCCCTCGCATTGCATCCAGAATCTGTTGGATCTCTCCTGCATTCGCTCCAACCGCCAACATGGCGCCCTGAATGGTCGTATCTTTTGCGACTATATCCGCCGCAACGCCTCGACTGTATGCAATACGTACACATTCTTCCAACGTCAAGATCTGCGCGGCGTAGGCAGCGGCGATTTCACCACTGGAGTGACCCACGACTGCCTTGGGATGGATTCCCCAGGACGATAACAAATCGACAAGGCCCAATTGGACCGCAGTGCAAGCTGGCTGACTCATATATGCTGCAGAAATTGAGCTTGCATTTGCATCCTCCAATTGGAGTTCATCTGAGAAGCAACGTTAGTGTCATTAAGCGAAAACTGTCAGTGTAAAAACATACCAATGATGGAGAACGTAGCTCCAAGAGCTTTCAGGCAGGCATCAAACTCTGTCATAGCCTTTCGGAAGACCGGGTACCTCTTGATAAGCTCTTTGCCCATGCCATGCCACTGCGCACCTTGGCCAGTAAACACAAACCCAATTGTAGGCTCCCCGGTGGAACGTGTGGGTTCCTTGGTACTCGCCAAGGCCTCAATCAGCTCTGTATGCACGGAGGCAGAGACAGCAATGCGCCAGCTCAAATGAGTTCGGCGCTGGCCTAGTGTATAGGCAACATTATCCATCAAGCTGTCTGTGAAAACCGGAGGGTGGCGGTGCAAATATGAGATAATCTCAACACTCAGCTTCGCCGCCGCTTGTTTGTCATAGCCAGACACCACATATACCCTCCGAGTCAATGGATCTTCATTTGTAGCTCCTTCCCCTCCATTCACCGGGCCGCGTTCGAGAATAACATGGGCATTGGACCCGCCAAAGCCAAAGTTGTTCACGCTAGCGTAGGTCTTGCCTCTCGGCCAAGGAACAAGCTTCTTGGGAACCTGCGAACTTTGGTCAATTCCGCTCTCTTTTTCTTAAACAATCACATCTCTTACCTTCATGTTCCACTTATCCATGGGAATCTCCTCGTTTGGCTTTTCGAAATTGGCATTCGGGAGCACGAAGCCACGTTCTAGCATCAACGTGGTCTTGATCACCGAAACTATACCGCTTGCCCCTTCCAAATGGCCGACGTTAGACTTGAGGGAGCCGATAAACAAGGGTTGCTTTGGTGTACGCCCTGCTCCAAACACAGCATTCAATGCCTTGGCTTCGAGAGGGTCTCCGACTTTGGTGCCAGTTCCGTGTGCTTCCACATATCCGGTCAAAAAAGGATCAATCCGTGCTGCTTTGTAAACGTCACGCATCAATTTCTCTTGTGCCTCACTGCTTGGCATGGTAATGCCCCTGGTACGGCCATCTTGGTTGGTACCACTGTTCACAATGACCGAACGGATGGCGTCGCCGGCAGCTTCAGCATCCTCCAAAGATTTCAATATAATACAGCCTGCACCTTCTCCCCGTCCAAATCCAGTTGCTCTATCGTCAAACGCATATGACCTTCCCGATTCGGCAAGTAATCTGTCAAGTGAGCCTCGTTAGTCATTAAAAGACCATATTTTCCGCAAAGAGTCTCACCTCTGGCGACTCATAGTGACAAATGCCTGTGGGAGCAAATTTAAATGACAACCTGTCACAATTGCGATGGTGCACTCTCCATTTCGAATACTTTGACTGGCCAAATGTAAGGCGACCAAACTCGACGAGCAGGCAGTGTCGATAGTCAAGCTGGGACCATTCAGGTTGAAGTAATATGAGATGCGGTTGGACTGTAAAGCTGCGGCACACCCGGTTCCCGAATACATCGGAATTGAGTCGATATCCATAGAGTTGTTTGATTCATAATCCGGGAAAGATGCGCCTGCAAACACACCCACATTCGTGCTGGCGATCGAAGTTGCCGATATACCTGCATTTTCGAGCGCTTCGTACGTGCATTCAAGGATAATACGCTGTTGCGGGTCGAGAGAGACTGCTTCCTGGAGGGTGATATTGAAAAATGGGGCATCGAATAATCCAACGTCTTCCTTCAGGAAATGTGCGCCTCGCGCGTTGTATGAGCCGGGTCGATCAGGATTCGGATGATGGAATGCGTCAGCGTTAAATCGGGCCTTTGGCACCTCTGACCAGGTGCTTTTAGCTCTGGAGCACAATCCCCACAGATCATCGGCCGTGGATACTTGTCCCGGGAGACGACAGGACATGCCGATGATGGCCATGCGCTTTGGAACATCGCCCACAATCGCTTCCTTCTCCTCCTCCATCGGTTTGCTGTCAGGTACTGGAGTTCCAGACCCGGAAGGTGGTTGAAGATGCATATCTAGAGTACGATCACGTCTGACTGTTCAAGAATCCGATATTATACCTCTGAAATGACCGTAGAGTGAAATGAACAAAAGGAATGACAGAATTTGACCGAGGGTGATCCCGGAGAAAATGAAAGATCTCAAGGTATGTTCACGAATGAGATTTGGAAAGATCAGAAGTTTTTCTTTAACACGTTTTGGAAGATTAAAGAAAGGATATGGGGTTGGACGCCGCCCTTGCTTGCCAGGTCTGTGATTGTCGATCTTTCAATAGTCACCTCCATACCGGAGGCTTTCCATCAATTGGCAGGGATGATAGGGTGTGTGCCTTCTTAGATGGCGAATCCAATGATAGTAAACAAATACGCGCAGTAGAACTCGGCAGGACTCGCCCTGCAGGAGAACGCCAAATACCTCCTCCCATATTCCGATGTCTCCAGTGGATCGCCACTAGAACTTGCAGATCTGACTCAGAGAATCTGATCACATTGATGGCATCTTTATTTTGCTGGGGGGCGTTCTTCGAGCATAACATCTGTCGTCGCAGTCCGCAGCCCTTGCTAACGTGAGGGTGCATGAAGCATTCCGATATCAAGGGGGCGTATCACGACTCTGGCAAGGGATTCTTTAATCATAAGCTTTCATGTGCAAATCTTTCGATAAAAGCCCCGGCGATTTTCAATCTCTTGCCTCGACTCGTGCGACCCAGTTTATGATCCTGCCCCATCACCGCCGACATGAAATTCCTATGTTTGCCCGGAGGCTACTCCAACTCGAAGGTATATTGTGACCTTATCCAAATTATCACTGTTGGCTAACGATAGAATTGCAATTCCAGGCGCTGGCTACACAGTTGGGTAAGCTGCTCAATCCATAACCAGCTCGTGGTTCCCATCATAGTAACGCGGCATGCATCTATAGGCCCATTCTGTGATGCTCTCAAATCCAATGGAGACGCCAACTTTTTCTTCACTCAGGGGACAACTCCAGTCAACCCTCCTCCTGAATTCCAGGGTTTTTTCGGACCGCCACCAAATTTTACGTTTACGACCGTCGACTTCCCGGAGCTGGTGAAGTTCAATATGCGCGATTTCCCGAGGCGCGAAACGCCCGAAGCAACAATCAAATATGCCGTTCAGAAGGCCGGAAACCCAAGTTTCTCTATGATCAAGGCTGCTATGAGTCGCCTTGTCGAAATGGTGGACAATGATCTTGAGATCGAAGGGGTCATTGGCTACTCCGAGGGTGCTGAGATAGCGGCGTCGCTCATCTTGGAGGAGCAGCGATTGAGCCAGGAATTTGGGCGCATTCCTCGGCTCAAATGCGCGGTTTTCATCTGCGGCTGGCCTCCTAAGGATCCAGTCACTGGTAATATTGTTTTGGCGGACGACCATGATGGTGAAGTGATTAAGATTCCTACATGTCATGTTGTAGGTGCAGCCGATCCATTCCTGGATGGGTCAATGGCGCTTTACAATATTTGCGACCCGGATACCGCTGATCTGTTTGATCACGGTGGCGGCCATGTTATTCCTCGGACTAAGGAGACTCTGACGGATCTCAGTGAAGTTATCCGAGACATGATCATCTCCGTGGCATAGATCCGCGGGTCCTGTTGTTCCTTTCTATTGTATGTCTAGTCTGCGGACTTGGATCGCGTTTCAATTTCTTTCTGTGTTAATAAAACCAAAATCACTTTTTCTCTACCTATTTTTTAGAACTAATTACATGACCGATTGATTATGCGAGCAATGGCCGTGTCTCGGGATCCTCCTGGCCTTCATCCGCCAAAGCTTGATTAGCCCCTTGCCCCTGTGTCTCGGTCTGCGTCTCCCCCTGGCTAAAGAGACCACCCAATGAAAACAAGGATGCCCAATCGAGCCAACCAAGCCAAGGTGAATTCTGAGAATCCTCGTCCAAGCGCTCATACTCCGTCTGTTTCATCCGCCGCCGAACCCGCTTCACCAACCAGATAATCAGTACTGAAATAGCAAATAAAGCCAAAGTTCCTGATATAGATATCATAACCGACAGAACAGTCAAGGTGCTCGCGTTACATCCTAGCGGGCGCGCCCGCAGTTCCCATCGTTCTTTCGATCCAAGCGGACAGATCTGATCGGATCCGATGGGAGCTAATATTGGGATCCGTCCTGGATTTGGAACACAGGTAGACGACTAGTTCCGCGGTTAGCTCCGGCACCGATTGTGATTTGATTTATCCAGGTAGGAGTCGTGACTCTCCCCATTCCGAGGGTTGGAATGCAAGGGGAAAGGAGGGGGATCAAAAACCAAGGAATGCAGTGGCGCAATAATGAGAATCAAATCAAGTCGACACGATAGAAGAAAAAGAGAGCCGGAAGGCATAGAAAATAAGAAATAGCCTCAACGCGAAAAGACGCAAAGCAAAAGCGGGTAAAAAGGTCAAAATGAGAGGCGTCATTCTTGGTCAACGCATATGGAAGGTGACACATACTATTGCGCACCAACTGCAGCTCACGTCGTCTGCCAGGCATTGCGAGCAGGATTGTCGTCGCCAGCAAAGGTGGAAAAGGGAATCGTTGCCCTTGGATACCGTAAGGCTGATGTTCTTGGATAGTTCATCGAGGGCCATGATCCTATATTCACTTCATGTAAGGTACACTTGAGAGTGATCGAGAAGGAACATCGCAATTTGCAGCAGTTTCATGCACCCTCACAGAGCATCAAAAGTACCGGGAAATAGCAAACTTGTAAGGGCGTTGGGATTGCGGGGTCATATATACCTTGGGCACTTAAGACGATTATGGGGCGTTAGATCCCATGAAATCAGACCATATGCTTCAATCTGGACCAGATCAATGTCTTATTGGGCCAATTTAAAATAGCTCAAACGGTTGGTCATCAGAATTCGTGTCGTTGCTTTCAAAGTTTCCAGTGTTTAGGTAATGCTGCAATGCATACGTCTTCCACGCAGAACAAAACCATCAATCCCATGGCGACCCGAAGCATCTCTGGTAGTACAGATATATTAAACTATCAAAAGCATGTTGCATGACACCGTGATGTAAAGGGAGAATATGAAGAAAAATCGATCGCCAAAAATGCAGCTATTCCAACATCTACATGGAAACCGTAATCGCCGTCCACACCGTATTCATGTCATATTCTTTTTTCGAGTTCGAGATGGAAAGAAACGGAAAAGGCTTAGACAACGCGCTTGACCTGTACATCCAAAACGCATTAGCATCCAGTCTTCCATTGCTGTCCATTTGGATGAAGCTCAACTAACCTCAAAGAATCTCTTCAACCACCACACCTGGAACACACCCTCGCCAATAACCACAGCCAACTGGAAGGTGCTCCACCACTTGACTCGGCCGTTGGTGCTCTCTGCTGTGTTCCGGTGCACGCGCTCACGGACAACAATGTACCCCTGCTCATCTCTAACCTGTGAAACAGCCTCGGACAGTCGACGGACTAAAAGTTCAGATAATCAGCTCACGCGCTCTTTTCCCGAAATTGTCTCACCCATTGTATACGGGCATGGGTGTCTCGATCTTACCCTCGGCCTCCAAGGGGTCCTGCGCCATCTCCGATTCCGGCACATAGACGATACCGTGGACGTTGAATGAGACCTCCTTTGAGTTGGAAGTCCAGCCCTCATTGCTGAAGCAATAGTTGTATTTGCCGTCGGCTTGCGCAGTGAATGAGTAGTCTTCGTTCGAGATGGCTTGCTTGTAGTACAGACGGTTCCTCAGGGGGTCCTCGACCTAGAAGTTCACAGTACATCAGTATCCAGGTTTGCTCAATGTGCGAAGCAATCCGTTCTGGTTGGCTTGTAGTTCCGTATCCTCTCGTCTTGTGGCTCTCTTTCTCTGAACAGCAGTCTGCTCTCCTGATCCACCTCAAGCCACAAGACCAGGGATCGGTGTAGCGTAGGTGGCCGACGTACCCAGAAATCAATCTCAAGGTTACCGCTTCCGCCAAACTCCCGGTCGCCGACTTGGAAAGTAACGGTCATCAAATCATCCTTGTGTAGGACCTCGTGGAAGCATTCCCGGGAGTGAGCCTTAAGCTGGATGGTGTGTGCGGTCGCAATGGAGAACCACCCCAGCGCGGTGGCCAGAACGGTGGCTGCTGAGAATCGCATCTTGTTGTCTGCTCTGGTCTCCGAAAGGATTCGTTCGAATTGGTGGGCTAAGGAGGGATCGGGGGGTTGATGGGAGTCGGTCTCGGCCAACGCGAAAGGTGTCAATTCGAGGCGCTCGGACCACCTTGGTAAACACTTGAATGGAGCCACACATGGTCGTCACTCCCAATACTTGGATTATAATCAGCGATGTGAAAGCAATTGATTTTGCCGAATTCGAGAATTCGATCCGAATCACATTGATTATCTAGTTCGAGGATACAATATGGTGCATATTCTACCGTCTTCTTTGGCATGGCAAGTATATTTTGGTGCTGTACTCTGTTCCGCGATCATTATTGTGCTTGCTGTGCCACTTTTCAAGGTTATTGCCCATGAATTTTGAGGCTTAGCCAATTATCGAGACTTTCTAATTAGGTCGGTAGTCAGATCTCAAGGTTACCAATTTTCAAGCCCTAGAAGAATATTCGATTGGATTTGTTTGGTTGACTTTGTTCATATGTATATTGGTCGTCTATATAGCTCCCCCAACCTTGGAAGATATGGAGGTCAAACCTTGCAGGTGATCAGTGTTTCGAAAAAGCCATTGGAATTTATCTTCAAGCCCGAAGCGTTAGACCTCAACCTTCTCGTTAACCGCTTGCTGCTCGGCAACCACATCAGCAGGGATGCGGTCTGGTGTGGTGTTCACGAGTATATGCATGGGGAGCAAAGCAGCCCCAAGTAGGCCAAACGTCACAGCGCTGATATCTCAGTCAGCCAAAGTAAAAAATGAAAGCTGAATATTATAACTCACAATCCAACGAGAATGTTACTCGTTTGAGTATTCATGCTATAGGCAATAGCTTGACCAACAGCTTCGACGCATCTGAATGCAGCGCCATTGCGAACATTTTCTATTATTCCGTTAGCATCTAAGTGGGCAAAAAGGACAGATAGACCCACCTTGTGCATCGGTCGCAAAAGATGAAATAAGCCAATACATATAGGATTGTGACAAGGGACCGGTAGTTTGCACAAAAAAGTATGGCAGGAAAGCTGAAGGGTATAGACCGTCGCTCCAATCGATATTGCCAGGGTCATTGCGGTCGAACTTCTTTTGCATGATGATAGACCAGGTATATACACCGACGTTGAGAATTACGACGGTGTAAAGACCGATCTGAGCGCGTCGACGTTGGCTAACATTCTTCATATCGAGGATGAATCCAAGGCCGAAGCAGCCGACGCTGAGAAGAGACCATATTAATGCAAGCAATCAAAAACAGAAATGAGCGAGACTTACATGCAAAAGAAAGGCGAGATGAGGGAGGAGAGGGCGCGAGCACGGACAGAGAAATATGTTCCCAAGTAGGTGGACCAGGTACCACTGCGATCTGTTAGTATCTTCTCTTCCCAAAGAACGTCTTAGTTATCCATCCCACCTGTAGAAAAATGACCATAGGGCCCAGAGTGCAGAAAGCATAATCAGCTTGGAAGTGATGGTTTTCCAAATGCGCTTGAACTCCTGCTTGGTGGACAGGGTCTCCGCAGTGATAATTTTAGTGCCATCGGACCGAACAACGTGTTGATAAGGTAATATCAACAACGCGAATGGTAGACTGAAAACGTCAGATTCTTCAGCAATTCTTCATGGCTTCTTGACAGCTTTAATGTGATACTCACGCAAGAGACTCAATGATGACGAAAGCCAAGTAAGTATTGGGCGTGATGCCACCACTATCCCCTTCATTGTGATTTTTCGACAAGCTTTACGAGCCAAGGCCGTCAGTTGATACTCACCAATAAAATCATTTGTAGTAACTTACTTGATTGCTCCTCCAACCAGCTGTCCCAGGTTTCGTGACACGATCCACAAAGCTAGATATTTGCCACGCGCACCGGACGGAGCGAGTGTCATGATGGCTCCGGCTTCAGCGACGTACCAGCAAGCAGTACCTATACCACTAATAGCACCACTCAAAATGAGATACTATATGAATAAATTTTTGTTAGCCACTGCACCTTCACAGGCCACTATTTTCCCCGGGAGATGCCGTTTCTTATGATTCAACGCACCCATTGATTTCCGAACTTGCTATTGCAGTAGTATGCAGACCCTTGGATGGGAAAGGACATTGCACCGATCACCAGGGCCCATTTAACACCAATCTTGTTCACTATAGGACCACCCATGAAGCAGACTGTGTATCGCCATTAGCTCCTTGAATATTCCTGATGTTATCGAAGGCTGCCAGACACGTACCGACGGCAAGAAGGGCATATGTAATTGCAGTACAAATATTCGATACCTGAGGAGTTGCGAGACCACCACCACCGAGCCCTTGTAGATATTAGTGTCGGAGTGAAATCTTCAACATGCGTTGTGGTTGTGGACATACCGGTAATTGCGTCAGACATGGCTGGCCCACAGAAGGCTTGGACGCTCAGAAGCATCATTTGTGTCAAACTGTGCTGCCATACTCGCTTCCAGAGCGGGACGGTCTCTTTGTATCGTTCCATGTCAATAAAATTACCATTAGATGGGTTTTGTGAAAAGTCAGGATTAGTATCACTGTATGGACTGGAGGTAGCAACCGCAGGCTTGGAGTCAGCCATGGTGAAGATTGAATGGCTGAGACGAATACCGAGGCCTGGATAATCAGTCGCATGCGTTCTTACTTATATACTTTCTTCTCAAAGACCCCACGCTAATTCAAACAAGGTTGGAACGTTCTCCAAGTCAGAGAACTAAGCTGCTCCGCCATAGTGCACGGGCTTCATCCGAGCCAGTAGCACAAGTTGAAGGTCCAGGCGAAAGAGATAGGTTGGAAAGCCTATACTAAACTAATATGACGATACGCAGGGAGATCATTGACCTTGATTGGCCAAGCAAATCACCGGTATCAGTGCCATCTTTATCAACAAAGATATACGGCTCAAATTGGAGGCAAAAAGCGGGGGAAAGCCCCACCCCACTCGGACTCCAACCTCCGTACTGGATTTCCTTTGACGATTGTTGCTTCCTTTTCCAAATTAGTGCTCACCCCTTCGCCGCTTTAACTCACTGAGCAGATCTCCGGCTCAATTATCGGATCAGTGAGTATTACGTAAGCATTTCTCATGCTCAGTAATGTGATTCGCTCACTGAGCGTACTCCACAGCAGGCCAATTACATGCGTGAGCTACCCCAGTAAAACGAATTCCACTACAGTAATTATTATCATCCGTCAATGGTCCCCTCATTTACGCCCGGGTTAAACAGGGCGCTGCCTACTCGTACTTAAGCCCCACTCGCTCATACAAATCATTCACTCTCCCACCTCATATTACTTCTGTGCCCCAGTGTTTAACTCTGATCGATCCCCTTTAGTGCCGACGCGTTATCATTATAATTTCTAGGTTGTTTCTGGGCTTTTAAGCATTTCAAAGCTTCCACGAAGACTATTGCAATCACTACGACTTGGGAATCAAAGAAGTTGTTGGAACATTTATTATGTCGCAACAAGAAGCCCCGGCCCAACACTCGAAAGCAATGTACTCCGAATCCGCTCAAACCCATGGAGACGACGGAGCTCGTCACGACTCCGACGACGAGCCTATGGTCTACAGGATTCCAAGGGACTACGCTACTTTAGCGCGTCAGGAGCGCCACAGGCTCATCGCTGAAGGCGCCGATCCTGACTCGGTCATCCTACAGAGCGAATTCCACAAATATGTCCCTCGAAGAGAAAACGACTCTGTCGACCAATATACGAAGCGCTACGCCGATACTATGAAGGACATGATTCGTCGCGGCATTTGTATTCTGAACGATATGCTTACTGCCGATATGATGCCAGACACATTCGGAACCGCGTCTGGCAAAGTTTTTGATTTAGGCCCCGAATCGGGCTCCACAAAAGGGGAGTATCGAGAATTTAGACGGTGGCTCTTGGGGGTTCAGCAAGCAGAACAAATTGAGGTGCCGCATAAGTGGTTAAAGTTTGAGAAGCCAGGCGAAGGGAAAGATGAACAGTAATAGCTGAGACAGGCTAGAATCATGCATTCCAGACTTACGAAACTTTGAATCATTGCTAATTGTCTGCTTCTCATCGACCTATATTCGTATATATGAATATAATCCAACACATCATTGGTGGTCCATGCTGGCACTATCTCAATTGTAGATATCAAGCCGGACAATTCCCCACTGGGCATTTATTGCAGTCGAAATTGCAGTAGATTTTCAAGTGCACGTAGACACATATGACGGAGACCACTGCACTTGTAGTCTTCAATGTTGGAAATGACTTGAATTAAGCGAGCACCCCGTCCAATAGTACATACATAAACAGTGGTAGTTACAAGTATGCCACAACCACCGTGCGACTCCCCAATTCCAATAAATAACACCCTTGCAAGGCTCATTGTTGAATTGGCCTACTCAGCTTTCAACTATTCTTCCACAGGGCCATCATGAAAATATTGATGGATCAGTAATCATACTCTTCGGGAATAGACTGCCAGTAGACTAGGTGGTCAATAAATGCCTCTTAGTAATCAACGGGGTATGGCATAAAAGCGGCGGCAACCCGAATAGGAAATCCCCACCCGTCAAATAAATCCAGTACGTATAGCTGCATAGATAACGAGATAAAATTAGCGTGTCATAATCAACCTCCTGTGATTCTCTTCAATGCTGCCAAGATTCTCCTCTGGGCCATAGAAGGTCCACGCGAGATGGGGTGCGCTAGTGTCCCCTCGCTCCCCTCACTTCCGGATCTACGCCGATACGCTAGCAAATTCCACCAATAGCGGCCGTTCGCTTGAGTCATCCGTATCTGGGGTCTAATCTCCCAAGCTTTATCAATGGCGCCATGCATGATGTGATTGACAACCCTTTGATTTGTGCGTTCGGAATTGTAATATCACATGACTGGTTACAGTCTGTAGCACAACATTGTCGCTATCGCCTCTTTGGCTTTAAAGTGAATATCTAAGCATCGTATCCAGGCTACAGGTACCAACGTCTTATCAAGTATACCCGACCATCACAACCTCCAAATAATCACCCAATATGGTCCTTTCACGTGAAACCACCAAGATCATCATCGTCGGCGGAGGCGGTACTATGGGATCATCAACGGCCCTACACCTCCTTCGCTCCGGATACACACCATCAAACATCACCGTGCTCGACGTGTATCCAATTCCCTCGGCTCAATCGGCAGGATACGACCTGAACAAGATCATGGGCATCGCCCTTCGCAATGCGCCCGACTTACAGCTTTCCCTGGAAGCGCTCGATATGTGGAGAAATGATCCGTTGTTCAAGCCATTTTTCCATCAAGTCGGTATGGTAAGTAGTCGTATTTTGTGTTTTTGGTTTCCGAATTAAAATTCTTACATTAACCCATTGCTAGATTGACTGCTCGTCCTCGGAAGAGGGTATTAAAAGCCTTGAGCGGAAGTACCAAGCTCTTGTTGACACGGGCATCGGGCTTGAGAAGACTAATTTCTTGTTAAATGATGCGGAGATTGCGGCGAGAGTGCCACCATTCACAGAGGAGCAAACCAAGGTAAGCTTGACTATGGTCTATTACTGATCGACCTTTTTCTTGGGGGTGATTGCTTACAATGACTGAGTAACAGGGATGGAAAGGCCTATTCTGTGGCGAAGGAGGCTGGCTCGCGGCTGCTAAAGCCATCAATGCCATCGGACACTTCTTGAAAAATCAGGGTGTTAATTTCGGGTTCGGAAGGTATAAAAGATTCAGAATGCAAATATTTTCCGTTCTGTTCTGCTAACACGTTTCTTTTAGAGCTGGAACATTCAAGCGGCCCCTATTCGCTGCCGATGGAACAACATGCACCGGCGTAGAAACGGTAGATGGAACAAAATACCACGGCGACAAGGTGGTTCTAGCTGCGGGTGCCTGGAGTCCCACACTAGTAGATCTCGATGACCAGTGTGTTTCCAAAGTAAGTGAAAACAAATCGTCAGCTTCCCGGACTTTCCTTCTTTCTTTCTACGACTTCCTGCGCCCAAGACTAATCACATCCAGGCCTGGGTATATGCCCACATTCAACTCACACCAAAAGAGGTATCCGAGTACAAGAATATTCCAGTTATCTACGACGGCGAATACGGATTCTTCTTCGAGCCGAACGAGTAGGCAGCGAACTCCCATTCTCAAATAAATCAACAGAGATAAAAATGCTAAATATCAACAGAAATGGAGTAATCAAAGTCTGCGACGAGTTCCCCGGTTTCTCTCGCTTCAAGCAACATCAGCCATATGGCGCATCCTCTCCGAAACTCATCTCCGTCCCTCGATCGCACGCCCAACATCCGACGGATACATATCCCGATGCTTCAGAGGTGACCATCCGGAAAGCAATCGCGAGGTTTATCCCGCAGTTCAAGAATAAGGAGCTTTTCAATCGGGCAATGTGTTGGTGTACTGACACTGCAGATGCTAATCTGTTGATTTGTGAGCATCCGCGGTGGAAGAACTTCATTTTGGCCACGGGGGACAGTGGGTAAGTAAATCAGACTGGTACATCCCTTTGAGGGGTACATATGTACATGTGAATGAGCTTGACTTGCTAATTTGGTTTTTGTGTAATAGGCATAGCTTTAAGCTTCTGCCGAACATTGGGAAGCATGTCGTTGAGCTGATCGAAGGGTCTTTATCGGATGAGCTGGCTTATGAGTGGCGATGGAGGCCTGGAGGTGATGCGTTAAAATCTAGACGGGGTGCGCCGGCGAAGGATCTTGCTGATATGCCGGGGTGGAGACATGATGCGCAGCTATGAACTTGAATGCAGAAGGAATGTAGCAGAATTGTTCGAGGTACGCCCTATAACATCGTCACATAGCCTCCCTTGATCGTTTGAATACATTTCGATGTACAGTAGAACGCAGCCGAGCCCCTCCATTTTGACATTCAAGGCCACCCTCTTTATTTTTTTTTCATCCCTCACCGACTAGTGTGCTACCGCTTAACTCAGCTATGGTCAAATAATGACACATTCTAATGATAACGATGTGAGATACTCCTTGCGTATGCCTGGAATAGTATCGTTCACTCGTGCGTATTATATAGCCTTTCGAATGCCACGGCGTTTAGGGACTTTATATAGCTCAGTTTCAAATTTTTGGAAGAAGGCTCAAACTTAATATTGCGGAATCGGGATGATCCGAGCTTAAATCTGTCCTGGAATTACAAAAAACGCACCACCAGAACGAATTAGACAGACATTTTTAGATGCAAGAGTCAAGTTACATTACAAATCAAGTATTTCTTTCTTTCCTTTTCTGCATGCATATGATTAGTGTCGATGAAGCATTTTGCGAAGATCCTATGGCTACAGATCAAGGATTCCTCAATTCGACGTCACGACATTACCGGGCATCCTCGTTTGCTTGAGGAATGAACTCCCGTAGGCTGTCGCTGGTAGCCCGCCTCCCCCTCGTCATGTCTTCTAGATTATAGTCCAAGCTACTATAGGTGGAAAGACGGCAATTCCGGGCTGATTTCATAGGTCTTCAGATTGTGTAAGGAAAATATCCACTTCATTTTGAAAATCAGCTCTTCAAAATCATAATGAACAGGCGACCGTGTATAAAATTAGATAGCACACAAGCAGAGAAAGGTGTGTATAATATAGACATTGTGAAAGAGAGTGTGAGTATTATTATGTAGGTAAGGATGGGACATGAAGAGTAGTGTAGTAATAGCGTGAGGGTGAGCGAACGGTTATTTAAGTGAAACCAATGTACAGGGATACCAAAGAGCCGCTGCGAGCAGGGCGGTGAAAGAAAGAAGGAAAAGGAAAAGGTAAGCTAAAACACAGGGGTGGTATCAAATCCGAAAGGACGTAAAAAAATCACAGATCTGAGTCGAAGAGAATATGTATAAGGTTCAAAGAGTGGCAGGGAGTGAGTATGGTGAAGGTAGAGGGAGGGGGGAAGAAAAACGCTGGAAACATAAGCAGCAAAGGGACAAGTCCAAAACATCAAGAGACATTTGATGGAAATGTTAAAAGCAAGGGCATCATTTTTCAAGACAATCTAGAGAAAGATGAAATCAAATCCGATCAAAAGACGGGAATGAAAAGGACGTCAATCACTCTTCGATCTCTTCGGGGACCTCTTCTGTATCAGACGAGATCTGCGGACCGAAGGGACCTTCCTCGCCACTCTCTTTAGGAGATGCCGAGACCATACCGCCAACGGTGCTCTCGATATCATCGGTAGCAAAGTTGTCTTGCTCGTAGTTCGCCGGCTCCGCATCGTGATCATAGCTGGAGCGACGAAGGAGCGGAGGGGTCTTGGGTGGCTCGGGGACAGGTGCTTCAGACCGGACTGAGTCACGGCGGGGAGAATTAAATCCTCTGAGTGGCCGGCTTTCGGCGTAGGAGCGTCCCGGGGCAGAAGAATGAGGGGCGTTTTGACGAGCGTGCGAGCTTGGGGGAGTCAAAAGTCCAGAGAGGAAGGCACTGGCATTACTGGACTTGGACGGTGTTTGTTCAGACGGGTTGCCGCTGGCACTGGTGCTTTCTCTGCCCTTACGCCAGTTTCCCCAGGCTGCGGCGGCAGCGAGAGGAAGGGACCGAGGAGAGGCTGCGATGGACTGAAGTGACGGGAGAGTTGTTCCAGACATAGCCCGCTCTCGTTCCTGCTGTTGCATTTGCAAGTTCGCCTTCAGGCGGATAGCCGCATCGCGGACAGCATGCTGGTTGAAGGAAGGCTGCGAGAGAGTCTTGATAATGTCCTGCAGATCATCGATACGAACACCGAGCACCTCACGAAGCCAGGTAATCTCGCTGTCTCGCTCCTTGATCTTGTTGGGAGCATCCTTGTCTACCGACGCGACTTCTTGCTCAAGCTCCTCAATACGGGTCTCACGCTGCTGGAGTTGGTCTTGCAAGACGAAGATAGATTCACGAAGAGCCTGTGGGGAGATCTTATCGGGTTCATTTGATCCCTTAGCGAAAGACATAGAAGGCGAAGACGAGTGGCCGTGGGCAGGCGCAGGTACGGGAATAGGACCAGAGCCAGCCTTCTGGGCCGCCTCAGCAGCGGCACGAGCAGCAGACTGGGCAATCTCAAGTTTCTCCTCAAGATGTTGAACACGATCCTGAAGGTGGTTGACTTTCTCACCTGCGAGAGCCAGACGCTCCTCCGTATGAGCCTCACCACGTCGGCGATCCTCAGAAGAGTTATGCAGGGCACGGGCGTGACGCTCGCGGAGGTCATTAAGAACCCGCTCGTGCGTCTTGCGCTGGTCCTCGAGGGCAGTCTCCCGGGATTCCTTAGCGATACCCAGCGCAGTGACCTTGGAGTCATTAGCATCCTCGAGGAGCATCTCGTAGCGCTCGCGAGACGTATCGGCCTCCATACGGACATGATCGATCTGGCTCTGGAGACGGATAATCTGGGCTTCAAGCTCGGCGCGAACAATGTTGACTTGGCTGTTGGCAGCCTCGAGGTCTGCTTCCATAGCAGTACGAGTACGCTGGACCTCAATGCGGCTACTCTCACGGGCGTCGTTGAACTCACGTTCGAAACGAGCCGACTTCAGCTGCAACTCATGGTTCTCAGCACGCAGGGTGGCGATAATTTCCTCCAAGCGAGCGTTCTCCTGTAGCGATTGTTCGTGGACAAACTTGATCTTGGCAGCTTCACGTTCACGGATCTCAAACTCGCGCACATCCTGCTCAAGTTGCTCACGGAGCTTGATTTCGCGAGCATGCGATGCAAGAAGCTCGTTGTGCTTAGCGGTCTGCTGCTCTTCCCTGCGGCGGGCGGCGGCTTGATCCTGGGTAATCTCAGAAGTAACAGTGACCATGTCAGATTGAAGACGGTCAAACTTCTCGGTGAGGTTCTGGCGAGCGAACATGCTGTCCTCGATACGAGTACGCAGGTGATCAACGGTCTCATGAAGGGACTTGTTCTCGCCCTTAGTAGTCTCCAGTTGACGACGGAAGTGGTCGCTGGAAACGCGGTATTCGTCTAAAGTGCCTTCAAGAGCAATGTTCTTCGAGGAAAGCTCGGCAAGCGTGACCTTAAGAGTCTCATTCTCCTCCGCGAGAGACTCGGATCGGAACTGCATCTTCTCCAAGTGGGGAATCTTCTCCTCCTTAAAGTGGAGGAAGCGAGCCTCGGCATCTTCAGCAGCAGCACTGTGGCGCGCAGCATCGTCTTCAGCAAGCTTCAGAAGAGTCTGGAGCTCAGCAAGCGAGTCCTGTGCCTCCCGGCGTGCCTTGTATTCCTGCTCAGTACGCTCATCGGCAAGTCGCAACATGCTCTTAAGACCGTCGATTTGGAGCATCAGACTATCTGCACCAATCTCTTCAGCTTCCGACAACCGCGGAGTTTGCTGGGCCAATTGCCGAGCAAGAGTCTCCTCGAGAATCTCGCGCATGTCACCAACAGGATCCTGTGCAAGCTTCTTGATAGTCAAAGCCTGAAGCTCAGCGATGCTTTCCTTAAGCAGAGCCATTTCGCTATGGCTGGAGTGAGGAGCCGATCGGTGAGGCATGTCATGGGTAACAAGAGCTTCCATTACGATGCTCTTCAGCATCTCCACCTTACGGTCGCGCATGTGATGGGGCGAGCGGTCTCTAGACGAGGCCTCATGCGCTTCTTCACCATCATCCTCATCATCAGCATCGCTGTCCTCCAATTCAGCGGATGTGCTGCGCAATACCCTCCGGGTAGCAGCACCTGTAGCGATAGAAGCAACGGACTGCTGGATAACAGCCAGAGCACGCTCCATGGGGCTTAATCGATCATCTATGGCAGCACCAACGATGTCATTAATACGGCGATCGAAGAAGCGGTTGCGGTTGAAGAACTTCTCGTCTTCGCCAGAGGAGATCATGTCATCCCAATCGCTAACATGGTCGTTTTCGGTGATAAGCTGCCGCACAGGAGACTGGATACGCGAGATAAGACTCTTGACTGGAGAGAAGGTAGCATTGCTCTGAGCGTCAATGTCGGAACCAAGCTTGGGAATATCGAGCTTGTAGGTCTTGTGGCCGCCACCGGGGCTGGGGCTGGGTGCCTCGCTGCGGCCCTCTGCCGAGCCAAACGGCCGTTCTTTAGTTGGCCCACCAACGGATTCCGAGATGAACTGACGAGGGAGAGGCGTAGTGTGGCGCTCAATACCCACATCTGAGTCCTCGTTAAGCTGGTCCATGATTGCGTTAAGCTCATCGTCATCAGGCGACTCTTCCGCGGATTCGCGGTAGAACTCAAGCTTCTGTTGAGCAGTGAGCGTCTCCGGCTCCTTGAATGGCGCTATGGTTTGTGAAAGAGGCGGGGGATGCGACTTCGGTGGGCTGTTAGTCGCGAAGCGAGAAGCCATAAGACCACCCTGCTTTTTCTCAGCAGGTTTCTTCTCTGCTTGCTGGGACTCTGACTTCCGCAACGAAGGGCTTTGTTCTCCGAAAATGGAGGGTTCAACGGAGGTCGGCGTAAAGGATGGAACAGCAGGCTTGAACTCGAAAGGCTTGGCTGTGGCAGAGAGCGAGTTCTTGTCCTTGGATTCTTGGAAGGCATGACCTGCAGGCTTAATATCCGGTTCAGGGGCGTTGCTCTGAGTAGACTGTTCCGGCTTAGGCTCTTCGGCAGGTTCGTTGAGATCCCTGGTCTGCTCATCAACAACAGATGATGCAATATGGGATCTTGCATCGGCGTCGCGCTGGGCATCGAACAAAGTCCAGGTATCTGCCTCACTGTGAGGGGTTTCCTGGCGTTCGGCACGCTTGTTGTCGTTCTCATCGGGGGAAGCGTTTTCCTTGCCCTCAGCAACACTTTGGAGCATGTTGGGTGCTTGAGCGTTACCAGACTCACCCAATGGATGAGTCGAGATGCTGTAGCGAGCCTCGCCTTCAGCATGGCCCACGCCGCGGCGAGCCCGCTTGTGACGATCAGTAGGCACCGGTCGTCCCTCATGGTCATCGTGAGTCTCTTGTTCATCGTCTTGAGTGGGCTCGACTTCGTCATCTGGTCGCACAATAGGAACAGCCTTCGATTTCTTGGCTGGTTTGGAGATCTCAGAGATATCAATATCACCGAAAATCTTTGTTCGACTTTCAGACGGCTGCTGGGCAGTATGATTTGAAGTGATGCTCGCAGACGGGTTGAAAACAGGCGCATCCACGTTGAAGGAAGCTGCCGAGAACTTGAAGCTGCTGGACTTGGGCTTGGGCTGAGGGTTGGAATCAATGGGGGCATGCATCATGTCAGGAGCGAAAGGAGGTGCCGGGGCAAATCCATAACCGGGTTGATCGATTCCTCCAAATTGGAATCCAGTGTTGACAAAGGGTGCGTGCTGAGACCCGAAAGAAGCTGTTGGGTCGAACTCCTTGGCTTCAACATTGAAGGACGAGGTAGATAGCCTGGTATGGTGACCGCGAAAGGAGCCGGCGCTTGGCTTTGCCTCATGCCATGATCCTTGGTTGGGCTGCGCACCCCGAGTTTGGGGAGTCCCAGTAATGCTCGGGTTAGTATCGAAGTCAGAGCCTTCATGGGCATTGTCATGCGCATATTGCTCATTGTAGAACTGATGGGGATGATGGGCGAAATGCGATGGTTGAGGGGGGCCATTTTGAACCTGGTGATGGGGATCATTCTCCGGCAAGGCCCAGTGGGGTTTGAGAATGTTGTCATGATGACTTGCGTCATGCTCATCTGTCTCCATGTGGTGGTCGGCAGCGTGGTTTAGGTGGTATTCAGGATGTGTCATGTTGTCAAGGCCCCTCTGGAGCGTCTCGCTTAAGTTATGACCATGACCGCGAGGTGTCGGGTGGGCAATTTCCACATTGGAAGCATGGAACTGACTCGGATCGTTGACAGGGGTCTGCGGAGTGGGAAATGGAGGCCCGTCCTCATAACCAGTATTTCCAAAACGGTCGTCATATATCTCTTTCTCTTGGAAGCCATCATTGAATCCAGTGTGAAATTGGCCTTGATCATGTAATGGGGATACAGGCGACAGCATGGAGCTGAAGTTGT
Source organism: Penicillium longicatenatum (assembly GCF_028827895.1). Lineage (NCBI taxonomy): Eukaryota > Fungi > Ascomycota > Eurotiomycetes > Eurotiales > Aspergillaceae > Penicillium > Penicillium longicatenatum. The sequence goes on along the minus strand of NW_026643119.1, from coordinate 4,048,925 downwards.
GAAGTGCACCTGGACCAACAGAGCCGTTGCCTTGCCGTAAGTTGATCAGACTCTGCGGGGTCATAGCTCCCTGTGCAGGTGGCGTAGGCTGGAATTGGAATGGGAACCCAGGGATCATGTTCTGATCCATACCATTCATACCCATGAACGGAGTCTGCACGCTGAACTGTGATGCTGGCGAGGCCAAAGATCCCAGACCTCCACTTGCAGCCCCGGTTGATTGGCCGAATTGCGGGGAGAAAGGATGGATTCCGCCTAGTGGATTGCTGGCAGCAGATGCGCTGGGAATTGGTGGCGATGGTCCCATACCGGGGAATGGCGTTTGCGAGGGATTCATCGAGCCCGAAGCTGGAGAAATTGAAGGACCCGGTTCATCGTCACCGAAGGATACACCGAGAGCCCGCAGCTTCTCCTCTTGCAAATGAGCCACATAGGAATCCCATACGGCCTTGTCAGGGAAACGAATGAAGGTTCGTTGAGTCTTTCCCTCCTCGTGCGTCTCAGCTGGATCGGGGTATAAAGGACGAGTCAAACTGCCAAGCTCGGTTGGCTCCGCTGTGTCGTGCACGTCGCCGATAGTAAATCCTCGAACGTCATAACCCTCGTCCTCCCACTTTTGCAGCCGTGCCTGGACCTCTGCAGGTTTCAAAATATGGCGACCAGACGCTTCGGACCCGCGAGCGTCATCAACTGGTAGATCAATGACGCATGCCTTGCCTTTCCATACAATCTTCTTCTTCCGTCTCTGTAGGATTGGAGTTGGTTTATTGTTGGTCTCGGCCGCCTGCCTCTTCGAAATATCGGACACCGACCCCTCTGCATTCTCTTGTGTTTCAGACTCATCATTTATTGTTGTTGGCGGAGGCGGCAATGGTTTCTCCACTGGTGAAGTCACCTCCACAGCCATGGGCTGCGGCTCCTTCGAATCTGACATGATAATGTTGGGCGATTCCTTGTCGTATGCGAAACCCCAAAAATCCTCCTGCCGCAGCGTCTCCGTACGCTTGTGGGCGTTCTTCTTTCCTTTTGCGCGGGCAGCGGCCCTCTTTCCAACAAAGTCGGAAAGTGTCGGTGTCTTTAGGAGCTCGTTTTCGCCAGTATCGTCCTCCAGACCCAGCCAGTCGTCCGAAAGATCGTCAGCAAGGTGATTTTTGGCCGTGAAAAATGAGGGTGCTTCGCTTCCCGAATCGTCGCTCAGCCAATTACTGCGTTCGGTCCTAGGCTGGCCGGATAAATATTGATTGATCCAATCCTGAGTGAAGTCCCGAATTGATTTTCCTTCGCGATGGCCAAGAAGATCCTGGGAATTGACGGCAACACTAGCTCTCCGAAACTCGGGCGGATTGACTATAGACGGAGTAGGCGAGCTGTCTCTCGATGCTCCGTTGTCGATGCCGGCGTATTGACTCAGAGTCAGCGATAATCTCCGGGTACTCGGTGCTGCATACGGAGACCCCCAGGCAGTGGTATAGTAGACACTGCTTTCTGCTCTTCGATTGTCCGGGGAGGAGGTCAGGGAGTCGCCTGGGCGAAGGTTGGCCGACAAGAAGGGAAGCGGCGGGGGTTCAAGGGTCACGCTCTGGGAGGGAGAACCAGCGGATGAGCTGGAGCTCGAGTCTCCTGACGGAGAGGATAAGAACACCGCCGGTGCCAGACGCGATTCGACACGCAGATTGCGCGTGTGTGTCGGGGACAGTGATGGAGATGCCGAAAGGGCGGAAGATACGGGGAGATCTAGATCTGGGGATCCATCAACCATGGAATGGTCAGCATATTTTTCGGGACGAATGGTCTGGGGAAGAATAATCTTGGAAGGGTAGAGAAATCGCGTGGTTGACGCGGGTTTGTAGGCCCAACAATCAATGCAACAAGAACCCGAAAGCCACCGAACAATTATTATAAACCCAATAGAAATGCAGAAATCACATCACACACCTTCCGTGTCGACTCCTGCAGCAAGCACTTGCTTGCCGCTCCGCTTATCGTCCAGAATGTTGACGCATGGAAATCCAACCGGAATTGAAGACCACCTGGCAGAACAACCCGTTGATTGGCGAAAGGAAGTGTACTGGATGTCTTTGCTTTCCCCTTTTTTTTTTTAGGGAATCGATTCGAACGCGCTAGTGTTTCCTCCGCCAAGGATCAAAGACTCGAAAACCAAAAAGAAGAAGAAAGCGAGACCGCGAACCAAAAAACTGCAAGGAGCTTAAAGGGACAGAAAGGGGAACAAAAATTAAAATAATGAGCTTATGTCACGTCACGCAGGTACCTTGTACTTAGCTGGACTATGATAAAGGGGGGCACGGCGGTGTACCTTGTACCAGAGGGAACTAGTTTAATTCATTGGACCATTAACAACTAATTCAACCGTTTTTGAACCAATTTCCGGCACATGTACTTTTAGTGGCTGATGGAGCAGGACCACTACCCTTTAGGTCGCGCAGGTACCCCGGAGATCAATTCTAGGAAAGGATTGGCCCTGACCGCCACTAAGACCGGGGACCGAGGGTATACGGAGTACGGTGTACGTATTGGAGAGTATATGCAGATATCTGCAGCCTTGCATCCCCTTACTGGACCGACGACTGATACACTTGCACGATTTACCTACTTCGCGTTGTAAACAAAGCGGTTCGTGGAGATGGATTCAGGGGTAAATGAACCATGGTTTCTCATGTAATCGTACCGTAAGTTGAAGCAGCAGCACGATGACATAATGGGATTCCCAACCACCAATTAGATCATAGGGTCACAGGGGATGTGCTGTTCGGGAGATCAGGCAAACTCCATCCTGCATATATGCTACGTTGAACACATCGAGAACTCCCGAATAGATGGCAAGGGAAATCCCAGCACAATTTCACCGATTTCTTGGGTAGTCATCGGCCCTTAGGTGGGTCTAGAGCGACAAGACCGTGCACGTTTCACTCTGATGTACTGCTGCATCTATACGTAGTCCAGTCCAAGCAAACATACCAATTAATTCCATATTTCCATTCAAGTCGGAGACAAGTAGATCAATAAAGAATAATACACCCCGAAGAAAATAATATCTACTCAGTCTCGTTGGCGGACCTCGTTAATCCAGTTTTAAAATCAAAGATAAGACGAACGAAAAAATAATTCAAGAAAAGAAAGAGCTCGCTCAGTTGGAACAGGTGGTGTTGAACTTGTTCTGGCGGGAAGCAGTGCGGAGACCCCAGTGTTTTTCGTCCATAGCCTGGCCATTGTCGCCAACGCTGTTGGGCTTCCAGGACTCATCAAAGGCCTCGAAGTAGAATAGGTCAACACCCCAGGCAAGCATGCCACAGACACCGGTCTGCCAGAAGGTCTCAGCATTAGCCGTACCAGCCTTGGCAGCGTCGTAATCAGAACCACCGTCTAAAAGAATTTTGTTAGCAATCAAATCTTATGCCTGGGTTTGTTTGAGGTTAGTCTTACCGGTGGGCCAGCCAGTTTCGCCGTTAAGGATGTGGATTTTATCAGCATTACTACCAGCAACCTTCTGGATGTGCTCCATAGCACCGGACATGTCACTGAAGTAGGTCTTGTAGGCCTGGTCGGCAGCGGTTCCCTGCCAATAGGCAAAGGCATTGGCAAGAACGTAGGTGACAAGTGGGGCATCGGCGGTGTCGCGAGTGAACAAATCATCCGCAGTTCCATCAGCGAATTTGTTCCAGCTGTCGGCAGTACCGACGCTGATGGATTTGAACTGGTTGGCGACAAGACCAATGTAGTTGTGCAGCGAGGGGCCGGTCTGGTCGCCACGGTAGAGAGTCTCCGAGCCAACGGTGATGGCCTCGACATAGTCCTCGTATCCGGGAACAGCCTTCTTCAAGGCGGCGAAGTCCTTGGTGAAGGAGGCGTCGTTAGTGCTCAAATCGCCACTATCCTGTGCGCCGACCCTAGAAAGTGGAAACATGTCAGCGGACCCATAGAGCAAATTGGGCTACAAGTATAATCTGTAGCTGCAGCAATTGGGGCTCCTTACCAGATACCAAGGACAACCTTGAAACCCTTGTTCTTCGCGGCAGGAAGAATGTTTTGAGGGGTGTCACACTCGGTGCCAGAATAGGTGCGGACCAGGGTAGACAGGTCCTTCAAGTTATCGAAGTCTGCCTCATAGTCGCTAGTAGACTTGCAGGTGCCATCGGCATTCTTGTCTCCGAGCGAGAAACCCAAAGTGCCGCGTGTAGAGGTTGCCAGGGCCGGGGCGACGGCCAAGGCGAGGGAGACGAGGCCAGAAACACGCATTGTGAAAATGGGGTGAAATTGGTCGTGAGAGCGAGAGACGACCGGGATAAAAGATACAAAAGCAAAGTGACAGTCGAAAGAGTGTTAGTCAAAAAGGAATGGATTACCCAGTGGGCGGAAAGGAATGGACTTTATAAAAGAGCAAACGTCAAGGTGGAGGAGAGAGTTGGACCGGGGGGAAATGAACATTGGTACCAATGCCCAGGGTCCTGTGTGGGCCGGGTCCCTGATCAAGGGGTTGGCCAATCATCAGACCCTGCAGCCTACTATTCTGGGACCAGCGTGGGTGAAACATTCCTCAGGGTCTCTGGATCCACTTTAAGTTGCTTTCGCCTTTTCCAGAACATGCCTCCCAGGAAGCTTTTATCTTATTCTCTATTCATCTTTTTGGTGTATAGATCGTTCTCTTTCTTCTGATCTTTTTGTTTACCCCAATACCGCAACGTCAATTTGCAACCAATGCCAAGAAAAGGCTAAGCCCCAATCTAGTCATGATGTCACTCCGCCAAAACCCATTGTCCAGATCCCAATTAACCCTGGGTAATGAGTAGCAGTGGAGTCATACCGGGGGATCGCTCGGATGGCAACAAAAGCGTTTTGTAGCCGGCGACTCCGACTCAATCGACCAATTGCCGTCATGGTGGCATGCGGACAATGGAGCCACCGGCCGTAATTTCCGGGGTTGAAGTCTCCTGGTTCACCCGAGTCGAGGCTAGCCAAGGCATTGTTCTCGGTGAATTGCATTTGCCTTTCAATGAAGGCGGAGTCTCCGGATGAGTCCCACCTGCCAAAGAGGGCATGTCTGCCTGATCTAGGCCTTCTTGATGGTTGAGGTCTAGACTACAGTAGCCTTGATTATCTCACGACTGGGTGGTCTTGCTTGTATAGGAAGTTCGGATGTTAACCTTAAATATGCAGAAATGGAACACATTCATTGTCCGAATAATCAACAGACCGAACAATCAGGTGAATATCTGGGTAATGACCGCGGAGCCGAGCAGGAAGCGTGCATACACATGCACAATTATAGTTCGAGCTTGGGGCTTCGAAAGAGCAAGCTCCTGTTACATTCTCCAAATTTCTTCTAGTTGCGAATTACTTCTGTTAATAAGTTTGATTCTAAGGATTGTCGGCCGATTACATGTCATGGCTAAGACAGCTCACGTACTCAATTGGAAACTAAAAATTGCTTTCATACTCCACCCGGTTAATCCAAAATATCGGAGGCGTTGAGAATAAATCTTGAATATTCCAAGGTTACTGGGGCTAACAGCCCACCCACACTGAGCCATATCGTTATTCTGGAGATTGGCTGACATCAAGGTGGCGAGTAGCTTAACTTGGATCGCACAAAGGGATGCAGAACCATGGTGCGGGCGGGTGGGGTTTGAATCTGGACTCAAGTGGGGAGAGCTAGGCCCCGAAGAGTGACTGATGGGTGTCTCGTGGATTTTCACCACCCAGGCGCATGGTTGGCAATTGGCAATGTTGCAGTGAGTTTTGATAGAGGTGAACAGGAAATCAGACAAGGTAACTCATAGCGGTCTCGGTTTATTGGACTTTCATCAGATCATTGTCACATACAGATGCACAGGCGCATGGTTTATATGTATCTAGCTTGGGGCTCTAGTCAGCTGTATATCTGACCCGTGGACTCGACCTGCCGGTTGGATCGGAACGGAGAGGAAGATCGAACGGGACTTCCAACGACCTATGTATACATTCTCCAAGGCTGTCTGTTCGCCTATGTACCTAAATGGTTTAGGATGATCATACAGTTGTTGTAGAAAAACGGGTGAGACGAAAGGTTATATTTCATGGTCACATTGAGATAGCCAATATCTGCATCTATTTAGGAGACACTCGCTGATGGTAGATGTCAAAAAATCCTTAGCCCCCTAGACTCCATTAGCCCGCAAAATAGATGTTTCACAGAAGAATGTTATGTTCCCGGTAGTAGAGCTCTTTTACCAATTTCAGCTGGTTCACAGGCATTGTGGTGCGGTTGAGAGTTGGGGGCAGGTCAACAACAGCCTTGCGAACGAGAACAAGGCCAATCTGCCCGAAAAAGCCCAGGATTCGATCCCCGGAGTTTCGAAGCATGGACTGTAGGATGGTAACCTGGGTATCCAAGATTTCTGAGGGGGGAAGCGAAAGGATCTTCTGTAGAGAGTGCCAGAACATGGTGTTGGGGAAGGGATTTCGCCGTGTAGTCTTGCCAAAATTTCGCAAAGTCAGTGCTGCAAACCCGGCCCCGAGGGCTGTCATCCGATCCAAGTGTGTTTGCTCGGTGACGAATGGACCTCCAGATTCAGTTCGCCACCAGCCAATGGCACGTCGGCCAGACTCTGTATCTTCACGACCAGTAAAGCCCCAAAGAGCCGGACAGACCACACGATACTTGGCCCACATTATATCTGACATATGGACTCCTTTGTACATAAATGTTTCTGTTGAGAAGATCTGAGCAGCGAGAATGCCCACGGGTTCGGCATGCGCGGGTTGGATGGAGGCTTCAGTGACAAGAGCGGAGATCAGACACTTGGCGAATATGTTGAGACCATAGATGAGTAGGGCAGGAACTTTGTTCTCTGAGCTGGCGATTTCTTCTGGAGGAAAAGCCAAAAATTGGCGGATGTCCACAGAGGGTTCTGCAATCTTCAGAGCCTTTTCTAGCTCAGCACGGATTTGTTGTGTCTGTATTCAGAGCACATATATTAGCAATGCACCAGGGACTACCGCTAAGGTGGATAAAGCTTTACCTGCTGTTTGTTGGTGCCCTTTCCATCTCGCAGCTGGCCCACCGACTTCTTGATTGAACGTCGCATATCACCCATTGCCTGCTTGATGGCCGGCTCTTTCTTGCCGAAATCCCGTAACCACGTACGCATTTCTTTCAAGGTTTTGTGTAGCGCAACATACCGCTCTTGAATGTTGATCTCTTCGGGAGTAAGACGGCTGATACCAACCTTTTGTTGCCGTTGGCTGCGGGCCTTCTCCTCTTCCGCTTCCTGGGTTTGCCTGGCCTCTTCTTCCTTTGCACGTTTCTCAGCCTCTAACTTCTCCCGCCGCTCACGCTCTTCCCGCTCCCTCTGTTCTTGCGCGGCCCGCCGCGCTCGCTCGGCATTCTCCTGGGCTTTTTTCTCTTGCTCCTCCTTAGCCTTGCGCTCGGCCTCGCGCGCAGCCTCAATACGCGCCGCCTCTTCCTGTTCGCGTCTAAGCTTCTCTGCTTTTTCGCGTTCAATGCGCTCTCGTTCCTTGCGAGCTTCCTCCTCCTTGCGACGGCGCTCCTCTTCCTCGGCACGGTTATGCTCTCTTAAAATTTCCTCCGCTTCCTCGCGAACTTGGTCATGGAAGGCCGCAGCCTCATCAAGAGCTGCGGTATGGACTGCTTCCCGTTCGCGGTCAATGCGGTCGAGGTTCTCGTAGAAGACTTTCCGCTCGTAGGCATGCACCTTCTTGAGTTCTATGTCGAAGAGTTTGACTTGTTCTAGGTCTCGCGTGAGGTCGAGCATGAGTTGCTTGGACGGGCTGTCCAGCGGGGGAACGTGAATTTTAACCATGGCGTCGATGTCCAAATTGTCGAAAATGTAGGGACTGAAGGTGAGTGCGGCGGTTAAGGGCGAGTGGGCAAAAGTCGCAAGAAGTGGTTAACGGGAACAAGACGTTCAAGGCGCGAGGGAATGTTTTTAAAGTCACGAGAAATTGGCAATAAGATCGAGAGCCATCCTCCCTCAAGATATCAATGGAATAAAGAGTGTAGCAGTGCTGAAAACACGAATTTCTATCACAAGCCGTCTTGTCAAATTGATCCGACAGGACAGTCGCGGTGGGGGCGGAAGGTAGGAAATGAGTCAAGATTGGCCCTGATGTATTCGAAGCGAAAGCAACGGCGGCTTGAACGAATGTGGAAGAGACCGCGAGGGCTGGAGAGCTAGGAAGTCCGTGGTGTTCGATCTGAAGCTGTGGAATAAAGTAGATCTCAGGTCAACACTTCTCTCGATTGGTCTCACTGCAAAAAGGCCTCATTGGCGCTCACTTCTTGCATGGCTGGGCAGCAATGCTAATGTCTGACGAATTGGGTCTTACCTCCTGATTATCAATTATTGGTCCCAGTGCAGCCAACCAATGCAACAATGTTTATCGCGATTCGACGTCCAAGGGAGGAATAGGTGGAAAATAAGATACGAATATTACGCTTAGTCAGGAAGACCCGCGCCAGACCAAAGTGTGGTTCATTTCATCATCATGAGCATCACTCATTTAAGGCTTCAAAAAATAACCGATGATATATATACATCGAACTATTTTAGAGTCCTCATCAAATGGTTGACAGAATCAAAATTCCGTGGGAACCAAAAGCCATCAAACTCTGGAGTGAGGTGCGCAGGTGGACATACAGTATCAATGTCAGAGCCAATTGATTGAGTCAGACCAACTCTTTCCCTCCAGAAAGCTACTAGTCAGTATTATAGTATTTATCGGAGGGGGCGTCGATCCCGGTCTCCTAGACCGACCGGACTCGGCTCCCCCACACTTGATGCAGCTTGTCCTTCCTATATCGTACATGATACAGCGTGTGAATTCTAGTGGACTGTGAAGAGGCTTTGAGCATAGTGAGGAGGTTGTCGGGAGCAATGGAGATCATCCACGGAATTAGATGGGGAAAGACTTGTGTATAAACATTTACAATACGAATGCATAACAGGGAGTCAATGAGTGGAAGCATGCGTAATCAGGGACTGTAACGGAGTAAATACCAGAACAAACGTTAATTACATGGCCCTTCTCCCCACACCCGCTGTGTATGGATCCATCATCATCACCTTCTTTCTTCTCCTTTCCCCCTCCTCACCTTCTACTCTTCTTTCCCCCAATCTCTCCCCTTTCTCTCTCTCCCCCCATCGCTCCTTCTGATTGAATCGGTCGATGTCTACATCGTCTCGATTCTATCCCACCCTCTAATTTACTTGTTGTCATTCTCTTCGAGGACGTGCAACCCACTCCGCCTATTTTCTGGCTCCAAATTCGTTGGCATACAGAAACAGCTCTTTTCAACCACCGGTCTTCCCGGACAGATTTGAGTCTGATCTCACCGTCTCTCGACCGAGGATCTTCTTTGATTCCTCTATCCACCAACTTTTTTCCGGCTTTCGTAGTTGGCTCCGGTGCAATTCACCAAGCTTTCTACCCGCCAACTCGGTCCTTCCAACTCCCTACTTTCGAATCGAGCGAGCGTCGTCCATTTTAGTCGGTCCTTGCCGTTTTCGATACCAAGTACATTGAGCGTGCAATTGACTTGACTCGCTACTCCTCTCGGTTCCTGCGATCTGATTGTGTACAGACCGCTATTGCTTTGTTGGCTTCTAGCAATTCTCATCCCACGTTGACAGCGTAGACGTCATTTTGGAATGCTAGGGCTCGGAGCTTGTCATTAGTCTCTTCTGCAGGTAAGGGTGTCAAACTAGTTTGGTTTTTTTTTTTTTTTTTTTTGTGACAGGCGTGCATGGCCACCGTTATTTGTTTGCGAATGGTTCCAAGAAGCTTTTGCTGCCTCTCCCTGTCCAGGAGATACTCCGGTCTCCTGGGGCTTTCTTCCGCCCAAGGGTCCAAGCGAACCATCGCAACTTCCACTTGCACGCCAACTGCGTGCTGTCCCCTCCTTCCTCATCGTCGTTCCTTCACGCTTTTGAGCTCCCTTATTTCTCTCGCTTCTGCTTTGCTTTCTTGTCCTCGACCCTCCCTTCACCTTGTACTGATCATCACTTTCTTTCTTCCGCAGTATAGTTGTTGAAAACTATCGTCCGCACATATAACCACATTCGCGGTCGGTCGGTGATCCGTATAAATCGGTTCGATTGTCTTTGGAGGCAAAACCTGTCTCTCTTGTCGTCGGATCCCTTCCGTCATCCCGCATTTTACACTCTACAGTGATATTCGCCTTTCATCAGACATCATGGATCAACAAAACCAATCCGGGGTCCCTGGTCCCGCTGGGCGCAAGCTCCATATCGCCCATCGGAGAAGTCCATCTGAGCTGACCCCTCTGATGAGTATGTATCAATCTCAATCTCCCTGGGCTGTCTACTCGCCAAGACCATATGGAACTAATGTATGTAACACAGTGGAACAACTTGCCATTCAGCAACAGATTGAGCTGCTTCAGCAGCAGCAACAGCAAATCGCTGCTACACACCAACAGTACGTGAACATGGGCCTGCTCCAACCTCAACAACTGGGCCAGGTCAACGCCTTCTCTCCCGGTGGTTCCATGGGTGGTGTTTCGCCTCAGGTCAACGCCTTTCAATTCCCTCAGCAGCAGAACCCGCAGCAAGGGCAGCAGCAGCTTGGAGTTCCCATGAACGCACCAAACCAACACTCCCACCGTCGCAACCAGTCCGCCCTCCCCGGCCTCGCAATGGGTCCGCCCCCTGCCCCGTCGTCGGGCGCCTCCGGATACGCCGATTATAACCAGCAAGGCCAAAACAACCAGAAGAACGAGAACGCCAACCATGGTCGCGGTCGTGGAGGCCCGCCGGGTGGTGGTCACCAGCGTCGCCACTCTCTAGCACTGCCTGAAGCGAAAAAGGCTGCTGAGCTTGCACAGCAGAAGAGAACGGCTTCTGGCTTCCAGTTCCCCGCTCCTGCCCCGGGTGCCAATGGATCGGAGAACCAGTCTGGATCCGATGAAAAACCCCAACCCAGCACATCTCCTGCGCCTCAGGGACTTGGTCTCCAGCGGGCCGGTAACATCCGTTCCGGTGGCGGCCATGGCCGAAGCCAGTCGATGGCTATCGGTGGTAGTCGAGGCTCTATCTCTGGCCGTGGTGCCGGTGGCTTCCAGTTCCCGGCAACCAGCGATGCTGGTCAACCGGATAACCAACGTCGAGGCAGTCAGCCTGGCCATGCCCGCACAGGATCCCGGAACTTTGACGGCAACTGGCGTCAGCCCAACAATCAGAACCAGAACCAGGATCAGCAAAAACCATTCAACCAGCAGCAAGGTAGCGGATTCCAACCTGGACACCGTTCCCGGCCTTCTATGAACCAGTCGATGGGCGCCATCGGTCAATTCCAGTATCCTGGCCAGCCTCAACTGATCCAGCTGCCTCAAGGCCAGGTCATGATGGCCCCACCCCAGATGTTTGGTGGTCAACAGCTGAACCCCCTTCAACTTGCTCAACTGCAGGCGCTCCAGCAGCAGCAGAATGGCCAAGGTATGGGTGGCCTTGGTGCAAGCCAGCACGCCCCGCCGCAGCTGTCTGTTCAGCAACAGCAGCAACAGCAGCAGCAAAGGAAGACTCTCTTTACCCCTTACTTGCCCCAGGCCAACCTGCCTGCCCTCATCAGCAATGGTCAATTGGTAGCCGGTGTTCTGCGTGTTAACAAGAAGAACCGCTCTGATGCCTACGTGACCTCCACCGATCTTGATGCAGATATCTTTATTTGCGGTAGTAAGGATCGGAACCGTGCTTTGGAAGGTGACTTTGTTGCCATCGAGCTCCTAGATGTCGACGAGGTTTGGACCCAGAAGAAGGAAAAGGAGGAAAAGAAGAAGCGCAAGGATATTACCGATGCTCGTTCGGGCAGTAACGCTGGCAATGACAAGCTTGGTCGGTCTGACTCCAACGGCGACCGACAGGAAATCGGACCGGATGGAAGCATCCGTCGCCGTGGCAGTCTTCGCCAGCGACCCACGCAGAAGAAGAATGATGACGTCGAGGTTGAAGGCCAGAGCCTTTTGCTGGTTGAGGAGGATGAAATTAGCGATGAGCAGAAGCCCCTCTACGCTGGACATGTGGTTGCAGTCATTGAGCGCATTGCTGGTCAGATGTTCTCCGGAACTCTAGGTCTCCTTCGCCCTAGCAGCCAGGCAACAAAGGAGAAGCAAGAGGCTGAGCGCCAGGCCCGAGATGGCGCCCATGGACGTCACCAGGACCGTCACCAGGACAAGCCTAAGATTGTTTGGTTCAAGCCCACAGATAAGCGTGTTCCTTTGATCGCTATTCCTACTGAGCAGGCTCCGCGAGACTTCGTTGAGAAACACCAGGATTATGCCAACCGTATCTTCGTCGCCTCCATCAAGCGATGGCCCATCACCTCTCTGCACCCCTTCGGTACTTTGGTTGAACAGCTCGGTGAGATGGGTGACTTGAGAGTCGAGACAGATGCTTTGCTTCGTGACAATAACTTTGGATCCGATGAGTTTTCTGACGCTGTCATCAAGAGCATCGGCTACGAAGATTGGTCCGTTACGAATGAGGGTGATGCCTTGGCCTCCCGCCGCGATTTCCGTGGAGAGACCATCTTCACGATTGATCCAGAGGACACCAAGGCATTGGAAGATGCTTTCCATGTTAAGACACTAGCTGATGGCAAAATCGAGATTGGTGTCCACGTGGCTGACATCGCTCACTTCGTCAAGGGCAACTCCCTCGTTGACCGTGAGGCCAAGAAGCGCGGTACTGCAGTGTATCTCGTCGACCGAGTCATGAACATGCTGCCTTCTCGGGTCTCTAACGAGCTTTGCTCCCTTGTTCCCGGCGAAGACCGCCTGACTGTCAGCGTCGTGTTCAAGGCAAGCCTTGAGACTGGTGCCATTGACGATGACGTTTGGATTGGAAAGGGCGTCATCAAGAGTGCTGGTCGTCTCAGCTATGAAGAAGTAAACGCAGTGATTAACGGCAAGTCGGATAAGACCACTGCTGGCATCACTCCGGATAATATCCTACTGATGAACGTGAGTTTTTCGATTCCTTTTAACTTTTCTAAGCTATATTGACTAACTCCCTTTTTTAAGACCGTTGCACACAAGTTCCGTGATGCTAGATTCGGTAACCGGGCGACCAATGTTCCTTCTCTGCGTATTCTGCAGCAGCTTGATGACGAGAATGTGCCTGTAGAGTACAACATTTTCGACTCTACCCCAGCTCACGAGCTCGTGGAAGAGCTCAGCCGTCAAGCCAACTTCTTCGTTGCCCGCAAAATCGCCAGTGCTATGCCTGAGAAGGCATTCCTACGTCGCCAGCCTTCCCCCAATCCTCGTCGCCTGACGCTGTTTGTGGAGAGAATGAACCGTCTCGGCTTCGGTATAGATGCTTCTAGCAGCGGTACTTTGCAGAGCACGCTCTGCAAGGTGGAAGACGTTGACCTCCGCAAGGTTAGTGGGGTCGTATCCAACTTTTGAATGATCTTGTATTCACTAACCATTGACCACAGGGAATGGAAACTTTGCTTGCGAAGGCCATGCAGCGCGCGAAGTACTTTGTTGGATCCAGTGTGGCTGATGACCAGCGTCTTCACTATACCTTCAACGTGCCTGTTTACACTCACTTCACCAACCCATCGCGGCGCTACACTGACATCATCGTGCACCGTCAGCTCGAATCGATTCTTTCGGATGGTGCTATCGAGTTCACTGATGATATTGAATCCTTGACCAAGACTGCTGATCTTGCCAACAACAAGAAGGATTCGGCTCACAATGCACAGGAGCAGAGTGTTCACATCGAAGCCTGTCGTAATATGGACCGCAAGGTCCATGAGATTGGCGGCGATCTCATCAGCGAGGGTATTGTGCTTTGTGTCTACGAATCCGCCTTCGATGTCCTCATTCCCGAATACGGCTTCGAGAAGCGTGTTCACTGCGACCAGCTGCCGCTTAAGAAGGCCGAGTACCGCAAGGACAGCCGTGTACTTGAGCTCTACTGGGAGAAGGGTGTTCCTTCTTCCGCCTACGTCCCCGAGGATGAGCGTCCCAAGCCTGGCAACTCTCGTGCTGCTCAGGCGGCTGCTGCTGCCCGGGAGGCCGAGGCTGCCAGAGAGCGTGCTCGTGAGCGTGATGAGGCGATGCGGAAGCAAACAGAGACTGGGACCATGTCCGCGGATGATGTCGATGCGCTCTTCGATGATGACGATGATGTGGACGAGGTGACTGAACTAGCTGCAGGTGTGTCTCTTAACTCGGCTGACCGGTCGACTCAGAGCATGCCCCCGTCGCCGACTCGCAACGGTCACCTCCCGCAGGGCCCCCACCGCACTCGCTCCGATCCGAAAATTGCCTCGAGCACCAGCGATGCGCCAGAGAGCAAGATGACCAATAAGGAGAAGTATCTGAAGCTTTTCAAGCTGAGAGACGAAGATGGCGACTTCATCCAGGATGTCACCGAGATGTCCCGTGTTCCCATCATTCTCAAGACCGACCTGAGCAAGAGCCCACCGTGAGTTCAAAATTTTTATACAGATATATGACCTGAGTTAACCATTTTATTCTTTCTAGATGTCTCACCGTTCGGTCCGTGAACCCTTACGCTCTGTAAGGAACTCCATGGTACTGCTTTCTCCTTCCTTGGGATATATTATTGCATGTCTATCCTGCAGATTCTTGGGCGTTGGGGAACATGGCCTATGTTCCTGTTCCCACGCTCCTACGGACATAATCTTTCCTCAACATGCAGATCGAACATATTGTTATTGGGTTATCTCCTGATTTCTTCTTTCCTCCTTTGGTGGCCTTTTGAATCCGCCTTCATTCGATCAATATCTTTCCGTCGTCCTTTGGGGCTATCATACTTAACCCTTTGTTGTTACTAGTCGCAGCGATTGATTTGTGTTTTTTTGAGGATATCGAGTCCTCTTCCGGAGAGAGTTTTTTCTGTCAGAACTTTTTCTCGGTCCCTTTCTTGACCAATCTCCCGTTTTTATGGTGCCTGAGACTGGAGATACTCCGCCATGACTGGAGATTGGAGGGGAATATTGATTACAGCTCGATAGTTCTGGAGTATTTCCATTAATTCAGGTATTTACATATTCCTTTTACCCTGTAGGCTATAGACACATGTAAATTTCACAGAAACTAAACACTATTTACCCAAGGACGCCTATTGGCAAATCTAGACCTGGTAGAAGACATTACGAAGTTTTTGACCCTTAATATACTAGATCAATGTCCATATAGAATCTCAGATACCTGGGTTCCCCAGCCTAGTCGTTGGGTAACTCGCCTACACTAACCTAAAGAGACTAGATACAATGGGGACCGCAAGTTTTTTCCCAAGTGCGGGTCCGGTAGGGTCAACCCAACAACCAACTTTTGGGAAGGCATGTACCACTCAGTATTAAGAGGGCTCGCTTCAAAAAAGACTTAATTTAACCCATGACTACAGGAAGATCCATCAAGCTTTAGTGACGATAGAGCGGTTTGAAAGTTAATGTGTATATGTGGAGGATCCGCCGAGGCATTCACTGGGCTTTAAAACCCCTTTTAACGTTATCTATATGTTGTTAAAATAAGAGCTTCTTAGATTTTAACTAGAGCTTATATATAGAGGAAGATACAAATTTATTTAATAGTACCTTTAGGGGTATATAGCAGAATTATGGTGAGTAATAACATACTTAAAATTGATGTGTTTAGTATAAAGGGTGACGAGATAACTACTAGGGGTTGAAAAGCTAAGGGGGGATTTTTATAAGGATTCTAAGCAATATTATTGTGCGTTAGACGAGTATTAATAACTTTGCGTAATTATATAGAATTTTAGTAAGATATGGTGGTGTGGTGAACTGTTCAGTAAATATACGAAATTGATGGGGTAGGCCCGAAGGCTGATTGGGGGAAATACTTTTGACTAGATAGTGTATTCTAGATAGCTTCATTGATAAGATCGCACAGTAAAATTCTCTGTAGATTGATCTCGGAAATAATGTAAATGAAACCACAAAACAAAAGCAAACAACGCCATGATCCATCTTATGCAACCATAACGCAACTCGATGCTTGTTTTCTCCCCCATAATGCAGATAAGCCCGGCGTATGACCAGGAGCAAACAAATTTAAAGAGCGAAATGGGGTATCGTGCCCTCTCAACAATCCAATGCCATGCAAGTAAAACAAATATTCTAGAAGATCTCAAGCAATATTGTTCAAAGTCGTCGTAGGCCAATCCGGGGCTTGACCTTCGGCATAGCTCCCTTCCGTAGACCGAGGACTTTCTTCGAGACCTTCGACGGCGATTGCTTTGATACCGAGGACGTCGTAGTGTTCGGCGGGTGACCTGATTGCATTGCTTGGGTGTTTGCAGGGGGTGCGGCCCTCTCAGCATGTAGACCACGAATATCCTTCAAGGCACGAGGCACAACAGAATCACGGTTCTCCTTCCCGTCGCCGCCAAATCGGCGGGAGATATCGGTTAACGTGCGATCCGGAACGTCCTCGTAGATCTGGACATCCTCGCGGAAACGGGTGGGTGTATTAGCTCTTCTGCTCAGAGCGAGTTTGGGGTTTTTGCGCTGTGGGGACATGGAGGGGGAGTGACGTGCGTAGCGAGAGAATGTGGAAGAGGATGTATTGGCGGCGATATTTTTGTCGGAGGAGCTGAAGCTCATGTTTGTTGCAGGTGTATCGGTTCCGTTTTCGGGTTCGGAATCCGAGTCTACTAGCATCATTTCTGTGTCTGGGTCTTCGGGGTAGGCCAGTGAGAGGACGGACAGAGGTCGTTTCCCGAAAGCATTCTTGCGGGGACTTGAGGGTGGTGCAAGGCGGACGGGTGTTGGGGAGAGAGAGGGATTGTTTTCCTTGCTTGCACTTTCCAGATCGTCGTTCTCGTCGTCGACGTCACTCATTTGCATGGGGTCATCTTCGGGAACTGGATGTGCGTGGGTAGCAATGTCGCGGGGTGGGTGTGGGATGTATTCGGATGGAGGTCGATTGTTTTTCATGGTTGTGCCGGTCTGGATGCGCTGTTGTTTTCGTGGGCGCTGGTGCTGGGTATCTGGTTCCCGGTGCATAGTGCCGGGATCTTCGCCACGGTGCTTTGCTTCGTTAACGGCGTCTTGGAGGGCAGGTTGGATTGGAGCGTGGATGGAGGTCATCAGTTTCGCCTGGTGCGCGAAAACATTGTAGTCCTCGCGGAGCAAGTTTCCTGCGGAGGAGTTGAGAGCCGAGTCTGGATTGGGGTTGATGAGAAGACAAGAGATTGTCTACATATTTCACATTAGCTCGGTCGCCTTGTAGCAATGCTGGAAGAGTCCTAGCTTAACTTACAATTAAAACATCTCGAAGGGTCAATTTGGACTGCCAGTCTCTCTTCAGTGTATCCACACAGACCGCACCTGTCATCTCTTCGACATTGGGATGCCATATGCGGGTCCGAAATGTCGCCTTGGGCGGACTGTTGGGATAATCCTCTGGTATCTTCAATTGTAACCGCCACAGGCCTTCTGAGTAGGGAGTTCCTGGTGGGCCAGTAAGCAGGATGGTCACCTGCGATAGGTCATCTGCTGCGGCGAAGTGGCCATCATCCGGCTGCAAGAGATAGTACGGCGGGAGCTTTGAATGCAGAGCGGCGTGGTCTGCCGCCAGCCGGCGTAGTTTCAAAACCTGGATGGCATTAGCGCTTATCTCTACAACGTGATACTGGCAAATTGAGCTTCGAAACCTAAATGGCACTTACCATGATGGTGGAGATGTGGGTTGTCAGAGCATCAATCAAAACAATCGGTTACTTCAACAACGGGGTGGTGTTGACAGTTTGAAGTGTTTGTGGGCGCTAAACCAGATAAGGGTGACGTGTGCGCGTCTTCGCGAAAGACACATGACGCGCTCCTATTACATTCCCTCATCTGGTTTAGCGTGGGTTCTATACTCTACACATCACACAGTTCCTGCACAACCATTGCTGCATTGCCTGAGATCTGTCATACCAATTGGTAGTCAACAGAACAGACTCGTACGCAAGATGATTCAACGCAATGAATTCAATTGTGGCAAAAAATATTTTAGATATACAGAAAGAATAGAACCATCTAGAAGTTGGGAGAACGAATGATTAAAGAATTCCTCATGTATTTACCAAGTAGTATTATACTGATAATCAATACTGTATCAAATAAGAGAAAAATTAAGTATGAAAATCGGGGTCTGCGCCATGAATATGCTAGACAATTCACACAAAAACAAGCAAATGAAAACAGGCCGCAAGAATCACAAGCCCCCCCCCCCCATGATTAGAATGTTCAATAAAAAAGGAAAGTCAAGAAAGATATTGTAACCTTTGATAGCATTTTCACGTCCCTCATCCTGTAGGCCCAGATACTCCCAAGAGTCATCTAGGTCCACGTTCAATGACCACTATGTCCTGAATTCCCATCAAGATATTTGCAGTAGAAATGGCAGGCTCAATGGCCAATTCAATTGCCATTGAGCTGTAATGCTATCAATTGCTTTACAGGAAAGCAAGGATAGCGGCACCAGCAGCAAGACCCATGCCAGCGGTGGCGAAAGCGGCGCCACCACTGGAGGTGGAGGTGGAGGAGCCAGTGCTGGACGAGTTGGAGTCACTGGAGCCGGTAGAGGTCGAGGACCCGGAAGTGCCAGTGGCGGTGGTGCCAGAGCTAGTAGATGTGAGGGGGGTGCTGCTCTTGACGGAGCTGGTGAAGCTGCCTGTTGCGGGAGTGACAACGGGTGCGGTCAAGCCAGCGGGAATAGAGGCAGCAGCCTCCTGGGAAGTCGCAGCGGAGGGCTGGCTGGTAACGACCGAGGGCTGGCCAGTAACAACGCCCAGAGAGTTGGTCTCAGTGAGGTAGTTGACCTATTAACATCGCCGTCAGTCACTTATTCTTAATTCGCCATCAATGAGGATTCTAGCTTACACTGCTCTCAGAGGCACTCTCTGCAGCGACGGCACCGGAGGCCAGGGCAAAAGCCGAGAGGGTAGCGAAGAAGACTGAGGTACGCATATTGAACGAGAGTGGGGGATTGGATTATAGTCGATTAGGCTGGTATGTGGAGAAAGAGAGATGTGGAGATGAAGAAAGTAGAATAGCGAAAGCCGGGGGGGGGGAAGAGACTATTTATTACTGCCTAAAGGACCTTTTGTTTTGGTACTAAAGGCAAACGGGGAACTGTTGTCTTATAGACTCGCAACGAAACCCGTGGTCCAGTCATACACGGGAAATACTAGCGCGCCTCTCGATCTGCAAGGTCGATTCTATTTTAGTTCGGGGTCGTACCGGCTGCCTACCTGTGCACCAATTCGTAAGCTTGGAGCGCCCAGGTGTATGTAGAAACAAATCCTGGACCTAGAATTGTAGGACCCACATGGTATTGCGACGCACTTGTTTACTTGTAAACATGACTCCATGCAGGCGAAATGTTACCATCAAACCCCGCTAGTCGATCGACTAGTGGCAAACCTTGTCCAATCACGCAAACTTGGTCCTTTTGTCCATGCAATGGCCGGTGGCAATAAGACACTGGAACTCGGACAGAGTCCTGAATGCTTACATGTCCTCGGTCTTGGCAGACCGCGTGGAAGCCTACGAATCCCCTTCACTGCCGTCCAGTCATTCCACTTTTTCAGCCCATTGGGATCGTATTTGGACTCGTTCAGTTGGCGCTGTTTCTGTTGTGAAAGACCCTCATAGAGGGGGTTGGTAGATGTGGCGTCTCCGGGTGAGACAAGCGGCGCGGCACTAAACCCAGAAATACCATAGATCACCTTGGAAAAGGTGAGACATCACTTGATCAGGCGGAGCTTGCAGTTAAAGAACTCTACTGTAGCTTTTTATGGAGATCCAGACTCGCTTATTTGTTTTGTTTAGGGGGGTCATCGCCTACTCAATGGACAAGTCTCCGAGACAGAATTAAAATCCATTAATAGTACAAGGGAACGGGACAACACATTAGACTCAGGGCTGGAGAGTGGGTCCTCGTAACTCGCTAAGTCTCAACTCATTTACTTCTTTCACCTTAATTTCATGGTATGATCTATAGTATCTCGCAAGCCCCGTAATCAGAATATTATTGCCACCATACGGTACAAAGACAGGTTTCACAGCCCTGAAATCACAGCCTCCCAGCCCCCTCGATATGACATCTCATGTTATGTATTCCCGAATATTGACATCTGAGCAAGACCCTGCAGGGAATGCTCGTCCAAACTGGCCATTTTAAGCTTGAATGCGTGGCGGGTAACGGTGTCCCAGCCCAGTCTGGCTCCTGTACCACGAGCGACACGTACGCTGTGCACGACTTGAGATTCGATGCTATCATGACCACGTTGATATCAGTGAACGCTTCTTGGGTGTGGATACTGTATGAAGTACACTCGTATACTATACGGAGTACCTAGTGATGAGCGGTTTAACTTTTATCAATGTTGACAATTAACAAACCAAACATGTCGCACGGCTCGAAACAAGGTACATAGCCCTGGAGCTTGACTCCTGTACTTGGCACGGCATCCTTGCTCCATCAATTAAGAGGCGTGCCGTATATTAACTTTGCTTTTTCTTCGGATTGGTCGAGCCTGACGATCGACCGCACAATGCCCTTCTATGGACGTACCGTGGAGCGCTGTCGATCTCCACGGCATACTCCGTACAGTGCTCCAAAACAGTTGCGTCCAGGCACACCAATCGAAGGCTGGCCTCTGCATTTGGTTTGCAGAAAGCCCCATTGCATGCAGGGCTGGCTTGGCACGAGAGGCTTGATCTAGAAGAAAAGCAAATAAAAGGGGGAAATGAAGGAAAGGGACCAGGATGATCAGCAATCACACGATCAAATTAGGAATTTTGATTTTGATTGCAAAACTCCCTCGCAGTGCATTATACACAAGGACAAATTACTGCACCATGGCATCGAAACAAGGTCTTTTCTCAAACATTTCAAGAAATGAAATCAAATTACTCCTTTAACATATCCGGACCCCGGACCCAGTCTGCAAACTCCTTTCGCTTGGCCTACATCAACCAGTTAGCTTCCATTGATCACTTCGCAGCAGACAGCCAGGGGATACATGAGGAAAAAAGGTCTAGACCTATGAACAAACATGACACTCTTGTTAGATCGCAGTTTGAATTACTCACCCGAATATCCCAAAATCCATATCGCTCCTCCAACCCCATGTACGGGTTCCGCGCACCACCGTCCCGCTCGATCTCGCCCGCCCAGTCGCGCCAGCTAATCGGCTTCAATTTTTCTGCGCCCAGGACCAGTCCAATCGAGACTGCTAGGACCGCAGCCAGGGTCTCGATAATAATGTCACTCGGTAAGGTGGCGATGGCGGCGATGTTAGCGTTACTGAAGAGGACGGTGTGTTCATGGGCGGAGTAACCACTATGGTTGGAATTGTTAGCTAGTCCGAGATTATCCAATGGTGATTAGATTCCAGGCTATTTGGGGGGTCTGAACGTACGCGTGAGCTAGTAGAACAAGCCCAAACAGTGTGACTACACGCGAAAGAAAGCTCATGGCGAATGAGAGGTGGTCAATTGGGGGTTCGGGAGTGCGGTTGTTGGTAAACCCGAGGAGCTCGGCGGTGGTTAGGAGCTGCTGCAGGGATGGTAGGCAAAGGATGCTTTGCCGTGATCACTCGATGCTGAGAGACCAGGATCCGAGGGATAGACGTTGGATCGTATGTATCTTTATGGGTGAACTTGACTTCGATCTGCGGCCACAGGTCCCGCAGTTTGTATTACCTAAGCAGGCGGTTGGGGCAAGAACCCCCAGCTTTTGCAGTTGAAGTTGCTCCCAGCGCTCCCAATGTAAAGGATGGTAATGGGTTTATTTTATATTGAAATCTAAACATATATTTCGAACCTTGGCTTTCATTCCCTTTCTAAAATCCAGGTGCTTGAGGTCAACGACCTAGACAATAATGAAACATCCATTTGATGGTTGTGGGGAAATCTGGTTCCAACGTCTAAGATATATATGCGCCATGTTATAACCAACCAGGGTACCTTATAAAACCACAAGCTTCTGGGCATGGGCGCGCACACCTCCTACCTCATCTTCCCGGGCGTGGGCGTTTTTGCTGATGGCATAGCTAAATATTTCCCAAGATCCCAAAGACTAAGTTCCGTTTCCAATTAGAATCTGGAACATTCTAAAGACTCGGGGGAAGGCAAAAATCATAGTCTCATTCTATGGTAGCCATTGAGATGACCACAGGATACAAATAGGTGGACCTGGCTAGCAGGAATACGAAAGGTTTCAAGTATAGTGGTGGACCAAAGAGCAGAAAGACCTCATTTGCAATTATCACGTCCCAAGGTTCTGAGAAAGCCAAGGAGAAAATAGTTACCTGGGCCAAGGTAGGATGCCCTGGTGAGTTGTACCGGGACAACCTTGGAAAGGGTGGATAGCAATGGAGATAAAGTAGCTAATGAGCCTGATCAATTACATAGAGAAAGCAACACTAGTCTACCTCAAGGTCCTCATTCTACACTTGAAAGATCTTTTTGATAAAAAAAATAATGGTCGTGAAAATTTTAAATTTTTTTCATCAAACCGGCCCACTTATGGACTCGGAATCTAAATTCGTTACTATTGGGGTTCCTTAGACATCAAGTATTCCATCATCACGCCATTCTTCTTCATAAAAAGGCATCTCGTTTACAGCTTCTGCATGGCAGCAATGTCGGTGGACTGGACGTGGTCCTCGTCCTCCTCGATCTGGGCCTGGAGCTCGTCGGTGGAGACCTTCTCGTCCTCGACGACCAGGTTAATCTGGAGCTTCTTAATACCGAAACCAACAGCAACGAGCTTGGAGGCACCCCAGACAAGACCGTCCATCTCAATGGCGCGGACGTTGGTCTCCATCTCGGCAAGGTCGGTCTCATCATCTATGGGAAGTTAGTACTGAGAAATGCTTGACGAATGAGAGAAAGAACATACCCCAGGGCTTCACCTCAAGAGTGACCAGAGACTTAGCGGCGGGCTTAGGGCCCTTAGCGGCCTTCTTGGCCTTGTACTCCTCAAGACGCTTGTTGCGCTCCTCGACAACGGCGGCATCCTCCTCCTCAGAGTCGGAACCGAAGAGGTCCTCATCCTCATCATCATCCTCAGGCTTGTCCTTGGGGTTGACGGGGAGATCGACAGACTCAGGGCCGTAGGCAGTGAATCCCTTGGAGGCATCACCGGGCAGAGTGGGGAACTCAGCCTCGTAGGAGGCAATGTGCTTGTACCAGCGAGCAGCGTGGGGGTACTTGGCAGCGTCAGGGGCGGCGCTGAAGGCCTTGAAGGTCACAACATCGGCCTGGCTGGGCTCGTTGCTATTGAGAACAGTCAGTATTGAGCGTTCGACAAGGACATGTGTTCATGCAATAGGTATGCAATTGGAAGTCAAAAAGATCAGAGACGCGATTGCTCGCAAATGGGTTTTAGTCAAGCAGCGGGGTCTTAAGCCGCCTCATCAACACGGACCAATGTTTCTCATCATAAAATAGCAGGGCGGTTCAAATCATCAAAGCCATAGCAGATAAACTGGTAGAGCGAAAAGAATAAACAAAAAGTGAAAGTCACTTACCCAACGATGTAGCTGCGGGTGGCCAGGTAGTTGTTGGCCACTGAAGGACACAGTCAGTCCAAATAGTTCAGACATTCACATAAAACCAAGGGATTGCCTACAGGTCAGGCCAGCCTCAGAGACGAAGTCGGTGAAACCCATTGTGAAGAGGGAAACTTTTATAGGTGGGATTAAAAAAGGGGGAGAGAGTGAAATGGGAGGGGAGAAAACAAAGTGGGAGACCGAGGGGTAAAAGGTTTTTTTTTCTCCCGTTTAAATTGGCTCCCACGTGACTCGAGTGGTGACGGAGCTTGGTCCAATTGATAGTGGAGCATCCGCCACTCGCGACGGTGGAGCTTTCCAGAAGAATCGCGAGCACGCAGTCCATTGAGATATAAAAGCTATTACGGTGATCTTCCCCTACATCGCTGGATTTTCATAGTATCCATCATGGCGGCGAGATTCTCTGTCAACGCTCGTAGTCGTTTACTACGAACACCTCTACTCTCGACGATTTCACGTTCACGTTCAACCCTTCTTCCGAGGACCGCGTCGCTACTTGCCCCATATGTTAGAGCTACGTCGGTTTCTTCGATTCGCCATTATGCCAATGGCCGCCCTCATCCCCCCGGCGGTACCCACCGCATGAACATGAGCGGAGAGCCAGAAAAGGCTGCTCTGGAACAATTCGGTGTTGATTTGACAGCAAAGGCAAAAGCAGGAAAGCTGGATCCGGTCATTGGAAGAGATGCAGAGATCCACCGGACGATCCAGGTGCTATCGCGTCGCACCAAAAACAATCCTGTATTGATCGGTGCGGCGGGTACCGGCAAAACCGCAGTGTTAGAAGGACTTGCACAGCGCATCGTTCAAGGTGATGTTCCCGAGAGCATCAAGAACAAGCGCGTGATCTCGCTGGACTTGGGCTCACTAATCGCGGGTGCCAAGTTTCGCGGTGACTTTGAGGAGCGCTTAAAGTCTGTGCTCAAGGAAGTCGAAGATGCTCAAGGTGGGGTCATCCTATTTATTGACGAGCTCCATACGTTGCTGGGTCTAGGCAAGGCTGAGGGTAGCATCGATGCGAGCAATCTGCTGAAGCCAGCTTTGTCCCGCGGCGAACTCCAATGCTGTGGTGCTACTACCTTAAATGAATACCGTCTCATCGAGAAGGACGTTGCCCTAGCGCGACGTTTTCAACCCATCCTAGTTGACGAGCCATCCGTCGCTTCCACAATCTCCATTTTACGTGGCATCAAGAATAAATACGAGGTTCATCACGGTGTCCGAATCACAGACGGTGCTCTCGTAGCAGCCGCCACCTACAGCAATCGTTATATCACCGATCGCTTTCTTCCCGACAAGGCCATTGACCTCGTAGATGAAGCGGCGTCGGCACTCCGCTTGCAGCAAGAATCCAAACCCGACTCTATTCGAGAGCTGGAGCGTGATATTACCACAATTCAAATCGAGCTCGAGTCTTTGCGTAAAGAAACCGACGTTAGCAGCCGTGAGCGAAGAGACAAGCTACAGGAAGACCTCAAAGCCAAGCAAGAGGAGGTTGGCAAACTGACCGAGGTTTGGGAAAAAGAGAAACTTGAAATTGATGGCATCAAGCGGACGAAAGAGGAATTGGAACAAGCACGATTCCAATTGGAACAGGCGCAACGTGAGGGCGACTTCGCCAAGGCCGGAGAGCT
The DNA here is from genome assembly GCF_028827895.1 of Penicillium longicatenatum. NCBI lineage: Eukaryota > Fungi > Ascomycota > Eurotiomycetes > Eurotiales > Aspergillaceae > Penicillium > Penicillium longicatenatum. The sequence goes on along the minus strand of NW_026643119.1, from coordinate 4,023,682 downwards.
CCGTTACTCAACAATTCCTAGCTTAGAAAGCAAGCTGCCCAAGGAGGGCGCAGAGCAGGATGCGGAGAAGGAGGCCCTTATTCATGACTCTGTCACAGCTGACGATATCGGAAACGTGGTTTCCCGGACTACAGGCATCCCAGTCAACAAACTTATGGCAGGAGATGTCGAGAAGTTGATTCACATGGAAGACACCCTTCGGAAGTCGGTTCGTGGACAGGACGAAGCTCTTTCTGCGGTTGCTAATGCCGTTCGCATGCAACGAGCGGGCTTGAGTGGTGAGAACCGCCCGCTGGCATCATTTATGTTCCTTGGTCCGACTGGTGTGGGTAAGACCGAGCTTTGCAAGAAAATGGCTGAATTCCTTTTCTCCACCGAGAGTGCTGTCGTGCGATTTGATATGAGTGAATTCCAGGAGAAGCACACCATTAGTCGCTTGATTGGCTCTCCCGCTGGATACGTTGGCTACGACGATGCTGGTCAACTTACTGAGGCTGTTCGGCGAAAGCCTTACGCCGTCCTTCTGTTTGACGAATTTGAAAAGGCCCATCGAGACATCTCAGCTTTGCTTCTCCAGGTCCTCGATGAGGGTTTCCTCACAGATGCTCAGGGCCACAAGGTTGACTTCCGAAACACTTTGATTGTCCTCACTTCTAACCTTGGTGCCGAAATCCTCGTTGGAGGCGATCCCTTGCACACGTACAAGGATAGTGGTGAATCCGAAGTTCCTGCAGACATGAAGAAGGCCGTCATGGACGTTGTCCAGCATGCTTATCCGCCAGAGTTCTTGAACCGAATTGATGAGTTCATCATTTTCAAGCGTCTCTCACGGGAAGCCTTGCGGGACATCGTCGATATCAGAATCAAGGAGCTACAGGGCCGACTTGATAGCCGCCGCATGACTCTTCAGGTGGATGGTGAGATTAAGGATTGGTTGTGCGAGCGAGGCTATGACCCCAAGTTCGGTGCTCGTCCCCTGAATCGCCTCATCGCTAAAGAGATTGGAAACCGGCTGGCCGACAAGATCATTCGTGGTGAGATTGTTTCTGGCCAGACTGCTCATGTTTCCCTCACCGATGACAAGACTGCTTTGGTGGTAACTCCTAAGGAGATGGAACAAAAGCCATAAAATTGTTTAATTGTGTTTGATGCGGCATTTATACGGTGTTTTTCTAGGCTGGAATTGTACATCACCATTGCATTGAAAGATGAAACCCCACTTATGACTTGTATATTAGTTCAATATATTTAATGTACTTTACTGCAATGGACCCCCTAAATACTAAGCTTGTAGTCTCGTGGTACATCGCATACTCTCCTCCAGGGCTGCCTAGTTGATTCTTATATCAGCCCGAAGTGGAAGTCAGAAGCAACGTGACTAACACACAACTTCGGCTTTTCCCATCATTCCCTTTCATTTGATATTCAGACCATTGACCCTTTATCTTTTTCATCTCAAATCATGCTTCCTTCAAAGAGAAAGCGCTCGCCAGCGACCTTGCGCCCACCTCCCACAACGCCCCGCACTACAAAACCAAGACCTACCTTCGAGGCTCGGACCACTGCACCATTCGACTTCCAGCGAAGCTCAATTCATCCATCACTTCCAACTGCAAAACAACTGCAAACCCCATTCTGGACTGAAAAAGAACATGAAGCAGCTTATTCGGAAAGTTCCATTGATGATGATCTTGGTCATGTCATCGTCGCCTTCGACATCAAGGACTATGGGACGGTAGGCTGTGCTTATTACTCAGCGGACCATAAGAAAATGTACTTGCTGGGTGACAGCCGATCGGGTGGAATGGAAACAATCGACACCTGTATGTTCAGTGAAATTCGATGGTGTTCAAGGGCACTAACGTCGTGTCAAGTGATCGCCCAGATAAAGCCAACTGTAATTTTGACGCCTCCCCGAGTTGATATATCTAGCATTCAGGGTCAAAGTCAGAGCATGCCGCATGGAAATGGTACTTTTATTACCTTTGCATTGACATCATTCAGCTACTAACTTATTCCACTATAGATTCATCATCCTATCTACCCTATCAGGTGGATGTTCGTCCCACACAGGATTTTAGCTACTCCAATGCGGAAAACAGACTGGTTGCCATAGAAGCATCATCTTCTCACGAGGGCCGACTCCGCTTCTTAGTGCCCCACAATGGCCTTACTGGGTCTGAAGAAGTGAGCCCTGAGGACTTGGGATTCACGCTCCATGAAGGGCGAATCCTTCACATATCCAGCTCGATTGATATGGAGAACCCCGTAACAGTTGGGTGTGCTGGAGCACTTCTTACTTACCTACAGAAACGCAAAGCCGCAAGCATTGGGATGGGGCACATGAACGGTTGTGCATTCCAAGTGCGATTCTTGGAGATGTTCAGTTTGAAGGATACGATGTTAGTCTAGAGAAATGGACTCCCTCATGCTGAAATCAAACTAAAAGAGATGAGCTAGGTGGATTGGAAGTAATGCTTTATTGTCTCTCCAAATCCTACAATCCGAGTCACATCCCAACATGTTCAACCAAGGCCCAGGAAATAAGTCAGCTTCTGGAAAAGAAGGTCTTTCAGTTTATGGAATTTTTCGGCGCTTTTCCTACACGCCTCAAGGCAGAGCTAGACTCAAGCAGCTTTTCTTCCGCCCAAGCCTTGACCTTGATGTCATCAGGGAGAGACACGACTTGATCGGTGTGTTTTCACGACCGGACAACATGACTGCTTTGGAGAAGATGACAAAGGCACTAAAGCATATCAAGAATCTCCGGCCCACAATGATCAATCTCCATAAAGGAATCAGTACGGGAAGTGGGAAAACTACTGGATTCAAGGCAACAGCGTGGGAGAGTTTGTTGGCTGTATGTATCCTGATGGTGTAGCTGAACTGGGCTGACGCTGGTAATAGTTTGCCTTCTATGCAATTGACATTCATGCTGCTCTACAAGAGATCTCGGGGGCTGATACGCTACAACTTAGAACAAAAGTTCAAATCCAGGCCATCAATCATGAGATCGAGTGCTGATAAGTAGCAGGCCTTTCGAGTCTTTGAAGCGGCACAACTCCACCGAGTGGGGCGAATGATCCAGGAGATAGTCAGTCTGCAACGAGAAAATTTGGCGCAGTAGCTAACTTTTCCAGGTTGACATTGACAATTCTGATGAGCAAGGAAGAACTGTGGTCAAACAGGGTCTCGATCGAGATCTTGATCAGATGAAAGACCGCTATGATGGTCTGGACAGTCTCCTCAAGCATGTGGCTATCGACGTCGCAACGACAATTCCAGAAGACCTGGGAATTGATGTGAATGTTATCTACTTCCCTCAACTTGGATTCAACATCGCTATTCCACTCAATGAAAGTGGCGAATCTGCATTTTCTGGGTCCCATGAAGATTGGGAATTAGTGTTCATTACGGAAACTCGGGCCTACTTTAAAGACTTTCGCATGAGAGAGCTGGATGAAAAGCTCGGGGATATCTACGGACTCATCTGTGGTAAGCCGTCTTTCACGGGGATATTCTATTTATGATTTAATTGCTCTCCTACAGAGAAAGAAATTGAGATCGTGTATGACCTGGCTCAAAAGATACTTCAATATGAGAATGTGCTGGTAGAGGCGTCTGACATCTGTGGAGAGATTGACTGGTTCGTGCACCAAACCGTTATACGGAGCTGAAAATTAACTCTTTTATTAGCAATCTTGCTCTCACACAGGCTGCCAGCTTTTACAATCTGACTAGACCGAGAATGGTACCGAGGAATGTTATCAAGATCAAGGGCGGCCGGTAAAAGATATTTCTGTCTGCAGAATTCCCTTTGCTCTAACATGGACCAGACACATACTGCAAGAGATGACAGTTACCTCTTACGTTCCAAATGATACACTTCTGCTTGGAGGAATCCAAGGTCAGGAAGAAAATGCACTTGGAAATGGAGTTCCTAGTATGCTCTTGTTGACTGGGCCCAATTACTCGGGGAAGAGCGTCTACATGAAGCAGGTGAACAACTCTTGGAAAGCATCAACCTGCTATTCACTCACAAGGTATAGGTCGCTCTTATTGTGTACCTTGCTCAGATAGGAAGGTAAGTAATCTTTGATGCAAAGTGAGTGCTCTTGTCTGAGTTCTCTAGCTTTGTACCTGCAGATAGTGCAGAGTTGGGGATTACAGACAAGATCCTGACGAAAATCAATACCCAAGAAAGTGTTTCGAAGGTATGATGAAGGTGTAATTGGCCATCCATGAGGATTTCTGACCCAATATTCAGATTCAAAGCACCTTTATGAGCGATCTACAGCAAATCTCTCTCTGTTTGAAGCAAGCTACCAGCAGGAGCTTGGTACTTATCGATGAGTTCGGTAAAGGGACAAATGAAAGCGGTCTGTGATAGATCTGGCCCCGTTAGCGTGGAAACTTTGAGTACTAAGCTGATCGATATAGATGGCATCGGTCTGGCATGTGGAGTATTTGAGCACTTGCTGGGTATCGATGATCCTCCCAAAGTTCTTGCTGCCACCCATTATCATGAAATCTTCGAGAATGACTTCCTTGCTTTGCGGCCAAATCTACAATTAGGACACATGGAAGTCAAGGTCTGTGAAGAGTCACAAGAGGCGGAGGATCAAGTGACATACTTGTACAAGTTCGTTTATCTTGTTAACGTGCGGTGCAACGATTTCCTGAAACTTTTTACAGCTTTCGCGAGGGACGAAGCAACAGAAGTTTCGGGACCATGTGTGTAATCCTTCAGCCCAATTGCTGTCGCGCTCGAAATATCCAGATTATTGACTTTAAGCCATAGTTGTGCAGCAATCAATGGTATCGACGCATCCATTGTTTCCCGCGCCAATGAGATCGGCTTACTTGCTGCCCGAGGCGAGAACCTCATCGCCGCATGTGCCACCATATCCGCAGTAGAGATACAAGCACTTGAAACTGCGGTATGTATGCACAATGCAGGGGAAACTTCTTTGATGCCCAGTGAATAACTTAATTTTCAGGACTCTCTCGCAAGGAAATTTCTCGCGATAGATCTCACGAATGAAAGTGGGCCGCAACGGGACGCGAAGGCAATCCTCGAAGACCTATTTCGCACCACAGGCCAAAATGACACATGGCTGTCAGCCTAACAACCCTGCTGGTACGCCTTACTAAATGCTAGTCTTTATTTGTGCATCTCGCCTATCCTTAATTGGTCTGTTCGGACCCATGAGAGGACGTCGATCTATACTATTAACAGGAAAGATTTTATCTTTTCCCGAGTCTCCTCCACTCAGAGCCCCGTACTCGCGCCCCGGGGCCGCATGAACGAATTTACCCCAGCCTTACCCCGGTTGAAAAGAGCGATGGACTCGAATAAGATGCGCCACCCCGGGCGGGATGCGGTTGTGGTTTCTTGCTGGCTTCAATAAACTCTTTATGCATTTTTTTCCAGTGCTATGATAACTTTGACCAAATCTGAATATCTTCAAACATTTCATGATCTCCTGACTTCTGTTATAACTAAGCTTTCCCCTATGAACGTTCCCCTTGGGGCTCTCCTTGACCCACATGTCGCAAGTCTCCGATCTCGTCAAAGACGCCAAACTGTCCACCAAGCTCGATTCGGAGTATACCACACACACCTTCCTCGAATCGTCTTTAGTGGTCGGTAAGCGCCCCAGACGCCGACAGCGAGAGGAAAAATGGAAGAGAGTGCGACATCTTGGTATCGGGATTTTCGGTACAGTATGGTTAGAGGAATGTGTTGTTGACAACAGCAACAAATTGCGGGCTGTCAAGGAGATTCGCAAGATTGCGCCAGGGCTCCAGTCAATGGATTATGGTCATGAGCTAGAAGCCATCACCAAGTTCTCTCAGCAGAGGGTAGGGCATATAGTACCTATTGTGTTGATAAGGACGTTAAATAACCAGCCACAGTTCGATGGGTGTTTTGTCAAGTCATCAGGGTGGTTTGACAACGATGAGTCGGTTTTCATATGCATGGAGTATTTTCCTCTTGGAAATTTTCAAAAACATATCTCTCGGCCCTTTCCAGAGGGCGAAACCCAACTTATCGCCCTCCAGCTACTTGAGGGTCTAGATTTCATGCATAGCAATGGGTTTGCCCATCGTGACTTGAAACCTCAGGTACCTCTTCCACCGATATTGTCGCTTTAACTTTCTAACTATTCAAAGAACATCTTTGTTCTATCTCCAGGTCCAGAGTGGTGGGTCAAAATTGGCGATTTCGGGACCAGCAAGCGAGTGATGGAGGTATTGGCGGGAGTACAGACATTCAATGGAGCACCAGCCTTTACTGCCCCAGAGGTGTATACAGCAATGTGGGAGCCAGTCGCAGACAGGCGGACTGCCAGCTCAAATTATAACCCAGAGGCCGATATCTGGTCTTTGGGGGCAGTTACCTACTACCTTCTCACCGGAAACCTTCCATTCATGGGGCAACGCGAGCTGCTTTCATACTACAAAAAAGAATCCGACCTTCCATCTAAACCATTGGAAACTGTCGAAGCATCCTGTTTCTTGAGGGAATTGCTTGCGCCTACACCATCTGATCGTCTCACTGCCAAGGAAGCATTAGAACACGCCTGGTTAATATGCTTACATCAAGATTTGGAACCAGATGAACCAGTCGCACCACCTCCACCCACAGAAAAAGATGCATGTCCATCGCAGTCTCCAGGGACGCAAATAACACAGGGTGTGATGCTACCAGGAATAGTCAATCTAACAGCCGCCGCACCCACAATGCTTGGTCCTGAGACGCCCCTTACATTACCATCACAAGCTAGCCTTGGAATGGATGGCGACACATACAAGCATTTCGTCAATGAGGCCGCACGCTCTGCCAGCAATAATATGAGCCCGCTCAGCCATATACACCCTCTCCATCGTCCTGCAGCAGACACCATATTGATCACGCATTCCCAGCATGGCGATTCGCTCATTGAACCTCCTATTCGTTCACATAATCCTCGCCAGAATTCCCAGCCTTCCTCTGATTTTTCACTTGCGGAGACAGGCGTCGATACACTGCCACCGTATACTCGGCGAAGATCAGACGCAGCACCTATTCCATTGGCAGATCTGGATTATACCACTCCGCGAGCTCAGAGTCCTGTTGAGAGTCAGGGTAGTACGATCAGCAGTCCCCGGGGCAGTCTTGATCGTCATAGTCCGGATTCGCGGCTCACAGAGCGGATTCGTCGTGTTTCGGGGAGTATGTTGCCCAAGCGTCATCAGCGGCGGGAGCATGGAAAGAATATTGATGTGCCGGCTTCTCAGACGTAAGTTGTCCTACTTACTGTTGTTGGGCTTTGTCAATTGCTCATTGTTTCCATAGTTCGAACCAAACGAAGGGGCCTAGTAATACTTCGAAGACCAAGTCTCAGATTGTGCAGATTCCTGGCCGTCCTCAGTTTGCGGAGGGTTTACCTTTGTTTCCTATGCGCTCTAAGAAGGTATAAAAATGTTGAACGTGAGAGTATGAAATTGAATTTGTATATACACATCAAACAAATCCTGTATCTGCCATGAACCACAGTTGACGCCTTGCGAAAAGACAAAACACATATCCATGATTTTAAATCCCCTAACCTCAGAGCTTGACACTCTTGACCAGGTTCTTCTTGATACCTGTAAGCTCACCTCCGTAGCCACCACGGCCCTCGCCACCCTTGTAGATCTGCCGAACACTACCGAGCTTCTTCTTCTTCTCCTCGTACTTCTTGCGCTTCTTGACACGCGGGTTGCGCGCGTCCTTGCTCCGCTTCGCCATGAGACCCTTGTTCTTCTCGATCTGGTAGGTGATAGCCCGCTTGCCATCTGACCCGATAGTCTCCTGTACCTCAACATGACCGCCTTGGCGAGCCGCTTCCGCATGTGCGTCAGCGCGGGCCTTCTTGTCGTCTTTGCGTTGTTTGCCCCGTGCCGCAAGCATGTCGTAGTAATCGTCATCGTCAGTGCCGGATCCCTTGCCCTCACCGCGGAGTTCCTTTCTGACGCGGTTGTCTTCCTCGTCACTGTCTCCACCAAGCTCTTGGCCAATATCAGGGTTTTGGCGACCGCGCTTCTCGGCCTCGGCGTTCAAACGGGCTTGTCGGTCCTTCAGACGCTCGCGATAAGGAATATCGGCGTCACCACCTGCATCACGGCCAGCAGCATGACGCTTGTTAGCCTTCTGAGCCAGTTGAGAGGTGTAGAAGCGGAGAGAGCGCTTCTGCTTGAGCTTCTCCTCGGCTTCACGAGCGGTGAGAGCATCCTCGTCACCGAAATCGGAGTCATCATCCTTGGCGAGAGCCTTGGTCTTCTTAGTCTTGCGCTTCTGAGTAGGTTCTGTGACCAAATCATCCAGATCAGCTAGACCGGCCTCTGTCTCACGGAGTCGGTCCGCCCGAATGGCGTCAGCCTCAGCCTGTGCTGCCAAGGCTTTACGCTCGGCCTTGCTGAGATTTTGTGTCGACTTGACCCTCTTGGTCTCCTTGGAAATGGGTTTCTCGACCTTGATCGACTCAATCTTGCCTGGAGACTTCTTGACAACCTCGGTGATCTCCGAGACTTCAAGGTCCTTAACCTTCTCCCAGATTTTGCGGAATTTGACTAGAGAGCGCATGACAGGATGTTGTCGGAGCTCTGCTGGCGACATCGGGGAATGGCTCTTGGTACCGTCGGAGGAAGAAGCAAGGAGCAGGAAGTACATGTTGATTGTACCCAGATATGTTGACAAAGCACGCAATTTTACAACGGCCACGGGTGCGGGCTGGAGTTCATCTGCGGTCTCATCTGTAGATTTTGAAGCCTTTGCCGCCTGCTTTTGCAAAGTCTGGTAAGTTGATTGGAGGTCGACGTAATCTTTGGCCAAAGGCTCGAACTCGGGGTATCTCGATTTGAGAATCTTGAGCTTTTCGTCGCTGCTCATATCGTCGGTAATTTCCAGCTGTGGGAGTACTTCGGTAACAACTCCGGCGTTCTCTGCGTCATCCTCAGCACCCTTGCCGGATTCCGCCCATTCGGACTCGTCGAAACCAAAGTCTGCCTCGTCCATAGCCTCTAATTGCTTCTGTTGCAGTCGCTTTGCTTCTTGCTCTTCCTCGAGGGCATCGACTTCGGTCTCGATCTGGTCTGCATTGTAAAGGTCCTTCTTCGATGTACCCCATGCCGCAATTCCCTCCTCGTCTTCGTCGTCTTCCTGTGCATTCTTCGGCTCGCCCATGTCATCATATTCATCCTCGGAAACATCTTCGTCTTCAAGATCATCCTCGTCCTCGTCGAGTTCATCGTAGCCTAAGACCTCCTCCTCAGAATCTTGGAGTGCCTCCTCTGTTATAATAAGTTAGATTGACTCGTATTTTCAGATCGGATTTCAAATATTGACATACCATCTTGAGCAACTCTCCGCCGGCGCTTGGCCTCGGGGGCTTCATCCAGCAGAATTTGGTCGCGGCCCGCCTGGAACTCGTCTTCGGAATCGTCAAAGCGTTCTTCAATATCGAACTTGGTGCGCACGGGAACTTCGCCCTTTGAGGGACGGCCGCCAGCCTTTCTTTTCTTGCCCATGATTAAAAGCTTGTAAATATGTTCGTTGATCTGTTCAATCGATGGTCTCGACTGCGCGGACAAAATAATTTTTTGGGGCTGCTTTCACCGCCCGTGGTACACTACGCCCAGAATGGATATTTTGTGTGATTTGCACCTGCTGAAATACCAATACGGGTTCACTTACAGTGGACCCAGCATTGTGTATTGTATCGCGTTTTCTGGTAATATCCGGGCACCTTTCGTACACGCTCCTGTCTCGATATCCAAATCAGCAAAAACACCTGCGATAGGCAGTCACGCGCAATTGACCTCCTATTTCTTCCCTTTGGTTTTCTTTCCTTTCCATATGCCTCAGCTACCATCTCTTATTCCTTCATCTTATATATCCACATCAGTCCTTGGAGTATCCGTACTCGTCTGTTCTGTCATTGCCTATACGATTGCTAAGATGTTCGGGTTCAACCGCAAGAACGAGTTCGAGGTCGAGGGTCGTGTAAGTACAGAATTCCCCTTTTGTTCTCAGCTTCTTTACTGACTCTGTCATCCAGACTGTGATAATCACTGGTGGATCTGATGGCATGGGTCGAGCTGTTGCTGGCCAACTTGCTGGAAAGGGTGCACACGTCGTCGTCGTTGCTCGTACTGTCTCCAAGCTTGAACAGACCGTGGAAGAACTCAAGGTTCGATTCTTTTGTCCCCTTTATTCTTTTTCTTTATTTTATTTTATTTTATTTTATTTTTCTGCGTCATTGTTTCTAACTTTTCCTCCAGTCTAAGGCCTTGAATTCGCTAAAACAGCGATTCATGTACATTTCTGCCGATCTTACTGATGCCTCTGAATGCGATCGAGTGATTTCTGAGGTCACTGCTTGGAATGACGGCTCTGCCCCTGATGTTGTTTGGTGCTGTGCTGGCTACTGCCACCCTGGCTTCTTCGTTGATATTCCGATCGAGCTTCAGCGTCAACAGATGGACACAGTCTACTGGACTGCTGCAAACATGGCTCATGCTACTCTCCGAAACTGGCTGGCTCCTGTTCCTCCAAGTAACCAGATGCGAAACCCGCGTCGCCACCTCATCTTCACATGTTCGACTCTTGCATTCGTTCCCATCGCTGGCTACGGACCCTACTCTCCTGCCAAGGCTGCCATTCGCTCTTTGTCTGACACTCTCAGCCAAGAGATCGAGATGTACAACGGTGCTTACACTCAACGACACCGCAACACAGCCCCAGCTGCCGATGTCAAGATCCACACTGTTTTCCCCATGGGCATTCTGAGCCCAGGATTTGACAACGAGCAGAAGATAAAGCCCGAGCTGACCAAGAAGCTCGAGGAGTCCGACAAGCCCCAGACTCCCGAAGAGGTTGGACAGATCGCCATACAAGCTCTAGAACGTGGCGAGTACCTCATCACAACTATGTTTATCGGAAATGTCATGAAGGGTACCGCACTTGGACCCAGCCCTCGCAACAGCATTGTCGGGGATACCTTCCTCAGCTGGCTGAGCAACCTGGTTTTCCTTCAGGTCATTCCCGACCTTCGCAACAAGGCGTTCAACTGGGGAAAGACCAATGGTCTCCCCCAACAGTCTTGTGTCGAGTAATGGGATTACTCTCAATGTTGATAATTTGGTGACTGTATTATATACCCTTTTGCATTGCCCTTCCGGCTGTTCGTTCGTTTGGCCTGGTTGGCGTCCACCCGTTTGTACCCTGGTTCAATCGGGGTCTCTATATCAGTACTGGTTGAGCAATAATGCATTCTTTGTCATAATTTTATTTTTATTTTTCTAAAGGAATCAGTCTGCAATACTCCGTAGATGTCAAAATGCAGGGCCACCTGTAGAATGCGGGCGGCGGTGACGTAGTGCAGATCTCGGTTCCCTGCCACCCCAGTTCTCTTTCATTTCTTGCGACACCCCCCACCAACGAGCTTCAAAGAATGTCGTGTTGACAAAGGTCTGTGACTCGAAATGTATTTTTAACATATTCTTTCAGTCCAGTTCATGTCCTAAATCCCTCAAGGGTAGCCCAATTTTCCCTCCGCTTCGTGAAATTCGATCGGCATCCAAATCATCTACAACCACAAATTTTTACCTGGCATCTCTAAGAGCTATTGCCGCGATAATAATAACACAATGGACGCTCTATTCTCACTACCCATTATCTCCCTCCTCCTCGTTCCCACCATGTCGTCCTATGCGACTAGCCTCAACTTTATCTTCTTTTATGTGACGTGGTCGACCCTAGTGCTGTCGCATTCCCCGCTCCGCGTCGAGCTGGTCGGCTCAGCCGCAGTGCGCGCATTATTCTTCGTACTGCCTTCCCTTCTTTTCTTCTTGTTCGACATCCTCACGCCATCTGCATCTGTGATCGTGAAGGCGCAGGGTGAGGCCGGTCTGCCCAGCGGCAGGAAGAAGGGCAAGGTCCGCGTGCGGGATCTCAAAGTCGCAGCCTGGGCGCTTCTCAATGTGCTTCTTGGGACTGTCCTACAAGCTGCGGTCGAGACTCTGCTGGTCCAGGGTCTTGGTATTCGCAGTGCGGTTAAGGTGTCTATGAAGCTCCCCATGCCTTGGGAGATGGGCAAGGGCCTCATACTTGCCTTACTGATTCGCGAGGTAAGCAACCTTTTCTTCTTGATTACGAAATAACTTACTGACATCTTTCCTGCTTACTAGGTCTTGACTTATTATGTTCACCGCTACGTCTTGCACAATGCGCAATCCGTCTTCACTAGGTACTTGGCCCGGGCTCACCAGTCATGGTACCATAGTCTCAGGACACCGTTCCCTCTCACGGCGCACTACGACCATCCACTGGTTTACATCTTTGTTCGCTTCCTTCCTACGTATTTGCCGGCCTTGTTCCTTCGTTTCCACATGCTTACCTACCTGCTCTTCCTGTCGACTGTGTCCCTTGAGGAGACGTTTGCGTATTCTGGATACACTGTTATGCCTACCAGCTTTTTCTTGGGGGGTATGGCGCGTCGAACTGATGGACATTTACTTGAGGATGGTGAGGGCAATTTTGGACCTTGGGGTATCTTAGATTGGATCTTTGGAACAAGTATTGGGGACTCTATTGAGGATGATATTGTGGCAGGAGTGGATGAGCAGGAGGTTGAAAGGCAGGTTCGAAAGGCTATGGAGGCTTCGAAGAGGAAGATTAGGGAAGGTACTTTGCGGAGGAATACAAAGCCTCGGAGCTAGATAGACTAGACTAGACTAGACTGTTTGGTCCTTTTGGAATTTGGATTGAGATATGGATTCACCTGTTCATTGAATATTATCTAATGTCGGAGAATTTGGAACTTAAGCAGGCGGCTCTCACGATCCAAAGACGCTGATTCCAAGATCTGAAGATGAATATTCCAAGAAGTTTGACATGGGTGTTACCATTACGGGTGCAGGTGGTTGAGTGGTCTCGGTAATCTAGTTCGTTTAGTTCGGTTGCAGGTTGCGGAGATATATATTTTGGAGTCCCCGGATATCAATGATCAATTACGTCGTTATCGCACAATGGAGCCTCAATGTCCACTTTAAATATTATCGATCTGATCTGTGGCTTGTGTTTACTCCGTAATTCTACGATAAAATAGCCCTGGAGGGTTACAATGGAAATATCCATAAAAATAAAATGACCCAATTTTTGGATTGCCGTCTGTACCTGGGAATTGGAGATGTATGTCATACTGAACATGAAAGAGAATCCAGCGGGGCTGCTGGAGCGAGGTATTTTTTAATCTTTTTTTGTTTGAAGTCTTTCTTCACACCACGGCTCGTTTCCCCCATTCCCCGAAGAGAGAAGAGAAAGGAGGTCATGCTGAATCGGCCGCGCCGAGAGGGGAAAAATGGTTGAAACGAGGCAAACAACAGCCGGATATCCGAATTAAACGCAGAATCCTAGAAACCAGCGAAAGCATGTATAAAACGGATTCCACTTGGAGTTACATGAATCATAACCGCTCCCTCCGTGACGCAAAAGGGCGCCGATTTGCAATCGAGCCGCCCCTCGTTGAAAGATGAGTCCTCCTCAACTATCTACCGAACCCGCGGCCGCCGCATCGCACTTTTTTACCACTTCATCTCGTGGGGCTTGTCACCGTTGCGCAGGCTGAAGGTAGTGGCAAGGTAGCTGCCGAGGAAGTCCTCCTTCTTGATACCGGCAAGGATGGACTGGTCGATAGCCTTCTGGTCGGTGGCACGGGCACTGGCGACAACCTTCTTCTGTAAAGCGGAATCCACGTTAGTCTATGATCAGTTTCGGAATCTGGTTCGGAATAATTGGGTACGCACCTGGGCCTTCTCGCCCTGCTTGAAGAAAGCCTCCTCAGTCTTCTTCTCAGCGGCCTTCTCCTTGGTGAAGTAGCCGGGAGCGGAGACCTTCTCGACGGTCTTCTGGTCAACAGCGGAGACATCAACGCGCTTGGAGGTGGCGATGACGTAGCGGGCGTTGACACGGCGGAGGGGAACACCGTTGATCTTGAAGGGGCCGGTGACGAGGAGAACACCCTGCTCGAGGTGCTTGAGCAGGATGACACGCTTGCCGCGGAAGCGACCAGCGAGGAGGATCAGGACGGTACCGGGCTGGAGGGACTCGCGGACCTTAGCGGGACGCAGAGTCTTGCGAACCTATATGCGTACACATGTTAGAATATTGAACCTTGAAAAAAAAAATGTCGTGCAACCGAATGAATTCGGCATGAATGGCTTGAGTTGGTGTGGCGGAATGAATGCGAAAATGCGATATGCCTGGGAAGGAAGACTCAAAGAGACTTCACACTTGTGCGGGATTCTTTCCCTGTCTCATCAACAAATGCGTCGCTTTTTTGTCGTTGGAGACGATTCGACCGACTCGGGCACCATTATCGCATTCATCCCAGCCACCAATTCCTTGCTTGTATCCTCCGCGTTGTTCCTTTCGATTGCTTCGGTTGATTTGTGGTATACGGACCTTCTTGGGCTTCGACTCATCGTCCACGGGGTACCACTTCTGAGCCTGCTGGGCCGGGTGCGGCACAGTCCGCTGACCCTTTCCAAACTGCTTCGTCTGGCCAACAGTAGCGTCCGACATCGTGGCTGCTGGGACGGTGTAGGTGGTTGTCGGGTTGGTGGTTGGTGTTGGAGGTTGATGTGCGGACTTGCAAGTGGAGTCTGGTATGAGGGTTTGTGGGAAGCGCAAGCCCTACCTCACGTGATGCAGGGTTAGCCGAGTAGCATTTGGGGGAGCGTGATGAGTCATCTACCGCCAGGCACACGTGATCGGTAGAAGCGGGTCTCGGCTTCCAAGGTTTTAGTGGGGCTACGACTGCCCTAATATCGATGTGAGAGATCCACTACTCGCGGTCGACAGGTACGAGTGCTTTGTTCTGATGTGGGAATTGTGAAGAGTGGAATATCAAATATGCTCTTTCGTCAACTCACTTCGCCTGACACTGACCATGCTAAAATACAACACTATCACAAATCGATCTATGCCGTTGCTTCATCCCACTGAAGCTCCGGATAATCTGGAACAAGCCACCCACCCCGGTTTTCATTGGAATACCTTGCAACAAGCTGGGGTATATGAAGGAAACAAATTAACCACGCAATGACACGTATAAGTGCAACTCCCCATTCTGATTCAGGTAAACTATATCCCAGAAGGCGAGGGCTTATTTTCTGAATCTCGTCCACGAATGGACGCAATGTCTTGTCATACTCGAAGAGTGCTTGCGAAAGATTACTAGGGCTTCGGCAGATCTCACCGGCCAAAACATAGGCACCCACCAGAGAAGCACTAGTTCCCATCCCACTAAACGGTGAGGGACAGTGAGCGGCATCCCCAAGCAGCACCACACGGCCCTTGGACCATGTATTGGTTCGAACTTGAACGACTTCCTGACAGTACCAGTTCTGGGTGGTTTTCATGCCTTCTAGAAATCGATCAGTCTGCCATCCAGCGCCGTGAAATCGCTGAGTCCAGAACTCTTTTTGCTGTTCAACAGACGCTCTATGAATATTTGAGACCTCTGGAGCTGAATCCCTGAGTGTAAAGTAGACTTGGCTCTCGGTCGGATTATGCGTTCGGCGCATGATCATTCGACCACCTGAGCAGTTATAGGTTCTGCGGATATTGTTGTCTCCCTCAGCACGGGGAATGAACCAGTAGGCCATGTGAACACCAAATTTGAGGTATGGAATTGAACCCGGAGGCATAATCGCTTTGCGAATGCGAGATCCTTGTCCATCTGCACCAACGAGGATGTCGAATGTATCATATGATCCATCAGAGAAATAAGCGATTACTTCTTTCTCATCTTGTTCGAATCGTTCAACCGTCTGGCCGAAAATGTATTTCACGTTGTCTTTTGTAGCATCGTATAAGATACGAACGAGGTCACCGCGCATGATCTCATATTCTGATGTCAGGGACTGTGCACCCTTGCCGGTCTTGTTGGCCATGAAGGTTGCGTGGACCTTCCCTTCGGAATCCACAAAGGCCACGCCGTCTTCGTCGACTAGCTTGCTGCGTATGGCGTCTATGATACCCATCCGCTTGGCGATTTCAATGCCTTGCTCTCGTAGGTCTATTTGAGCACCCGTGGCTCTTAAGGCTGGAAAGCGTTCTACCACGACCACTTGATGACCGCCGCGGGCGAGCCAGAACGCTAGTGCTGGACCAGCACAGCCTCCACCGCATATGAGGATTTTGAGAGCCATAGGTTTTTGAACGTGGGAGATGGTGTAAATGTCCTAAATAAACGGATACGATCATCTCGGATGGGCACCGGTGCGTAATATATATATACAAGGTTTAGGCGGAGCCGGGTTTCTACGGGCATTCACGGTATTTTGCCCAAACCCCGAACCTAGAAGGTAGTATACAGGTGCACTGTAATCGCTCTGAAACTAGCCTCTGGCTGTGAAGGCTCTTAGTAGAAGTAATCACATTTCTTATGAGTTTATCGTATCGTTTGATACCCAGGACTATAATCTAACAGATCACTATCTAAATCATGACGTGACTTCCTGATCAGGCTGATAAGAGCTGATAACAACTTATGCCTTATTGCCTCATAATCAAGGCGGTGACAACGGCAGCCCACACGCCCACTCGGCGCAAGTCAGCTGCTCAACCACAAACATGAACTGACGTATCCTGAAGCTTCACTAGACCTTCACACTTCCTTCCAAAGACCACCTTTCATCCACCTGGTGTGGAACTCATCTAACAGACCAATCTTTCACAATTCCTGGTTTGCATAGCGACACTTCCATTATGTCGATGGCTCCCATCATCACCTTCAAAGCAGGTATCTGCGACCTGGATGTACGTGCTCTGGACCTCATCAATTAGACCTTACGCCATGACCTAAATGATTTAAATCTATCATGACAAAGCTTACCTTTGAATTTTAGAGCTCCACAACCCCTGCTACTGTGAAACCCAAGCCCACCCCCGGCTATATCTACCTCTATTCCGAAGATGACCTGGTGCACTTCTGCTGGCGGCCCCGCAGCTCGCCCATTGACGAGCCCGAAGTTGACTTGGTGATGATTCCTTCAGACGGAAGCTTTACTCCCTACAGAAAGGATGTTACAAATGGCCGAGTGTTCGTCTTGAAGTTCTCGTCTAGCTCCCAGCGGTACCTATTCTGGATGCAATCCCAGTCGCAGCACGAAGGTGGTGACGCCAGCTGGTTCAGCCCCCGCGATTTGAAGCTTGGAGAGATTGTCGATACTCTTTTGCAGGGCGAAGAGGTGGATGTGGAACAAGAGATCGCTAACCTACCCCAACGACCATCTGGCGGCGATGACGACGAGACCATGGAGGATGTGGAGGGAACAGACAACGATGCGGCCCATCACGGTGCAGGCAGTGGTGGAGCTGGTGCAGACGCGACTGGAGGGGATATTCGCGAGGAGGGCCAGGAGTCGCGTGAGGGTGGTGCCGATGGTGGACGAGCGTAGGTACATATCTCTACCCATCGCAATTAGAGCTTATGAAAGTCTGACATGTTTAATTTTTCACTTTCAGAGCAAACGATTCCGATCCATCTTTGGTTGTCCAGGACTTCTTGCGGTCTCTGGGTGGCCAGCGCCAGTCTCAATCCCAGGACCCCGAACGACCTTCTACAACTCTCCAGGACCTATTGCCACCTCCCACCACCCTGCCATTTATTGAAACCGCCGATGAATCTACTGCCGACCACCTTCTCAGCTTCTTGCCGCCTGCACTGCTTCTGCTGGCCCAGGGCAATGCCGAGGCCTCGGAAGCGGACACGGACCCCGAGTTGGCCCAGGCGGCTCTTCTTTCCCTTGACCTCACTCAGAAAAAAGACATTCTCCGCAAAGTGCTACGATCCCCCCCAGTTTACGCAGAGCTTAGCTAGCCTTACCGTGGCTCTCCGTGATGGTGGACTGCCTAGTATCAGTGAAGCCCTGCAGATTCCAGTGGCCAATGGAGGGTTCATGCGTCGAGGCGGTGTACCCCTAGGTGGGGGTGATGCAGTGGAGGCGTTTCTAGATGGCGTTCGGCAACATGTCAAGAAGGATGAATCGCAGATGGAGACGGATTGATATGAATATGCTCTGACACATCTCGTTTAAGCAAGAAAACGTTTGAAACCATATACTATTTTTGGTAGCAAGGAAACCCCACCAGGCACCAATTTTTTTTTCTAATTCTTGACTAAGGCCTCGTAATCACCTTAGATAGCGCGAGCCGTAAGGGGGGGAAAGCGTAATCTCCCGGAGGACCCCGGCAATGTCATGTTAATTGTGAGGAAACTCTTGAATGCAGGTACTTTCTCATAGGGCTGTGTAGGTTCGCTATGTAGGTACGGTAATACAAACCCATGGATCCTACAATTAATTAATATCTGTAACTGGAACTATGAGACAATCGGGCGGTGCAACGCCGATTCCTCAGCCACGGAAACGTTGTAATCTGCAAACCAGCCAATCACCATGAAGTGTTTTGGCGCTGTTCCCGTTTAGTGGGTTTGCGACCGGCAACTTTTTTGGTCTAAACACTTGTTCAGCTAAACCACCAGCTTGGCCCCAATTCAACTCTTGGCTCTAGCAATGCTCCGGGCCAAGTCGCTGGTGTGAACTGAACTTTCATTGATTGCTTCCTACCTACTACCCCATACCCCTCGAGTCCCCTGACGACTTCCCCTCTCAACCTAGCGCAGTTCGGCCACGTACAGCCTGCGATGTCTACAGTTCGATAATCTATACCCTTGCCTGACGATGGCGTCGAATAGTCGAAGCCCTGGCGAGAATGATAGCTCCAACCAGATCCCGCTCCAGGATCTGTCTCGATCTGAGATCAATGTCCCCGCAGATGGCCATAGCAGAGGCCGCGCCAGTAGTGTGGGGGGCGGTGTCTTTTCACGACGATCATTAATGGGGAGAGGGTCACGCAAGCAATACCAGAGCGTTGCAGAGGAGTCGCCGGTCGACTTGGGAAGTGCAAGCAGGAATCCATTCGAAGATTCACACGCGGACGAAGAGAATGATTTAGGTGCCCTCGCACAGGCCATGTCATTCGGCATCACATTTGACGCGCCGCGGCTATCATTATCGGACCCTTCAGCTAGGCATGGATTTAACGATGGTGCCTCCGACCTCGATAACGTGCCCTTGGATAATTATCACTCTCACGAACTTGACGATTACGCGCCCCGAGACGAAGCCGAAAATGACACTGCACGCTTGACTGATCCTCGTTTTCTCCAACCGATTAGTGGCGCCCCTGTATCCGAAGGCCGGCCAAGCAGTGATGTTGGCGGCCACTCTATGTACTCCGGTGATGGGTCACGTTTGGGTGATGACCTCCCCCATGTGGAGGACGGATTGAGCCGACGTCGCGGCAGTAGCGCTCGGTCTCGGTCTCTATCCCCATCGGCCTCTGGTGGGGCGCTGCAGCGGGCCAGTTCGATGGTGAAATCTATGTCACAGCGAGTGGTCAATTTAAGTAATGAACCAGAAGTTGTGCAACAGTCAATTGAGCGGGAAGAGTCCAATAAAAATTCAAGGCTGGAAGGGCCCCCAGTCCTCCCTGCAATGACGGATTTCGCCCATGATACCACCTCTGGACTACCGCCGAGAGAGAATCGGGCGTCGAACACGATGTGGAAACACCGAAACAATCCTTTCCGAGGCAGGTCGCTGGGCATCCTGGGGCCGAACAACCCCCTTCGACTCTGGCTTTGCGATATCCTTGTACATCCGTACATGGAACCTTTCATTCTGGTATTCATAGTCATTCAGACTATATTGCTGATCGTGGAGTCCTCACGATCAGTATTCAACCGACCTTTGGCGGTGCGATGGGGCAACACCCCGTTAGATTATGTCTTTTTTGCCATTTTCGTCATCTATACCCTTGAGATCGGGGCTAAGATATTGGTCTCTGGTTTCATATTCAACCCGAGGGAGTATAGCACTTTAAACCGAAATTTGGGAGTCAGGAAAGCGATAGCAGAGAAGGGCAAGAACCTCATTACTCCTCATCGGCAGACAACCAAGAAAAAAGTTTCGTTCTTACAAGCCGAACCTCAAGCCTCAATTTTGCGGACGTTCACTGGGATGAACGCACTGGATGCTGAAACCTATGACGACCCTCTTCAGAAACGCCGCGTCCGACTCGCCCACCGTGCATTCCTTCGTCACTCTTTCAACCGACTGGACTTTGTGGCAGTTGTCGCCTATTGGGTCTCCTTCTTTCTTTCACTACAGGGCCTGGAAGCAGCCCGTCAGCTTTATATCTTTCGCATGCTGAGTTGTCTTCGAATTTTGCGTCTCCTTCTCCTCACCAATGGTACCTCTGTAATTCTTCGAAGTCTTAAACGGGCTGCGCCTCTTCTTGTGCATGTTGCATTTCTCATTGGGTTCTTCTGGCTTCTGTTCGCCATTGTCGGCATACAGAGTTTCAAATCCAGTCTTCGGAGGACTTGTGTTTGGGTTGATCCTGAGGGCAAAGCAAATTTCACCTCGAATGACCCGTACGGCACAATTCAATTTTGTGGCGGGTATCTCAACAGCACAACAGGCGAGCGTATGCCTTGGCTAGAGGCCTCTGGTAATCGTCTCGCCAGTTCTACCGCCAAGGGCTATATGTGCCCCATGGGTTCCCTCTGCGTTGAAGGCACGAATCCCTACAATGGAACATTAAGTTTTGACAACATCTTTCAGTCACTGGAGGCGGTTTTTGTCATCATGAGTTCCAATACGTTCACTGATTTGCTTTACTACACCACCGACAGCGATTATCTTGCAGCAGCGCTGTTCTTTGCCTTTGGTCTCGTCATTCTGAGTTTATGGTTGGTGAACTTGCTCGTTGCAGTCATCACCCATTCTTTCCAAGTCATCCGAGAGGAAAGTAAACGCAGTGCTTTTGCGGTCCAAAAAATCGACAACGTTGAAAACGATGAAACCACGACTCGAAAAGTAAGCACGCTAAAACGATTTTACGACAAAACTGAATACTTTTGGGTTCTCATCATTGTCTATGATCTTATCATCCAAGCATTGACAAGTTCGACCATGGGAGAAGAACGAGCTCGCTTCATTTCAAATACAGAGTTGGTGGTCACGCTCATCTTTCTCCTTGAAATTCTTGCTCGATTTGCTTCGGATTGGCGTGTCTTCCATCGGAGGCGCCGGAATTGGTTTGACCTTCTTCTGGTTGTCGTCACTTGCGTCATTCAGATACCTCCTATAAAAAATTCAGGGCGTCCTTACACCGTTCTCACTCTCTTTCAAATTCTTCGGGTCTACCGAGTTGTGCTAGCAATCCCCGTTACCAGGAAGCTCATCATGGTTGTCTTCCGAAACACCGTTGGTTTGCTCAACCTGATATTCTTTCTTTTCTTGATGACTTTTCTCGCTTCTATCTTTGCAACCCAACTCTTTCGCAGCCAGATTCCTTCCGAGGACCCAACGGGAAGTTCCATCAGCATCACGTTCGCCGATATCTACAACTCATTCCTGGGTATGTACCAGATCTTGTCAAGCGAAAACTGGACAGACATTTTGTATAATGTCACCGCATATACAACTAGCTTCAATACCGCATGGATTTCCGCCTCGTTTGTTATCTTGTGGTTCATTGTGGCAAATTTTATCATCTTGAATATGTTCATTGCGGTCATTCAAGAGAGCTTCGATGTATCAGAGGATGAGAAGCGTCTTCAACAGGTTCGCGCATTTCTGGAACAGAAGCACATCGGCCAAGCTACTCAAGGAAACCTTGCACTTTCAAAGATCCTTCGCCTGGGCCGTGATTCGGGTCGCTACAAGGACCCACTTGATCATGGACCTGCTGCTTTGGAGATGTTGCTGAAGGATGCTGTTGTCCGTGAATTCCTTGATGAAGAAAGGGGGGAGGGGGCTGGAGGAGGAGGAGAACCGACACGGAGAAGAGGCGATTCCGGATAGTGCGGCTGCAGAGACTACTGACCCTGGATTCTTTTCACAGGCCTTGGCCAAGGCAAATGCTCTCATCATGGGCCGGGAACCAAACCCATTCTACTCCAAGCTCAAGTTTTCACGGGCCTACGAAGAATTAGATCCTAGAACCATGGCCAGAGAAGTGGTGTCAGCGGCTGAGGCGAGGAAACGAGCACAGCGAGAGTATCTCATCAAACATCCAAAGTATAACAAATCGCTTTACATGTTTGGGCCGCACCACCCAATCCGAAAGCTGTGTCAGCGGATCGTTGGGCCTGGCCGTGGTAACCAACGGGTTGAAGGCGTGGATCCATATAAGCCAGTGTGGTTTACGTTCTCAGCTATCATTTATGCTGCAATTGTGGCTATGGTCGTTCTTGCATGCATCACGACTCCATTGTATCAGAGGCAATATTTCCGAACCGACCGCAACTGGTTTGTTTACACTGATATGGGATTTGCAGTCATCTTCACCATTGAGGCAACCATCAAGGTGATAGCCGACGGCTTCTTCTGGACACCCAATGCATACTTCCGCAGCTCTTGGGGTTTCATCGATGGAATTGTGCTGGTCACTCTGTGGGTCAACGTTGGCAGCTCCCTCTATAAGGACTTCAGTATCTCCAGACCTATCGGTGCTTTCAAAGCATTGAGGGCTCTGCGTTTGCTGAATGTCAGTGACAGTGCGAAGGACACTTTCCACTCTGTCATCATTTTAGGAGGAATGAAGATCATTGCCGCGGCGGCGGTTTCCTTGAGTTTCTTAATCCCCTTCGCCATTTATGCCGTCAACTTGTTCAATGGACAGTTGTTGTCCTGCAACGATGGCGACTTCTCGGGCAACCTGACTTATTGTGTCAATGAGTATTATAGCTCGCCCTACAATTGGGATGTCATTGGTCCCCGAACCGTGACTAACACCTATTACGACTTTGACAATTTTGGGGACTCTCTTTTCATTCTCTTCCAAATTGTGTCCCAGGAAGGTTGGATCGATGTCCAGGACAGTGTGATGAGCATTGTCGGGCCTGGTCTACAGCCGCAGGATAACGTTGCTCCCGCTAATGGCTTCTTCTTTGTCGTCTTCAACTTGCTTGGAGCCGTGTTTGTCTTGACGCTGTTTGTATCTGTCTTCATGCGCAACTACACAGAACAGACTGGGGTTGCCTTCTTGACTGCTGAACAACGATCCTGGTTGGAATTGCGAAAACTTCTTCGGCAGATTTCGCCGTCCAAACGGTCTCTTAATGAAAAGAGTGCACATTGGCAGCAATGGTGTTACCGAATCGCAGTCAAGAAACACGGTAGATGGGCACGTTTCGTGACTTTCACCCTCTGTATACATTTGGTTCTTTTGGTGCTGGAGTTCTACCCGGAGCCTGAGATGTGGGAATTAGCTCGTTGTAAGTTCTAACTTTACGTTCGTCAGACGTGAGGTCTTTGCTAATTTCATCCAGCCATCTTGTTTTTCATCTTCATGTTTGTTTACGTAGCAAATGTCGTCATCCGATTCGTGGGCCTTGGGTGGCACCGCTTCAGTCGAAGTTCATGGGACCTATACTCCCTCCTGGTTGTACCTGGTGCATGGGTCACGACTATCTTGCATATCGCATATTCGACACAAGTTGTCCTCGAGTTGAACAAACTGTTCCTTGTCGCGATTGCTCTACTTCTCATTCCACGAAACAATCAGCTGGACCAGCTGTTCAAGACTGCCGCAGCTAGTCTGCCAGTCATCAGCAATCTTCTTGCCACCTGGTTCGTGCTATTTTTAGTGTTCGGTATCGCCATGAACCAAGCCTTCGGTCTCACGAAATTCGGAAGCCAGGGGACCCATAATCTCAACTTCCGTGACGTTCCCAAATCCCTCATCCTACTCTTTCGATCCAGCAGTGGAGAGGGATGGAACGAAGTCATGGAGGATTTTGCCACGATGGAACCCCCTTTCTGTACATATAATTCCGACTTCCTTGATGATGACTGCGGCAGTGCCGGCTGGGCTCGGAGTCTGTTTATTGCATGGAACATCATCAGCATGTACATCTTCGTCTCGCTGTTTGTCTCGCTTATCTTCGAAAGTTTCTCATACGTCTACCAACGCAGCAGCGGGCTATATGCGGTGAGTCGTGAAGAAATTCGCCGCTTCAAACATGCCTGGGCGACGTACGATCCGGATGGGACCGGTTTCATCTCTAAAGAGCAGTTCCCCCGGTTACTTGGGGAACTCTCCGGGATCTTTTCGATGCGGATCTATGACGGAGAATTCACTGTTGGTGCCATTCTAGATCAATGTCGAACCAACGCGCGGGACTCGGTTATCTCTTTCCATTCATCCCTGCATACGCGCTCGCAAGAGTCCTTGAATCCCATGATGCAATCTCGCGGGGAAGATATCGTGGACGAGGTCAATCTGAAAGAACTCAATCGCATTCTCAATCGCATCCCGGTGAATACGATTCGAGAGCGGCGGCAGCGGCTCAATATCTTCTACGAAGAAGTTCTAGTGTCGGCAGACCCCGATCGTGGCATCTCCTTCCACCAGTGCCTGATGATTCTCGCCCATTATAACGTCATCAGCGATAGCAAGAGTCTACGCCTAGAGGAATTCCTTCGTCGCCGCGCACGCCTCCAGCGCGTGGAAGAAGCCGTCCGCCGCAACACCGTGATTGGTTTCTTCGACACTCTCTACTGGTCCCGCCAATTCCGCCGGGCTATCGACCGCAAGAAGAATGCGCGCATGACCGCCGTTCCTCAATTCACGGTACCGGAGATCTATGTCGATGACCCAGTGGACGATTCCGAAGAGCACGAGGAACCCGCCCCCGGCACGATGACGCCACAGACCCAGCCCGACCTCGAAGGAGCCTTTGCACCAATGCTCTCACCTTCCTCTACCTTGCATCGCCGCGCCGAATCCAGCCCCACGGCTCACCGGCATGACCTCCCTCGGCTGGACACTACCATGGCCGGACGATCATCGGGTGCTAGCACCCCGACGGACTGGGCCAGTATCAGTCCGTCGCGCACACCGCGTCATATGTATGGCGATCGGGCGTCATTCGACTCTGGTGAACGTCGCGACTCGGCTTCGGGCGCTGACCATTCCCGACAGAATAGCGCTATGAGTGTGCAGGATGTGATGAACTCGCTGGATAACTCCGCCTGGGGCGAAAGTATTCGGCGAAGCTTCACACAGCGGCGATCGGGTGAGGGACGATCAAGCGAGCGCTCCAATCGGTCTACCCAATCTACCGAGAAGGGTTCACCCACCTAATGCATGATGTTGATGTCTCTATGAGAGACGAGTAGGAACCCAACAGGTGGAAGAATCTATCTGTTTCTTTTCAATCATTACCTGAACATTCTTCTACGTGCTTATTTCCCCCTCTTTTCCTTTTCTCTTTGGGTTTCGTGATTGTGGAGTTTCCTGTTTTGATTTTGCATCCATTTTTGCTGTACAATACCCTCAGTCCTGGCATCCTGGAAGCATCTTGCATAGCAGCGGCGTGAGATTCTACCTCCTTATTTTTTTATGGGTTCTTTTTCTCCTTTATTGATCTCCTATTCCCAATAGAATGTGGCGTGTACATCCATGATAGAAACGTTTTCAATATCGGGTGGCTGAAGTGGGTCCGAACTATGGACTATTGGATGTATAGCCGGAATCAGGATGAGGCTGGAACGTCAGGGATGGAGAAATACAAATTTATCATAATGATTGTTAAGTATGTTAAGTATATGTTAATAGATGTGTGTGCATCGATGTTCTCGGAAGATCAACAGACGAAAACAGCAATCAGGCACAATAGCATTGATCCGGATGCGGCCACCGCATCCGATATTATTTGTCTCAGACTCCCTACTTCTCATCCTTGCAGTACAATGATATTTCATAACCCAAATCTCATCCTAAATTCTTCTTCACTTATTACTTATTACTTACTCACACTCACAACATAACATGTCCACCCACCCGCGCTGATTCCACCCGCATTCCACATCACCAAATCCAAAGATAAAACCAACAACAAAAACATCAACAAAATGAACCAATTCCCAACTCCATTCTCTCCAATTCAAATCACCCGTCCGACAAGCGAAACCTCAAGCCCACCCAGCTCAAGAACAACCTCCCCACCCAGCTCGCCAAACTCCACATTCCGACGAGCGCGAACAACAAGCAACCTTACACCACACCACCTTTTCAACCTCTCGTTTCAACCACACCAATCAACGCAAAGCCAGGATCAGCACCAAAATGTATCTACTGACCACCACGCAGTCAGCATTTTGCCCTGCGCTGTACTCCGTGGCCGCTCATCACTTATGGTCGTGAGAAGACGTCCGTCTGCTGTTGATATGGCGCTTAGCGAGGAGCGGTCGAGGTGCGATGGGGATGCTATTGAGAGGAAGGGATTGGACCTTATGGAGCCACGGCCTGTTGAGATGGAGATGGAGAGGGAGAAGATGACTATGACTGTGAATATGGGCACGGGTATGACTATGGGAATAGGAATGGGCGCGAATGCGGCTGGAAACGGCAATTCGACTATGGGGGATCGGCGCGGGAGTATCTTGCGGCCACAGCAGTCGCCGCGATTTGTTATGGGGGGGATTTTTGAGGTGATGGAGGGTCTGGCTTGATTGTCTGCGGGAGTTTCTTGTTTCGGTTTCTTTTTGTGATCTAAGTGTATAGTTGGGGGCGTTGGGAATACCCATTTTGACCGTTTCTTTTTCTTGGTGGTTTTGGTGGGTTATAGACATATAACCACGGTTTGTCAGTGATAAAATCATCTCCATTTCCGTGCTCCATAATATACATAAAAATTATGACAGGGGTATCATAAGGTTCGTTGCCAAGTCAATTGCGCCGTAGATGCAAAATGCAAGAAATTAATACTATGTGAATATGCCAGAACAGAAGAATCTCCAAGAGCATAGGCACAGCCTTATCTACTCCGATTCTTGCCGAGGCTTTTTTTGGCCGTGGCCTTGGCATTAGGGCTGGCCTTCATGCCCGGACCCTGCTTACGCGCATTAGGCCATAGCTGGCCACGGCAGTTGTCTTCGCCGCAAAGACAATTAACGGCATCTGGGTCGATCTTCTCTTTATCTTCATCGTCCCAGAAGGGATTGTAGTCGAAGGTCAACTCGGTGCCGGGGGGGATATCACATAGAGCGAAGAAGGCCAGATGGTAGAGGTTATCATCGCCAGGCTCAGTGGTGGATACGGGGATGATCTTGCAATTCGGGTTGCAAGAGTGATTGACGAAACGGGTGGGAGAGCCGAATTTCTGACCATCGACGACGTAGAACTTTTGATCAGGCTCTGAGTCTTCGTCCTCATCCTCGTCTTGCTCTTCCTGCTTCCAGTCAAGAATAAAGAGGTAAGATTGGCCCATTTGATTCACGAGTTCGCGGGCATCAGCGGCCTCTTGCGTGAGGACTTCGCCGAGGTACCGGTCGATGAACTGACCGGCGATGATGGGGTCTGGAGAACGAAGACCTAAAGTCAGCGGGTTAGAGGGATCTGCAATAAAGGAGATGGGGGGAGGGGTTTACGTACCACAACCTCGAGGTCCTGTATCAAAGATCTCGAATCGGACCTGACGACCGCGCTGGACGACTGTGTTCCAACAGCCGCCTTCGAGGCCCTTGCAACTGCACAGCGAACAGCACTCGGCGATTTTTGAACGACGCTTCAAGAAGTCGGGGTGGAGGACAAACGTTCCGTTCTCCAGGGGGCGGTATGTGGAGATCTTTTGGTTGGATTCAACCTCTTCAAAGAGACAGTCACATGTCGTAAGATCACAAGGGCCAGAGCCGGAGCAATTGCATCCATAATGGAAGCCTTCCGGGACACGCGTCACGCCGTCAAGAAGAATGTAGTCATTCACAAAGCCAAAAGTGGTAGAAAGCATCGCAAGTCTTTCATCATTAATGCTAAATGTGACTGGCGGCCCGTCGATATCCCGCAGCCTTTTCTCGAGGTTAGCCCGCAAGAAGGCTACCGGGTCAGGCTGAGAGATTGACGGAGCGGACTCAGAAGAGGTGTAGAAAGAGATGATGCTCCGATCGACTTTCTCGCGTGTGGGATAGGCCCGTTTCAGGGCCTTTTGTTTCAGCTTGGTAGCAATTGGATAGTACTTCTCAGATACCCCCTTATACTCTTCTTTGCCGGAGACAGGGAACTTGAGTATTTCCTTTGTCCGTTTAGCGGACGACGGGATGACAATCAGTGGCTTTGCGCTGTTTGCCGTGTTTGGTGTGGATGGCCTATCAACCTTTCCGTTTGTCTCTGACATGGACGGTTGCAGGCTTGCCCTGCTCGACGCCGGCGATGCGCTCGCTTTGGCGTGTGCATTCGACTCTTTTGACTGAGACGGCCGGAAACTTGACTTTCTCGAAGTGGATCGGCTGGCCTCCACCTTTGGCCGAACCACTGTCAATGCGTGCGCGCCATGAGTGCCAACATCGGTTTCAATTGAGTTGGTCGGGATATTAGAGCCTGAAAGCTTGCGCTTGTGGGGACCGGACGAGGACCCCAGTTGATTGTGAGTCAACGTAGACACGACCGCCACGTTATTGCCCTTGGCCTGGAGTAGTAAATGCCGGAGGTTAGTGTTTTTTGGTCGCCGTCTCATTGATTGATATGTTTGTGATAATGGTGCATGATAGGTCAGTTTACCCCGATTGCTGCAATGCAAATCGAGGACGGGTATCGGAGATGTAAAGATCCAATCAAATCTCCAGACATAAGACAAGGGGGATTTGGGGCCAAAATCAGATCCGAGAATGTGGAATGAATGGGAAGAAGGTGCTTCGTAGATATACACCGCGCTAACCTCTTTGGGAAAGAGAACGAAGGGTATATATCTCGTAGGAATAAGCCTCATAACATGCCAACACCGAAAACTCACCTCGGAATCTTCCTCACTATCGCCAGTTAGGTCGATAATTCCATCCATCACCTTTCTGAAGGCGCCCTCGGCGGTGGCGGCAAACGGCATCACTACCACCAGCTACGCGCTAGGCCAGCGATGGTGGCGTTTAGGACGAGGAACGTGTCTTTAGAGACACATCGGGGTGAAAAAGCAAAGCGTAGACTAGAATAAACAAAAAAGTGGAAAAAATAAAAGGAAAAGCGTGATTGGGGGGGAGAAAAGATCTTTAAATGAATTTAATGAAAGGTTGCCAGTCGATGCGAAAGTGGGAATAACATCAAAAAATTCTTAATAAGGTCCACGGGTAGAGGTGGACCAAAGTGCGGGAAAACGGGGGAAATAACGCAACTGGGCTGCTGGTGCACGGGAGAGGAAGATCCTTAAAGAAAGATGGACGGCGTTCAGGACGATGAAAGGGGCCCCGATAGCTGGTCCAAGCTTCCCTCTCTTAGTCAGCATATTTATATATCTCGCTTAATAGTTGCTTGATTTCTTCTTTATAAGCTATTTATGTTTCAGTTTAGTGGTGTCCAAGGGTCAATGAATCGAACAAACAAAGAAGTCGGGCACTAAGTGGGTCGACATGTGACGGGTTCTCGCAGTAGTGTCGGGGCTCAAAGGTATGTATTCCGGCATGAGTACATGAATGGCTGGAAATAACGGTGTGATAAACGTTTAGAAACCGGCACATTCGGGCGATTAATGGCCTTTATCAAAGCGCGCGTTAAAAGTGAAAGTTTATGACTATCGCCGCCTCAGCGTTGCTTGAGTGCTATTTTGGCTTCCCCTCTGTTCTTGGTGAAAACTGAGGGCTAGGATACATCATTTCAGGCTATGCTTAGGTGTATAAGTCAACATTTTCCCGAGATCTGTAATCAAAGAAGTGTGATAGCGCATTGCCGCTTGCCGCTTTGTCTACCATTCTGTGATGGATTGGTGGTTTCTGATTGGCTCGCAATGGTTCTATGAACCTTGTGACTAAGCAGTATACCATCCATCTATTTAACTATTGAAAAATCTTATAGTCATTTGACTCATTTCGATGATAAAGCGAAAAAGTTACTTAATTATAATTTACATCTATATTTTACAAGAGTCAAATTCAAGTACTTTTGCAGGCGAGCTGCAGACAGTTCTAAATAACTATCGAATCAGATGAGGCTGTATTAGCTAATCACTGATAAGCATTGATAACTAGCTAACGATAAGCCTTCTACGTAGAGGACCGGTGAATGATGACCTAGAAAACTTCGTCAACAACAGATAATTTTCATTTATTCTTTAGTAAGTACTATTGTAATCTTCTACAATATCCATTTAAATAATTATTTCTCACAAAATAGATAAGAATCCATTTATTAAAATCATCACGTGATAACGAGTGGTCTGGGATAAGAAATACTGGAAGAGGGGAGCAAGGAGTTGTAGGGGGGAATGGGCCCCAACCACGGGCGCTACCGACCGGGACCGACCCTAATGTTGCGGGCTGGTCGCACCCACCGGGGCCCGGACAAAACACATCTTTAACTGGAACGCCGCCGCCAGGTCCTCCAACAAGATTCGAATATTCGCTTGACCGTTTCTCAGATTGGCATTTAGGTTGTGCAGGTAATCGGGCGCACCCAAAGTCCCTGACACTCGCGTTATTCCTTCGTTGTAATCATTTATGGTGATCCGTAGCGGTGGTCCCTAGGGCTCGCGATTCGGGAGCGGCGAGCCCTCCCTCAGAAGTGCCTCGAAGACATTGAGATTTGAATTTATCATACTACTTAGCCTATGAGAAAACCTAAGTTCTTTCAACGCCTAGGGCTTATAACAGACGCTCTATCCTCAGATATAGGGGCAAATAAAGGGGCCCAATGTACATGACACTACTTGATTCGCGATATTTCTGCTCGAGCCCTGCAAGGTGTGAAGCGCGACCTAGCGCGGCGAACCACCGCTAGGGACCACCGCTGCATCACAAGGTAACCAGATCGCCATTAGTGACTATCGCGAGGGAATACAAGAGTCATTAATCATCCCTCGTCTTCTCTCATGTTTATCTTCTGTCATCACTCATACTCATTCTCGCCTGGCATTTTCTCGCTAACATTTTTCTTACGCCGACCTTTTGGCTTCCTGCATTAATGTTTTTGGGTTCAGACCATCGCCAAATCTGCTTCAAGGGGCCACGATGATCCAATAAGAGGCGTAAGATCATTGTTCTCATAGATTAAAATCGTGGAGTACCAGACGCAGCTTCGTACCGGAGACTTTGTGAGATGCGAAATGCTACGAGATCACTCCATATCCTCGATGAGGTGTTTCAAAAATCCTCTAAATCAAGCCCTATTCTATGCAGACACAAGAATATCCCCAGAATTGCGACATCAGCGGATCCATGGGAGGGTGCCTCCTCAATTTCGGAATCTGCAAAAGCAATCGGGTTGAATTGAAACGCCGAAGAAGGAAATTGAGTTCCTGGGCAAACCCAACCCAGTCATTGGAAGATAATGTTGTCATGCAAATCCACGGAGAATTTGGAGAAACCATCTTGGAATTACAAGCCCGGTTCATTAGACATTTGGGAGTGGACTTGTAGTTCGAGGGACTTTCTCAGTATATGCTGATCAGTTTAATGGCTTTCCACCTCGATTGATTCCAAACAACGACAATTGCAACAATGAATTTGGTCCCAGGTTCTACACCACAATATCCCCACCAGATGCATTAGGAGATACGAGAAACCCATGGGTTATTTTGGTTTCAAGGATGCTGATACCCAGATCATGGAATTTACAATTGGAGGGCGCGATTGAAGGCGACAACCTTGTCCTGGGCAGGGGGGACTGCATTGAATATACAAGATCGGATTCCAAATGACCGGCCAAGCCCTTGTTCTCCAGGGGGCAGTATCCACTGACGAGAAGTAAGTGGCGAATACACCCGAGTTGGGGGCACAAGCTTAGCCGCTCTATTGGCCTTTCACTATTTTCATTCTTGGATGTTGACTTTTCTGTTAATATCCCTAGCTGACTATTTTGAATGAAACATCGTCGCTTGTCAAGCCTAAGACTCCCTGATTATACGCTCACAAACCATGCTTAACTACGCATTTACGAAATCCGAGAATGTGTTATCTCTACATAGCCAAACCCAATATAATAAACAATAGCAGTTTTATAGACGTAAGAGACTCGTAGACTCAACAAAGGCTATACAACGCCAAATCCCTGCCTCGGCGCTAAAAGAGAACTGCAGAGATGCAAATCAGAAGCCAGGAATGTCTTCATTAATGTACAAGAAGACGCACTTTTCTAGAACGACAGTGGGACACAGGTAGGATAAGCCCTAGGTAGATGCAACCGGAATGGTAGGCTAAGAACGAGCTGAGTAGACCAGGGAAAAAGACAAGGCCCTGGAATGCAAGGATAAAAGACTGAAACGCTCATGCGAGGTCGTTGATCAATGTACCTGTACCTGTACTTGTACTTAGTGGGGAACGTGAGATGAAAAGAATAACAAATATGTGCCATCTAGGCAAGGCTTCTATGTTCCCCAAGCCAATATGCATGGTGTTAAATAGATATCTAGCCCATCGGCTGAATCAAAGTC
Organism: Penicillium longicatenatum; assembly: GCF_028827895.1. Taxonomy (NCBI): domain Eukaryota; kingdom Fungi; phylum Ascomycota; class Eurotiomycetes; order Eurotiales; family Aspergillaceae; genus Penicillium; species Penicillium longicatenatum. The sequence continues at coordinate 3,991,160 of NW_026643119.1, read as the reverse complement.
GCAAAGCATCAAGAATCTTCTTCGCCATCTCTCTGTATTGCCACATACCACCGGAGACCTTCTTGAACTGGATACCGTGTAGGGAGAACAGAGGCACCTTCACAATGAGAATCTCAAAGCGGAGCACCAAGTTCTCGCCAGTGTCGCTTTGGACGCGGGTGGTGGTCTCTCCAACTACCCGCTCGCCCATCGTGCCGCTCTGCTGGGTATCGCGGACAACGTATTCATCCGACGCATCGGAGTTCGAAACGAAACTACGATCGGGTTGTGTCTGGGGCCGACGGTGTAATTTGTTAGAGCCTGAACGGCTCTCATCGCGGCTATCGTCGTGGCTAAGAAGCCCACCGAAGCTGATGCGGCGGCGGTGTGAGACCTGGCCCTGGCGGTCTGGACTAGGAGGGCTGACGTCGACCACCTTTTCGAGGTCGATGCTAGGGGCGTGTCGACAGCTGAAGCCACCCTTGATCTCAACGTAGTCCACAGCCAGCTGTTTCAGAACGCGGATGATATCAGCCCGGATGACGGGCAAAGGCTTGCTGCTTGTGGTCGACACACTGAAGAGACCCTTCAAGAAAACAGGCTTAGAGAGGTCTTCGCCTTCATTTGCACTTTCCAACGCGGTGCCTGCACCGGTGATATCCTCATCTGTCTCCTCGGGCACGTTGGCCTCGAGAGCAGCCTCCCGCCGAGCACGTCGGGCTTGAATGCTTTCACGGCGGGCATGTCCCAAAGACATGGTACGTGCAGTATGTGTGCGGCTGCCGGACTTCACAGAGGCGGCTTGATCCTTCTGGTTGTTGGGACTAACTTGGTCCGAGCCACTTGTCGAGGGAGGCTGACGTTCAACGTCCAAAGTATCAGATTCGCCCCTCCGAGCAGCTCTTCGAGGTCGGTAATCGGCGGAGTTAACGCTGGTGGACCGTCCCAAAAACTTGTTAGGCTGCGAAGTTTGGTCGCCCGAGCCCGAGCCCGGTGCTGTGAGCAAGTCTCGGTGTTGAGGCTGGCTTCCCGCAGAGGGTAGAGGGGGCTCTGGCTCAGGGCGTCGAGTCCTTCGCACACTAAAGCCACGGTGCAATGGGGACGCGGAATCGACAGGTGGTTGCACATTGAGCGTCGGGGTATTGGGGGTGCTGATACGCTCCCGTTCGACATCCCGACTGCGCTCTTTGGTTTTGCGGGTGCTGAAACGTCGCAAAATACCAGCAGCGGCGCTCTCTTTCTTGGCAGGTGTGTCCGGGGTTGCGTGTCCAGACGGTGAGGAAGTATGGAGATTTTTCATACCCTCCACAACTTCCTCCTCGCCATGGGTCCTGGCTCGAGGGCGAGACCGTCGACCGGTGTCCTTTTCGCCTGGAACTGAGTATTGGTTGGTGTGGGCAGCCTCTGGGGGTGCTAACTCGGGCATGCCAGCATCGACCGGAGTCGGACGAATGCTAATAGCACCAGGGCGACTCTCCAATCTTTCTCGGTCAAGTTTCTCCTTGACAAGATGGTAAACAGACACAAACGGGCTATAAGCGTTCAGAGGATCATTCCCTAACTGAATTGCCTCAGCGGAAGGTGCTGATAGAGTATCACGGCTAGCAGCGGAGTTGCGTCGCTTATAGAAGTCGAAGACGCCGCGCTTTCGCTCCGCTTGGCTATTCACTGGGTGTTCCCGATAATTGAGTCGTACAGCGTGTTGGTATTCCTCTGATTCCAACACCTTTGTTAACTGGGATGTGATATAATCCGGCGAACCGAAATCGAAGCCTGTCATTTTTTCGATGACTTCCTGATCCAAGGGAAGCTGAATCGGCTCTCGCTGGGGGAGATAATTTTCGGGAGGTGCATTAAAGCCCTTGTTCATCCATGGGTGGCTCATAATTTCGGCCAAGCTAGCGCGCTGCTTGGGGTCGGTCACAAGCATACGAGAGATGATGTGTCGGCATTCTGTGAGAGGTCAGTAACTGATTCCCGGGAATCTCGTATAGGGAAACGCATACCAGTTGTTAGGCCAGGTGGGTATTCCACAACACCCTTCTTAATTTTTGCATGGAGCTGAGGCATGCTCTGGTCATCAAAAGGCACCTTGCCACAAACCAGAACGTAGAGAACAATGCCAAAACTCCAGACATCGACTTCGGGCCCGGTGTATTGTCTTGCTTGGAGCAGCTCTGGAGCAGCAAAATAAAGACTACCACAGAAAGTCTTCAGGAGACTTCGGGGAGAGAAGAGATTGCTGAGACCAAAGTCGATAATTTTGATATCACCAGTCTTGCTGATCAGGATATTCTCGATCTTCAGATCCCGGTGGACGATGCTGTTGCGATGACAGTAATCTAAAGCACTGGCGATCTGACGAGCAAACTTGCGGGCTTGTTTCTCCTTCAACTTTCCATGCGAGATAATATAATCTAGCATTTGACCTCCGTTGACATACTCAAAGAGCATATACCAGTGATATGTTGTACGCACCACATCTCGCATTCCGCAGATGTATGGGTGGCTGACAAGACTCACAATAGCAGCCTCTCGAGCGGTTCTGATTTCTTTTGATCGGTCTGCTCTCTCCGTTTCTCGACCGTTGCGATGCTCCTCGGTTGAAAGTCTGGGGACGATCTTGACAGCAACCTGGAACGTGGCATTGTTAGAACGATCTTGCTTAATAGCAGATATGAATCCCGACTAGGATTGAAGGGAAAAAACGTACCTGTTCACCGGTTTCCATATTCTTTGCGAGCTTTACTTTTCCCATGCTGCCCGCACCAATCGTCTTCCCCAGGGCCCATTGGCCCGTTGGTGTAGTGATCGTCGTCCGACGCCGCGGCTGTGTGGGGGCGGTTGGGGCGGTCGCATTCTGCGAGGAATCAGTTGCGCGGTCTGCAGGAGCGGTGCCTGTCATATCAACGCTATCTCGTTGATGACCCTGAGTGGAGGAAGTGCGCTGGTGTCGTCGGGTGGACTCGGTACGAGTTGCCGTGACCGGGCGCTCTTGCGAGCGCTCGGAGGAAGGTTCACGGCGAGATGGCATCTTGTGGACATTGGATGCCTCAAAATCCCGGCGGGCGACGCTGTCTAGCGCAGCGTGGTTTGTCGGTGGACGGCGGTCATACGAGGGGGGTTTTAGAGTGTGAGTATTGTGTCTGTGGAGGGGGCTGGGACGTGTTTGACGATCGGACCGCCACGCTTCGAGTCCGATGGGGCAAATCAGAAGGCGCCCAATGGGCGGGGCGAGAGGAAGTGGATTGACTGCGAACCACCGTAGGCGACTTCGAGGCAGGCGCCGGTGCCGACATAACGACTAGGACGGGTCTGGGTTGGGATAGATGAAGTTGGAGCGGTCAAAGGGCGCGAGCGGGGAGAGGCTGACGAACGGTACGAGCCCCACGGGCTGGTGCATCCACCCGTTGGAGGAAACAAGAGTGAAAGGAGAGAACTCGAGAAACCCAATAATCAAGGGGGAGAAAGATGACAGAAGTGATGGAGGAGGGGAAGAAGGAAAGAGGTGTAGGTTTGACAGGGGTCAGACTCTCACGCCCAAAGCCCAAAGCCCTGTAATCGGACCGCTAGAACTCATCTAATTTTCTATTTGAATTCGAGCTGGGTGTGACCTGGGATTCGATTGTTGCACCGTTTCTATCTCCCCTGACATTTGGTCCCTCTGGCCCCTTGGGTACACTTCTACGCCCCATGACGTTGCGTTCCCGGTTCCATCAGGCACTGAGTTTAGTGGAGATCTAGACCTGAGGTATATGGCAAAGCAGGGTTTTCATCACCATGTTAGGTAATATGGTCCTTATTCAAGATAGAGCTTGAGAGACCTCTTCTGTGTACTTTTTCTATATACGGAGTAGTTTCAAAATGTATATCTCGATGAGACAAATCACACGCAACATTCCAATAAGTCATACGTAATCACATGACCCACTATAAGTATCCCAAATTAGATTGAAACTCTGCACTTGACCTAGCACTTGACCTAGCACTAAACTCCCATGTCATGCAAATTCATACTTCACCTCATAGACTCCTGAAAGTCCGACCTGCACCTTCCCATTGGTAATAACGCTTCTGCTAGTTCGCGCCGGTGGATCCCAAACCACTTCAGCCACGCTCATACGTGGACGGGATACTCCACAACCGGTATCATCTCGATCATGGAAGAGGACAAGATCCAGACATGAACCCCGTTGCAAAATTAGACTAGTGTCAGCCGAAAGACCAATCGCAGCCCTGGCACGAGTGGACACGCATTCATATAAAAGTCCAGCATCATCCTGTGCCCCTGCCTGGTAAACCCCCACCCCAACACAGGCCAAAAATAAGGGATCGGCAGAGCCCCACGGCGTAAAAGCATTGCCAACGTTGTTAACACCAATAACTGCGTCCAGATTGTGCTTACGGATCAATTCGGGAACTCTAAGGGTACCCCTGGGCCGTTGGTGGGGACCTCCTTGGTCCGGCGGCGCGGCCATATATAGATCGCTAGTTGGTAACCCGACGAAACTCACGGGAAGATCATTGTCATGGATGAAGCGAGATATTTCGTGCCATTCTTCATCGGTGAGGAGGGTTAAGCGGGTGCAATGTCCGAGCATCACGCGTCTCCGTGTAGATAGACTAGTCCAGCCTCGTTGTTGCAGTGTCTGCAATACATACCAGATGAGCGCCTCTTTGCCGGGATCCAGATTATAGTCCAGATGGAAATCGACATGTTTGTCAAGGAGTAAAGCGCGATCAATCGCCCATGCGATGTTCTTCTTTGAAGCCTCCACGCTGGATTCCACGTAGGGTGTGGTTCCCAGTACGTCAATCTGCGAATAAGTTCCCAGAGCCTTTTCGAGCAAAGTGCGATTTTCTTCCCCGTATTCGCTGGAGAAAATGGGATCTTGGGCGAAACAGGCGATCTGAATATGACAGGCCTCGTTCCATTGGCTCTTCAGGGCAACCGCTGCATCTAAACAGACCAACTGAACTGTATGATCGACTTCTACAAAAGCCCTCATTGCTGTGACTCCCGAGGAAACAGACTCGGCCAACAGCCACTCCCCTCTTCTCAAAAGATCAGCATAGGTGAAGTTCTCTTTGGCCTTGGTGGTGAAAGATAAGGCTTCTTGGAAAGTGCCCGTGCAAGGTAGGAGATTGGAATATTCGCGTGCATTATGAACAAATGCTTTGTCCAAATGAATGTGTGGGTGGGTCAAGGCCGGTAAAGCAAGAGGAGCTTGGATGTCATCTGCGGAAGAGTCGTGCGGGGTGATTGATGCGATTGTGCCTTGAGAATCCGACGGGTACTCGAAGTCGATATTACAAGCAGATGAGCACCCAGCGATTCTTACTCCCTGTATTGATCTTATTCTCTCACTCAATTTAGGAGGCGGCATGGTGTGGGATGAAAAAGGTGTATCAGAGATTAGAGCCGTGTCTTTTATGATGCTCCACTCGCGGGGAAGTCCGTCTTGAGCCGCAGAACGCCGTTCCATTCTCAATTATTCATGCATTAGATACCCTGACTAATAATAAAAAATTAAAATAAACAACATGTTTCCTGTTCGAGCCTCTTTCATATCCACCAAACTATTGTTTTGCGTATGGCCAGGTCCAGTTGCGGATATACTCAGGATCCAGGCCATTTTCGAAAGCCTCCGCTTTACCAGCGAGACGTGCATTAGCAAGCTTCTCTCTCGCACTCGATGCAGTATTTCCCAGAGAAGGAATCAGGTCAATTGCATCAATGGCCAAACTAAACCGATCGGTTCCGTTGCGCATCGCCAATTCGAACGGAGTATCGATGTTACCCTTCTCGCGGTATCCCCTAACGTGCAGGTTATGTTGACCAGGTCGCTTGTAGGTCAATCGGTGAATAAGCCAGGGATAAGAGTGGAAGTTAAAGAGGATCGGCTTGTTGTCAGTGAAAATGGCCTTCCATTGGCGATCAGGCATGCCGTGCGGATGATGGATCCCGGAGATCAGTCGGAAGAGGTCCACGACATTCACAAAACGAACCTTGAGAGTAGGAACATATTCGCGCAGGAGTGCGGTCGCAGCTAAAGCCTCGTGTGTCGAGACATCGCCGCAAGATGCGATCACGATGTCTGGCTCCTCGCCCTGGTCGTTACTGGCCCAGTCCCAGATTCCAAGACCCTTCGTACAATGTGCGATGGCATCCTCCATATTTAGGAACTGGATATGCTCTTGCTTATCTGCCACGACGACATTCACGTAGTTCACACTGCGGAGACAGTGGTCCATGACGGACAAAAGGGTGTTTCCGTCAGGTGGGAGATAGATTCGGACTACCTCGGGGCTCTTATTGGCTACCACATCCAGGAATCCAGGATCCTGATGAGTAAAACCATTGTGATCTTGTCTCCAGACAGTGGCTGTGATCAAAATGTTGAGAGAGGCAACTTTTGCGCGCCATTCCACCTCAAGGCACTTTTCAATCCACTTGCAGTGCTGATTGACCATCGAATCGATGACGTGCACGAAAGGCTCGTAACTGTTGATGAGACCATGGCGTCCAGAAAGAATGTACCCTTCGAGCCAGCCTTCGCAAGTATGCTCACTAAGGATTTCCATAACACGTCCACTCGGAGACAAATTGCCTCCGTCGCTGTCCTCCTCAAAATAATCTGCCATCCAAACTTTCTTGCCTGCCTTGTAGACCTCAGCCAGCTTGTTTGACTCCGTTTCGTCAGGGCCAAAGAGGCGGAAATTGGTCATGTTCTTCGCGACTACATCACGAAGGAACTTAGCCATGTTAGCCATGCCTCCTGCAGAGGATTTTCCGGGGACAATGTCCTTGATCGCATATTTACGGAAGTCATTCAATTGCAATGGCTTGCGCAGGAGACCACCATTGCCGACCGGGTTGGCACTCATGCGCGAATTACCAGCAGGTGCAAGCTCCCTGAGTTCTGAAATAAGCTTGCCATTCTCATCAAAGAGCGTCTCAGGCTTGTATCCCTTCATCCAGGTTTCAAGGACCTTGAGATGGGCAGGATTGGTAAGGACATCGGTAATTGGGATTTGATGTGCGCGCCAGAAACCTTCCAGCAGCTTTCCATCAATTTCTCTCGGAGCGGTCCAGCCCTTTGGCGTGCGAAGAACGATCATGGGCCATCGGGGACGGAATGGTTTATTCGATGATCGGGCTTGTTGCTGATACTCCCTGATCTCTTTCACACACTGCTCAAGTGTGACAGCCATGGCCTGGTGCATGCTATCCAGATCACTTCCCTCCACGAAATATGGCTTCCAGCCATAACCGACCATCAATGCAGTCAATTCCTCATGACTGATACGCGCAAGGACCGTCGGATTGTTGATCTTGTATCCATTGAGATGAAGAACAGGAAGAACGGCTCCATCGGTGATCGGGTTGAGAAACTTAGTGCTGTGCCAGCTCGTCGCGAGAGGACCGGTCTCGGACTCTCCATCACCAACCATGGTCAAAGTGATGAGGTCTGGATGATCAAAGACAGTTCCAAAGGCATGCGAGATGGAGTATCCAAGTTCTCCACCTTCATGAATACTACCTGGAGTCTCGGGTGTAGCATGACTTCCAATGCCACCGGGGAACGAGAACTGCTTGAAAAATTTCTGCATGCCCTCAACATCCTCGGTCTTGTCCGGGAACACCTCCGAGTAGACACCTTCAAGGTAAGACTGGGATATAATTCCAGGGGCGCCATGGCCAGGGCCAGAAATAAAAAGCACATCCAAATCGTATTTCTTGATCAGGCGGTTCATGTGGATCCAAGTAAAAGACTGGCCTGCATCGGATCCCCAGTGTCCCAGCAGTCGAGCTTTGAGATGCTCGACTTTCAAGGGCTCTTTAAGAAGCGGGTTTTCACGGAGATAGAGCATGCCGAGGCATAGGTACAAGCTGGCGTGAAAATACCCGTTCATCTTGCGGACCTCTTCGGGGTCGAGGCATTTCCCAGATACCGTTGAGCGGGCATCTCCGTAAGGCGAGATGCTTTTGGCTTGGGCATCATTGGAATGAGAGGCCATAATGAATTACTGTGTAAGTGAAGCCGACCTGACGATGAAAATCATGGAATCAATGTGATGAAGTATATGGTCGGCGAAGGTAGAGAGGCGATGATGAGGAAGATAGAAAGAAGGGCAGATTCCAAGGTTAATATAAAGGACCAAGTTTCACAGGCAATTCCAGCCGAATCTTGTTTTCTTGGTGAAAATGCATTAGAAGTCGATTGATGAGTGGCCTGATCCCTGGACTGTACTTTGTCATGATCCGGCCGGGAAAAGCAGTCAATGACGTGTAGCCGTTGATGAACGCACCACTACTACCTTTTGATCCCTGCATGTTTCCCCATATTTGTGAGATGACATAGATTGGCCATTTGGATTCTTTGGAAGGTCGCTTAATATAACCGAGCTTTCGTTGTTCCAAGATTCACTAAACGGGAATTGTTCCTCTTGGTCATCGACCATCTTAGATTACCTCCGCCGATATCCGGATTGCAATTGCCGGGAATAATTAATAATGCTATATTAAAAAGACAAGGATAGTCAACGACTGGCAAAGAAATTCGAGAAAGAACTCGGAATTCGCTAAGAATCTCATCTTGAAACTGTGTTCGGCACTGGTCAGAGACGAGGGTGTCAATCTGGAGATCATCGGCAATGTCCCAAGATCATGGGTACACAAGGTCAGATAATCAGGTGAACTTTGATATTGCCACAGCGTCCCACAGGCACCCCGATTCAATCGTGCGACCACCTAGTGTATCGTGTTGTCTCTGGCTACTAAGTCTAGGCCCCTCATCTGGGTCCATGGGCCAGTCGGTTAGAACGCCACCCAAAGCCACCCCAATTCCTGTGTAAGCGGGAAGGTTCAACAACTTGCGTTGTAAAACATTTACAGCATGGACTAGCACATGGTCAATATAATTCATATCGAGATCACCTGATTAAAACAGTACATAGCTGATTATCTCTCTATCCAATCGGTCTCAGTTGCCCGTGAAAGTACAATTTCAGCCATTCTTTTTTGGTGAGACGCTGACCCAGAGGTCGTGCCCATAAATATTGTCAACATCATTATACCATCTTCTCAGTTAAAGGACTGAATATCTGGACCTGTTACTGTCATCTCTTCTCGGGCTTGTGATGAGTAATGATCCCTAAATTCGTGAACCAGAATGAGATCAGCAAACAAGATTGTCTCTATACAATGTTCAAATTCATAAAATAAAAAATGGATTGTTCAATAATTGAGGAATATTCCCACAGGAATAGCATAAACATGGATAGAAGAGCCTTTAGAGGTGCGAACAATCCACTGCTGGGACCTAGTGATTAGACGCATAGAAGCGCCATTGGGCCCTAAATGACATACATATCAGCGATCGAAGCTATAAGCTGGGATCTACCGATCTCAACAGTAATAAGAGGCTGTACCGAGAGCCTTTGGTCGAAAATTTCCTGCGGTTGAGGAGATCAAAGCTGCGTTGCGGTCGCACAGGACCTAAATGGGCTCGTAGCCGAATCGAGGGGCCTATGTTGATGCGGAACATCTGGGCATTTGAGTAAAAAATTCAACAAGTCTGTTCCATGGCATCTCGAAATGTCCCTACAAGGACTGAGGATGATGAGCGACGGAAGAATCAGAAAGGCACGAGAGATGGCTACCTGAAGTTAACTAGTTACAATGTCTGGAGGACGTAAGCTACGCTGGATGCTTAACTGATCAATCCTGCCGCAAGGCTCACAGATTTACATAACATTTATCTTAAAAAATTTAGGTACCAAATAGAATTGTGTTACACATAAAGTATGTTGATATCTGGATTACCAGTGTGTCTGGGGAAAGACAGGCCCCTCAAAATTGAAAAGCTGGAGGCTGAGTTAGAGATTGCTTTTAAACATTGATCGCACTAGCCTGAAGGGACGTATATAATACTTCAGTCCTATATCGTTTATAAAATCTACAGTAGTGAACCCACCTGCCAAAGGACAGGATATAGGTGATTTGTAATCCATTCAACGTCACGGCCCCACATGTTGTCTGTGATTCGGGATCGAACTGTAGATAGACAATTAGTCAGAGACTCGGAGTTGGTTTCAGCGGTCAATTTAGGATTGGTAATATCATAAGAAAGGAGGGGTAAAGCAAATAATAAAGTGATAGTGCCATCAGAGTAAAAAAGTCGCCATTTTAGTTTCAATCCTTCCAAGACATAGATGGCCATCGAACCCTTATAAAAGCCCTCAATCGTCCGCCCTGGGAAATCAGCTATCACAAACCAGCCTAAATCAATTGATAAATACCAAACCTCTTTAATCAAAAAAGCAACATGACCACTCCTCTACGCACCGCCATTATAGGCCTATCCTCCGGAGCAACAACCAACTGGGCGGCCGCCGCCCACCTCCCTTCCCTTCTCTCCCCTAGTGGTAAGACCGTCTTCACCATCAAAGCTCTATGCAACAGCAGTACCACCGCAGCATCAAATGCCATCGAGACTTACAATCTGGAGGCATCTACTGTAAAACCATACGGCGATCCCGCCTCCCTCGCAGCGGACCCTGCCATTGACCTCGTCCTCTGTAACACCCGAGTCGATAAGCACTTCGAGACGGTCCTGCCTAGTCTCCTGGCTGGAAAGGATGTATATATCGAGTGGCCAATCGCGTCGAACAAGAGCCAAATAGATGAGTTGCTTGCTGCCGCCGCTCAAGGTGGGGGCCGTGTGGCAGTGGGATTACAGGGACGGTTTGCGCCGCCAGTCTTACGAGTCAAAGAGATACTCGCATCAGGAAAGATTGGGAGGCTACTCAGTAGTGAAGTGAGATTTTTTGGAGGCACGCGAGATCGTGAAATTTTGCCGGTGGGACTGAAGTATTTTGCCGAGAGGGATATTGGAGGAAATCCGATCACGATTGGAGTTGGACATGGTAAGAAAGACAAATCTTGCGCTATATTTCTATTCTAAGAATATCTAGTCATTGACTATATTCAATCCGTTGTGGGCGATATCATCCCTGGAACGGACGATGTACACCTCCAAATCCAGCGTCCGGATATCCGCGTTCGAGATCCCCAAACGAACGCGATAATTGACTCTATTCGCTCCGATGTACCTGACTTGCTAAGTCTACATGGTAAGTGGGATTAGGATAGTGATAACCTATATTATAGGCGCTAATTAGAAACTAGGATCTTTACCTGAATCCCCTCATGTGCGTGCTAACGCCAGTCTTATCGCGTATTTTCATCGTGGTCAGCCCTACCCTGGCGATCCATCATTGACATGGACTTTGACCGGAGAAACGGGCACGATCCGATTAACCGCGCCAGCTGGTATTTCGCTGCAAGCCGACGCATACGCGGAGCCGGTGACCATCGCAGTGCACCAATTCGATACGGACAAAGTGGATCAGGTCTCGTGGACCTGGTCGGAAAGGCAGATGGAGGTGCCTATTCCGGCACGATCAGTGCATCATTCCTTGCTTAGTTTTGCGAATAGGGATGAGTCGGGGTATGTGTCGCTGGAGGATGCAGCGAAGAGGGCTGAGCAGATTGCGGGCTGGTTAGAGGGCTAATAGAGTCCGTAGACTGACAGAATGATCAACTGTTATTTTCATTGACTGGAATCAAGACTGGGAAAGAGATGAAAATTAAAGACTATAGTGCATAGGGACTATAGACTTCAGATCTCTACGTGTAGACCCACTTTTCTTAATAGGGAAAAAATCTTCGTGACCAGTTGGCAGTATGTATACAGGAACCAGGAACATCAAACTACGTAATCTGGGCACATTTTCCGCCAGAAAAGTTAAATCCAGATTCTTGCCGCCGTCCCGACCTTAAAAACCTGCTTGCGCCTCCAAGTTTTGTGCACATTATGTGGACCTCGCATAAGCCGCACAGACCAATAGAAAAAAAAATTTCTGACGAGGAAATTTTGCACGCGACCCAAGATGATGCTGGTGGAGACTATAAAAGAGGCCGAGAGCCCAGAATCCGACGATCAATTTATTACCGTCAAAATGTGGCTGATAACCTATCTAGCCTACCTCCAACTAAAAATCAGTGCCCTAATCCTAAGGGTCCTAGTCAGACTAGTTGAAGGAACCTTCACCTCAAACCCAGATGCAGTCCATAACCTCCCATCACGGGATCCAAGACGCAAAATCAAAGTCCATATCTACAAACCTTCACTATCAAAGACGGACATCCTAGAACCAAGACCTGTGTTGATCAACTTCCATGGAAGTGGGTTCGTCATCCCAGCTCACGGTAGCGATGACGCATTCTGTCGAGAAATCACCCAACGCACAAATTACACTGTCCTAGATGTTCAATACAGACTCTCACCCGAGAACCCCTTCCCAGCTGCAGTGCACGACGTCGAAGACGTCGTCAAATGGGTCCTGCAGCAACCCGCACATTATGATCTCACTCGCGTAGCAGTGTCAGGCTTCAGTGCCGGAGGAAATCTAGCATTAGTCGCCGCATCGACTCTATTCCCGAAAGACACCTTTCGTTCTGTTATTACTTTCTATCCCAGTACTGAGGGCCACAATGATCCGGCTACATTGGTTGCGCCGGAGGCGGGTGGGCGGACGATCCCCGTATCCACTATGCGTCTTTTTGCGCGGTGTTATGTTCAGGCTGAAGTCGATAGACAGGATCCGAGGATTCTTCCTGTTTTTGCTGATCCGGCGCGGTTTCCGAAGAATGTTCTTGTTATCACGGCTGGTTATGATATTCTTGCTGATGAGGGAGAAAGGTTAGCGGTGCAGCTGAAGAAGGATCCGAAGAGGAATGTTGTTTATCAGAGGATGCCGAAATGTAATCATGGGTGGGATAAGAAGGCTTTGCCTGGTACTCGGGAGTGGGAGCAGAAGAATTTGGCTTATGATTTGGCTGTTGAGATGCTTCGCTCGTAAGGTCTTGTCTATTATTGTTTTGTGTTTGCATAGCCAGAGCGCAATCATCTATGGATGTCAAAAGCAAAGTGCAGAGAAGGCTCGTATGTGAAAGTGTATAGACTTTGAAATTTTTTCGTTTTCTCATTTACAGGATGCGCGGTTCAAGTCCTAACAAACATGCTGTAAATACTATGGTTATACGATTTTGAGAACAGTATGCCAATTTTGGTCTCATCACCGTAGATGAAATAGGTTGTTAAGGCAAAGATTGCAAATTTTGTTCGGAAACTCTTTTTGTGGTATAATTGAAGTATAAGCCTAATGGGAAGCAGTTCCTTAGAACAATTCTGTTCGTTTAGGTTTGATCTATTACGTTATCCAAGGTCCTGCCCCGGATATGTCCCGAATATTTCTGCTCTGTGATATATTAATTTGGTAAATGATTTCTTATAAGATCTCAGCAATGTTGCTGCTTGGGGAGACACTGAACGTGAGTTGCATAGATTGCAGAGACTCCGGCGTGTACTCAACATGAAAAATCTTGTCCCAATGGGATCGGAAGTTTTCGTCGGCCTGTGGTGTTTCCAACCACAAGACGCTTTTAATTTGGACGAGGGTATCGTCAAAATCATGCAACTGCAAAGCTTCTGAGACGATTTGTGCTTTCTCAACAAACCACTCGTAATTGGTCGTGCCCGTGGAAGTCAACAGTCCAATTGAAATAAACCAAACATCAAGTGAGTCATACACACGAGGTGTTGATTCAATTTGCTTGAAACATTCCACGAACCGGGTGACCATTGTATTCATAATGACTGCATGTGAGTAGTAGGTTGGCCCCTGGATGATGAGCATATAAATTATAATTGCGTAGCGAAGAGATTGGGTGATTGGTGACGGTTGGGAGCTTTCCGTGTTCGGGGTAGAGAGAAGAAGTCGGTGTATGACAAAGCAGGTGAGATCATGAAGTTGTGTTGGTGAGAAAGGCATTCGCTGTGATCGTTCTAACACGCTGCGGAGGCGTATGAAAACATTCCAGACGTCAAAGTCGACGTCAATGTTATTGAATCCGGATAAATCATTAAGGGCGGTTGGGTCCAGCTGCCATTCCGGGATGCAAGGTATGCCATCTCCAAGACCGACGTCGTCTTGAGTGTCGAATTGAGGATGACCCATTATGAGCATTGACACCCTTCCGCAAATCAGCATCTTACTTCTTCGGGTGTTCACGGGTTACTCACCAGCTGACCATTCGGGCAGTAAGCGGGCTGGTCTGCCTCACTGAATTGATGCCACCTCTCATATTGACCAATTTCTTCACTCCATCAACGTGCATCTGGCTGACATCGACATTTCCTTTGCCGAACTATATAGGCGATATTGTCAGTGATTGGCCTTAGCGCAAAGTTGGTGGATATTAGAAGTTTTACCTCAATGGCTGCCAAGGTGATGACAGAATTCATAGTACCGTCTTGTACAGCCAGTGACATATTTTCAACTTTGCGCCGTAATAGCGCAACAGAATCAGCCATGAGAAGTTCCGAGGACTGAAAACCTTTTTGCGCCAACAACTCTTCGTCAAGGCATGCTGTTTGTAAGGATACATGGAATAAAGCCGGATCGCCGAGAGCAAGTGGCCACCAAGAGATAAGGAATGGGTTCGATGTGGTGCTCATATCGAGAGGATAATATTGAAAAGCGATCTTATGAAGGACTAGACTTGTAAGCTAGACGTCGTTCAACAATTTCATGCAGCGCATACGTACAGCCATATATAAGACGTTGGACTTGCTCCCGCGGAAATCGTGTCTGTGGATAAGAATCGAATGGATCAAGGGATCCGAATGTGCAGTCGGTCAATGAAATGGATACATCCAGAGGTTTTGTTAGAGCGCTCTCTTCTCTCCCGGGGGCAGCCGGCGCCGCCCAAGGTTCATTGGCATAGACACATTGGATTTGACGCTTGTTGCAACGAGAGCAGCGGGGTGTACGAAGATCACAGCTAATTTTAGACTTGAAACAGGCAGCGCAGGACCGACGTAGCGTTTGGCGCATTTTGGGGAGGGAACGAGACCCGGCGCGTTTGTGCAAGTTGAACAATTAATTCCAGGAGGAAGAGATGGTGGAGACAATCTAGTCTTTGCTACGAAGCCCCACACCGCCTTGGGGGCTTATAGGCTACAAATAGCCCTATCTAACTACATTATTGCCAATTTCCATTGGGTGACATCGCATATACATGCAGTATGAGCTATGAGAGGATAGTGAATTGATCTTGGTTCCTGGGAGAATCCCTAACTTCTTCACCAAGCCGTATAAAGAGGCAGCACCGCAACCAAGTAGGAAAGGAAGCCCACCGTTCTGGGTGGTGATATGGCCTTGTAATACGGGCTCTTCCTCCGTTCAGGGGCTATTAATTGCCCCATGCCCGGAAATTCCGATCGATCATACAATGCTCACGAAGAAATGAGCAGATCCCCCGCTTGGAATTGAATGTGGATTGCCTATTCAAGACTAGACCCCGGAGGCCATTTCAACGCTAGCCCAAATAGGACTAGACCCCGTGGTCAATCTATGTCAATGCCGTTGAACTATGCTTACGGCATCGAGCGTCTTTAGGATATCAAAATGACTTAATTGGATAGCCTGGAAATCGTACGGTCTGATCTGATGTTAATTGGGCAATGATGATACAATTTCCACACAATCGCATATTTGCCAGACCCATCGAGCCGCCAGGGGTCGACATGTCCCGAAAACCGTCTTTTTTAGTACGTACTATACAGAATGCCGACAACTCCTGCCTACCTTAAATTCTAATGTTTGTCTCTCTTGTATGACCCACAAAGAAGGCTAGAGGCTGACCTGAAAATCTTATAAGAAAGCGCTGGAGCATCCCTCCTAAGTGTGCCAGACGTTGTAAGGCTCCTCGCCAGCAAAATAAATCACCGCCATGGCAGTTGAGTTCGTTAGCAACTCTAGCGCTCAACATGAGCTCCCACAAACATGGCCTACTGGGCCCTCCAATTTCGAAGGGATCCTACCAAGCGCCCTTGTCGGCTGGTCCACTTGGCAATATATTGTGACTTTTTTGCTGGGAGTGGTGGTTTACGACCAAGGTACGCAATTCGAACACCGTCTCCATGGATCCTGCGGCTAATGACAGCTTAAGTCATGTATATCAAGCGCAAAGGCTCTATTGCTGGGCCTTCATTTAAGATTCCCCTTATCGGCCCCTTTCTCCAGGCCCTTGACCCAAAGTTTGAAGAGTACCTTGCGCAATGGGCGAGCGGGCCCCTCAGCTGCGTGTCCGTGTTCCACAAGTATGTACATTCGCACTACATCTTGAACACATATTGCCAGAGCTTTTACTCACATATTGCAGATTTGTTGTCCTTGCCTCCGACCGAGATATCGCACACAAGGTGTTCAAGTCCCCTTCGTACGCCGAGCCCTGCATAGTGCCTCTTGCTAAAGACATCCTGGGACGCACAAATTGGGTTTTTCTGCAAGGCAAAGCCCATACTGAATATCGGAGAGGGTTGACACCTCTGTTCACCAACAGAGCCTTGGCAACCTACTTCCCCATCCAAGAGAAAGTATTCACCCATTACTTTGACAAGTTCGTCACCGCTAGCAAAGAAAATGGCAATCAACCAATGGCTTTCATGACCATGTTTCGTGAGATCAATTGTGCGATCTCATGCCGTACTTTCTTTGGAGATTATATCTCCCAAGACGCAGTTAAAAAGATTGCCGATGACTTTTACCATGCCACGGCCGCCCTCGAGTTAGTAAACGTCCCTCTGTCGATTTACATCCCCTTCACAAAGCCATGGAAAGGAAAACGGATATCCGATGCAGTCCGCGTCGAGTTCGCCAAGTGCGCAGCGAGATGTAAGGAGAATATGGCAGCCGGAGCAGCCCCAACCTGTATCGTGGATCATTGGGTATTGCATATGATGGAGTCGAAAAAGTACTATGAGAAAATTGCCGCGGGCGAAACAGACGCTGCAAAGCCCACAAACCTAGTCCGAGAGTTCACAAACGAAGAGATCAGCGAGACCTTGTTCAGCTTCCTCTTCGCCTCACAGGATGCCTCAAGCAGTGCGACAACCTGGCTTTTCCAGATCCTCGCCCAACGACCCGATGTACTCAATCGTCTTCGCGAGGAGAACCTCGCTGCCCGCGATGGTGATAAGAGCAAGCCTTGTGATCTCGCTATGTTGGAATCGCTTACCTACACCAGCGCCGTTATCAAAGAACTCCTCCGCCATAGACCACCGGTTATCTTCGTTCCTTACCTGGCTAAGAAGAACTTCCCTATTACGCCGGATTATACTGTTCCAAAGGGATCTATGGTCATTCCATCTTGTTACCCGGCTCTGCATGATCCCGAAGCATACCCAGAGCCGGAAGTCTTTGACCCTGAGCGCTGGATCACGGGGGATGCCGAGTCCAAAACGAAGAATTGGCTCGTCTTTGGAGCGGGAGCACATGACTGCCTTGCGAGGAGATATGTGCCCCTATCCATGGCGGCGATGATTGGTAAGGCTGCAATGGAACTTGACTGGACGCACCATGCCACGGATAAATCGGAGGAAATCAGAGTGTTTGCGACGCTTTTCCCGATGGTAAGTTCCATCCCACATCTTATCGGTGTTCGGCTTTGTGACGGGGGGTTGTGCTGATTCATAATCATTCAGGATGGGGCTCAGTTGGTCTTCACTAAGCGCTCTTAAAAGAGTATTAATGGCAACAAGTCGTTCTTTCGGTGTTTGGTTATTCGGCGTTTGATTAGGATGAGAAGGGGAAGCATCTAGGATGTGTAATATCCCCCTTGCCTGGGTCCGGGCTTGGTATGCAGGGTCGCGCCCAACTTAATTATTCATTTCAGCGCGTTTGACTCTTCACGTCATGACAAATCACACTAAATTTGTATTCCAATCTATTTAAACTCTTCAATAGTGATGCCCTTAAGGCCAAAGCAGATATCATGCCGGCTTGGCAGGTTCTCACTCGAAGGTAATCTTGGGCATGCATTATCCAAATCTGACACGAGCTCTGCTTCCGCCACAAACCTAGAAGCCAATAGGATATATAGCGCCAGCAATCCCCGCCTCCCGTTTCTTCCAAAGCTTCGACTCGGGTTCTGAACTTTTGATGACTCATTCATAACCTCACCTCACTGATAGCCATAAGCAAAGTTGCTGGCGCTAAGCCTTCTGCGACTTCAAAAATCATTTCCGTCAGATTACTAGTTCGATGGGGTTTTATCCGAAAGCTCGGCAGCAGCGGCTCGGTATCAATCACCCGACCGTTCGACCCCTTCGACTGGCCGTGCTAAAAGCTGCCGTCATCAATCTCCTTGTCCTGCAACTTCTGTTTCTGGGCCTATTTTGTTACATCTTCGGATCACTTTTCCAGCAGACAACACATGTTCATAACATCAATATTCTTTTCGTCGATTATGATGGTGGCGCAATCGGTACAGCTGTCCGCGATGCCTATCAGAAACTCAAAGGCCCGGGGTTTCCAACTCTGATGGAGCAGTCCACTCTGGCATTCCCCCAACCTGATCTTACCGTCGAGGCTGTTTGCAATATTAAATATTGGGCAGCATTATACACCGCGCCCAATGCAACAAATCGCTTACTCGCCGCGCTAGGAGGAGGCTTAGCCGCTTCCTCATACAACTCAAGCGACGTCTTCACGATGGTGTGGAATGAAGCGCGCTATCCCACCGTAGTCGACTCTGCTGTCTCTGAAAGCTTGACATCACTATCACAAGCTGCAAGAGTGGCCTATTTCGAAGAAGACGGGAAACGGTTGCTCCAGACTGTGAACAGCTCGGATTCTGCAGCGATTGCCGCATTTGTCGATCCCTGGACTTTAGCCTCCCTAGATATCCAAACAACAAAACAAGGATCGCGACTGATCTACAATACCCTTGTCATCATCCTGATCCTGATCCAGGAATTCTTCTACCTAGGATTCATCAATGGCCTCTATCAGCAATTCAAACTCTACACCGCAATCTCGCCCCATCGGATTGTGATAGTGCGTCAAATTATTTCTGGCCTTTACACTCTCGCTGGGTCTCTCAGCACAGCAGGTGCTATTTGGGCCTTCCGACACGGCTGGCATGTAAACGGCAATCAATTCGTGCTCACCTGGATGACACTCTGGCTATTCGCTCATTTGAACTTCCTCGTGCTGGACGTCTTCAGTATCTGGCTCCCACCTCCATTACTCCCCATGGCGCTCATATCCTGGGTGGTACTGAACGTCACCTCCATCCTCCTCCCATTTGAACTTTCGCCGGCATTCTACAAAGTCGGGTACGCGCTCCCGGCGCATAGTGTATTCCAGGTCTTAATTGATATCTGGTCTGGTGGCTGCAACCCTCAACTCGACTATGCGCTTCCTGTTTTGTTCGCTTATGAGGTTGTCAGCATCGTTCTCAGTTCGATTGGCGTTTATCGACGGGCCCATTATGGCGTTATTAAACAAGAGGCAGAGGAGAAGTCGTTGCAGCAGCGCATTGAGGCGGCTGTTGCTGAGAAACAGGCACAAGAGACTAGACAGGATGCATTGGAGGGGGAGACGCCCCTCAACGAGCCGGAGGAAGGAGCTGCTATGCAACGACGGGGAACTGTGAACACCCTCGAGGAGAAGGAGGAGTTGGTTGGTATTATTCGGCGGGAATTATCACGGCCTGCTGAGAGGGCAGAAAGTAGTCGCGAGAATACTGGGCCCTCCTTTTATTTGCCATACAAGCAGTGAATTTTGAACCATGTGGGTCCTATTATTTGTCGGAACTGGGTTGTAAAAAGCATAAGTCTATGAATCGAATATATCCATAATTTTCAGAACAATTTACCCGCGAAGATGGATGAGTCGAGCTCATATAGGGCTCACGGAAGAAATACTCCGTGAAAGACCCACTTATGGGGCCTTGCTGAATTGGGAATATTCAAAGCCCGAACAACTATAACTCGAGCACGGGCTAAATAGGTATGATTCATTGGTGTGGGGGATATGAGGATTAGCAGGCATATTGCCAACAAGGCGCTTGTCTTCAAACCCCTGCCGTTATCTCCCATGAACGCCCACCAGGATCAGCATAATCAAAATCTGTGTCACTTGCCAGGTGAAAAGCCGGCATTGTGCTAAGTCAAGTCGATGAGACGGTGGCATATTGAGTTCAGTGGCATCGCGCCAATATAGAAAATAGCAAATCCTACTAGATACACATGGTACAAAGATCGCCGGATGTATAGAAAGTACCCGAATACCATCACCCGCAATAAGCGGAGAAGCACCACTGACTCAGCAATTCCCATCTGGCACACCGAGTCTCGTGGAGGTGGATCATACTGTTTTCAGAGTTTTTGAGTACAGATCGCTCACCGAATCGGATTGACCTGATTGGGGAAAGCCGACATGCAGGAATATTGCATCTCATGACCTTTGATGTTGGGTTGATAATCTACTGGATCTAGGCTAAGATCCATCAACCTTTCTACTCTATACCCGTCAGGCACGGAATGAAGATGGGATCGGCTAATTTCTGCTGAGACCGGAGCAGGGTCCTCCGAGCGGTTCCCGGTGTAGATGTGGGCATCACAGGGCCAACGGTTGGGAGTAGTCCGGTGGGAATTTTCCTTTGCTTGTGATTTGCTTAGTTGTCGCGTATTGTTTTGCTATGTAATATGTTACTTCGAATTGACCTTGGCTGCATGGTCGCGCTGGCCATTGGCTGAGTCAGCCGTGGAAGGTGTCCAAAGCTCCCTTGATACTGGGCAGGATCCTAGGAAGTAGTCAAATCTAATGGGTGATGCAATGGCGTAGCTCTAGACTTGCACAGGAGGTAGCATACCGTATTGATAGTTCATGGCCGTGCGCAGGGAGATTTTCCCCGATATTGTAGCTGCGCGCCGTGAGCAACCAAGCCCGGACTGCAGCGGCGGTTGCCCCACCACAGACATCATACCCCACCAACAAATACGTCCCCCTCTCCCCTTCTTTCCTTTCCCTTTCTCATCCTTTCTTAAGCCATTTTGAAAGAGTATGTTGCTGTGATTCTCCCTTTACCATTTCCAGTTACTGACATTTCTATCAGAATCTGCCATCATGGGTTATTCTGATCTGGACGTGTTGGCTATCAACACCATCCGCCTTCTCGCGGTATGTCATTACTACCTGACGCTAGGTCAATCAAGGGTCTCAATTGGAGAGCGAAGCTCCGATTGAACCTCACCCATACGCAATTGATTGCATCGCGACAATTTCCCTATAGTCATGCTGACCGCGATTCTAGGTTGATGCCGCTTCCAAGGCTAACTCGGGTCACCCCGGTGCCCCTATGGGCATGGCCCCCGTGGCTCACGTCCTGTTCAACAAGTTCATGAACTTCAACCCTAAGAACCCTGAGTGGGCCAACCGTGATCGCTTCGTATTGTCGTATGTGCTACCCGCCACCTCCGTCTTCCCCAGCAGCACATCTGCTGCCCCGCGCGGCAAACTACCCCTCAATTGAGATCAGCCCCTCTAACCGCGTCGATCGAACAGTAACGGACACGGCTGCTTGTTGCAGTACTCTTTGCTCCACCTTTTCGGTTACCAGCTCACTCTGGATGACCTGAAGGCTTTCCGTGTAAGTTTCTAGAGTTTCCAAAATTTCACGCCAAGAAAGAGCTTCGTGCTGATCTTTCCTAGCAACTCGACAGCATCACCCCCGGCCACCCCGAGGCCCACGACACCCCCGGTATCGAGGTGACCACCGGTCCCCTTGGTCAGGGTTTCGCCAACGCTGTTGGTCTGGCCATTGCCCAGGCCCACTCCGGTGGTATCTTCAACAAGCCCGGTTTCGAGCTCTTCAACAACTACACCTACTGCTTCTTCGGTGATGGCTGTGCTATGGAGGGTATTGCCAGTGAGGCCGCCTCCATGGCCGGTCACTTGCAGCTCGGCAACCTGATTGCCATCTACGATGACAACCACATTTCCATTGGTGAGATTGACCCAACATCAGCTAATACTGATTTAGACTAACGCTTTACAGACGGTGACACCAAGTGCGCCTTCACCGAGGACGTTATGAAGCGCTTCGAGTCCTACGGCTGGCACACCGAGTGGGTCAAGGACGGTGACAACGACCTCCAGGCCATCGAGGACGCTATCCGCAAGTGTCAGCAGGTCACTGACAAGCCCTCCGTCATCAAGCTGACCACCACCATTGGCTTCGGCTCCAAGCTGGCTGGTACCGGCGGTGTCCACGGCAACCCCCTCAAGGCTGACGATGCCCAGCACGTCAAGCGTTCCTTCGGCTTCGACCCCGAGCAGAGCTTCGTCGTTCCCCAGCAGGTCTACGACCTTTACCACCAGCACGCCGCCGAGGGTGCCGCTAAGGAGCAGGAGTGGAACCAGCTCTTCCAGAAGTACGAGCAGTCTTTCCCCACCGAGGCCGCTGACCTGTCCCGCCGTCTCTCTGGCAAGCTGCCTGAGGGCTGGGAGAAGAGCCTCCCCACCTACAAGGCCACCGACGCTGCTGTCGCCTCCCGCAAGCTGTCCGAGGCTGTCCTTGAGAAGATTCACAGTGTTATCCCCGAGCTGCTTTCCGGGTCTGCTGATCTGACTGGCTCCAACAACACCCGCTGGAAGAACGCCGTCGACTTCCAGCCTCCTAACCTTGGCATTGGTGAGTGGTCTGGCCGCTACCTCCGCTACGGTGTCCGTGAGCACGCCATGGCTGCCGTCATGAACGGTCTGGCTGCCTACGGTACCGTCATCCCCGCTGGTGGTACCTTCCTGAACTTCGTCTCCTACGCTGCCGGTGCCGTCCGTCTGTCGGCTCTGTCCCGCGTCCGTGTCATCCACGTCGCTACCCACGACTCCATCGGTCTGGGTGAGGACGGTCCTACTCACCAGCCTATTGAGACTTTGGCTCACTTCCGTGCCATGCCCAACTGCATGGTCTGGCGTCCCGCTGATGGCAACGAGACCAGCGCTGCCTACTACTCGGCTCTGACCGCTAAGCACACTCCCTCCATCCTGGCCCTGACCCGTCAGAACCTGCCCCAGCTCGAGAACTCCACCATCGAGCGTGCTCTCAAGGGTGCCTACGTCGCCGTTGACACTCCCAACGCTGCCGTCACCATCATCTCCACCGGTTCCGAGGTCGGCATCTGTATCGATGCCGCTACCTACCTCCAGGAGAAGCACGGCGTCGCTGCCCGCGTTGTCTCCGTTCCTTGCTTCGAGGTCTTCGATGCTCAGGACAAGGCCTACCGCCTGTCTGTCCTGCCCGACGGTATCCCCGTCCTGTCCGTCGAGGCTTGCTCCACCATGGGTTGGGAGCGTTACGCCCACGAGCAGTTCGGTCTCAACCGCTTCGGTGCTTCCGGTCCCTACAAGGAGGTGTACGCCGTAGGTTTTTCTGATCCCCTCTTTTCCAGCTTATTACTTACAGTTTGCAGAAATTCGAGTTCACCCCTGAGGGCATCAGCAAGCGCGCCATTGCCACCATCGACTTCTACAAGGGCCACAACGTCCGCTCCCCCATCAACCGTGCCTTCCAGCAGATCCTGTAAGGAACGACGAAATGAGTCAAAATGTTATGATTGTTTTTTAGTTAAGAGGCGACAGCCCTTATACACAATATTTAAGAATGAAATAGAGCGATGTCTGCCAACCAATATTTCCGATCTAGATCTAAACTATATTGCGTGGCTCACAGAAGTCTTTTCTGCATCTCGACTATACCCTTCGTCATCACCTCCTTTTTCCGACGCTCTTCCGCTAACATAGAAGGTCCATACGCCTCCTCGGCCTGTCTCACAACAGCCTCCCTCCACAAAGCCCCAGTACCATCCTGCTCCCCATCAATATCAACCGCCCCCAGCTGCCCCCAAACATTCCCCAACGTGGGCGCCAGCTTCTCCAAAAACCCCCCAATCCCACCCTCCCCACCACCCGCATGATAACTCTCAAAAACACCACTACCAGCCCACCTAGGCCCCAAACTAGCCATAACAAGCGCATCCAAGTCCTTCACTGAAACAACCCCCTCCCCAACAAGATAACAAGCTTCCCGCAACAACGCAAACGCAAGTCTATTCCCCACAAACCCAGTAATCTCCTTATGAAGCACGATAGGTCTGTAGTATTGCTCCCCAGACGAACCCGGACCCGGAACTCCTTCAAAATATCTCTGAACAAACTCCACCTCCTCACTTCTAGTCCCAGGTCCAGGCACAATCTCCACAAGCGGCATAACATGCGGCGGATTAAACGGGTGCGCAACGAGTAATCTTTCCACGACATCGGGACTACAAAGCGCACTTTGAGCCGAGGCCGCGATCCCAGATGAACTACTCCATAGATGTGCGTCTGGCTGCGTGTATTTTGTGACTTCTTGCCAGAGAGCCTGTTTCGAGGCTGTTACTTCGGGGGATTGTTCTTGGATTATCGTTGCGTTTTGGACGGCTTGTTGGATTGTTGTTGCCAGGGTTAGCCGGGTAGATAGCAGGGTGGATAGGTTTTCGTCTTTTTCTTCCGGGGTTGGGATTTGAGAAGGGTCTAGGTAGGTGGGCAGTGTGTTCCGGAGTTGAGCTTCGAAGTCTGGGCGTGGATCGTAAATTGTTACCGTTGTGTCTGGACGGCGAAGGTGGAGGGCTGTCATTGAGAGGCCGATTGTGCCCCCGCCCAAGAGGGCGATGTGGTGTTTGTAGATTGGCATGCTTTGGAGTTTGGATTCGGTGGACTGGGATTGTGGTTGGAGGTTGTGATTGCGGGGAGAGATTGGGGTTGTTTATTGCGGGGGTCTGTTCTCGACAGACCGAGGTACAGAATGTGTAGACCTGAGTCCCACTTTGCAAAAGTCGTGCCCTCGAGATTTGTATAATAACTTATGAACCTTGATATGCGCTATGGCCCTCTTTGTGATTGAGTCTCATTTTCATATTTTATTTCGGTAATCTTTGCGAAGTCAATTTTTCAACAATTGTACAAGTAAACGCGTTCAACCCATGTCTAAAAGAAATCTTCATAAGATCACGGAGGAAATGTATAGAATTTGATGGTAAAGAACAAGAGGAAGGTACGAGAGCTAGGGAAAGGTTTTAGCATGAATTTATACTTCAGCACTTGGGTAAAGATTTCAGTAGTCCGCAAGGCTGTTTCTCTACGGGATATAAAGTAGATAAGACCTAGGTCCTTTATACCTACATGATCATCCCCCAGCATCATCCCCATGAGCAGCAAACGAGACCGAAAGAAAGGGTACCTCAAACAAGGGGCACAATTAAAAATGAGAGCCCTCACAAAGTACTGTAGGTCATGAATAGCACTCCTTACAGGACCAGCGAGCAGCCAATCACAACCAGCGCCACTAAGCACTCGTGGACCTACATAAGTAGCTCAGTGGGTCTGGCCCCGGAGCCTGACAACCCTCCATTGGCCCACTCAGCAGAAGAAATATGCTACATACCTAGAGTGACCGAGGCATAATACCACTCAGCCCCTAAGGGGAGACAATCCTACAGACTGAGAGAATTAACTAGTCTCATGCTCAAAAATCAACGTGGCCACGGGCGCGTCTACCACTAATAGAAGCGCTACCCGTCTATCTTCAAGCGCCTGAATATCTTCGTCCCGGGCCCCATCAACACTACAAAGGCGAGACATGACAGCCATCAAGACAGTCTCCAGCATTGAGAATACAACAGTGGCTAGCCTGCTGCCTAATGGCTACAAATTCAAGTGGGGCAAAAGCAGACACACATCCCTGATACAAGCTGCCAAGTCGGGGCACTATGCAGTGGTCAAACAGTTACTTGAAAAGCATACGAATGTAAATCGATCGAATGACTTTTTTCGCACGCCACTCTCCTTTGCTGCAGAGGGTGGACACGAGGCCATACTGGATCTATTACTTGAGAATGGCGCTGAAGTTGAAATTCCACTGTCAGTTCGAGCACCGCTGGGCAAATCAGCACGGTCGCCTCTTTCTTTTGCTGCAGGGGCTGGATATGAAGCAGTAGTAAGGCGATTATTGAACGAAGACGCGAACATACACTCAACAGATTGTTCAGGGCGAACATCATTATCATGGGCGGCGGGCGGCGGACACGAAGATATAGTAAAACTGCTCCTTACAAAAGGAGCTGACGTCGAATCATCGGATGAGTCTGGACGGACAGTCTTGTCATGGGCTGCGAGAAACGGGCATGAAGGGGTAGTAAGACTCCTCCTACAACATGGCTGTGATGTCAACACGAGCGATCAGAAAGGATTCCCACCTTTGTTTTGGGCCATGAATGAAGACCATGAGAATGTTGCCAGTCTCCTTGTTGAGAATGGTGC
This sequence comes from Penicillium longicatenatum, assembly GCF_028827895.1. Lineage (NCBI taxonomy): Eukaryota > Fungi > Ascomycota > Eurotiomycetes > Eurotiales > Aspergillaceae > Penicillium > Penicillium longicatenatum. The sequence goes on along the minus strand of NW_026643119.1, from coordinate 3,964,901 downwards.
GATCACCAGGAGTGAAAATAGTATTGGAAGCGCATACATATGCATGGCTCAAATCAAGGGACAGGAAACACTGGTCAAAGTACTTCTTGATCATGACGCCGGGCTAGAAAGTGCCGATTGTTTCGGTCGGACCCCATTGCTATGGGCTGCAGAAACTAGGCGATTTTCAATTGTGAAGCACGCCATTGACAAGGGTGCTTACGTCGAGGTTAAAGACATGGAAAACCGGACACCGCTGTGGTGGGCTGTCAACAATCAACACGAGGAGATGACCGGCCTTCTCATCGAATATGGAGCAGATATAGAGAATCGGGATAGAAGCAATCGAGCCCCGTTGTTGCTGGCTTCAGAGGCTCATCATGTAGGTCTGGTTCGACTTTTGGTTGAGAAAGGTGCTATTCCGGATATTGAGGATGCCCATGGTAGGACCCCGCTGATGTGGGCCATCATGTATGGGGATGAGAGCCTGGTGAGTATTTTATTGGAGAGAAATGTTGGCTTGGAAAGTGAGGATAGAGTGTATGGGCGGACGGCCCTGCTGTGGGCTGCAAGGAAACGGCATTCAAGCGTCCTGAAGCTACTGCTCGACAAAGGTGCTTGTATTGAGGCCCTTGATAATGACGGTCAAACGGCGTTGTCCATTGCAGTAAAATACGACTTCCAGGAAGTGGTCATGATTCTCCTCGAGAAAGGTGCGGATGTCGGGGCTCTAGATTTTTAGCAACCCCAAACGAAGAAACAAGGAAAAGAAAGAAAAGAAAAAGTCTATCAGATGACCACAAATAAAGCGTGATTCTTTTGGGCTCTGTATGATCTTCCAGGGTTCTAAACTCATAGTTTTGTTATTTGGCTGTATATCACATATGGATCAGGAACCTTGTTGACTTCAACGCATCGGTCCCGCGGCGGCCAACCCCAACACCATAGCCTCTAATATAAATATCTCAGGAGCAAATGGTTTTCAGCGTTAATGAACCCATTCAACTCATCTCTATGAGAACTGGGGGCTCCCTGTCTTCTTCGATCTTTCTCCACTCAATTGCCCAGCTAGCAATTGCCGCTGCCGAGGTGGCCGCGAGTGGTAGGATGAAAGCTCGTGTAATACCATAGTCGAGAAGATTCTTTACCTCTACCTGCTCATGAGATGGGAGGCTTTTTGCGGTTTGCACAAATGAACGGATCCCGGTAGTCAGAATGGAAGAGCTCTCCCCAGGAACAATTTTCTCAAGTGGTGAGGTGACGCTGGACAGGAAAATATTCTCGGCCAAGCTGATGGCAATGGAGCTCCCAAGTTGGCGGAACAACACTTCCATGTTGCAAGCATGAGCCATATCATGAGGCGAGACCACGACCTGAACGGCGATAAAAGTGACTTGGATTGCCATTCCACAGCCTGCACCGGCTAGTATCTGGTATCCGATGTAATGACCAGGGCTACTATCTGCATCTAATCGGAATAGGAGCACGCTTCCGACAACGTATAACACAGACCCTGCCCACATGAAAGGAACGTAATAACCGAACCGCGTGGTGAAAAAGCCCGTAGATAAGCCGAAGATGGTCATTGGAACAGAAAATGCTAAGCATATAACACCCGAAAGGGTAGCTGAGGTATAGTGAATACCCTGTAGATATGTCGGTAATAACCATTGGTGCGTAGAGATTGCTAGACCGTATAAAAACGAGAAGATATAGCACACCACTATGGTGCGTTGGCGCATGAATTTTAAGTTGATCACGGCACTAGTAGATATTTTGTAGTCAGACTTTACGATCCACTCAGCGTAATATGGAGGCTTTATACTGACTTATCACCTTTATATGCCTGCACAACAATGAAGGCAATGCCCAACAGGGCAAACCCTACCAAGCATCCCCATGCTTTCGAGTTTGACCAAGAAACTGATAGGCCTCCCCATTCAAACCCCAAGAACAGGCAAATGAGACTCGATGATAAAAGCAGGAAGCTGAATAGATCAATTCTTTGTAGCTTGTCTTTTAGAGGAAGCTTTTGATCGGGATGTAGCTTGCGTTCTAGAATCAGTGCTACAACTATAGCACAGCCAACCCCAAGCGCTTATTCACAGGTCAGTCAGGGGAATTTCAGTAGACGGACTCATACATACGGACGTTTATCCAAAAACAGAATCGCCAGGTCAGAACGGAATCGGTAACCACACCACCGATCGTACTTCCAATCATCGATGCAATGTTGCTAATGCTGACCATCAATGCCATACCCTGCGGTCGTTGTCTTAATGGCACAACTTGACCAAAGATAGAACTAGCAATATGTTAGTTCCAAACACCACCAGGCTCGAGAGCGGGGGCCGGTCCTAGGGGTATTGAAGGTGATATAGGTCGCAATAGACTCACAGACTTCCTGCCAGCAGCCCCGAAGCAGCAAAGCCAGTGACAGAGCGGCCTAATATGAGGCAAGCCGACATAGGAGAGGCTGCACAAAGGATAGAGCCCACCCCGAAGATGATCAGAGACAGTAGATAAGTTCGCTTCGGTTCAAAACAGGTGTATACCTTTCCCCAAATTGGCTGCGAGGCCATTTGAGCGAGCAGATAGCTACTGCCATACCATCCAATATCATTCGTAGACCCAAAATTTGAGCTTATGGTGGGTAATGCGGTCGCTGAAGGAGAAAGATGAGTCTCACGGCCTAGACCTTGGAGATGGATGGCGCGGGGCATGCTTTCCACCTACCAAGGATACTGCTATCTAAGGCAACCATGATATTGGCAATGCCAAAGGCTGTTGAAACCAGATGCAACCTGGTTCCTGTAAGAAACTTTTGCTCCTGAGCTCGGTCGATGCTGCCCGTTCCAGGGTCATCGGCCGGATCCCGGTCTTCCCTCCTATCACCAGGATCGGGCTCAGCAGGAAGACTGCAGGGCGGAGTTTTTGCCATGGTGTCATCGAGGGTCTGAGATTTGGCCTGGGGACTCGTCTCAGGGGCTGTAAGCTGTGGGGGCGATACTGGGGAGGGATCCATTGTTGACTAGAAAGAGGGGTAGAGAGATGGCCCAACTGGCGTTTGTCTGGGATTTGGATCGGGTAGCTAGTAGACTTATAGGCCGGTAAAAGACCACATGGGATTTGCTGACGCGTCGTATTTCCATCCTCAGGGTTCCAAAGGTTGCCTGGTTCCCTTTGATGCGCAAGGCTCCGCACCCCCCGGTCGACACTCCACTTGCCCAATAATATCTTGCTTCCATGCAGTCTAGACTATACCAATGTAATTCATTCAACGTGAGATAAAGTCAAGCTTCCAGGCGACGGGAATACGAAGCCTTAAAAAAAGAAATCGATGTCATTGGCTACGAATCTCCCTGGGCGATCGTGTTCGCTCTAGTGCTCCTACGGCCCTGGAGGAGCTTGTTTCTTTCGGGCCGACGGGCTCCTGGCGTTGGCTTTTCCCCGAGACGCTTATCGTGTTTAGTGCTTTGGCGCTACCCGCTCTGGCTCTCGTTGTGTTCTCCGTAAGCTCACCTCTCCAAAACTCCTTTTATCTGCCGTTGATTGAGCTCACAACTCAGGTGTAGCTTCCTTGCATGTTTGCTTTTGCGATATTGATACAGAACCGGGAATGAAAAGCATGAAAATCTCGTCCTTTTCGTATAACCCTGCGTAATTGCGGTGATTCACACTAAACATGTACCTAAAAATACCTGGAGACCTGTATACCTACAGGATCCGTGCCCTGGTATAATGCTGCAAGTCAAGATAAGTTGAGAGACCCCATGAAGTTTTCATATTCATTTTCCTAAACTACATCTATAGAACAATGCATGCTCTCAGATTCAGTGAAAGTCAACTATCTGCTTTAGATTATCGTATATCGTTAGTGTAAAGATAACCTTGGAGCAACTAGGCCTCCGAACTCTTGTATCAAGTCAAGGTTAAATGAGTGGGTAAGCACACGGTATTGGCCAATAATTCAGCTGTATCATCTCACGGCGCCGGAGTGTTTCATCAGGCGACAAGCCAACAGGGCATTGTCGTATATTTGGTGTGATGGAAAGGCTCGATACAAGATAAATCCGGGTCAAAGTGGAGAAAAAGCTCTGGGCTAACATACTAGACGTGTGTAATGTGATCAAACTACAATTACACGAACGAGCTACCGAGGAATTCAGACGGCCCTGCTTGGCCCATCTATAGAAAGGTGATAAGTTATCGAGGCCCATAGGCTGGCTAGGTCTTACAATCCATACGTGAGCAGCTTGAGGTCCAGACTTCGGGCCGGACCCCTTGTTCATGGATGCTTTGTTTCAAATTGTTCTCCTATTGCTGCATTGGCGTGCTGACCATTGCGTTGTTAGCCCGGGGATACCGGCCTTGGTGAAGTGTTCGCATCTAGATGTCTTGATTGACCAAGGTTTGGATATCTGATTGGGTCAGAGTCAAGAGTCATATCTTGGGGCAGAAATGACGCTTGGGATATCAATACGGCTGAAATGAAGATGTGTAAATACAGTGGTTTTCCATGACTGTCATTCTCCAGGCCCCAATATGGAGTTGCAACAAAAAGGTGTTTACTTTCCCCGCTGATCTTCCGAATCCACAATCTCTTAGATCCTCATACGATCACACCCTTCCCCCCCACCCCCTCCCCCTCTTAGGATCTACAGGCCTCCTCTATGGAATCTCTAGTGTGGGGAGTCGCGTGCCTTGGTTTTCCAGAGGTAAGCGGCCAGGGCCATCCTACCTGCCCAAGCTATATCATGATCGGGGAAGTTACTTTTCGCTGGCGCTTCCAGTAATCCAGGCTCCTTTTCGTAGGATTTCCGATGACATATATTATTCTTCGTGGGACCTTTAACGCCTTCCAGACTTTCTCACATTCCTCTTTGGCCTCCTTCCGGACACGCGTCTTCGCGGCTACTCCCAGCCACAGCCGTCGGTTATACCTGATGGGGTGGTGAGCACGACTCGCGTGGTGTACTTCTTGAGACACTCTCTCTCACTGATTCATCTCACTCTTCACTCATTCTCTTCACTCTTCACATCTCACTCTTCACTCGATGATCAACACTGTTGACATTTGCAGACTTGTCGATCTCTAATCTTCAATCCCAAATACGTTTAATGATCAGAGAGCCTATTTTGCCGCTAAAGCAAACCAAGCCATATATCGCACCACTCGCAATCATCGAATCATGGCCAATGAACATGGCGCATCTATTTTCGAGTGGATGGAAGAGCTGAAAGAAGAAGTCAGGGACCTTCGCCGAGTGCTTCACGATGCTAAGAGAGAGCTTCATGATGTCAAGAGAGAGATTCACGATGTCAAGAGAGAGCTTCACGACACCAAGAGAGAGCCCAGTGAAGTCCGAGAGTCATTGATTAACATCAGAGAGAAAAATTACCTCACGTTTTTACGTGATCATATTACCGGGTTCAACAGGAACACAGAAATCGCATCTACATGAATTCATCAGAGGTTCATGAGTATCTGGGGATAATGGATAGAATCTTCCGTTGACTGGGAAGAATCAACGTGCAGTTCCCAGTAGCCGGATCCCAGATTTTGATTTTGTCCATTTGAAATATTTAGTTCCTCGCTCGTCACGATAAGCCATTGACGTTCCCTGCCGCTCGAGATTATAATGTTCCGCATTGCCTTGATCACAATCCATGAGCCTCTGTTTTCATACAAGATTTCACAAAACAGTAGTTGGAACACTGCAGTTGCAGCTTAAATTGTATCGGAAGCTTATCTACCTATAGAGGAATATATAATAGTATTTAATAGTACCTATAGGGGTGTGTACCAGAATTATGGTGAGTAATACTATACGGAAAAATTGATGTGTTAGTATAAAGGGTGACGAGATCATTACTAGTGGTTAGATGAACTGTTTAGTGAAATACAATTGATGGGGTAGGCCCAAAAACTGATCTGGGGATATACTTTTGACGAGATAGTGTATACTCCGTGGATAGCTAGGTAGCTGTCTAATAGGTATACAGCCATGGTTGTTGGAGCATTGAACTGACTCTACAATGGCCAAGGAAACAATAATCAAACATTAATCCCGAGATAATTTCATTCATCATGAGGTAATTCATAACCTCTCCATACTTTTATCATCCTATATTGCTATATTGCTAATGCCAGCCCTCCGGACGAGGTGCATTTACTGGTTAAGGGCCTTGCGGGCAAAGTTGGGCAGCACAAAAGCAGCGCGGTGGATGTCCGCGTTGTAGTAACGGCAGAGGCGCTCCTCCTCCTCGCGGGTCCAAGAGCGGAGGGGCTCCTTGACGTTGCGGGAGGCGTCCTTGCAGCAGACCATGAAGCCGATCTGGCCGGAGGGGTAGGTGGGGATGGTGGTGTAGGCGTACTCGGCGACGGGGAAGACCTCACCGCAGGCCTTCTTGAGGTCGGCGATCAGGGGAAGGTGCAGCCATTGGTTCTCGGCTATAAGAAGAAAATGCACAGTCCATCGAGCCGAACCACATGGGTTGGTCGGGATAGTGCAGAAAATGTTAGCCTATGTTCTTCTGGTTTTGTCCACTAATATCCATAAAAATGGATCCAGTGTCCCAATTGGAAAGATATGCCACCCAAATAAACAAAACAGGAAAAGAAAAAAAAAATGAGACAAGATGAGGTAAATATGGTGGGAGGTGAGGCAAGACAACAGAGACAAAGGAGGGGAACAACAACCTTGGGTAGTGATGACACCGCCCTCACGGAGGGCATCGTTCAGAAGCTGGAAGTAAGGCTTCTGGAAGAGGCTCTCAGCAGGACCCTCGGGGTCAGAGCTGTCAGTGATGATGACGTCGAACTCGTTCTTGCGGGCCTTGAGGAACTCGAAGCCATCGCCGACGTGGGTCTTTGCGTTGGGGTGCTGGAAGCCAATGCTCATGCCGGGGAGGTACTTCTTGGAGACACGGATGACGGCCTCATCAATGTCGCACAGGATGGCCTCCTCAACGGACTCGTGCTTGACGACCTCACGGAGGACACCACCGTCACCACCACCGATGACGAGGACCTTCTTAGGGTTGGGGTGGGCGTTCATGGCCAGATGGGTGATCATCTCCTGGTAGGAGAACTCATCACGCTCGGTGCACTGGATAACGTTGTCCAGGACAAGGACGCGGCCGTAGTCGGTGGACTCGAAGACCAGGACATCCTGGTACTTGGACGTCTCGTGGTGCAGGACCTCCTTGACCTTGAGGTTCATAGCCTGACCGGGCCACATGCCGGACTGCTCGGAGAACCATCCATCTAGAGATTGGTGGGGTTAGCTATGAGCGCGACGGGCAATTGAGGGGCAAAGTGGGATGGTGGTACTAGGCGGGGTAGACTAGTAGAGGGAATAGAACATACCCTGAATGGTGGGGTGAGTGATCTCGCTCATTATGAAGGTAGAAGCAAAGCGACGGCTTGAGAGATAGAAAGGGTTGAGTGAACGAAGAGGAAGAAGGGAACGCAACATGCGAATAAAAAGAAAGCGGCGGAAGTTTGGTCGTTTTGGGCGAATTTTTACTTTGCCGGTTACAGTGGGGACTTGAGTTACGGGCATGCAAATTGCGCTGTATTTAGGGAAAATTCACGCAAGCCAAGATTCTACATCATATCTTATCATGTAACAGAAACTGTCCAATTGACTTTATCGGGGTTGGGTGTACGGATGGACTTTTGGAGGGGAAACAGGTCAGAGAGGGGCGGGTACCGACCTTGAGCTCTGCTGAGCCAATGGTGATGGCCCAAATCACGATGACCTGAGTATACTCATCACATAACACTACATCTACATGGGTGTGCTGTCTGAATAACTAGAAAAACATTCCAAGTCCCTGGGAAAGTGACCAGACATAGGAAAACCTCAAACGGTGGATTGCTTTCTAGTTTACTGTACAATTGATACAGCCGCGCAGCACTTTCGGCGTGTGCACTCCGGTATAACTCAAACTCAAAAGGATTAAAAAATTGGCATCGCTTCCACTCAATGGAACTCCATTTACTCGTCATCACCACCCTCAAGCAGGCGGCCGGGCTTGGAGTTGAGGTATTCGTTGCTATTACAGATCATGTCAGTACGGGGCTCACTTGACAGCCTCCCCAGGGGTGTAGTTGATCTTACCGCTCAACGGCCCAGTTCATAGCGGCGTAGGCAATGATGAAGGGAGGAGCAACGTAGAGGACCTGGTTGCGGAAACGACGGAAGGTGTTGAAGATAGCGGCGTTGAAGGCACCGGCGAAGGGGCGCTGGCGGTTAGGCGACAGGGCGTAGGTGGCAATGCGCTGGGGGGTAGGGCAGCCTGTAAAGGTGCATATCATTAGTGTGCTGTTCCAATTGCGATTCCATTTGTTTTTGTCCATGGTCGGTTGTCTGGTCGAGGGTTGTCGAAGCCAGCGATCGTGGTGTGACTGGTGTCTCCGGCTCGCGCGTTCGGAAGGTCAAGGCATATATCGTTCACGTACCAAATTTACCCCAGTTGCCGATGTAGCTGCAATCACATAGTCAGTAAGCCATCCAATTAACATATCAGATCAATTGAAGCTGGAGGGAGTCCCATTGCATGCACTCCTCGGGTAATCGATCGAGCGGGTGCGACCGGACTCCCCCAGCCACAGGGACACCAAAAGGAGGTACTCACTGGCCGGTCTTAGCGTCAGCGTGTCCACCCATTGTGAAGGAAGAAAAGACGGTAGAAGAGAGGGAGAAGAGAGAGGGAACTGGAGACGGAGTACAGGGCGAGAAGGAAAAGACGTTCAAGTTCGGGAACGAAGTTGGCTCGAATCACGCTAAACCCGATTGGGCGGGAAAACCCCGACATCATCCATCAACTAAGAACGAACCTCACATCTACATCCGTTCCATCCTCCCACAACCATGGCCAACGCCCTCTATAATCTCTACCGGCTGGCAGGCCCCGCCGCAGCGGGTGTGCTGCTATTCAACGCGTCCATCTACGATGTCAAGGGTGGATCACGAGCTGTCATCTTCGACCGTATGTCCGGTGTGCAAGAGCAAGTCGTCAACGAAGGCACACACTTCCTTGTCCCGTGGTTGCAGCGGGCAATCGTTTATGATGTGCGAACAAAGCCACGCAACATCTCCACTACGACTGGAAGTAAGGATCTGCAAATGGTCAGCTTGACCCTGCGAGTGATGCACCGCCCGGATGTGCCGAAACTGCCGCAGATTTACCAGGTAAGCTACCAGGAGTGCAACTCCTAGACCTCAGTAAAAATATACTAATCCTGTCTGCTTTAGTCGTACGGTACCGATTACGACGAGCGTGTCCTCCCCTCCATCGGAAACGAAGTCCTCAAGGCCATCGTCGCCCAATTCGACGCCGCAGAGCTCATCACCCAGCGTGAAGCCGTCTCCAACCGCATCCGTACAGACCTCCTCAAGCGTGCCTCGCAGTTCAACATCGCCCTGGAGGATGTCTCCATCACCCACATGACCTTCGGAAAGGAGTTCACCAAAGCCGTCGAGCAGAAGCAGATCGCCCAGCAGGACGCCGAGCGGGCACGATTCATCGTCGAGCGCGCCGAGCAGGAGCGCCAGGCTAACGTCATCCGCGCCGAGGGTGAAGCCGAGTCCGCCGATATCATCTCCAAGGCCGTTGCCAAGGCCGGTAGTGGATTGATTGAGATTCGTCGTATCGAGGCCTCCCGTGAAATTGCTCACACTCTCGCCAATAACCCCAATGTCACATATCTGCCTGGTGGTGAGGGCAAGGAGGGTGGTAAGAGCACTAGCCTCTTGCTTGGACTGCGGAGTTAAGGGGTAAAATTTTGAAAGTCCGGATCTGAACTCATTCTGGAATCTCTTTTGTATCATTTAATTGCACGCCGTTTCATGCGCCTGCTCGGCTGTGCTTGATCCTGTGCGCGCGAACTGGATTGGCGAAAGCGCGCCATCTGGTACTTTTTTCTGACCTGTAGCAATACCAATACCTCTACTCTTATCAGAATCCTGGCTATAGCCCTAGATTGATCTTGCCTTGTGCTTTATTGATATCTATATAGATGACTTCAAAATTGTAATGGTATATATCTATAATCCTTGTTATATCCGCCGATAAATATGCACCTGGAACCGCATATCCTCCAACCCAGCACCCTCCCCAACCTCATACCTCAACCGCGCCGCTTCCCGCCTCCACCACTTCGAATCCTGAGTATAAACCTGCTCCCACTGACCCTTAGCCACAGAAATAAGCGTATGATCCAAAAGGAACTTCATGGGATAATTCCTCTCCTGCTGTTCACCGTCCGGACCAGGTTTTCCCAGCTTCAGCGTCGAATAGCTACCAGGACTATCAACAACCAAAAGCACAGCACCAGGCTTAAGAATCTCCGTCAATCGAAGCATGAAAGCCGTAGTCCTGGGCATAGACGTAGAGAAAAGCTCATTCAACGTGAACATCAGAGTAACGAGAAGCGAATGAGACTCCTCCCCACCAAAGACGACATCTTTCAACTCTTTCTCCGGAAGACTGAGCAAATCGGCCCGGTGGAACGTGACGTCCACGCTATCGCCTGCAGGTACAAGGGGGGCTTTGTGCTTCGATGTTGACGGAGCGGGTACATCGGGAGATGTAAGAGTCGTAGCTAAGCGCTTAACAACGCTAGACCAATCAGCGATATCAGCAGCTGCGATAGATAGGTTCCGATTCGAAGCAGGCGGAGTGGAAGAGTTCTCTGCTTCCTTGTCTTCGAGGGATAATTCCTCCGCCCGTCCACTCAATGAATCAACCCCATCATCAAGATCCCGCCATGCACCAGCGAGCGCAACAATCTCCGCTCCAGCACCACCCCCTAGACAAACAACGCGAGTCCCGTTTGAGTCGGGTATGCTCTCATCATGTCGCATCCAACTCAACACACCCTTGAATAGCCCTGCATACCCTAATGCCCGGGACGCACTCCAGCGCAAAGCATAAGCGCGCAAATGGTCCTCTCCGGCCTCCGTGAATGCGGAATCAAAGTCGCGCTGATAAAGATGGGATTTGATAGTCTGGATCAGAGACTTGATATCCAAAGACTCAAATTCACCATCGGCTCCAGTTGGGGATGAATTGAGAAGAGCGGTTTTGAAGACGTCTAGTAGGAGTTGTTGGAGGGAGAGTGGGATCGGTGTTGAGAGGTTGATTGAGCTGGGATCTTCATCGCTGAGGATTTCTTCGGGCTCTTTGCGCTCGGGTTTGGGTAGGCGGGGGCGTTGTTGGGGCTTCTGTTTTGGTTTGGCTTTCGGTTTTGCTTGTAAGGTGTCGCGGTCTGCTCTGCGATTTCCTTGTCTAGGGCCTGGCATTCTGATGTGGGAGTAATTGGATTACTCGTTGGTGAATAGGATTGCGAGTGCGGGGGAAGTTGGGAATGACTTTTTTTTTTGGCTTATCTTAGCTTATCTTTAATTGCCACCAAGAGGATAAATACTAAATACACGCCCACGCCAAGTATAAAGACTTAAAAGAAAATAAAAATTCTATCCAGATGACAGAGTAAATAGTATTCTGGGCTATATGCCACAGGAGAAGAAAATAAAAGATAACAAAGGTTAAGGTCCATCACAGGACAACGATCGTAGAGAAAGTCAATCAATCCGGGCGTCACCGGTACATAAACGATGGACAAGAAGAACGAGAGTGTATCGTACTCAGATATGGTGACCCATTATCCGGGAGTAAAGAAATTCGTAAGGGAAGTCTGAAATCAGACAAAGGGTAGAATAACCGCCGAACAGCAAAAAAAGAATCCACACGAAAAATATGAAACCGGAGTCAAATATGTACAGTCCGATCAAGAAGCCAGAGGGAGGGGCGAGAAGAAGATATGCGGAAAACAGATGACTGAGGATATCGCTATGCCGAGATTTGTTGCGCCATGAAATCAAAATAAAATGCATTCAGATCAAAGAGTCGGATTTCATACCGGCCGCTCCGGAATGGTTGGTTCAGGCGCGGACTTCTCTTTGTCTTTCACTTTCCAGAAATGCATCAGTCGACTGATCCGATGGTTCTTCTTCTTCGATTTATCTGCTGCATCACCAGGGGGCTTTTCTTCTTGATAGAGTTTGCTTCGTTCCGATTGTGGAGCACCGACCAGCTTTGACAGACTAGCCAGGCTAGACCTCTTGGACGAATTAGCTTGGCTGCTGCGTCGGTGAACAGCTGCCGAGAATGATGCAGCGCGATCGGTCGAAAGACGGCCACGAGGGAAAAATGTTGCAGAGAAACGGTTCCTTGTGTTGGTGGTGGTAGATGCACTACTCGTCAAGGATGGGACATCCTCAGCAGAGCCGTATGGATATGGATACTCTGAAGGAAGGTGGTGGTAGGAGTGGCTCGAAAAGTTGCGATCAGTAAAGCGTAGCACATCGGGAGACGGGAAGGACGAGTCGGAAGGCGAAACTCCAGCAGATAAGGAAAAGGGCGGAATGTTGAGAGGGAGCTGGTTAGGAGACGTAGATGGTCGCTTGTCAACAGCCAGGAAGCCAGGAGATACATCGGGACTGGGAGGCGCCATTTGTTTCAGGTCAATCTCCTCTGACTTGAGAGACTCAACGGGAGTACGGGCCTGTCCGGCAAATGGGTTGCCGGCATTTTGAAGCGATTCTGGAGCATCTTGCTGAACAGGAGCAAGAGCCTTCTTAGGACTGACAGGCTCCTCAGTAGCCTGGATGCCAAGGCCCTCGGTCTGAGGCTCAGGCTGAGACTCGGGCTGGGGAGGGGTAGATACAGGTGCCCGTGTCAAGGTGTCGGCGCTGTCGGTGCTCTTGACAGACTCCGCAGGCTGTTTATCATCTTCGGACAATTCCGGAGCTTCAACAACAGGAACTGGAATAGAGCGCTCTCGTCCGTTCCTGGGCGACTGGTTCTCAGCCAGGAATGCATCCTCTTCCTCTTCGTAGAAAACATCTGGAGTTTCGGCGCCTTTTCCACCCAAGCGGATAGGACCTAGCGCGCTGCGGTCAAAGGGCTGCATCACCGGAGCACTTTCAGTACGACGATGATATCGCATCTCAGGACCGACAAATTCGCCTCGTCGGCCACCGCTGTACATGCGCTGTGTTACCACAGAAAATTGACTCAGATTTCTCTGAGTTTGCCGCATGTCAGGGGTGTTGAATGGGCCCAAAGCAGCATCAAGGTCAATGATGGGGCTGCTGAGGACTTCATCCTGTGCCGTTTGTTCGTAGAAGCTTCTCGGCTTCCACGACGTCTCTAGGGAAGGAGCAGGACGCTGATCCACAGACCGCTCAGCCTGAGGAACAGGGCCTTCGGGGTTTGTAGGAGTCCGAATGATCAAAACATCGTCATTATCAAAATCGACCTCCATGACGGAGCCGGCGGCAGAATTGGTGCGGGTAAGGGTAGGAGGTGTCAAGGCAGGCGGTTTCTTTTGTTTGCCCTTAACCTTCTCCTTCTCCTTCTCCTTCTCAGGCGAGGCCTCAATTTCAGTCTCATGCCTCGCATGTCGCTTGCCTTTGCCCAGAATGGCGCCAGCCCACGAGCGAACGCCCTTCTGCTTCTTCTTTGATTTGGATTTCTTGGGGGAGGAATCATCATGGTTCTCGTCGCTAGAGGTTTCGGATCCATCGTCAGAGTAAGAAGGACGAGATGTGTCTGTCGAATGAGCGTCATCACTGCCGTGATTTGATAGAGTTGCATTGAGATACGCGGGCCGGCTTTTGTCTTTACGAGAATGCCCAGTCGATTTAGAGCGTTTCACGGCAGGCACATCTGGCACATTTTGGGCTTGCATGAAATCAAAAGCTAAAGACGCATCGGCAGTTTTCGGCCGTGGCTTCGAGTTGCGATTTGGTGCCCGCATCTTCTCTGCTGGGGGGGTCGGGATCTCCGGCGGTGTATTTTTAGTCGTCGCAGGACTCTCTGGCGTTTCGTGAAAGACTGCAGAAACAGGGCGTCCGACGTGCGAATCTTCGTTACTCGGGGCCGATTCGATCCGAATGGCGGCCGGGATGGGCGGGACTGGCGGTATATCAGAAGGCGGAAACTGAGGCGACGCAGGAGGTGTCGGGCGTCCAAGACTTCCAGCTGAGTAGGAAAGCGGCCTGGGCACATCTTCATGGCCCTTATCCAACGGGTCGCCAGGGGTATTTGGTGCATTACCCCCTGGGGTTGCAAGTGCTTTTTGAATGGCCATGAGGTCGACCCCTGACACCGCTTGAGAGCGGCGATGGGCATGGTTTCGTCGTCCTGGGCCTCGCGGCGGACCGGGTGCTGGAAGACTCGGCTGTGTTTGCGTGGGCGGCTCTTCCCGTTTGTCGGCATCCCCTGAACCCGGTGTGACCAACTGATTATCCCCAACAAATTCACTTGGTCGTCGTCGGTGCCCATTCGGTCGGTATGGTACATGCGCTGGCTGTAAAGTTGACTCCGATCCGGGATTAAATGAGAACGCTGGCAGGGCCGGCGGCGTCTGGCGCTCGGAGTCCTGCGCAGAGACCGGAGCGTCCGGCTCATGAGCCGGAAAGACAAACGGTGGATTGGGCAATGGAGGCATGGTGAGCCGACGACTGGACTCGTTGTTGGAGGGAGGTGAATCGAAGTGCTGAGAGAAGGCCGACCGAGACTGCGGGGGCAGAGAAATTGAAGCCATCAATGCTGTGCAAGAAGTAAAATAGATTCAACAGGAAACGCAATACAAGAAAAGCAATGGTCGAACAGATCCAGATGGACAAAGAGACCTCCAGACCACTCGACTTCCCTGGCGATAAGAGAAAGTCGCAAGGAACTGGAGGTCAGTCTAACAACCTTGAACAAAGGTCATTTGAATCTTCCGCACCAGGCAGAGCAATGGGGGGAATAAAAAAGTGACGACTTGGAGTAAAAAAGGAATGGACGGCCACGACGAAGGCCAAAGGAGGGGGGGGCCAAAGGGAAGAGGATGCGTCGTTGAGGGAGATGAAGAGAGAACAACACAGGAGAGGGGAGGTTTACGGGCGTAACCATACAACCGTATTACCCGTTGCATCCGACCCGCGAACCAATGATTTGGGGGGAAAACGATGGGGGAAAAGAGATTAAAGATAGTAATTTAGTGGATTTGCGTTCGTTTTTTCTTTCCAATTCCTGCTTTGACTACTCTGACTATTTTGACTACTGCTTTGACTATGTCTTCATGTATTGTGGTTATAAGTTCAGGTATACCATATACCAAACAAGGCAAGATCCCTGCGCCCTTGATTCGGCTGGAAAGGAAGGATTTTAGATTTTAGATTTGAGATTTGAGATTTAGATTCGAGATACTTTGAGTTTACCCTAAGGGCATTGAGGAATAAATCCTCTCTAGGTTCCCATCTAGGCAAATCTTGAACTTGATGTCGAAATTCCCTAATACGTAAGTGTTCGTGGCTTAGCCTGTTCAGGGAATATCAAGACTAGAGGACGTCATGACTCTGGTTGCCACCAGGTTACGAGTAGTTCGTACGATTCCCAGATGGGGCCGGAACGCTGCCTGTTACGGGCATCGCATCAAAGGATCCTGGGGTCCTTGGCCGCGTGCACCAATGACCGCGCGCACGCATCCGGAGAAAAAGTGGGCTGCAGGCACCAATGAGTCTAAAGCCAGGGCCAATCACTTGGTGGACAAATCTCGCTTGACAGAGTGGGTCCACGGACGCCACGCTGGGGATGCAAGTCAAAGGGGTGAAAAGGGACAATGCATTGGTCTCGAACTAAAAATCGATTCTGCAGTGATACATCCCCGTACCTGGCAGTTTCCCACCCATTTTCCCCGGGTTACACCATCTCCCCTCTATTGCATCGTCTAGGAGCAATAGCTACTGAATGACAAAAAGCCGTCGATGGAGCCCAGGTGGAGGACACCATTGCCCGGGAGATTGGCTGGTCCATCCGTGGGTCTTGGCAGGTGAGATCGGATAAAAATAGTGTAGCGCGAGGCCGAAGCGCCTATTGGACCAGTTGACCAGGGGCGCAAAGACAGTCCCAGCTGAGCGGACCGAAAGTACTAGTTCAAGGCTCCCTGACATGGGAAATTGAAACACCTCCTCATGTTGTTCCCCCCTAGCGTCGACTTCATATCGAGAACCAATCAACGACCCGCTTTTCATGCAAAATTGCGAGTGGGTTGGTCCGTTCAAGGTGCACGCGTGGGGCTGTGATCGGCAGCCAATTGGGGCGGCAACGGAGGATCCAGGATTCAATTTAACGCCAATTGATTTCCAGGTTACAGGGTTCCAAGGCTTGCAAGGTTTGTTGATCCATCAACTGATATCAAGTACGGAGCACTCCGTACCAAACTGTACAGAGGTATGTCTGCATGGGACGGTGTTTAATCTCAGATAAGACCGTAGCCTGAAAGTAGCCTGAAACTGTCACATCGTACGCGTATGAGTCCAGTGGATCTGATTCGCGGGCAATAATGCAATCGCCACCTCCATTCTACCATAGGCCTCGTCATACATTTGTGGACAGGTCTGGCCTCACCGTAAAATGAAGCACATCTCCTTCTGTACTAGTACAGCGTATTCGTGTCTGGCCTGTAAATCGGATGTCGTTTCTTCCGTGTCCGGCTTTTGTCCGCCGGGATGCCGACCCTTAATATCGTTTCCTTGGCTCATCTGGGGTGTGGAGTGACCCTGTCTAGGATGTACCGGCGGTCGCAACCGCCAACCAAGATTGAGGTCTGTCAGGATATCAGATCGGGTGTCATCCCTGATCGGGTAATCATGCCAAATCTTCCAAGGTGTTATTTCATCATTCGATTTTCGGACTGCCCGACTTCACGTAGGAGCAGGCGCAGCTGATCGGGCATACGTCGGATAATTAGGCCTGTGGTTCCTTGGTTAGTCTTCAATTAATATCGGATCTCAGCCTTCATGCAGATTAGACTTCAACTGGAGGTTAAGGGTTCTCCGGCACTTGAAATTTGGAGGCAACACGAACCATTGAATGTCGAATCTATCGTAATTTTGATGAATTGATATGTCTCATGAATTTTATCCATTTAGCCCTATCTAATTGATTTCTATGAAATGCTGTAGCCTAAACATCTCCGACCGTTCCGTGGGTTTCCCGCCTTCGGTTCAAAATATATCTCCACTCATATTCTGTCAATACTCGGGAACTTCGAGCGGACTGCCCGGCTTTCTCTTATATCAATACGTAACGTATTTCACAAGCGAGCGGAACACCCGGTCGGCCGGAACACCCCAACCAAAACGCGTCAATTAATTAGACCTTTCTTCTTTAACCACCCACCATGCCACCAATTCGCTCTCAAAATCGTTAAAAATTGATAGAACAAGAAGGACGAATCTTAGTTGCTATCCAGGCTCTTGAAACGCAGAAAGAGCTCTCAATTCGCAAAGCAGCGCTTATATATGATATCCCCCATACAACGTTATACGCACGTCTTCGTGGACGTCAAAACCGCGTCGAATCACGCGCAAATTCGTTCAAATTGACTGAAATCGAGGAGAATTCGCTTAAGCAATGGGTCATATCTATGGCTATACGTGGAGCGGCCCCACGACCTTCTATGGTGCAAGAAATGGCTAATCTCTTACTTGCCACTCGTGGAACAACCTTGATTCAAACCGTTGGCAAAAACTGGGTTACGAACTTTGTTAAACGACACCTAGAACTCAAAACAAGGTTCTTAAGACGCTACGATTATAAGCGTGCTAAATGCGAGGACCCTAAAGTTATTAATGGCTGGTTTGACCTGGTTTAAAAGATAGTTCTTGAGTATGGGATTGAGCAAGACGATATCTATAACTTTGATGAGACAGGCTTCGCGATGGGTTTAACCGCGACCGCGAAGGTTATCATAAGAGCGGATACTGGTGGTTAGCGCTGTCCACTTTTACAACCTGGAAATCGTGAATGGGTAACCTTGATTGAGTGTATAGGCGCGTCTAGATATAGCCTACCTCTAATGGTTATCTTTAAAGGTAAAATGATCATTTAAGGCTGGCGTGATGGGCTTCTGGACGACTGGCAATTCTAGGTTAGTAAAAGAGGATGGACCATGGATGAAATTGGACTTTGTTGGCTTAAAAAAGTCTTTCTTCCCTTGACTTTCTCGAGGACTAAGGGAATATATCGACTTCTAGTTCTCGACGGTTATGGAAGCCATTTGACTCCAAAATTCGACGAAATTTGCTCTCAAAATCATATAATTCTAATTTGTATGCCACCACACTTATCACATCTTTTATAACCTCTTGATGTGGGTTGTTTTGCTGTTTTAAAGCGTGCGTACGGGAAGTGTGTCGAGGATATTATGCGATGTGGTCAGAACCATATTGATAAGCTTGACTTTCTTAATACTTTTCCGACCGCACGAATCGAGGCTTTTAAGCCAGAAACGATCAGAAATAGCTTTAAAGTAACTGGCTTAGTCCTATATGATCGAAATCGAGTGATCTCAAAGCTCAATATTCAACTCCGTACGCCCACACCACCAGCATCTCGAGGAAGCCAAAGCAGCATATGGGAGCCAAAGACACCATCAAATTACAAGTAACTTCAAAAGCAAGCTGATTTAATCAAAAAGCTCTTAAAAGAGCGCTCTAAGAGCCCACTAAGCTCGTTGAATTCAGCTATAGATCAAGTTCTTAAAGCGTGCCAAATCACAATGCAATCAACCGCTTTCCTCGCTCGAGAAAACGAGCTATTACGGGCTAGGCACGAGAAAATTAAGCAAAAAAAAGCACGTTCTAAGCTCCAGATAGCAGCTCCAGAAGGCCTTTCTGTCGCTGAGCTTAATCAATTAGCTCAAAATGATGGAAATGCTTAATTTCAACCTCTAATCAACCAGCCAACCGGTCAAGCAGAGGCACAAGAACCACGACGACGAGCTCCACCAAGGTGCTCAGAGTGTAATATTCAGGGTCATAAGAGAACGCATTGTCCAAATTTAATTAAATAGCTTAGATACTGAATTCCATGTTTTTTCGGCTGAAATATTCTAGCTTGAAATATTAAAAGTTGATGGGGTGTTCCGGCCGACCGGGTGTTCCGCTCGCTTGTGAAATACGTTAGCTACTTTCAATTCATTGTTGACTAAGTTAGCGCCCGTCCTGTAAAGACGTCATCCGAACTAGGGTGATGTAGGCACTCGATTCAAACCAGTAATTCCTCGATCTTCAGGAGTATCTATAAATCATCAGTAAACCTCGCCAAGCCCCTTGACCAGGACTTACATTTTCAATATATCGAACACCTATGATAATACCATCTTCATCTTTGATGTCAAGACCTTGCATGTTGAAGATATTATCGTCACCGCTATCAAGGCAGCATAAACAAACAAGGACCAGATTAGTATATCGATCTCCAACCAAACTGGGTAATCGTGCTTTGGTCAATGCAGTAAGCCGCCTCTTGATAGCGAAACCCCCTCTCTTGGCATCCTTATCAAGAATAGCCGAATCAATATCCAGCTCCGACCAGGGCGTGATAGAATCACCCTCCAGACACACAAAAGAGCGCCAAAGGGCAATTTCAAGGAGGCACACGCCAAGACTATATATGTCATGCTGCATCGTGAAAGCTTCTTCGGACCATAATCCCTGTCGAACGGGATGACGATAAAGATTCCTTTCCCATTTCAAGTCGCCCAGAAAACTAGTTTGAGCTTCAGCGCGTCGGATTTGTTCGAATCCGATCAGAAATGAGGGGCCCATGTCCTCTTTCTCCTGGGAGAAGATGATGAGGGTCTCGGGTCGGATACCTTTGTGTACGAATCCGCTTGTGTGAACGAACATCACCGATCGAGCTAGCTGCTTGGCAAGTTGAACGCGATGGCTTAATGAACACTCTTGTTTCTCTATTAGGAGAGTTCGTAGGGTTTTTGGTGAATCTAGACCTTTGGGTATCTCGAAGATGAACTGGAACTGGGTATCTTGGTTTGTGTGTCTCTCTAGCACACCTTCGCATCTGAGGAGACCAAATGACATCGGATCCACGTTAAGCAAGAGTCGTGCTAGATCTCGGACATGAACTCTCCTTGCCGAAGAATTTGTTCCCGCAAAATTTGTGCTGTCTAGCAGAATTCGCCGACCGTTGGTTTTGTACCACGATAGATAAGTACTTGTCCCCGAAATTCTCTCAGCATCTGCTTCTATCATGTCAGGATTGACAAAGACGGAACTTGAGGCTTCATTTTGATGTGACGAGGACTGCTTTATGGCATTTCTGATTTCGGCTAGCCTCGAAGCGGAGGAATCATGGCTTTTGGTAATTGTCTGGCTCTCTAGTTCGCGATCCACCTTGGATTCAGCGATCCGAGTGATAAGATACCATGAGGGATCAAAGCGACGTTGCCAATCCTCCAGATCTTTCACGACCTCCTGCAGGCGTCTTTTCAAATATACGACCTTCGCCTTCTGGGTAAGGGTTGTCGCAGCGATACTGCGCGGGTAGATTGTCGTGAAATCACTGGCAGCGGTCGATATTTTGATTCGCAGTCGCTGAACTGCGTCGGCATAATGAACCTGCAAAGTGGGCGCTAGAGAGCCTGAATCCCACAAGCGTTTCAATGAGTCGAGTTGGACTTCGGTTTTGATCCAAATACCCTCAACATTTAGTGCGATGTCCTCCAGATCGCGTTCTAATCGGCGTTGCTCGCGACAAAAATATATAAGCTCTTGACCGTACCTGGAGAGTGCTCATTAAGTAGACGTCCAGTTGGAGGACATAGGGTTCCAACCTGAGACAAAGATCGAGCGTTCCGAAGACTGCCAGCGTTAATGATGCTGGATCCATCGTCTTGTGCCAGTAAATGAAACATTAAATGAACATCCGAATAAGAAACCTAAATTCCAGGACGTCAGGATATGGGGGCCGAGAGCGTGAGGGGGCGTGATCGACATGCGTGTTTGCCGGTTTGCCCAAAATAGCACACGGACCATATGCGCAGTCTGGCGTATCAACCGTGATCCGACGCAGCTCAGCCTCAATCTCGTTTATTGAGTCATGAACATAGTGCAAAAGGGGATACTTTTGAAGCCTAGTTGATACAGTGAAATGTTTACTCAAAAGCTGCACTTCCCGCAGACTGTGTGTTCCAAGAGACAGGCTCCCAGGAAAATTCGGCAGTCATGACGGACAAAGGACTCGCAGAGCAATATAAGCTCGATATTGTCGTTCTTGACGAAGAACGCAGTCGCGAGATCCATTATCGACCTGATCCACACCAGCTGGGTAGGCCGTTAAGGGAGATCACCATGTGGAATCGAACGCTCAGGCTGGCCGACAACGTATCGGTGTATAAGTCGCCACAGGGTCAGTTGCGAGTTATTAAACAAGTCTCCAAGGTCTCCAGAGAAGATAGCAGACTTAACAATTACGCTTCGGAGCTGGAAGTTCTGGGACAAGTTTCAAATGTGATGAGGTATGAATGGGGCCATGGAAGATTCACTTGTCGCGAAATCATCCTAATGCTTGCTGCCCCAGATTCCAAAACAAGCACTCCTTTGTCAATTTCCAGGGATGGTTCGAATCGGACCAACATGTTTGTTTTGTGATGGAATATTGCCGTCTTGGGGATATCTCAAAGTGCTTTCCTTATCCACTGCCCGAAGTCGAAACTCGGCGCGTATGCAAACAGTTACTCGAAGGACTTAGTTTGCTCCATGGAATGGGGATCACCCATCGAGATATCAAACCACAGGTGGGCCAATATCCTTTACTGGAAACTTTTTGAATACTGCTGACAGCCGATTGGTCCAAGAACGTTCTGGTCGTTCAAAGTGACCCAATATGGGTGAAAATCGCAGATTTCGGTATTAGCAAGCGCGCAATAGATGACGAAACTGACCTGCGTACCCAAATTGGGACGCAAGGTTATATGGCTCCAGAGGTATTAGATCTTGTTGACAACTCAAAAGAGGATTCAAGCTACACCAGTGCTGTGGATCTTTGGTCCCTTGGATGTTTGCTTTACTACCTATTGACGAAGGAGACCCCATTCTCTGTGTATGAGCTTCAAACTTATGCGAGAGGACATACTGAATTTCCCCATAATCCTTTGATTACAAGGAAAGTCAGCTCTCCTGGACGAAGTTTCATCAAGTCTTTGTTAGCGCCGTTTCCTCAAGACCGCCCCAAGGCTTCAGTTGGTCTGATGAAAGACTGGGCTTCTGAGCATAGAAACACATCCTCATTCACGCCGCACTCTACGGAGTTGAGCTCAAAAGAAAACCCTCAGATACACGTTGCGCCAGAGGTTACTATTGACAGTCCATCCACGCTTCTCCCCGAGCCAATACCGCTAGTGGAGCAACAGATAAATAAGCCGATGCCCAAAGTAGAGCCAGAAATGGTATGTACTCAGCAGTCCATAGTTTGACAGACACCCGCTGACAACATTGAAACAGAGCTTCTACTCCTACGAACTCTGGCGCGTGACCAAGTCTACAAAGAGTAAAACGGCCGATGCAGAGCAACTGCTACCTATCCTCGACCATAATGCAAACCCAAGCATAATACGTGACGGATATAATGCTTTTCATTTTGCAGCACAGTATGGCAGTGCTGAGTGGGTCAAGATACTTCTTGAATATCAAGCGGACGTGACAAAAACCACAATCCCACGGTGTGAGACCGCATTACACCTGGCAACCTGGCAAGGAGACCTTGAAATATTCCTGAAGAAGCTCCAATCATTGCAAAAAAACAAAATAGATGTGAGCGCCCAAAACTTCGATGGTGACACTGCTTTGCATCTGGCAATTACAAGATTTGAGTCTGTGAAGGCTATTGAGGCACTACTTGCTGCTGGAGCATCCACAGAGATAAAAGGAAGAAAAGGACACACGCCCCTCTTGTATGCAATGTACTTGCAGCGAGAAGAAAAGGCGACTGTCTTGTTAGATGGAGGTGCCAGCGTGAACTGCCAAGATGGCGATGGTCGGACACCACTACATCTTGCCATCGCTTCAAACAAGATGGGCGCAGGATTGATTCGACGGCTCATTAATGATGGGGCTGATATCAATAAAGCTGATCGGAACGGGCACACTCCTCTTTACGATGCAGTCAAGCTTAGGAAACGTGATGTCATTAATATGCTCCTTGATTGTGATGCGAACTGCGAGCTCGGGGACTCTGGGCTACAGAGATATCTAGTCCAGGTGCAAATGTGGAGGCAAGGTACTCGATGGTTGTCATCTCTCTTTACTTGAATATCTATTGCTGCTAGAATTATTTGCGTTTGCATTCCGTAGAAGCTCACGATCATACTCTGTTCTTCGCTCTGCCCTATTGAATTGCCTGTAAAATACTATCAATTGAAAGAAGCCTCCATACACTGAAAATTTTGTTCATTGGAGCGTATGATTTCGGGATATCAAAGTATATGAAAGAAAGGCTCAAGATCAACACAGTCCCAAGAATGATTGCCACTATGTCAATCCGATTCTCCCTCAAAAGATGCGCCTGCGGATAGGGCTTCCGTATCATCCAGAGTGACAGCGGCAAACCGGTACCGGGAATCCTCTAAAGGCGTAAGTTCCACATCTTTGAACAAGATATACCGCTTGAATAAATATGGCAAATGCACATTAACGCGGTATAAAATGAGGTTCCTCGTGGGAGTATCGAAGATGTGGCCAACATCCTCCAAAGAAATTCTCTTGGTCTCTCTCATAACAAGCCATACCAAAATAAAAGACACAAAGAGCGGAATCCTATTGTTCGTACCAGATTTGTAAGTACAGAACCACCAGTCTTCAAAGCACGTTTAAACTCAAGGGAAACACTCACGAAAGACCCTGTTGAGAAGGGAAGAACTTGGTTCGTTCGCGGTAAAAATAGCCAATTTCAACCAATGCAAGGCTTCCATGATTGATTGACATGGCGATTGCCATGCAAATATCTATGGCATCAATGTCAGTATGAAATCCAAGCACCTCTAGCGAAGGGCCATACCATTGTATCGCGTTGGAAAGACCTCAGCTGTGTAAACTGTGTGCAACATGTCCGTGGTCTGATAAGAGACAACGTAAAAACACAGAGCTATGACTGAGCATATTCTCAATGAAAGTGCCTGATTTCCAGTCGGTTCGATCCCAGGAACCTGAATGAGTAGGAACATGAATAGAGTCAAACCCATCAAAAATGGGCGGCGTCCAAATCTATCGAGCCATCTGCCACATATAGTCATGTATGCAAACGTGATATATGGGAGAAAAATGCCAATAAAAGACAGTACTAATGTTCTGACGCGGAAGGATGTATCCAAAAGTCGACTTACTTCACCCATCGCATAATCATAAAGGTGACCCCACGCAACTTCGTATGCCGACAGGTTTCGACTAAGTATTATCGCAGCAACTGCCACAATGGCCCTCCTTAGCTGGGGATTGGCAGCCAGCGTCGTGAGCTGGAAAACAGAGGATGGATACTGAGAGCTACCTCGGTGCATTGCATGCACGTCGGCAAGATAAATTTGCCAGAGATCGCGGGCAGCCATGACTTTGACTTTTCGAGAAAAGTATAAGGACTGGAAGGCTTCCTGCATTCTTCCGTTATATACACACCAGTACGGGGACTCTGGTGCTGCATTAACCAATGCTTGAGCCATGATAATGAATGCAGAGGGCACAATTATTATGATCCCTATGTCAAGGTTGGTGTTGGTACGCGTGATGAATACTATTAGCCTTCCACAGTTGCTAAGAGCTTCAAAAAGCACCATCAACCTTTTGAGATATTAGTAAGCCCTCGCCATTGTGCATTTTGTATGCTGGGAAATAAACGTACAAATTCCAGGAAGCGATCATGAAGCCGCGAGAGGACGAGACGCTTGCCTCGGCGAGGTAAAGCGGGACAGTGCACCCTAGGATGCCCATCGAAGTACCAGCTAACAGATTCACTATTAAAAGCGATTCGAAGCTCAATTGAAAGAAAATCTTCCCGCAAGCTGCGACGAGGGCCAAAATCGCTGCGACGCATACAGCTTTACGGCGACCCCAAGAACGATTCAAAGGCACCGTCAACATGGACCCAAGGAGCGCACTTCCTATCAAAGGGGTACTGCCTGATATGTTAGACGATATAATAGATAGGGAATAGTTCCACTTGCCTTCTCAACCAGATAGAGTGGTAGTTGGATGTTTCTCGCAAAAAGCCCTTACTAAAGTGCAGTAGACATACACTATTGAGCCCAGTTAGCCAAACATACCCTCAATAGGAATAACGTTCAGAAAAGACATACTAGAGCATTGATCCTGCAACGCAAATGTAAGAGCTCGTTGCTCTCATCGCTATTTTCAATACATCAGATTCCTCCTTTGCCGACTGGTACAGAATCATATGTTCTTCCGGAGTCAAGCTCCCAATGACCGTCGGATCATTGGGGTTGTGATACAGTAGAGCTCCATTCTTTATTAAATCCCGAATCTCTTCCAGATGATATTCGGTAACGAATTCGTCGGCTTCGAGGAGGATTTGGTCTTTGTCTATCTCTCGTTCTTCACTAGATCTTCCATACCCACTGTCAGTTTGGGTTTATGATGTACGTGAAGCCGCTGTAGAATACATACCCTGTCGAAACGGTGTTCTCCCCGTGAACCGTATCTGTTCCCTCGTTAAGTTCGACCGCTGATGGAACTCGACGGAGGTAGTCTTGGAAGCCACTTGAGCTAGGTAATGAAAACATGACTGAATTCCATCCGAAAGAGCACTCAACTCGTTAGTCTCAGTCCGCTCCTTAAATCGTTAATCGTGAATCGGAACAGAGACATGGACAAAATATGAAACATGAAACATGGGATATGAAGGTAGTCATATTTGCGGTGCTCGGATCCAGCCATGCTTCGCCCCATTTGCAGATCACCTTACGCCTGGGCAAAGACTTTCTATTTTAGGCCCCTGTGCCAAGACCATCTCGCGTAGTTATATTCTGAATCAGTGACTTGAACTAGTTGACTCTCTGCTTTAGGGATTATATAATATTTGACCGGGGTATTATAGACTTTGCGACCGCCATGCATTCTATCATTTCTACTCAATATACTCAAGGCCACTATTTAATAGATCTTGATTCGCCCATGCGAATATTAATATATTAATGTCCCAAACAACTCCGCGTTCTGGATATGCCAAAAATGCCTGATGCTGCGATTGAGCACAATGCGACTACCATTATTGCGTTCCCTGACGACTGCTTGAGAGTCTTCTTGTGATTTTGTAGGCCTCAGGTATTGCCGAAGCTGCAAGGCACGCCCTGTCGTTTCCAATGATAAAGCAGGACACTGTCCAGCGGCGAAAAGGATGGCGAAAAGGATTCGTGTCTAAAATGTCCATATTTCAATGCAATGTTGAAAGGTTCCTAGATGAATGCTATAGCTGTACAAGACACGACCAAATGAAATGCGCAATCTCAAAGAGTAACAATATAGAATGCTGTATCACCATATATGGGGGTCTAGTCGTCACTTTCTGACTCAACATCGTCATTCTCTAGACGCTTTCTGCGTTCCTCGCTGAGTTCGCGATAAGTGCTCCAACTCAAGAGGAAAAACGCGAACATGATGAATATGCCGCCAATAATGGCTGCAACAGAGAGAGGTTGTCCGGTGCGGAACCAGTCGACGATAGCGACGAGGAAGATAGTCAGGAGCGCAGCAACCGAGGAGAGGACGGGAGATGTGAGAGAGATCAGGACAAGGAAAGATCCGGAGAATGCTGAACTAGGGTAAGTATTTCATGGCATGCATCAAGCTGACGGGTAAACTTACTAGCATTGGCACAGATGGAGACGAGGAGCATACGTCCTGCCTCTCCGGTGGGGAACCGGAATGTCTCCCAACCCAGATAGTGAAGGATCGGGATTGGAATCCATAAGACAGAAAGAGTGAATGCACCAATCAAACTGCCAAAGGTATTGGCGAAAATGGTGCCACGCCCCGGGCTAGTTCCTTCCGGAGGACAGGCAAACCGTTTATACAAAACCTCGTAGAGGCCATAGAGGATACTGCCGATGCCAATAACGATGTTGCCCAACAGTCGGCTTTGCGCTTCACCGTCTTCTTTAGTTGCTCCGCCCTTGGAAACTTTTTTGTCCGGCCGGTCGCCATATGCCACGACAAGCACGCCGATGATTGCAACGCCCACTGCAAGGACCTTGTCTAATCGCAGCTTCTCTTTAAGAAGAGGGATCGAGAAGGCGTATGCGAAGAAAGCCGAGCAGTTGTAAATTGCGGTCAAATCACTGGCCGTGGTCATATTGACAGCTACGTACCAAGAGCCGCCGGCGATGGTGAGGGCACTGGTGACAAAAGCAGTTGTCTTCAGCATGTATGGAACCGGGGACCGGTTGGAGTGACGAGACGAGAGGTGGACTTCTTGGGTTTCTACCATTTGGGCGGTACTTCGGAGGAGGGAGACATGGCGGCGCCAGAAAGCTTCCCATGACAACTTTCGTTTTTGGATTCGGAGAATAAGCAGCTGGAACGGCCAGAGTAAGATCCAAGAGCCGTGGGTAATATAGCTGCGAGCGGGAAACGAAGGTCAGCCATTGCAAGTCCAGAAAGAGGATGATAGAATAGCTGTAGGTGTGGAGGGAGACAGTTGCTTTATAACTCACAGCATGCAATACGGTTTATCCCAATGTAATTCATGCTGGATATACACAGCAGTTTCGGTTTGAACAACAAAACTAGCCAAACTCAGCAGCAAAAAGCCTAGAGCTATCATGTACTTTTTGCGTGTGGCTTGAGCGGCATCATGTTCCGAGTTTTGACTCCGAATGGTAGGCCGACGGGTGTGGTGCAACATAGGCCGGCCTTCTGCATCACCATTGTCGAAGCTAGATCTCGAGAGACGTTCATCATCCTTGAGTAACGGTTGTTCCAAACGGCCATCCGTTGGTCGGTGCATCGGGGGGCGATTCATGTCGTCTGAATCCTGGGAATTACGGCCCGTTGAGTTTGGGTTTACCCGAGACTCTCCAAGCTCGATGTTCTCCGAAGCCACAATTGCGATGGCCTTTGTTCTGGCTGGGGGTTGTTTCACCACCGAGTGACTTTTGAGTAATCAGGACAAGATCACTGGGTCCACCTGTCACCCTTGCGCCGCAAAGATAACAGATAAGGAATCAGTAGAGATATTCAATACATTCAGAGAAAAATATTGCTGAATGAGGCTTGAAAACTCAAACAGGGTTGCTGCTTGTGAAATCAATCGATCACAAGCCGGGGCTGAGGCTGCATGCGATCGAGTTGTTGGGATGCAGCTGTACGTTGTAGCCACGTAGATGGAACAGGGTGCAGGGGTTGCGACCACGAGAGATAACAGGAGGGATAGCGGAATGCAATGGACTCGTAGGGTTTAGATTAGACTTGTCCGGCACCTTCAGACGGGACAAAAATGGGAAGATTTACGGATTATAAACTGAGGAAACATGATGCCCCGTGGAATTGGACGCCTTCGTCATCGTGGCTCTAGACCGTTTTGGGGAATAAGTGGGTCATGTGACGTTGGCCCTGAACGCAGACACTAGCCCTCATTTAGACTAGCGTTGTTCATGAGTCTCAGGCGTCCATTGCGAGTGACCAAAATAGCATCGCCTGACAAGCAAATACCTGGTATCTGGGCATGCGCTGTAATTTTGTTTAAATACAAGCCCTGATTTGTGAGATTCATTGAAATAGAAATCCACATGATCCAAAGTACGCCCCTATCTGTCCAGTACAGGGAGTGAAGAAGAGAAGAAACGATAGCGTATGCAAACTCATTTGCATGGATTCAAATAGTGAACTTGGGCTTACGTTGTATCATATTGGGACCCCAATTTACATCCCTTCCTTTTCATCCTATGTACGAAGAACCTCTCTTAAGCCTTGGGCTTAAACAGGGCCTCTTGAGTGTTATAAGTGTACTTCAGGTCCAAATGCCAGTATGGTGGAGAGTGTGGCTTCGCGACGAGCCAAGCCTTATCAAGAGCATCAACAACCTCCTCTGGGAGAGGCCCCTTCTGAACATCCGCAAGGTTGGCCTCCAACTGAGAAAAGCTGCTCACACCGATGAGAATGCCGTCGCGGCCACCATTGCCGATTTTCAAAGCCGAGTGGTGGTGCACCCATCGCAGGGCCGTTTCAATCATTGTCAAGCCGTGCTTTTCAACAACGGGCTCGATGATACTAAGGGCCTCGAAGTTGGAATCCTTGAAGTAGCGCTTACGGTAGTTGTTTCCTGTTGAGCTGTTTTCTCCGAAGCGTCCTTCGGCGGGTACATCGATGGTCTTGTACTTTCCAGAGAGAAGGCCACCAGCCAGTGGGTTATAGATAACGATATCGAGGCCGTAGCGACGGCAAGCATGGACCAATTCGACCTCGATGTTGCGAGCTAGGGAACAAAGTGTTAGTCTATCTCCAGAGCGATTGAATGACATGTTCATCACATACTGATGGCATTGTACATGGCCTGGAAAATGGTCGGGCGAACCCAACCTCTTTCGGCACAGGTGGTCACAATCTCGGCTACCTCAAAGGCCGTGAAGTTGCTCAGTCCCAAGTTAACAAACTTGCCCTCCTTGTGCAGCTTGTTGACTTCCTCCAAAGTCTCTGCGAAAGGAACCGATCGGTCCGGCGCATGCAGGTAAAAGATGTCAACCTGGTCGGTGTTCAACTCCTTCAATGACTTTTCGAGATTCTCGCGCAGGACGGCAGGCTTGTGGAATCCGGGAGTACCAGGGTACCATTTCGTAGCAATGGTCAGGCCACGCTCTTTCCAGCCAGCCTGAGCTGTGAAAGCTTCCTGTTCTCCGCCGACATAGATGCGGGCAGTGTCGATCTCAGTGAATCCTTGTTGCTGGAAATAGTCCAAGGACTTCTTGAGTTCCTCCACAGAGGTGATACGGGCACCTTTATCCGGGCTAGGACCAAAGGTCATAAGCCCAAGGATCACCCGGGGCAATGGGTTCTGTGCGATAAGAGGCATGGTGGCTTGGCAGACAGGGATGTTTGGTTATTTGGGTGAGTTGGAGACAGATGACTTGGAGCGGGGGAGGGGTTGCGGAGCGAGCCGATTGTCGATAACGGCGGGACCCATTGTGCAATGCTTCTCACTTCGGAACCGACCGCAGCTTCGAAGTGCTTTCTATTGATTGACGATCTGCGATGCTTTATTACTTGGAGAAAACTTCTCCCAACACTCCTGCCAGCGAAGCCACAATGACCATGTCCACCAATGCCGAGCGCGCTATCCGGATTTTGGTCATCAACCCCAATACCTCCACCCATATGACAGATGGCCTCAAGCCAATACTAGATCGCCTCAACTATTCTGATGTGCAATTCGAATACTTCACGGCGCCGAATGAACCGGTCACGGTTGACGGACGCACCTACGAACCCATCTCCAGCATCAACTCCGGGGAAGAATCCGCCCAGTCGGCACTCAATTGCTGGTCAGTCTTGGACCGAATCTCGCATTTTGATGCGTTCCTGGTGGCATGCTATTCAGCTCACCCGCTAGTGGGTGTACTACGAAAGCGTATCCAGGAATTTGAGAAGACTCATCCCTCAAGTCGCAAGAAGTATGTGACCGGCATTTTCGAGGGTAGTGTTACTGCCTCACTATCATTGATCAGCGCATTCGACTTTCTGAAAATGGGCGAGCTGGACAAAAAAGAAGTTGAGGAGTCATTTGGAATTGTGACTACTGGCAGTGCCTGGAAAGCCGAGCTTACCAAGGCGGTTACCCAGATGCTCGGCACCCATGGCTCTACTCGGTTCGCAGGTGTTGAGACTACCGGGCTGACGGCCGGAGAGCTTCACACAACACCCGCGGAAGAAGTGAAGCAAAGGATCATTAATGCCACTCAGAAGCTGCTTCGGGAGTCGGCAGTTCCTGTCGGTGCTATCTGTATGGGATGTGCAGGCATGGCAGGGATGGAAGAGGCCGTGCGAGAGGGATGTGTGCGTGCCTATGGTGATATCAAGGGCCACCAAGTCAGAATTGTTGATGGTGTGGTTGCAGGAGCTGGAACACTGGTGACATCGTGCAAAGCAGGATTTTGATATTCTACAGACGAGGCGAGACGATCTTTCAAAATAATTATGGCGGGTTCTAATATTTGACGTATAATGATTGCATTGCAGAGCACTATTTACTACCATCCATTATATCTGATCACCGGACATATTTAAGTACAATAAAAGGTACTCTAAAGTTATATAAGCCCGTTGAGTCACTTGGGTGGTGATGTTGATGTCCAACTCGTTGGTGCCTGAGGCGACAGCTTATGATCACAGCCAAAAAGTTCCCCGCAACAACGCGTTACGCGTGAACCATCTTTCTCCCGACGGCGCCATTGGACCACGATGCCTAGGTGAGAGCTTCTAAGATGACATGAAGCTCCTTTAGAGCACTCTAACTGACCTGACTGTGTGAAATAGGGAAATCATCACGATCCAAGCCGGCCAGTGCGGCAACAACGGTACGTGCCTCTCCGCAACTCTCGACCGAATCCCAGCGTTGCGGCCCCTTTACCGCTCATATAGCACGGAAATGAAACAGAAAACGCGACGCTACTTCCTGATCACCAAAGCTGACTATTTCCATAGTCGGTAGCCAGTTCTGGCAGCAACTGTGCCTGGAGCACGGAATCAGCCAGGATGGTAACCTGGAGGATTTTGCGACTGAAGGCGGAGACCGCAAGGACGTGTTCTTCTACCAGGTGTGTAATTGATATTTGTATTGTGTTTATTGTTTGCATTGCGCTGCTTTGTTCGACCATCCAGGCTAACAGATCCCCACAGAGTGACGACACCAGATACATTCCCCGCGCAATCCTTCTCGATTTAGAGCCCCGGGTATGATTCTCCCATATTGACATAAAACAAATATGTGTCGTTTATAAACAATCGGACTATGACTGATACAACAATAGGTTCTCCACAGCATCCAATCGGGCCCCTACAAAAACATCTATAACCCCGAGAATTTCTTTATGGGAGAAAATGGAGTTGGAGCTGGTAATAACTGGGGTGCCGGTTACGCCGCAGGCGAGGGTGTACAGGAGGAGATCTTTGACATGATTGATCGAGAGGCAGATGGAAGTGATTCTCTAGAGGTGCATTTGACAAAATTCCATCTGCAATTCTAGTAAGCTGACTCGTCACTGACAGGGCTTCATGATGTTGCACTCGATTGCAGGAGGTACAGGTTCCGGTCTAGGAAGTTTCCTCCTGGAGCGCATGAATGATCGCTTCCCTAAAAAGCTAATTCAGACATACTCCGTCTTTTCGGATTCCAATGATGTGGTTGTCAACCCTTACAACAGTCTCCTCACTCTGCGCCGATTGACCCAAGATGCTGACTCTGTGGTAAGTACGCCTGCTGGAATACATCTGCTCAAATAACTAAATCGCTGGCAGGTCGTCCTGGATAATCTCGCATTGGCCAGCATTGTTGCCGACCGACTGCATGTCCAAAAACCCAATTTCGACCAGACTAACCAGCTTGTAAGTCTATAGCCAAGACCAACATGGATTTGAGCTGACGTTCGCAGGTGTCAACGGTCATGTCGGCATCTACTACCCCCCTACGATACCCAGGCTACATGCACAATGACCTCGCAGGAATCATCGCCTCGCTGATCCCGACACCACGCACCCACTTCCTGGTCACTTCATACACGCCATTCACCGGTGACAATATCGAGCAGGCCAAGACTGTCCGCAAGACCACCGTTTTAGATGTGATGCGCCGTCTGCTCCAACCGAAAAACCGCATGGTCTCTATCAACCCAAGCAAGACCAGCTGCTATATGAGCATTCTCAACATCATCCAGGGCGAGGCTGACCCTACCGACGTACACAAGTCCCTCTTGCGTATTCGTGAACGTCGCCTGGCATCATTTATTCCCTGGGGCCCCGCTAGCATCCAGGTCGCGCTCACTAAGAAATCGCCATACTTGCAACACACGAACCGAGTCAGCGGTCTGATGTTAGCTAACCACACCTCCGTGGCAACCCTCTTCAAACGGATCGTTCAACAGTACGACCCGCTGCGCAAACGCAATGCATTCATTCAACAGTACGAGAAATCCGCACCCTTCGCGGACGGACTGGGCGAGTTCGACGAAGCCCGCGCGGTGGTAATGGATCTCATCCACGAGTACGAGGCCGCCGAACGAGAGGATTATCTAGATCCGGTTGCGGGCAAAGAGACTCACCCTGGAGCCTGAAACCCGGGGTAGAAAACTTTCATTCATTTTTCATGATTCATTGCTTTGGCAGGAGGGGTTCGGGCGCATACTCAGGTGCAGGGCCACGGGCGTTTCTTCTCTTTCTTGTCTCTTATTTTGCTTTTTTTTTTTTTCGTCCTAGTCCATACACCGAAACTTTCATGAAAGCCTACACCTCGGCCATGCCAACACATTTGAAATACGCCCTAGACACGTAGACGGAACCGGTGTGGATTCCGAATGATCCGCACAGTCGCAACGGGCCGGCTGCTGCAGCGGTGGAGATATGCAAACTGCAAGCCGGTCCCAAAAAAGAGAATGGATGGGTATAGATTTAAGCTGGTTGGGTTTGTGCATGGGTTGAGTGGGCAATTGGTCAATTGGTGGAGAAGGAGAGGTATACGAGAAGTAGATTAATTGTAAGTTGGGTTGGGTATGAGTCAAGCAAAAAAAGAAAAGGGAACCAATCGAATGTGAGGGGGAGATGGAAAATTGATCGACCACATCGATTTCACATTTCACGTACGTGGTCGTCTCTAGTGCCATGTAATAGCTCCCCGCAGATCATCGTGCCTCATTTAGAGGCGCATTGACCAAGGAGACTGATCCAATTCATGGACACCTCATGGCGGGCCATAGCTGATGCATACATAAGAGGCCTGTGGGCCCCGTTACATTCCTGCTTCGACTGTCCTCCGATACGGAGACTTGGGCTGCAAAAATGATCTAACTATCAAGGTTTTTACCGACGAACTCCATTACTCTTTGCCACTTACTACATACTGGGCCCGTGGGTGGCGTATGCCCGTGGAACACCTGTAAAACCTTGGAGGCATTTCCTCGGGTAACGCAGACACTGGATCAGGAAAACGGGTAATCTACGCGCGATTAATAATTCCCGAGTTTGCCAGGTTCGCATTCCTGGTTCTCGGGTTTCCCTGAGTTTCGAAACGGATTCCCAACGAACAAGGCTGGGAATCCACGTGATGGGGACCCAAGTCAGGTGAACACCGCTTTTCTCCAGGCCAGTAGTACCAGACGGAGTACTCCGTGCAGGAGCCCAATACTCGCAAATACTCAACTAGACCTCATCCAGTCTAGCCGCTCGAGTTGGCGATTTGCAGAAACGGGTCTACATCTCTTGGTTCACAGGGTCATGCTAGATGACGAAGGAGACGGAGTACTTGGATATGTATTAGCCGCTCCGATTCGCACGGACGCCCGATCATTGGACCCGATCAGCCTTGAAGGGCAACTATTCGGGTCGCGTGCGGACAAAAAGCAAGCGCAGAAAGGGGGGTGGTGCAGATTAATAGTCTAGAGATAGTGTGCCCATACCGTAGGGGGATACCATTACCTACCTAAGTTAGGGAGGTGGACACCACGCCACGCCGAGATTCGGTGCCGGTAAAAGGGGGAGCAATTAGGGAAATTGGGGGTTAAAGTATACAGGATATGGAGCCTATCGAACCTTCTCGGGACCCGCTCGCCTCCAGACTGATTCCGTCACTCTCCACGCCTCAAACTGAGTCAGCCATAAAGAACTGACTTTCTCTTCTCCCCGTCCGTTCCGAATATATAATACGTGGCCGCCCACTTTCTTCTTTCCCCCTTTCCCCTGTATCACTCTCCCCCGTGGAACTCTACCCCCGTCTCCAACCCAGTCCAATTCTCTCCTCATCTCCAACCTACTCTCTCCACCTCTTCCCCCCATCGCCAGGGAACCTTCACGAAACCCGCCTCTCTCCCAGCGTCCTCTGCGTTAGCCTTGTCTAGCAGCCCAGAATCGCCTATCCTTCAACCCGACTCCGGCGCTTATCTCAAACCTCAGCTGTAACTGGTCCAGTCAGCCTTCCCTCGCGCTCCGCCCCAACAAACCTTCTCCTCACCAACGACGCCACACCTCCAATCATCCATAATGGCCCCTCGCAAGCCCAGGTGCAACTTCAAGGAGTGCAAGGAAGCCGCTCAGCGTATCGTGGGTGACTGTAGCTTTTGCCACGGGCACTTCTGCTCAAAGCACCGCATGCTCGAGGCACACTCCTGTACCGGGCTGGAGGACTGCAAGAAGGAGTCACATGCGCGGAACGCCGATAAGTTGAACAGCGAGCGAACAGTCGTTGTGAAGGGTGTATGAGAGTGCGGCTGGTAGGCTGTACCATCATCTCACACTCCTAAACTCTCTCCGGGGATTTGATCCTAGATGCGCCGCACCGCCATCTAGGTATTTGTTTCGATTCTTTACTAGGAGAGGAGAAAGGGATTCCGGTGTTGATCAACTTGCCGGTTGAATCTTTAGCGCGGTGTTCATTTGTTTCCCTGTTATATTTCTTTCTGCGCTCCGTTTTCCAATCTGCTTCGCTTCTTATTGGGGGTGTTTGTAAATGACTTTGTTGTGGCTACGGCCGGACTGATTCTGCGGTTTTTCTTTGGTCGCTTCTGGGGGTGGGCTCATCTACATGGCGTTCTTTTCTAATCTATATTTCACCCTTTAATAGGGATTGCATTCGCCGGCATGATGGTTTTAATCTGCCTTGATTTTTCGGGGCTGCTACATTGAGATCCTGCGGGACTCGCATGGGCATTAACTATCATCTGTTTAGCCTTATTACTTGATTTTTTTTTTTTGGGATTTACGTGAATATACCACATTTCAATCTTCCAATTTTAATTCGGTCTTATGATACATGTCAGGAAGCAAACATCCTGGTGTGGTCTAGCCCGGTCCAATCTTCGGCCTGTTCATAGTTAGCTTTGGCTTGACAAAGAATGTGCAAAAATAGACATACATATCATGGTGCTCACTCAGTCGACTGAGATACTTATTGAGTTCCTCCACACGCTCTTTATGCGTCTTAACACCCTCTCGTTGGAGTCGCTCATGCATCTAGTCTCATTAGCCTTCCAGTCCACGGAATAGACAAAGAAAAGAATGAACATACCCTCTTCTTCCGCATCTCTTCATGCTTCCTCTCCGTCTCCGTCTTCCCAACAGACCCGGATCTCTCCGCCGAAGAATCCTTATCTTCGCTCTTGGCTCGGTCTTCACGATCTTCCACGGCGGAACCTCCCTCTGTAGGCTTCACATCATCCTTCTTCTTGCTCTTCTTCTTCTTCTTCTTCTCCACCCGTCCATCACTCACTTTGCTCCCCTTTAACTTGAGCTTCCCGCCCCCGCCAGCAGCGTACTCGTCCGGCGCCATAGTGGGCCTGATCTGGGAAAAGGGTGGGATTCAAAGGTTGGCCGTGGATTCCCCAAGGTCTCACCTTTTGGCAACGAACTCTTCCCTCAAAGCAAATTTTAATGTAGGACCTCTGGGGCTTGGGTGATTTGCCACCTGTTTCTTATTATGGGTGGAGTTGATTGTCTTTGTTCTCCTATTCCCTTGGTTTGGGTGTGCCACTGAAGCCACTGGTGGAAGAGGTGCTTGCGTTGGAGATGTGAAGTTGGGTTTGGGCGGTGGACCAATCAGGTGTTGCCGGTGGAGGATCGTTGGTTCGCGATAAGGATTCGAGGTTTCTTGGCTTACAGCCGTCCAATGTTAGGTTGATCTTGATAATGCTTTAAAATAGATATTTTGTTGGGCTGATTATTGAGTGTCTTTTTATTTGAAACCTTATTCAGTTTTACGCGGAAGGTACAGCTGATTGAGAGATGCTCATTTATTGATCCTTCCGAGTGGATTTGCACAATAATAGAACACTAGTCAACGAATGCTTTGTAGATCAAAAATTTTCATTATTTTCAGGCAATAAAGCTTTTTTATGTATATAATGTTTAATCGAAGGGGATCGGACGCAACCCGGACCCGCCCATCCGTTTGCGCATCTCCGCGCCCGCGGCGATTGTACTAGGGACTTTGATACCACAGCAGTCTCCAAAGTAGTCGGTGTGCGCCTGTCCAGGAGGGTGGTCATGCCCAGCATGATCATGATCGTGATCATCAGCCCCATCCTCAGAGAGTTCACCCATACCTTCCGCAGCAGGAAGAAGGCTTCCAAACAGGAAGTGCTGCATGATGGGCAGCTTCCCCAGGACCTCCTTGACAAACATTTTCTTCATACCACTCTCGACCTTAAACCAGTTCTTCGCACCCGAGATATCATCCAGCATGGGACTGTGCCAGCGCAGTCCCTTCACTGTCTTAACGCTGTCCACCCACCGCACCTGATCCAGATACAGGTACTTGTCCCCCTCTTCATCCAGTAATGCATTGTTGTGGATCCCCAATGGTGTAATATAAGGGTGATCCACCAGTTGGCTGGCCCCGAACAAGAACGGCAGGAAGTGATAGTCATCCAGACCCCAGACACCATGGGATCCAGCCGGTTCCAGGTAGTATGTCGATTGGATGTCGCGCATGAGATGCACATACTCGAGGTAAACCTTGAAGACCACGGCCGGGAAATCTGTTTTTGGTAGCAGACCCAGCTGGTAAAGGCTAAGCAGCCACATCATAAAATTCAGCTCATGACCCGATCCGTAGTCAATTCGGTCTTTGGAGCCTAGTGAGTGGATCAAGTATGTGGACGCCTCGTCGATCGCGGCAGTGTCT
This sequence comes from Penicillium longicatenatum, assembly GCF_028827895.1. NCBI lineage: Eukaryota > Fungi > Ascomycota > Eurotiomycetes > Eurotiales > Aspergillaceae > Penicillium > Penicillium longicatenatum. Next base: position 3,927,170 of record NW_026643119.1, on the reverse strand, counting down.
GCCATCCCAAGGATGTCGGTGTGCCATGTCGGGCTCTGAGTGGCGACGTCGTCGAAAAGGGTGCGGAATGCAGGATTGCCAAATCGTGACCCACCCTGGTCCAAAGCGGGGTGTTTCTCTACAAGGGCCCGGAGTTGCCCAACAACGCTGAGGATCTTGGAGATGGCATCGGAATCGGGGTTGGTCTGGTCTGGGATTGGGCGGCCTCTGACAGAATCGGAAAGGCCGAGAACAAATGCTAGAACCAGGTTGTATGTGGGTGAAGCAAGAAAGAGGTCATGGTCTTTCGGGGAAAGAATGCGGCGGACGGGACGGGTGTACTGTTGGGCGGAGAGGTCTGGCGGCGAAGGCAAAGGAGGGGTGGTTGGGGCTGAATCACGAGATGAGGAGTTCCGGGATCGGCCGTTGCTTGACCGCAACTCTGAGAGTTTCTTGGAAAGATCCACCTTTCCGGCTCGGGGTGGCAGTGTTTGCGCCATTATGTCTGAGCAGGTGAGGTGAGGGATGAAGAATAGTGAACTGAGGGACCCTGGGAAACGATAACACAATCTACAATTATCTAACCGGCATCAGTGGCAGAATAATTATACCGCCTACTGGAAGCATGATGGAGATGACGCCATATCAAGTTAGCGTAGTGGAGCATGTGATCTTCCCCGGAAAACAGTGATCGACCGATCTTATTCTCATGTGCAGTGCAGTCACGCTGGAAAGAGGCCACATGATGGGCGCCTCAATGGAGTGATAATCCATCCCAGAATTTCTAGTCTAAGGCATGCCAGCTGCGAACCATTCCAGATCAAACTATCAACAATCCTCGACCTTAACCGCAGCACCCGTTTCACCTCACCACGGGCCCCTCGCTACCCCTCGACGGTGCCTGGCGCTTCTCTGGCCGCATACCATTTGCCTTTATAGCCTCTCTGATTGGACAAAACCCCTAGTCAACGGTCACGGCGCGAGCACGCCATCATGAATACTACTGAGCCATCGGCGTCGACTCCGACAGGTCCTCACACGAGCACAGCCAGAGATATAGACACTTCATTGTCTTGTTCACCCACTCATATAGAGTCGGATCTATCCTCGTCGATAAGCAGCGGCCGATCCCGCTCGAGCGCTACGTCCCGAAAATATTCCGCTCATCAGTCCCCGCAATCACAGAAGCGGTTCAATGAGAACACCCCCATAAACGGCGCTAGCTCATCATCGCGTGGCTATCAGGCCACCGAGCCTCCAAACCCGACTCCTGGGAATCACGATTTCATCAAGGATTGTCAATCCAGTAACCCTGAATCTAGCAATGCTGCCGGTTCCTCCAACCAAAAGGCTCAGACTAATCAGCGCGAGCCAGAAGAGGAACACGAGCGATCCCTGTTAGGCCGGTTCGTGGACCGATTTGGCGCTCTAGAATTGGAGAACAAGGGTAGCGTGGCACGAGATCACTTGGCCTTGGGTAGGGATACCTTAGCTAGTTTCTTATCTGGAGTACCCTCGCTAACCGCGGCTCCCAGAACGAACATTCCTTGCGTGGATGCGCACATCGCTAGCGTTTGCCTCCATCGGCATCGCCGTTACTCAACTATTCCGATTAAATACGGCCAATACGTCTACGAATGCCAAATACCATGGCACCTACGATAATTACCCCGGGATTCAACCCCCTTCCGATTCCTCGTCTATCCTCGATACTTTCGCAATGTCCCCTTCACCACAGGATACATCCAGACTCCGCAATGTAGGAAAACCTCTCGGCTCAACGTTTATAGGCGTTGCTATTTTAGTTCTAATAATTGGGTTCCACCGTTACTTCGAGAGCCAGTACTGGATTATTCGTGGGAAATTCCCTGCCAGCAGAGGCAGTGTGGCACTTACAGCTTTCGTGGCGATTGCATTGATTATTGCGGCGTTTGCGGTGATTCTGGCTGTATCACCAAATTCATATGAGTCCTAAACCTTCTTGTTTGTGTCATAGCGCCCTCGAGGTCTCCTCGTTCTTGTACTTCTTTTTCCCTTATCGGTTGTGGGTTTTGGGCATACTTTTCGGGATTATTTACATTATTATTTTGACTTGATACCATTAAATAAGACAACCATTAGACTGGTCGATGTTACATATTTTACCATTTTATAGTAAAATGGAGATGGATCTAAGTAAAAGGAGAAGTTCCGCGATACCTCGAAGTTGTTTCGATCCCAAAAACCTTGGGGTAAATCATTGCAAATACTAGGTACTCCAGGACTATAGCATAGACATAAAAACTATCCAGGTCAAGCACTTACGAGCAATGTAGGTAGAATATTTCTTTCTTTTCGGTCAACAGCCCCAATTCCACCCGCACCAGACCAGTCTAGGCACAATATAGAGGAGGCAGTGAGGGAAACAAGATTGATGGGAAGGATATCGACAGACGGATAGCCGGAGAAAAGAAAAGGAGACAAGAAGGCTTGCAGATCATGCGGAGTGCGAAGCAAAGAAAACGGGAAAATAAAGACCAAGGTAAACAACCGCCTAAATACATCGCTTATCGCGGGCCAAGTTTTGCCAGGGCACGCGCTCCCTGCTCCTCCCATTCCTGCTTGGATACCCACATGTCGTCCTTGTCGGCGATCTGTGATTAATGTTAGTTTGATGTAAAACGAATTGGAAAAAAAAAAAAAATAGTCAGGCGACTTACCAGGTTTGCGAGCACAGCACCTCCCAGGAAGACCATGTGTCTCCGCCGTGGGGGATCCTCAATGCGGACCTTGAATTTCTGCAGGACTGTTAGACTCCGTTTTCTAGACTTGCATTTGCTTCATTGGACGTACGTTCAGACGCTCTGGGTCTCCGCCCAGAACACGGGTCAGCCAGAGCTGCTTCAGCTCTTTCTCCAATCGAGAAGGCAAGCCGGGGTACATGCTGCTACCACCACTGAGCACGATGGCCTTGTATAAGCTGGATCGGATGTCGACATCGGTGCCTTGAATTGTGTTGAAGAGCAGCTCGGCCATACCGGGCTGGTCCACGTCGACCAAGTGAGGCTGGAAGAGGCACTCGGCGGCCTCGAATCGCTCGCTACCAACGCGGATCACACGGCCATCGGGAAGGGTGTAAGATTCGACCAAAACGGTGGTATCCTCCGACAGCTGTTTGTCAAGCTCAAGATCGTACGAAACATAGCACAGCTTTTCCTTAATCTGGCGAACGGTCTCGAAATCGGCGGTACGGTTCAGCGCATATCCACGGCGCAGGAGAAGGGCGATCAGGTTGCGGGTGACATCACGACCAGCAACATCCAACCGTTTGATGTGGTGGTTCAGCACGGTCGACTCGTAGACGGGGATGATGTGGGTCACACCGTCACCGGAGTCCACGACCACACCGCTGCTTAGACCCTGGGCATACAGTGCCAGCACCGCCTGGATCGCCACGTAGACACCTCCAAAGTTGTATCCCTCCAGCATAACCTCGGCCATCTGTTCACGGTTCTTGAGCGGGTTCATCGGCGGCTCGGTGAGGAGGATCTTGCGGCCTGCAGGGTCGATCTTCAACTTGTCGTAAAAGGTGTAGTTCCAGAGATGTTGCATATCATCCCACTTCTTGACGATACCATTTTCCATCTAAACGGACCGATTAACATATGCTATGCCTTACTTTGCTGCCTTCTGCGGAGAGAGGGGCGGGGTAAGGAACGGTGAGGGCCGGAGCCTCATGCAACAGCGACGTACCGGATAGCTGATCTGGAGCATTGATCGAGCAGCGGCAGCTTCCTCTCCGCACATGATATCCTTCACAACAATGTCGCCAGCCTGCTCCTCCGTTCGCAGGATGGGCCGCCCCACTATCGATGGGAACTGGTGCTCTGGGAAATTCTGAGGTACGGATTCGAGTCAGTGGGTGGTCCAATTGTTGGATATTATCCTGTGACATACCTGACCGGCATAGCCGACCTTAAGGAAACCCGTTCCTCCATCGAGGACTGCGGGATGTTAGCTAGGTGGAGCTGGGGGGACAACACGGTCGCCTAAGGAGAGGGCGCACATACCAATGGGCGTATCCGCCATTATGAAGGCAGATGGAAATATCAGATTCCGGGTGAGTTCTAGGCACGGAGCTCCCGGGAGAGGGGAATTGGAGGTGTGGAGGTGGGGAGGGTGAGATGATGGGGAGTCGAGGTACACATTGAAGTCGGCTGCTGCGCCATCATCATCATCGTTAATTACGTGACATTACAATACGTCAATTCTCCCCGCAAAACACCGCAAGTAGCGGGCACCAGCCGCCCCCATTACAACGACGTAATTGCATCAGCCACTATGTTTTGATTCTAAATTAATAGCTATGCCATGTTATGAGACTTGGAAGAATTTATCTTATACTGAAAGTATTTGGATATGAGACATTCGCCGTATTAAAGAGGCAGCGAACTGAAAGCCAATAAGGTAATTGGGTCGAGGATTCATTGACTCATGCATAACTGTCGCACCCAGGGATCGCGTTGTGAGGCTATAGTAAACAAATTTGTACAAACAGTTTATTTATCTAAGAATCAAGACCATCCCAGGAGTGAGGAATTGATAATGCCACAAACCTCAAATCCGCAGAGAATGTCAGCTAAATGCAGGGCATTTGAGAATGGTTTCATGCCGAACATCTCAATCCCATTTTGTCCCATTATAAGCGTCCGTTTAACCTCTAAACCAAGCCATAGCTATTCTACTAGACATTTCATTACAGAGCTTCAACACAACAAGAACAAAGGAAGATCAATTACCTCCGACCGGTGGACAGTTTGTGACATTGTAGCTTGTTACGTACATCCACCCTAACGGAGAGCAAAGCTTTAGCTGTGGACCATTGGATTCACTGATCTCCATTATGACTCTTGTTCAAAAAATGATAACCATCGGATTCTTCTCCCGACGATCTTGGAAGATATAGTCGGGCCGAGATCATTACAAGTGCCTCTTAGCCTCCTTCACAGCCAAATTCGTCTCCTATCGGCCGATTCCGATTCCCTCGGGAAACCAACCGAGCACGCTCCACCAGATAGGCCTCTTCAACCGATATATTATAACCAGTACTTCCCCACAACTTCCTCCGACAATTACGCTTGCATAACTATATCTTACACAGCTCCCTGATTTCAACTGTGAGTTGTGTCTGCAGGGGTTGACAGCACGGCCAACCACGGCCAGCTCCGACATTAGAACAAACACAATGACTCAAATCGGCTGGGTGAGTGGTTCCTCAGTCAAAGGTCAAAGGGAATAATAATTAACGCATAACTAGTATGGCCTCGGGTCTATGGGCCTCGCCATGGCGAGCAACCTGCAGCGACACCTCGTCACCAAAAAGTCCCTAAACCTGCTCTACACCAACCGCACAATGTCGCGTGGTGCACCACTACAGACACTTGGCGCCATCGCCGAACCAAGCTTTGAGAAGCTGGTCTCGCGTTGCGGAATTATTTTCACTATGGTATGTAGACTGACTGCCACATGGACCATGCCCCCCTCACCGTGCAATGGGATGGACATAAGCTAACGAAGTTATCAGGTTGCAAATGACTCGGTTTTACAAAGCCTTATCTCTTCGGCTGTTCAATCGGGTGATTCACTCAAAGACAAGATCTTTGTCGATTGCTCGACCGTTCACCCCGATATGGTGAGCTCAGCTGTTGCGCAGCTGAAAGGGCCCGGTGCTTCATTTGTTTCTGCGCCTGTTTTCGGTGGGAATCCTATTGCCGTTGATGGCAAGCTCGTGTTTGCGATTGGTGGCCCCAAGAGCGCCACCGATGCTGTGAAACCTCTTATTCAGGATGTGATGGGTCGTAAGGTCATTGAGTGTGGTGAGGATGCTACCAAGTCTTCCTTGTTGAAGATTGCTGGGTATGTGTTTTGCTTGCGAGAATGGATTGCGGCTTGATTGCTAACCTTTTGCTAGTAACATCGTGACTGTCAACATGATGGAAGCTGTTGGTGAGGCCCAAGTCTTTGCTGAAAAGACTGGACTTGGCACCGGTCCAATGGAAGAGTTGATTGGTGAGGCTTTCGGTCCTGTGGCTGGAGGATACTCTAAGAGGTATGATTATTTGCTCCCAGTATCAGAATGCGATATCTGACTTTCTATAGACTGACTACTGGAGCCTACGCGCCGCCCCTTGACTCTCGCCCCGGATTCGGCGTATCTTTGGCTATCAAAGATGCCAACCATGCCATTTCTATGGCAAAGGCAGAAGGCGTTCAACTTCCCGGTCTCGAGTTGTCTCGTGCCAATATGGAAGCTGCTAGAAACTATGGTGGTGAATGCCTTGACAGCAGTTCTATGTATGGAACACTGCGACAAAAAGCTGGGCTTTCATTCTGGAATGAGAAGAGCCGGAAGCAATAGACTAATTATTCATAAAAATCCCCACGCTACTATATCCATAGAGAATCTAGATCACTACGTCCTTGTTCCATCTGTTCACTCATTTCCCAGCCCCCGGTCTCACACTAGACAGAAGACTGCTCTTTGGCAAACCCAGCTCCAAGAAATCGTCAATCTCATCATCCAGACTCGCAAGAAATCTGTCTTTATCCCAGACCGGCTGCCATCCTACAATATCCTTGTTTTCGCAAATGACATCGGTTCTTTGATTCAGCCATTAGCATAATTCTTCATGCTTTTTATTGCCCACATTGACTCACCCAGCATTCCACATGCTATAAGCCCATTTTGCTGGAACCCCCACTGCTTCCGAAAGGACCTCATCACTAGGCCAGATCTTCGTCTCAGCTGTCGTGACAAGACCACGAGCATACAGTCTCTCTGCTAGTCGGTCTAGGATATCCCACCAGGGAACAACATGCGAGACGACGAAGAAATAAGCATCTTTCTCTGTTGGTAACTTCTTTCCTTGCAGAATTGCTTCAATCAACTCTGCGTAGAATTTTGTCAAATCCGATATATGTGTCACAGGAAGATTCTAGCACACATCTTAGCAGATAAGTTGACACAAAGGAAGAAAGTAGGCACCTGACTCACCCGGTTTTCTGCAAACTTGTGTACTCTATTGTGCTGGATACTGGCTCTGATTAGAGCAGGTAGTTGAGGTGAAAGCTGGTTCCATGTACCACTCCCACGCCCGTGGATAGTTGGTGGCATGACGATGAACCCGGTTATACCAGCGTTCCTCAGTTGGTCGATGATGAAGGTATCAACCTACTGACTATTAGAAAACACAGAAATCTTAGACCTGGTGAATAGTATATCTTACATGTCTGACAATATATGAGTTTGCAGTTTGCTTCTCCATATCATAGACCGAGTCGGTATCTTTGATAGTACCATAAGGCCAGCCTGTGACCTCATCGAATGCAGATAACCCAGACGTCTACTGGAATTATTATGCTGTCAAGCTTGAAGCAGGGTAGAAGCTTACATGAACAAGGTAGGTCTCCTTCCCAGTCACAAGACGACGGTTCGAAAGTCCCTTGATAAGGCTTAGCATGACATATTTGTCTATAGACGTTGCGGTGTTGATGATAATGTCAACTAAGAAGGAATCAGAGCTCCGTGTTTCAGTGTAACAAGGATTGAGGAGTGTGAACTAACTCTCCTTTGAAATGATGTAGCTTGCCACGGCCTTCTCATCCCGAAGATCCATCTGTATCACAGCGACATTGAGGTTTGCCAGGCTCACAGCTTGATCTTTCGAGCGTACAGCAGCGTGGATCTTGGCGGACTTGATTAAACCTTCCTTAAGACCCAGGAATTCTGTAACGATGGACCCTCCGCTAGACAATTTTAGCAAGCTTCACTGACTTGACAACTGGATCGTTTAACAAACATGTAGCCACCAGCACCGGTGACAAGGATATTTGGTGGCATTCTGATCTTATAGAACTTGAGATGAATGGAAATTAGGATAGAAGACGACTGGCTGGACTTATGTACCAGTGGACTACTTCGTAGATGACGTTAGAGTTGTGATCGGTCGGTGTTAACGGGGATTAAGGCTCAGTTCCGGAGTAGATTTGGCCCCGGATCTAACCCCTGACGCCATTTGAAGGTGGGGTCTGCTACTGCACCTCCCAACACTATGAATGTGATAACAAAGTAAAGCTATGACCAACATATCTGGTTTCTCTCTGGATGTGATTAAGTATTCGCTTTGGACAGAGATGATCATTTATAAACGAGCATATATCTCTTCTCATCTAAGCTAAGGCCAAGTATAAGGGCAGTAAGAACAAGAGCACAAAGCATTTGTATGCATCAAAGCGTGATTGTAGTTGTTCACCAATATATGAGTTCTAGAGAAGTTGAGCAAAGCAAAAAAAAATTCAAATATAACGGGGATTGACAAAGTCCAACACCACCCACCACCCACGCTTAAATTTACGAGCATTATAAAAGGTTGCTGGATTGTAACCAAGTCCAGCTTGGCCGAGGCATCGAGAGAACAGCGCCTATAAAGATTGAGATGGAGAGGCGGCATGTTTCAAATCCGGTTTTATCCGTGTAGTGTCTACCAGACCGGGATATGTCTCGGCGAACAATGTGCCAAGTGTCCAATTGTTGAGATTGCGCATATGTCGCTCAAATACTGGATTGATGAGCAATTCGTCTGAGTCGCCAGCCGATAATAGACAATCCGTAGCTTCGTATGGCCAATTCACGGACATGCCTCGAGTAAATGGGATGAACCAATTTTCAAACGGGTAGTCTTGGTGCGATGTTGCAAGCCGGTCACGCATACGTGGCCAAGGAATATAGTCTATCCATACAGGATGTGGTGTGAATAATTGAGTTGGTCGTGGGGTAAGCCATTCCGGGAGCCGGTCGTAATTCTCTTGCGTAGGGTAGATCTGCCAGCGCATGAGGAGGAACATTGTGAATAGAACGGCTACCTGCTCTGGCAGGGAGGAGATATCCGGGAATGTGCGAAGGATATCAGTAAAGACTTTTGATACGGGATGCGAATTGGCACTCTTCTCCGGGTTGAGAAGGGAGGAGACGCTTGGGTAAGGTGGTCCGGCAAGTTTCTGTCGAGGGATTCCTTGTGCGGCCTCGCGTTGTCGATTATCAAGGAAGTCCATCAAGATGCTGTCCAGGGTGCATGTCGGCGCGGTGTTTTTAATAGGTGTGGAGAATGCGAGGGGTGTGTGCTCCGGAGGATAGTTTACTGGTTGCAAATAAAGTGGTGGAGGAGTGGGATGCGAGCTTCGCAGGTTCTCTGAGCTGCTGCGCCTGAGACGGTCGACTCTGGGGACATTATGGGTAGGGTCCAAGAGGAAGTTGAAGCCAAGTCGTTCTTCCATGCCGAAATCAAGTCCATGGGCAATGCTCTGGGAGAATGCCGCTCGGTATGACGCAGGCTGGGGGATTCCATTGCTACTATTACGACGGCTTCCCACAATTGGCGCGGAATGGGTAGGAGAGGGTGTATCAAGGCTGGCCAAAGACTCGGCGTATGGCCTTTCGGAGGAGACCGCGGCGTGGGGAGTTGGGGTGAACTGGTCGGGGTCGGGGAAGGGAGGTGTATGGGATGGAGGGACGGATCGCGGTTGGGCTAAACAAGCGGGCAAATCTATAGATGTCAATTCATGTCCACCAGTAAAAGATCAATTGTAACATACCCGAGACCTCCGGCCTTGCAAGCAAAGGCTGTATGATGTCCATTGCTGCCTTTAGTCCCCGTCGAAGTTCTCTGTTCTCCGCCTTGATTCGCTCATTATGTTTCAAGGCGGCCTGGAGGTCGAGGAATGGCTTCTGCGACGAGAGTTCCCGAACCTGCTGCTCCAATGCTTCGATATTTATTTTTGTGCGCTCGCGGATCGCCCGCTGAGCCTGACGGTCGTTCGCACGCTTCTTGGCCAATTGATCCGGGGTAAGATTGGCGACGCCTCGTGCGGAGGAGCTGTTCAGCTTGCGTTTTCGCCCAGCGGTTGTCGAGGGCCTAGAATTATCGTGCTCTTCCATTAACAGAGAATCTGGGCCGAGTGAGGTCGGGCGGGATGGAACTGGTGAGTCTTCTGACTTTGCGATGAGGGGATGTGAGCCGCCCTCGATCCCCATCTCAATTGGTGGCGAAGGCGCGGCATAGTCGCTCAACTCAGGCGGAGCGCGGCCGGACATGCCTCACACTCACGCTATACAACGATAAAGGCCATTCAGGAGAAAGGGAGATTTGGATTTGGGGGCTCCGAATGGGATCGAGTCAGCAAGGCGGCATTCGGGAATGGGTGGGTCAGGGAGAGAATCCCATCAGAGCGAGCTTTGGGTTCGGGAAGAGCGGGGAGGCCCGTCGAACATTTCCCAACTATTGAATTGATTGAAAATAGTGTTTCCGATAGCTTTAACAGCTGATAAAGTTCTCTTTAGACCGGATTCATGGTGGATCACAGAGTCATGAGTCATGGCATCATGATTTACGAGTATATAATACGCGACAAATGCTCCACTCCTTTCTAAAACAAATCCAAACTCCATTAATCCAATAATAGATAGACTGTACATAGTCATGCAGCGTTTACCATAAAGATGAGAGATCGAGAGATTTCCAGCGCACACGAGTGAAGGGAATCATGTCCAAGGTCAAGTAGGGAATATGTAAGAAAAAGAAAAACCTGGAAGAATAGGTCATGTCGATCATGTACAAGGCAGAAGTTCTAAATAACGGAACAAGCCACCCTCTCGTCAGATAGGACGAAGAAAAAAATGGAAAAAAAAAAAAAAAACAACAAGGGAAACAATAGAGGGCTGAGCGTTTAAGTCGAATGTTTATTGGATCATATGACCCATTTTTGAGATCTATCATCATGGCTTTGTTAGCGCGGAAAAGGCTGCAACGTTAATGCATGCACGAACCTTAGTCCTCAAATAGCCCTCGATCTCTGAACTTTTAATTCCTCGTTCTCCACCAGTCCGCCAAGCAAGGGGAACCATCGGTACCCTCTCTTTAACCAGTACTTCGCGGTTAGGTCCTTCGATGGCGCGTACTTTATCCGGATTGTTGGTGAGCAAGCGAACACCCTCCGGGTTGACATCCGCTCCACAGCCAAGATCCGTCAGCATGGCTGTCGCCAAGCCGTAGCTCCGAGCATCCGCCGGGTGTCTCAGGAGAAGATTGGCCTCGACGGTATCGGATCCGAGGTCCTGCAAATTATAAGCTTTCAACTTCTCACCGAGGCCAATTCCTCGACCCTCCTGTCGTAGGTAAATAATGACACCTCCGGCAGATTGCGACTTCAGCGATTGCGCCTCCGGTGGTGCATCAGACGCCAGGTCTTCCACAGGGAACGACATAAGTCGGGCGGCTTCGTCCAGCTGTTCACCGCAATCGCAGCGAGCCGACCATGCAGTCTCACCCGTATAGCATTCTGAGTGGATGCGCACCAGTGGGGGCTCAACATTCTGACTTGTTGATTGGGACTCGGGCTTTTCATCATCAACCCAACTGCTCACGCGACCCGGGTGCAATTTGCCCATATATGCGCCGCGGATCATGCGGTCCATCTCGGTCTCCCCCGGCCGTACGCGATCCAGACTGCGGCTGCGGATATTGTTTCCAAATACAATGGCCAAGTGCTCTTTATTATCCATATCATTAAGGTAGAGGTGTAGAAACATCTCGGCGCCGTTGGTTGTCGGGATTCGCGCCCGAACGATACATTCTACCTTCGGAAGTTGTTGGAGGAGCTTCGGCGCTTTCGCATGTTCACCTGGGTGTTGAAGGTTTGCGGCTTGATTGTGATGAAGTATTTGTGTAGGATTCAAGTCCAAGTTTAATGTGCCACCGGGGGTTGCAGGCGGGGTGAATGCGGGCGATAACAGCGAGTCCGGTAGCACCGGTGTCTGTTCACCGGCGGCTGTGCTGCTTGATTGACTGGCATCGTCGGCGAAGAGGCCATCTGGTCGGCTGGTTGGAGGGGTCGAATGCGGGGCGAGTTTGGGTGAGGCGTGGGCCGGTAGATTTGCCATTGCGACGGTGGGAAGGAATAGATGGGAGGGGGCTTTATGAATCTGCTTTGTGCATTCAAGGCAAACAGAGCACACAGAAGCACCTAGACAATTGGTTTCCTTTTTTTTTTTCCTCCACGAAATTGAAAGCGGCGGTTAATGGCGTCAAGTCAGACCGGGGCCCTCGGCATGAGGGGGGCTGACTCATCGTTGTCAATGCTTACTCTAGCAGCTTCCATCGCAAACGCGGTCGACTTTCTCCACTTCATCTAGAATCCTATCTTTGAGGTGAATAGTTTGCTTTAGCATAGCGCGCAGACTGATCGGTTGGTTCAGCTTTATCTTCGAAATTCATATGTTCGTTTCTCCACGTTGATCAAGGGAAAAAATCGGCCCGTTTAAGACTGTGAAAAATGGTAATAGCCGCAGTCAGATGATCCCAAATATGATTCTCGGGCATGGCGTGATGTAGTCAATTGGCCCGATTTAATACATGTCAGGCATTATGCGCACCCCAGACTATCTTAAATGGAATTTTATCAAGTTTCCGGAGGCGATCGCAATCTTCATTATATGCAATAGATCAGAGTGGGAATTCGATGAAAGATATTTCCCTGTCCGACGTATCCAGAGCTGTAATTCATAAAGGCCGCCGAGCTAGCTCAGTCCCTGCAAGTCTCTGCTTATGGTGCACAACCGAGAGCAACTTTCTCGAAAATGGACGCGGTGATCCTCATCTGGCGTATCACATAGTGTGTTCAGACCTACCGCCATTTACGCCTTCGTTCGCTTCGAAAGGTGGTACCATTCAAATTGATCACGTCGATCTATGTCAGGGTTCGCAGTCGATGACTATGGGAAGCTTCAAATTGATGTACGGTATCGCCCCCGATGTCATGTGCTACCCTGGACGTGGAAGCTGTCGAAGACTTAGTCTGAAAGAACCGAAACAGATTTGAAGGATTGCAGTGAGAAATTCTCCTTGTAATATTAATATTTTGATATTACAATGACACCCAAAGTGCTAATCATACAGGCAGCAAAACACACAAGAGATTAATCATACAGCCAGCGAAACACGCAAGAGGTTAATCATACAGCCAGCGAAACACGCAAGAAGATAGTCATATAGGTAGCGAAACACATAAGACCTAATCACACAAACAGTGAAGCACTTAAGAAGCTGGAGAATCGAGGCCATGTCATCCAGGTTCTTACTCATCGCATTGGTAGGAGAAATCGTTCGGAGAGAGTGCGCTCGCAAGCCTCTCTGCCTCCTCAATCTCTCCGTCTTCCACCAGCTCCACGACCCGGTCGAATGTTGTCTCTAGCTTTTCCTCCCTAAGTGCGACTTTGCCTGATAGGTGGAAGTAGCCAACAGCGTTTAACACACGGAGAATAGACGGGTGTGGAGTAGACCCTAGTTTATGAGTCATGTCAGCTATGATTCCCTTGAGTTTAGTCGATAGAACTCACGAAATTCTTGGAGCTTCTCAGCACTTAGGCCATAGATCCGTTGAAAGAGGCGTCGTTCTTCTGGACAGTCACCTCGTCGTGATAGGAACATAGAAGCATCTAGTAGAGCGTCGCCACCATGAACCTCTGATGAATTCAAGATGTAGATACGGTTTTTGTGTGTTCTGTTGAAGCTGGTAACATGGTCACGTAAAAACGTGAGGTAGTTTCGCTCTCTAATATTCATTAATGACTCTCGCACTTCACTGAGCTCTCCTTTGGTGTCGTGAAGCTCTCTCTTGACGTCTTGAAGCTCTCTCTTGGTGTCCTCAAGCTCTCTCTTGGTGTCGTGAAGCTCTCTCTTGACGTCTTGAAGCTCTCTCTTGACGTCGTGAAGCTCTCGGCGAAGGTCCCTGACCTCTTCTTTCAGCTCTTCCATCCACTCAAAAATAGATACGCCATGTTCATTGGCCATGATTTGATGATCGCGAACGGTGCGATATGTGGCTTGGTTTGCTTCAGCGGCGATGTTGGCTCTCTGATCATGAATCGTATTTTCGTTAGATAGTATTCCAGAGACAATGAATTGAAGGTCTTGCAGGTGCTGCTGCTATGCGGGGGATGTGTTAGCTAAGCCATACGTAAAGATGATGCGTACTGACCTGAGATCCCTGGGGGGTTTCGGCCGAAGGAGTCCGTAGCTGCATTGGTTGACCTCTTCCAGAGCTTCTTCCAGAAGCCGCGCTACCTCTTTTCTTAGGCATGATGATAAGAAATTGAGTTGTTTAAGTGAAAAGTAACAAGAATGCGTAAGTAAAAGGGAAAGTCTCTGGGTGGGAACCGTGAAGAGAGGATGGTGATGTTGAGAATGGACTTTGGGTTGGCTCGCAGAGAAGTCACTCTTTCTTTCTTCTGCGTAGAATTGGCAGCAACGACCACATAATGTTGACTCGAGAGCACGGGGCTTGCAAATTTGGGAAGTATCAATTAAAAGAAAAAGAGCAGAAAAAGCATAAAGAAAATGTAACCGGTCACAAAATTTTGGTCAAACCATCAAAGATGATTTGATCCGGGGGCCTGCGAGGTCGCAGTACGCCCGTAAGTGTGCTTGCTATCTCAAAAAAGAGATGGCAAGTACTAAACAAACATAACCCAGCATTCGACTCACCTCCGTGGTGATTGGGCACGGTCTTGGGGAGATATGGGATTGAAGATTGGAGATCGACAAGTTTGCAAATGTCAACAGTGTTGATCATTGAGTGAAGAGTGAGATGAATCAGTGAAGAGTGAGATGAATGAGTGAAGAGTGAGATAAATAAGTGAGAGAGGGTGTCTCCAGAAGTACACCACGCGAGTCGTGCTCACTACCACATCAGGTATAACCGACGGCTGTGGCTGGGAGCAGCCGCGAAGACGCGTGTCCGGAAGGAGGCCAAAGAGGAATGGGAGAAAGTCTGGAAAGCGTCAAAGGTCCCACGAAGAACAAGATATATCATCGGAAACGCTCCGAAAAGGGTCATGTATTACTGGAAGCATCAGCGAATGGTAACTTTCTCGATCATGATACAGCTTCGGGCAGGTAGGATGGCCCTGGCCGCTTACCTCCGGAAAATCAAGCCACGCGACTCCCCACACTAGGAGTTCCATAAAGGAGGACTAGAGATCCCAAAGGGCGGAGGGGGGAGGGGTGCGATCATATGAGGATCTAAGAGATTGTGGATACACGCAGAGAGCCTTTGGAACTTGCCGACCCTGATCCGCATGACCCATGTTGGCCGTGGACTGGCGCATGGCATTGTTGGCGCACTTGAGGTGATTGGCGTTGCGCCAAAGGGATCACGAAAGACTGCCGATTCGCTTACTTAGGGCGCAGACTGTCTTGTTGCGGGTGGAAAGGAGAAGCTATTCACGCCTATGTATCTGATGGTTGGTCGTAAGCTAGAGGCTTGACCTGTCTCTTCTAAAAATTAATAGCTCTGCCCAGGTGGAGCTTCTGGATTCTTCTTCTTTCTATTTACACGAGCTTCAAAAATGTTTCTTACGGTATAAAATCACTATAAGAGGGTTATGAATGCTATGTACTATAGTGGGGAGCCCTGCCCCGACACATGAGTATGCTGTCACTACAGATTGTACTGCGTATTGTATCATGTTCCGGGATGTGTTTTTCTTATGTCATGCGCTGAGATTGTACTATAAGATTGCCAGCCCTTACGGTCTCAGAATAAAAAACTTCTTCACATCTCCATCAATACTCCTACGGGTGTATCCTCGGTACTTGTCTTCTCACTAGCCATGTTGGTGTTGGTTTGCCATCTGGAGCTGAATCGACCCGTGTACCTTGGTGTGCACAGCCGGTCATTGCGGACGACTGGCTTCAACGTATAAAGTCTCATTTGAGTCTAAACCAGCACTGGCATAAACATACTCCAAGAGATCGGACTGAGCTTCGGAATTGGGAAGAGAAATGCCGGCCGTCCGGCCATCTTGGTTCAAGGCAATGTTACGAATAACTGCATGGATAGGATCACCATCTTCGATGGCGTGTTGAGGAGTTTGATAACCATGGACCCGACGCTTTCTCCACGTGCATATCCAGAACCACGGGAGTCAAACACCTAATACTTGCCGTCCGGGTTGATCATACTACCAGAAGAGTTAGCTTGAACCAGCGAATTAGGTGCCTTGAGGAAATTCGATACTCAACTTGACTCATGGCAATAGTCTGATCTGGATGCAGTAGCAGCTCGGTACCTCCTACAATAGCAGTCCTTGACGCGCCGCTTTTGAGAGTGAGACATGCTTGATGCAATGTTACGCTGCAGAACACTGTTGCGTCGAGCTGCTACTGGTCACTATGCGGAGGGACCTCCATGACCGGGTATTTCGATGTAACTGATGCCCGCGGCCAAATTGCTGGCTTCTAATAGAACTCCGTCTGCTCTCCGGGTGAGTCTCAGACATTATGTTGCGCTCCAGGAACCACGATGGGCACCTGTCAATGGGAGGGTTTCAGGGGGGTGGGAACGCCTTGCTCACCGGCATGCTCTGACCCCGACGCCAACATTGTCGCCCGTAATACCAACTCGTACCAGATGATCGATGGAGGGCAGCTCGAAGACCTGACCTGCACTGGTGGCTACTAGGCATATTGCTATCATACTTCCGGACTGTTTGCCATTAGCGGTACTCGTAGTAATGCCAGTCATGTCTACTTACACAGCCAGTATCGATTGTCATCGAAGCTCCCAGAAATCGCTTTTGTTCATGTCGCTAGAAGACATCATAGCCTTGAAGAACTCGTTGACGGAGGGTGTGGTAGTCTGGAATCGTTCAGCGCGACCCTTGTGAAAGTGTGTTAGAGAGAACAGCTCAACTGAGGGCGGGCTCCAGTCAAAGAATAAACGTGCTGCTAGCTGCATTATCAGGCGCAGAACTCTCTTGATCGGAGCTCCAGTGGCAGCCAGGAAGGATTTGCCGAAGCGTGGAAGTTGCACGTAGCTGTAGGTGCGACTTGAAAATTCCTTGATGCAATGGTCTCGGACAGAAATCATCTGTACTCCGTACTGGTGGACATTTATGCACGGCTCTCTATTTTGGCTAGTAGTTATTTTGCACGTTGTGTGGTTTTCAATTTTTTTTTTGCTTTTCTGTTGGTTATTTTACAATCTTTTTTTTTTTTTTCACCCCCTCAGCTCACACATTCAGAGACCTCGCCCTATTCAATGAACCGAAAAGGAATCTTCCCAAAGGCGCTTGTCGGTTCATCGGCGGTTTCCCCTTCCTCGATTTCGACTTTTTTTCCCCCATGCCCTTGGTTCCCTTGCTAGTTCCGCGCCGCGCTTCCCTCAGCTGCTGCAGTGATTCGACCCACAGCTTCTTGTTATCGATGATTCTGATTAGCTCGGCAACACTGTAAATACGACTGCCCTTTTTACGGATACCCGAACGGTCGCAAAGGACATATAGTGCGTTGCGAGCTCGGCTGAGCGCCACATTCCATCTGTTCGAAACGGACATGAACCCGAGCTTCTCAGTGAACGTAACATCGAGGATCACGACTGGACTTTCTTGACCCTGGAAAGAACCCACCTTACGCACATCAACCTGATTGAAACCACGCTGTGGAGATTGCACGTGAGCCTGGACCAGCAGCCGTTGATAAAGGCGGTATTGGGCTTCATACGGGGTCAGGAACACGATGTCTTTCGGGTTGACGAGACCTGCGCAAAGCAATGCTCGACAGAGGATGATGCCCTGTTCCGCAAACTTCTTGTTAAAGATGGAGTACCCCATCTTCTCGGGAATTGCATCACGGACATCCACAAAGATGGCGTTCGACTCACAGGATATGCAGTCAGTTTTGTTCCACTCCCTGATTTTCTGAGCCATTTTGTTGTGTAGGAGAGTGACTTCTTGCGCATCACGAAGTTGATTGGCGTAGAAGATCCGGTTCACGATAGCAGAGATGTCAGGAGCCATGCGGTGCTGTTCACGAAGAAGCTCCACGAGAAAGCCGGCATACACGAAGCGAGCGAACGGCGACACTCGCAATTGCGTGTAGAATTGATTTGATTCCGGGTTACTTTTAACGACCGACTGCAATTGATTATGATCACCGAATAGCAATAGTGGAACAGAAGTGTAGAAGGTGTACAGGGGCCAAAGGTCGGTTTCCTTCGTCATAGCGGCTTCGTCAATGAAAATGGCGTCGGGACTGATGGCTTCGCGGATAATGTGTTGACCAGCCGAGAATAAGGTACAGACAACGATGTCTGAGTCCGCGAGCACTTGTTGCAGCATGTATTTCCCATATGCCATATAGTCTAGCTTCTGCTGACTATCGAGGTTTCCATTCGCCAATCGATCGCGATCCTCGAGCCATGGGTCCCACCTCGCGTCATTCTGAGCGAACTCAATGATCTGATGGCCAAGACTCAACTCGTGCAAAGTGATGCGCGAATCTGAGCTTCTGGTTCCTGGACGACTAGGCTTGTTCTCGGCGTAGTAATCCATAAACAGCTTGTACACCATCTCAGTCTGCAGAGCTTGCTCGACATCTGCATTGGTCACGGTCGCTTCATCAATGGAATGGAGAGCTGCATCAGGTTTATCGTAGGAGTCCTTCTCTGCATGAATAGGATAAACCCGGACAACTTTGGGTATCCCGCTGCTGAATTCATCTGAATGCTTCTTGATGGTTTCATTCATTGACTGGGCAAGGTGGTCGGCGGCGCCATTAGTCGGAGCAACTAGAAGAACTTGATGTCGAGCAGGGCGAGTGCGCTTTGCATCAGGGATCTTACTGCGTTCAGGCGCTTCAGAAGTTTCATTTGGGCTCACATCCTTCTTGGGGTAGAGAAGGAAAGGCAACGCACATTTCACCAGTGTGAAAGTCTTGCCTGTTCCAGGTGGCCCTTGTACAACCCCGATCGGACCCCGGAGCTTCTGGAACTTCTCAAAACAAGAAATCTGTTCTTTGTTCATCGATTTATCCTCTTTGACCCGATTTGCGTACTCAACCAAGTTTTCAGGAGTGATCGACTGGTAGACGTTCACTTCTGGCAACCTCATGGCATTGTTTGCGAGTAAGGTCGGGTGAATAGAGCCTCCCCATTTGACTAATGCATGGCAAGCCGAAATCTGCTGTCTGTATGGCTTCTGGCTACAGGTTCTGTTGATTAGACATTCGTGGGGTTGCTCTTTAGATAAGACATCGTGGAAGTCGAATTTTGGGTCGTTGGTCTTCGGGGTAATTGGTCGCGGTGCATGACCTTCTTCAGGGATAAATGGCTGGTTGGTCTCCTCGTCCAAGCTACAGCGCATATAGATCGTCACCGTGCTGTCCGGTGAAAATGGAGCGGGTGTCAATACTGTACATCGCCAACCATGTTCCCATGAATATTCCTCAGCGTCCCGGGGCATGCCGCTGTCGGATTCGGGGGGAGATTGAGTCTGGTGCTGTTCCTCGGTGACGGTAGGCTCTCCGTGGAGATCAGCATGCTTCAAGGCCTCCACAGGATTGAACTTTGGATGAGGGACATTGTCTGTAGTAGTGACATCTCGCCAGTCGTTCGTGTTAGTGACCTCCCCCCGCCCCCAGTCTTCCGTAGTCTTGCGCTGAGGCGAACCGTGAAAAGTGGAGGTTTGCTCTTGAACATCCCATGAAACCTGAGGAATGGCGGCGACGAATTTCGAGAACAAGAGAGAGAACTTTTCACCAGGTTGAGGAATTGAGTATCCTTCCGGCATAGTCAGAAAGCCCAACAGTTCATTTGGAGGGCTGTCGGTAGAGACTCCAGGAGGCAGTACTGTAACCAAGTCGCACTGGATGGCCTCTCCAACACCAATGAATTGCTGCTCCTGACTATTTTCAATAACCGTCCCGTAACCAGCCTTCACGATGTACTCATCGATATCGTGGAATGACAGAGTCGCCTGGGATGTGACCCGAGGTGGGCTGAGATTGAGTTGACCAATTTGGAGAAATGGCTTTGTTGGATGATCACCGAAGAAGGGCCCATAAGGATGAATTACTTGACTTTCGAAACCAGCGATGATATCCTTGAGGCGACTTTCAAGCACGTTGGTCTGGACAAACATACAGAGGGCCTCAGTTTCATGCAAGTGATCTCGAATGTTGATCATCGTGTTCGTCAGTCCACCATAGTCACGTTCGCAAAAAAGGCCGGCGCCTTGACGGGACACCTCGCTCTCTTTGGCGAGATGAATCAACAAACACCACATCCGGCCATTCTCGATGTATTCAGGTTGATTCTCGATGAGACTGGCGGGGGCGATAAGTAGACTTTGGTCATTCGGATGGGTCATACGGTCACGAATAGAAGGAAGAGGACCAGGATCCTAAATAGTGAAGGTTAGTGTTAATGATAACAAGAAAAGATGGCTTTGACCATACCTTGTCACTGTCTTCATCCATAATCACTTTTCTAACCTCGAAGCCTTTGATGTTTTCACGGAAGATTTTAAAAGATGCTTCTTGAGAAGGCCAATGACTGTTGAAGTGACCATCTTCATTGGCAGTTCGAATCTGGGCTTCAAGTTCGATGAATGGGTTCTCGAAATCGTGGAAGAATGTCATGGTCCATGTAATTCCCGGATTCGTCTTGTCGATGTGGAAAGTACCGATCAATTCATCATTCAGGCCTACAAGACGAGCCTGGCCGACAATGTAGTCTATCAGCTTTCTGGATCTCAGAGACTGAAGCCATGGATTCTTCTGCATTTTGTCTTCCTTCGTTTCGGCGGAATAGCCGACGAAGTCTTCATCATGGAGGACCATGATGACTTCTGACTCAGAAGAACAAGAGATGGATGTAGAAGATGGATGTAGAAGATGAATGAGTGGTGGAGATGGATGGGTGGCTCGAAGCAGAATAGAAGGTGGGAAGAGAGAGAGATGGTAGAAGAAACAGAAAGAGGGAGAGGGAGAGAGAAGAAGAAATAGTGAGAGAGGCAGATGGAAGAGTGGGTTGACGAGTAGTGAATGAAGTGATTTAGGCAGCATGGCAGACAAACAATGAAGCCATCAAAGTGAATGAAACAAAAAATAAAAAGTACTGGTAACTTGTTTTGGTCAAATCATCAAGGATGACTTGACCCGGGGGCCTACGAGGTCGTAGTACGCCCGTGGGGTGATAGTCTATGAGTGAAGACCATCTTTCTGTGCTGACTGTCAAGACACAAGAAGGCAGATCGCATGAGAGGCCTAGAAAAGCATCGAGAGCACCGGAACGCACCCGAGTCTCCTGCATCTAGTGGTTAGTGCTGTTTTAGGCTTTCTCTCTGGGTTCACTCACCCACAGGGTTGATAGTCTCGGCATGAACCAAGCGGCTAAGCGAAGCTGCCCTTTCAACAACAGAATGAGTGAAGAGGGAAGAAAGGGGATAAGAGGAAGAAGTGGGAGGAAGAAGTGGGAGGAGGTATAGAGAGGTAGCTCAAACACGTGTAGGCAAGAAACGAGTGCAGCCACAAGTTAAGCAGCTCTGCGATCTAGGAACGCACTCGACCTCTCGCCAGCTTGGCGTTTCCAATCTCGGTAGCAATTGCCAAGCTTCTCCATAGGGGGAGGAGGTGCTAATGGATAAAAGCTTGTCGTCTTCCATAAATCCCTCCACCACAGGCAGCATGACGTGGTAACTGAATTTTGAACGAAGTGAAGGGTTATCCTTGGCACGGTATGGCACGCAAAGTTTTGTGGGTGGATTCCGACTCGTATCAGGCCCATAATTAACGCGCCATTGCTTTTGACCCAGAAGTAAGGCCAAAATTCCCCTAGCTAGCAGGCCTCGTGCTAAAAGAAGATAAGCTCGTGTGCTTTCCCCCAGAAACCGGCGGAGTCTTCTGACTCAGCTGCGGCAATCTGCTCTGGCGCAAGGTTTGGCTCGGGAAATTCGGAATGAACCCGACCAGCATACTCTTGTACCAGGTACAGTAGCTCTTGTATCATAATCCACCGTTGTGGACTAAGTTCAACAGGCCGTTGAGCCCCCATAGTATAGATGAGTTCAAACTTGACGCTGAAGTTCTAATCGCTCTCATCAACAATATCACGGGCGTGATTGTGAATTAATTGCAAAGTACGATGTAGAGAGCGTCCCACGGTGGATGTACCGGCGATGAAGTACTCGAGGCACATCAACTTCAAAGATAGTATATGCTCGGCACATGCGCTCAAGCTCATCTGCTTCCGCTTCTCCAAGTTTCAGAGAGCGTACGATGGGCATGTGATACACACGTCGACCCAAAAGGCCGCCCAACTTTGTGACCAATGTTCAGTCGGTATCTCCGAGTCTTCCACGTCTAGAGAGCCACAGCCTTCAAGTGCAGAATAGCGCGCAGTTTTAAAGGCGCAACAGTCAAGCCTTCTCTTTAGCGGGCCAAGGTCTTCTTGTTAGCCCTCCATAACGGTAACTTTCATGTCGGTCTCGGTACCCACCGGGCTGTCTTCCGCAAACGCCTACAACGGTTCTCGTTTCGAACTGCTCAAGCCACGAAGCTTTCTCCAAAAAGTTCGTACTGAGGTGCGCGATCGCAGGAGGGCCTCATGATCATCCTGAGTATACGCCACGTTCATATTTCCAGTCGTAACATTTGGAGTAAGGACGATGTGCGAGATATTGTGGGATAGAAGAGCGCGGGTAGAAGGGATCACGAGCAGTGTGGAAGTTTCCCTATCCTTTAAGAGATGCCGATTAAAATTGATGATGTTAGTACGGGTCTGCAACATAATCGAGGATGATGCACGGCACGCCACTAACCATCCTAGAAGTTTAGGACTTTCTTTATTGGCGCTTTAAGTAGTTACTTCAACACTCTGCCTGTCCTCTATTTCTCCCGTGCGCGGTCCTAAGCGATCCTTGTGAACCATCGGATAGGACGTTTCGCCGTAGACGCTAGTTAAATATAATGGTTGTGGTTGTCAGGGTTGCTAGGCTGTGGTGGCTGGATATCAGCTTCAGTTGGAGCTTCTTTGGTGTGGTATTTAGCTTTCTCATTGATAGTGATGCCTTGATGCAAGTGTCGATATAAAGCCAAGATTGAAAGAACCGAAGCGACAAAGAGTGATAAATAGAGTGGTTGATAAAAGGTAAATCGTTGAACCGAAGATAAGTTATAGGTCGGAGATCACGGAGTTGCACTGGCAAGCGTTCGACTTGGGTTATAGGACGGAGAGTTGTGCTGAAGGTAAATATGTAGTAGGAAGGTATGGATATATATATATTAGTAGTGAGTGTGATAAGATTGTTATGAAGTGTAAGTATAATCATATCTCTAACGTTACATGTTCCAATACATATATATATATCTCCGGCAACGGCTCTATGTATCACCGAGACATGCTTGATTAGTCAGTTGACTTCACCAAGTGAGAGTGCTGATAGGTACCTAAATATGTACTAAGCTTTCTTGCGAAACATGACCCACTAGTATGTATCCTAGTAGCTCCTTAGCATACGAAGCTACTACGATAGCTGCATATCCTTACCACTATTTATTCTTATATAAATCGGCATAATCACAAATCCCTCGGATATCAATACAAGAAAAGTCTAGCATCAGTCCGGCTACTTCCATTTCAAAGCATAATGCCCCAGTGTCCTACCTTAGCTATTCCCGGGTTCGAGCATACTTAATGACAGAATTCCCAGACGCAATAATACCGTAGTGGATTTATAAATCGCAGCTCTCGCGTTCGTTCCTCCTCTCTTCCCATTCTGCTAGACAGCTATCACAGCTATTTGCAGTCGCAGGGTGGTCGTGTTCCGGATTAAACAGCCGATCTTGTTTTATATCAGGTTTGCCAAAAATTTTCCGGGTTTGTGTAGTTCTCACGGTCGCACTAGTGATATAGTCTAGAAAGCGGGGATCGTCTCTTAATTCAGCAGCCCTCATCGAGCTAATTGCCGTTAAAAGTGACCTTGGAGGGCT
Source organism: Penicillium longicatenatum (assembly GCF_028827895.1). Classification (NCBI taxonomy): domain Eukaryota; kingdom Fungi; phylum Ascomycota; class Eurotiomycetes; order Eurotiales; family Aspergillaceae; genus Penicillium; species Penicillium longicatenatum. Next base: position 3,903,330 of record NW_026643119.1, on the reverse strand, counting down.
ATTCAAAGACCCAGTTCGCTGAATTTCACCACCAGAGATAACTTTCCCTAGGTCACACTGGACCAGACCCCGACAGTGCCTTCTGTGCAGCTAATCACAACATCACCGAGTCGTATATCATGAGTCATTGATGGAATCCCACCTCCAACACCCACGATAAACCCGACGCGAAGCGATTTTGAGAACATGCGAAGCATATTGTTTGCAGCCGTAGTAGCCGAGGTGTTGCCATATTGTCCCGCGGGGAGGCAGGCGATTACAATTGAGTGTTGCCCGATTCGGCCCAATGTGTAGGTATTCGAGTCAGAGATATCTTGCGAATCAAGAGGGCCGAAATTTTTTCATCTAGCATTTCCATGGCTGCGGCAGCCTCGATCGGTAGGGCACATATCCAACCAATTTGGAATGTCACTCGTGGGGAACAGGTCAAGTCGAAAATTTTGGTCATATACAGTAGAACCCTAGAGAGACGCTGGAAGAGAGTAAGAGAAAATCGATGGGATTTAATATCAGGGAGAGAGAGATGATATAGCACTGTAGGCAAAAGAGGCGATTCTCAGCCCCCATCGGCTCAGCCTTGCGCTACAAATGAGACGCAGCAGCAGGGCGGCAAGAGACATAACTCTATTGGCAGTCGCAGATCCTCTCAACAAAGAAAAGGGGGGGGGCGTGCCGCACCAAACCCAGTATACTGTATAGTATTGGTCTTTAGCGAACACAAGTACAGCACTAGTATCTGGGCAGTGGGGCTCGACAAAAGAAAGTGCTTGTGTAGGATGGACACTGTTTTTGCCATCGATTGTATTTGGGAGGATAGACTTCATGTCTGCCCGAACGGTCTTCGGAATCACCCCGTTGATCCTCAGTCAGAAGTCATACCACCAAGGGGCTATGTGCAGATTCCTAGTGATTGGCTGTTCCAGATGAAGGATCGTGGCCCAATGATGTTATATTCTTGCTCAGCTGGGAGGGTCAATGCAGCTATCGCAGCCATCGCGAGACGGAGGGTAATTTCTTACCCGCTTTCACCTTGCATCTCACCTTTTATATTGCGCACTCACCCTTCTCACCACTGGTCGCGCGACGCTAGAGCGGCTCTCGCCCATTTATCACCCGGGCGGCACCTACCTAGGCACTGAACCACTAGCCACTTTGAAGCCACACGTCGATCAGTTAGTAGTATGGTGAGTGACCACATGCGAATCCTAATCGTTGTATGTAATCTTCTTCTTGCAATTTTCCCCCTTGGTATATTGGTTGATACAACGGGCAGTACCTAGTGCTTATGCTGTACATTGTACAGCCGATCAAGTTAAGATTTATAATCTGGATCAAAAATGTTGAGAAACTGAAAGGCTGTTGACTTTTAACCGTTTAGCACTTGCATATCTATAAATACAAAATCTAGATTCCGAGGTCTTATTCCCGATATTATGCTACTCAAAGAAATGTATATCTCTTCTTCCAAGGTCCAACACAGAAACAGTATTGTCCAGAGATTCCATATAGCTATACTAATATCCATGGATTACGAATCAATTCCCAACCCTAGAGACCCGTGGAAACGCTAATTATTTCGTCATGTCTAGGTATAGAAATGAATGGCAATTCATAGTATTGTGCCCCATAACATTTATAAATAGCTCGATTCGTATTGAGCTTGAGCGCTCTTGCTACTGCCCGACTTCGGACTTAACGTGGTTTTGAAGATATCACCGGGTCACTTGCCTCGGCATGGCAAGTTATTCCTCGGGACTGTCTTTGAAATGACAGCGATCGGTCATTTAGAAAGCAGAAAGAAATATCGAATTTGCTAGTACATCAAGAATTCTGGACTTGACCAGCGGTCGTGTTCGGAGGCCCCGAGCCTCATTGAACATATTCATGTGTTGGATATGACTCGTTCGAGCCTGTCGGACTTCCCGCTGGCTCTCGGATAGAAAAGAAACAGGATCCGAAAGTTCTAGTTATATGAGGTGGGATTAAGCCCGACCATTTAGATCAGGGCCGACTGAGACCACATGGCCACCAATAGGAGGATTGATTATTTCCATTTCACTAAAAATGTAACACTCGTCTGCCTTACTGTATATGCCGTTGTGAATCAACTTAGGCCGCCCCTGTGTGGGGTAGGGTGCAGCCTGTATATGGGGGCATAGTGACCGGCCCCAGGATACGAGGCTGTAAAAGCCCCGGTACGATCTGGGGCCAAAAAAGCCTTCGCCTCAATGTCCGAGCTCACAGATCACATTTTGTACTGATTTAGATTCATTCAAATTCGCTCTTCGGGAATTATAACCGAGAAAATCGATAAGGTCGACGATCTAACTCCGGTAAAGGTAGAAGATGTGGATATGTGGCTAATGGGTTACAAGTGCCGATGTGCACTAGAGCTCGGTAGGTTTGGTCAAACATGAATTAATGCGGGCGAGATGGGGGAGATTGACGTGGCAGTGGATCTGATCGATCGACCGGTATCCACTATGTGCACTATGCATGTGGGATCAGAAATCGCACTTGTTTATGAACTCCAACAAGGATGTGCTATGTTTGGCGTTACTCAAGTTCTTAGGGCACGTCCCTTTTTTGCCGTCTTGGCGTGCAGCACGCAATGACGTGTACACCGGTACTTCCTTGGCCTCATGATCAGCCTGATGTTCTAATACAGGATCTTGTAAATACAATATGATAAGAGGCCTTCTTAATAGTGCAATAAGCATCGTGAAAGCAATGATACTATTATTGAATGCTAAACAAGTACCATAAACAGACAAGCACATGTCAGAAGCTGATTTCGCATAGTAATCAAATATCGCCAAATATTAGCGAGCCTGGGCACCAACACTTCTCGTTGAGTCCAATCATCCTGTCTCGAACACCTCATTACAGCTTCGCCCCCAATTGACTAGCTCAGAACACTGTCAGTGGACGGCGCAATCGTCCTTAGGGTCACAAGCACCTTGTTAGTCCCCGATTGATCGACATTGCTCCAGCTCAGAGTATACACCCCACTACTTCCAGAAACAGGCTCAGCGTAGAAAGTGGCACTCTCCACATTTGCCATGACATAGTTTCCATAGGTCCACCACACATCAGTGAGCTTTCCAGATGTATTGTCAGATGACGTGAACCCAACTTCACCTGTGCCGCTACTAGCCATATACAGCAGCTTGGTGGTCCAAGCGGCACTGCTGGAATCTGGATGCGCGACCCAAGTATAGGCGTCTGAGTCAGAAACCGTTACTATGATCGTATGATTGTGTTAGTCTGGATGCGGGTAGGTCATCGCAATTGAGATTTTGGAAGTTGAGGAAGGTCTGCTTACGGTAGATAGGTGTCTCATTCGAATCAGTCGATTCACTGATCATGGCGATACCTAGGAGAGATGAACTTATTCAGTATTGTATCGAGAAATACCCGGGATAAAACATAAATTATTTCTCACCATCTGAGTAGTAGACCTGAAGACCGCCGATGTTGTCTCCATAGGCATAAATTTTGTACTCAATGCCTCCCCGTTGTTCTAACGGACGAGCTGAGACACGGCCAAATGCCGTAAACACCAAAGCGAGTACGGGAGTAAACCACCGCATTTTCGGTATTAAAGATGTGAGGCTGGGGTTGGATTTCGAATGTAAAATTCAATGGTGTTCAAGTAAAAATCAGGTTGGTGGTGTATAGACGGGTATGTATGTCTATAAGTTGGACAGCGGTGCCGAGCTGACCTCGGTGGTTATATTTTGGGGATTTGAAAGTTTTCATAAATTCCGTACCTCGCAGAAGGTGTACGTACGCCTTCCCCTGCCCAGGCATCTGCCCTGGCGGATTCGGGTATAGATACGAAAGTTAATTCAACATTTCATACTCCGGAAAGTCCAAATAGCCTGCGCTTTAGAATTCCCTTGTTGAACTTCTTCTGCATGAGACAACTTGGATCCCAAACTCCCGGGACATCTCTCGCTCGTCGTAGCAGGTTTGAAGAGACATGAAGTCTTACAATGCCGACGCCACAGAAAGTAGGGCTCATCTAAGAGCCGCTAAACAAGCAGATGGGATTGCATGTTGTTTCGTGGCGCTGCTGCTGGCCTTGTATCTGACGGTAAAACTCCGAAGTAGATTGAAAACTCACACGTGTTGAGCTGCAGCTGAAGCAATTTGATGCCTCTCTTGCAGGAAAACCAGGCTTTGCTCCAGGCCGAGGTGAGACATGCATATGTGCCAGTCATGCCAAGATGGCCCACGGTACTTTTGGGATAGTAGGGCTGGCGGTGAGATATGGAGACTGTACAGTTCATCGGGATTGTAGATTGCTTGGACCCTGCGACAGAAGCAAACCCAACCAATCTTTCAGCCGCGATTGCACTAAGACCGGTAGTAACCGACCCCACTGGGGCCTCCAGAGCCCCCACTTTCAAATTTTAGGCGTGCTTCCATCGCTTGGTCTTGCTTTTCTTTTTTGGGTCCATCTGGCATGAATACGGGGACCACATGCAGGTCTAATTGTGGATAAGGCGGACTTTGGAGGTGCCAGACACCTCAAACTTCCGAAATATTTGAATGTATATATAGACGGAGAAAGGGACATCAGAATTATATGCCCCATTCTCACTCGCTACTTTTGTCTTGAAGTCCTACCTTAATGGGAGAGAAACATTCAGACCAATTCTTACGATAATCTGAGTGAATAATCTACCATGAAGCTTCAATCATTACTTTGCCTGGTCTATGCCTTGGGTGCGGCTGCATTTCACATTCCTTTAGCTGAGCGTCTTCAGCCTTCAAGATCCAAAGGATGCTCTGGAAATACTCCCAAGACCAGATCAAAATGGTGCAGCTACGACATACACACCGATTATGATTCTGTTGTGCCCTACACTGGCGTCATAAGAGAATATACGTTTAACATTGACGAGGTTACTGTTGCTCCAGATGGATTCTCTCGCGGTGCTATGGCAGTCAATGGCCAGATTCCTGGTCCCACAATCTATGCAGACTGGGGTGATGAGGTTGTTGTTCATGTCACCAACCACCTGGACACTTCCAAGAATGGAACCAGCATTCATTGGCATGGCATGCGTCAATTGAACACGAACCAAAATGACGGCGTGGTGTCAATTACTCAGTGCCCCACTGCACCCGGGTCATCCATGACCTACAGATGGCGTGCAACCCAATATGGCTCCTCATGGTATCATTCTCACATTGGGCTGCAAGCCTGGGAGGGTGTCCATGGCGGCATTGTCATCAACGGGCCTGCAAGTGCCAACTATGATCACGACACAGGCACAATGATTCTTTCTGATTGGTGTCATCAGACCGCAGACGAGCTTTACCTCTCAGCGCAAACAAACGGCCCGCCAACTCTTGATAATGGCTTAATTAACGGAACCAATGTGTATGGCGACCTCGGTTCTCGCTTCAAAATGCAGGTCAACAAGGGCGAGTCATATCGGCTCAGAATTGTTAATGCTGCAATTGACACTCACTTCAAATTCATGATCGATAATCATAAATTGACCGTCATTTCTACTGACCTGGTGCCGATCAAGCCTTATACGACTGAGTTTATCAACATTGGAATGGGTTCGTTTCAACTATCTCCTTTGAAAATGATCAAGCTAATTTTACAACAGGTCAACGCTACGATGTGATCGTAACAGCCGATCAGGCAAAGGTTGCCAGTGACTTCTGGATCCGAGCAATTCCTCAGACTTCGTGCTCCGAGAACGACAATGTTGACAACATCAAAGGCATTTTGCATTACAAAAAGAAAGCCGGAACCCCCAAAACCAGCGCTTATAAATTCGTCGATGGCTGTGTCGACGAAGACATGAGCAATATCGTCCCAATCGTCCAAAAATCCGTCTCTGCTGCGAACTGGGAAGGTCTAGAGGATGTAACCGTCAACTTCAATTCAGACAAGCTCTTCCGCTGGTACCTGAACAGCACCACAATGGAGATAGAATGGAATGATCCCACACTGCTACAGATCCACAACCACGTTACCGACTTCGGGAATTCAAGCGGTGTCATCGAGGTGCCAAATGCAGGTGAATGGGTATACTTAATGATCAACACTACCATGCCTGTGGCACACCCTATCCATCTCCACGGACATGATTTTTTTGTTCTTGCGCAGGGAACCAATCCCTGGGATGGCACTACACTTATATCGAATCCACCGCGGCGTGACACGGCCATGCTGTACAGTTCGGGGTATCTGCTCATTGCTTTTGAGACGGATAACCCTGGGGCTTGGCTTATGCATTGTCATATTGGTTGGCACACGTCGGAAGGTTTTGCATTACAGTTTGTTGAGCAGTATGACAAGATCCACAATCTGATTGATTACCCGTCGCTGAACCAGAACTGTCAAGCTTGGAACAGATATGACAATGCTTTTGGTATTGAACAGGAAGACTCTGGAATTTAATCTTTATGTGTGAATATGTTAGAAGCACCTGCATGATTGGGTGGGCATCTTTTTTCTTCTCTTTTTTGAAGCTAGAGGCACAGCGAGCTAGCAGAATTACTAATTAATGTGAACATGACCTTCTTATTTTTGACAATGAGATGAAACGACAATAATCTACCGTACGTCCCAAAACTGGGGCGCAATCCTCGAGTAATTCTCTAGGTCTATCAAAAAGACACTCCGACAATCTGTCACGTACAAAACTCCATCTTACGGTTTGAAATTTTCAAAATAAAAAGACATTTTATTGCTAATCCTGGAAGCCAAGACAAATGGTTGCCCGGTATTCAGGGGGATCTGCTAAACTCCAAAGTTGCGCCTCGCTAACGGGTATCATCATCATATCATAGAATAATCTCCGAGTCGACCGGACTATTTGTTAGGAATATCCAAAACATAGCGTCGGTCGACCTCCATCTCCTTGTCATCCTCCTCGCCTTCGAACTTGAGACGATAGACATCTTTCTTTGCGCCCATTACCTCTGCCCTGTAAAAGGTAGTGGTATCCGGGTATCGCGCAAGAACCTGCTTACCCATTGGAAACGAAGGTAAAGAGCCGCTCATCTGTGGGATGGGGATGAGAGATGAGGCGGTGGTCTTGTATACAGCTCCCTGCTCGCCATTTTCATTTGGCTCTGGATCCTGGACATCATACCACCTGCAAAGAATTTTGTCAGCGTGCAATCAGTCGATGCATCCAGAGAGATACATACCGTTTTTTGTGTCCATCACCAGAGATGTTCTTGATGATGCATTGTATTCCCTCTCCCTCCACTCCTTGTTTGTTCTTGTTGTGTTTGAAGACCACCTGAGCCCCCACGACGAGGAGACCACTGCGCTCCGCAACAGTCCCCTTGGTCCCCTCAGACCCTTCTTCAACCTTCACTGCAACTCCTTCACTGCGACCCTCACGCGCCTGGGTGCTTGACACGCTAGCGCTGCGTGGAACAATACCCTTGGAGCGACTCGACTTATCAACACCCGAGGCACCAGGAGAATCAGTCGCCGAGCTCTCCATATCCGATCGTTTTTTTCGAGATTTGGAGAGCGCAGATGATCGATTCGGGGGCGCTTCAGCTTCGGAAGCCTTCCTCAGCGCAGTAAGGAGCTCCAAGTTCTTGATCACGTCGCACGGCTCATCCATCATAATAGAGCGTTCTTCCTCGCTGAGCTTCTGGCTCTGCCGTAACCACGTATCAAGCTGGTCATGCTCGGTCATCGTCGGTTCTTGGGTTTCAAAGTCTTACTTTTAGTCCATATCGCACATGTGGGTATCCCGCGATCAGCACGCGTCACTCAACGCGGGGGTTGACCGGTGGGTCGTCCGTTGTGGAGGTACACGCGCGACGCGGGAGAGAAAATAGAACTCACTGTTGCCATTGACGGTGATTTTCTCTACCAAGGCTTTTATTTGCGCGGATAGCGTAGCTTGTTGGTCGAATTTGTCTTTGGACTTGCGGATGTCCTGGCATATCCGGGTCCAGAGCTCCATCTCCTCGTTGTTGCCGAGTCCATTGTCTCTAGGCCGCGGTCGATTGCGAGACATGGTGAGGATTGTATCTCGGATTCCGAGCAGGAAAAAAGCGTGCCCGGGGTAACCTTAGGAAAGAGGGGAGAGGCGAAAGCGGAGGTGTTGGAGAGCTGGGGATCGGGAGATTCACTTCCGATAAGCAAGGCGGTCGGATTAACCGCGTTCTTGGCATTTGGACTCAATGTGCCTATCCATGTCATACAAAGTCGATTAATTTGATCTTTCAAGGTCTAACACGAACTATATGCTAAGCTAATAGAGAGATAGAGAAATTCATGGAGAAAGACTTGGACGAAGACAGTAGACCTTGGGAGGACTTTATGACGTAAATCCTAGTATAGTACGGAGTATAAACATCAAAAAGCCCTAGATTGGCCATGCCGCCACTACATAAGTATTTGGGAGCGTAAATGTGTATTTATTATGTATTTAGCAGTAGGGCGATATTACCCAAGGAATCGCCACACAGTCTGACTCTAACAATGTCCTTTGTTCGAAACCATCAAGATGTTCCAATACCTTGAAGCGGAAGTATACCAGTGAGTTCAACATGACGTTTGCGGACAACACCAGGTACCCAGTACGTTCCTAAGTAGCATTGTCTTTGCTTGGTGGGAACTACTACAAACAGGAATAATGTCGGGTCACCGGTGTCCACTTCGTTTAATAAAAGGAACCCCCGGACCCTGAGTGGCAGCTCACCGAGAGTCTTGGCGTGGAGATTCTGCGTAATAGAAAATCACTGAGACGCCCCAACTGCTCTCCTCAAACACACTCTTCACGATGCAGATTCCTTTACTTAGGCTACAATGCGGTATGTCCAAATTTCTACTCACTTTAGCAATCTCGCTAACAGATTCTCGCAGGCGTCAACAGCTACGACTGGGGTGAGCTCAAATCAATACCATCGAATGCCCCGCACTAACTCCGTCATAGGCAAGGTCGGCGAGACATCCGCTGCAGCTCGCTATGCGGCCACAACGGCAGGCCAAGATTTTGCGATCGAGTCTGAGAAGCCCTATGCGGAGGTAAGCTGGTTTTGACGATCTTCCTCGGTCTCTTAGTTTGACTAAGTTATTTCAGTTGTGGATGGGCACCCACCCCTCCTTGCCCTCGAAAGATGTCGAAACCCAGCGCACCCTCCTCGATCTCGTCCAAGACAACCAGGCTTTGCTTTCGTCGGAGATCAGTGAGCGCTATGCTGGTCGGCTTCCTTTCCTCTTCAAGGTGCTGTCCATTGGCAAGGCGCTCAGCATCCAGGCCCACCCCAACAAGAAGCTGGCAGAGCAGCTCCATGCACGGGACTCTAAGAACTACCCTGGTATGCGACGATGCTGAAATTTGGTACTTCGTCTGGAAATTAACGCATGCCCTTGGATAGATGACAACCACAAGCCCGAGATGACTATTGCCATCACACCCTTCGAGGGACTGTGTGGCTTCCGTCCCCTCGCCGAGATCGTTCACTCTCTGAAAGCAATTGAGCCCCTCCGCGCTTTGATCGGTGAACAGGCCGCCAGCGAGTTTGAGGAAACCGTGAAAGGCAACGAAGAGTCGCAGGATGAGGCTGTAGTGCAACGCAACAAAGACGCTCTGCGCTCTGTGTTCACCACCCTCATGGAGTCACCTTCAGAGAAGATCGAGGCTGCCTCAAATGCCCTGGTTGCATCGGCAGAGAGCTCGCCTGCGAGCTTCGGCACCTTGCCCGAGGAGGTCGAGACCAACCCGAGCGACCCAGCTGAGCTGGCTGCTATCATCCAGCGACTCAACGGACAATTCCCCAACGACATTGGCCTGTTTGTGTTCTTCTTCCTCAACTTCATCAAGCTCGAGCCCGGCGAGGCAATGTTCTTGAAGGCTGACGACATCCACGCCTACGTCTCCGGTGATATCATCGAGTGCATGGCTTCCTCCGACAACGTCGTGCGTGCGGGTTTCACCCCCAAGTTCAAGGATGTGGATACCCTCACCAAGATGCTGACCTACTCGTACGCGCCCATTGAGGAGCAGAAGCTCCGCCCAGTGGACTACCCGTACACGGTTCTAAATGCGACGGCATACTCGAGCGCCTCGTCATCGCTGCTGTATAACCCCCCGATCGAGGAATTTAGTGTGGTCAAGACCGACCTGAACCGCAAGGGTGCCAAGGCGACATTTGATCCGATCGTTGGTCCCAGCATTTTGATCTGTACCCGTGGTCAGGGCACCATCAGCATCGGCCACAAGACCGAGGAAGTTCGGGAGGGTAACGTCTTCTTCGTGGGAGCCGACGCGGAGTGCATCATTCAGAACTCTGGTAGTGGCGAGGGCGAGGAGGATGTCTTCACTACCTTCAAGGCATTCTGCGAGCTGGACGGTGAGAGAACCGACCAATGATGGGCTATCAGTTCTAATTCTCAATAGCTCCTGCTGGCCGTGCAAATCTGTGAGAAATAAACTAGTACTATGGAAATTGAAAGTAATGCATGATGATCGGACATATGGAGAGACTGGATTCATACGTAAATTCCTAACACAAACCCCCTTGCAACGGTATGTGAGCCCCCTCCCTGCACGGGCATGTCAACCAATTCGACGCGTCCCGGATCGCCGGGAGCAACCGAGGCTACCTGAGGTTCTTCGGGCTCGGTGGGTCCAGGGCAAGTGCGGGGATTTACCACTACTTCTACTATGTTTGGCCCAAGTTTTCCTGTTCTTCTATTTCAATCTGGTCCAAGCCTATAATGTCTACCTTCAAGAGAGTCGACGTCCCTGAGCTGGGCTTTTGGGAAAAGGTCGATCTGCCTTTCTCCAAGTTCTCCATCATCGCTAGTGCGCTCTATGCGACTCTCATAGGCCCGTTCCGCGGTAAAAGCTACCCAAAGAAGTTCAAGCACCACTTGATAAGCTTAATCATACGCAATGATCCGTTCTCCACTCGTCAAAGACAGTACGTGTTTGCATTTTCAACACAAGCAACAAGACGAAGCGTTAACGCTAACAACTCGTTGCCAGATACTCAGAGTTGTCGACTCCAGAAGCCTACGAATCAACCATGAAGGAAAGAGGTCTTATCCCGGAACAAGTACCTCTGCCTCATGACGCAGACGGCTACTGGATCGGCAATAAAACCGCAAAGAATGTACTAGTCTATTATCACGGTAAGCCAACCCTACCCAATACTCAACAAGCGCCCTATATGCGATCAAAGATCGAACAGAACCAAGAGGAAGCTTACAAAAACTCGAAAAACAGGCGGCGGCTTCGCCATGGCCGCCCGCCCCTCTCACTTTTCATTCTGGATCGATCTCATCAAGATCCTGAACGAAAACGGCCATGATATCGCAGTCTTCTTCCTACGCTATACACTAACACCTCACAAAACATATCCGACCCAACTCCGCCAAGCAGTCGGCGCCCTCCGCTATATCCTCAACGAAACAGGTCGATCCCCGGCAGACGTCATCCTAGGCGGCGACTCCGCAGGCGCAAACCTAGCCATGGCAACACTGCTACACATCTCACACCCACACCCAGAAATCGAGCCGCTCAAGCTCTCGGCACCTTTGGCGGGTGTCTTCGGGTTCGCGCCTTGGGTCAATTTTAGTTCGGAGTGGCCTTCCATGACCGAGAATGCGTATAAAGACATATGTACCGTGCCCGGCTTGAAGAAGTGGTCGGACATGTATCTGGATGGGAAGGAGGGAGATTATTGGAGCGAGCCTAGTAAGGCGCCTGTGGAGTGGTGGGCTGATTCGATGACGGAGAGGATTTTAATTTTGGCTGGTGGGGATGAGATATTGCTTTCGCCTATTGAGGCTTTTGCGAAAAATATCAAGGTATGCCACGACGATTTTGAACTGGGTCTGGATGTGAATGGGTTAGGGCTAATCTACGGCTATAGTCTGTCTTCCCCAATACGACTTTTGTTGTTGGAAGTGATGAGTCCCATGATATGCATCTCTATGTTGATGCTGGGGTTAAGGAGGGGACGCAGACTGGAAATGAGCTGCGACGATGGATTGCTGCTCGCCTTTGATTGTGCGGTATCTAATCACAGGTTTGATGAGCATCTGGATAGCATTCTGAATTCATGTTTGGTTCGATAATGCCGGGTATTGTCTGATAGTTTATGATGATAACAACTATGGCAGAAACATTTTTATCTGTAGTCACATGGGCTGATTAAGATCTAGCCAACCAGACTTAAGCTTAAACTTAGCTCCTAAAATCTCCGGCCCCGTTCTTGTATCAGCCGCATGTAATATTTTAGCTAAGGATTATAAACAGCTGCTAGGTCATGTAAGTATTTCAGTGGTGTTATTTCAAAATCTTATTGATTGGTTCAGTCAAATATAAAGTGAAAACGAATGTTTCCAGCAATAGCACTAAGCAGAGGTCGTATCAACTCATAAACAAAGCAGGATATGAACACCCTGGCTTCAAAGAACAGGCTCCACAAAATCAAACGGTGTATTTTTTGCAAGATTTCCACAAGGCTCCTAAAATCAAATACCACCCATTATTAAGAAGACACCTTGGGCGCGTACTTCGACGCAGCGGTGTCAAAGAAGTCACTCTTCTCCTGGATATCGGCGAGCAAGGCGTGTGATGGCTGGACCTGCGAGAGACGACTACATACCAGAGTTAGCATATCAACAAAATACTAGGTTTGGGAAAAGGTGTCACATACGCCTCCAGATCGGTGCTGGGCTTCCCTGACAGGACGTTCAGCACGATGGTGTTGGCAATCAACTCGGCGTCTTCGGGGTATTTCTCCAGCGCGGTGGTGAGTGCGGCTTCAGCTTCGGGAAGACGGCCGAGGTGGAGCTCTGCGACAGCCTGGCCGACGATGGAGAGCGGGGCAGAGGTGCTAGGGGCAGAAGCGAGTTCCTCATAAACGTAGAAAGCGGACTGGTACTTCTCACCACCCTATTCGTAGGAATCAATATATTAGTATTGCAAGAAGATGGCTGTCGGGAGTCTTGTTTGTGGTCACGTACAACTCTGAGGCCCACCCATGACTCGGCCAAATTAACCAGCAGTGAGTCTTGTGCCCAGCGCTTGGCAGCCTGGACCTCCTTGAGCGCGAGATCGGCTCGGTTCTGTTGAAGGTGGATCTGAACAATCAAGGACACACTAAACCAGAAGGAGTCAGAACATTGGCTAGGGGTACAGCGAAGCATGCGACGGGATAACTCACGCTTCCAGGTTACCCTGATGCTTGGCAAGGAGGGCCAGGGCCTCCTCACTAAGATCCTGTGCCTGCAGGACAGTGGCAGCAAGAACCTCCACAGTCGCATTATCCGGGTAGTTCTCAGCGAGATCCTGGGCCAGTTGCAGGGCGGCGTCGGTCTTGCCCGAGACCTGCTGGGCCAGGGCCTTGACAGCGGCCAGGTCGGGGGTATCTTCTTCACTGGAGACGGTAGCGAGCACCTCAGCAGCCTGGCCAAGGGCGATCTGGGCGCGGAGCTTGAGCACACGAGCAGGGAGCTGGTTCTCGGGGGAGAGAGCGGCGGTCTCAAAGTCGATCACCTCTTGGTACTGGCCGGAGTGGAAGGCATTGTGGATGTTGAGGAGCTCTAAAAGGGGTATGAGTGGACTGAGATTGTAGCATGGGGTTCATTTGATGCTTACCGCCCTCTGCTGAGAAGGGATCCATTTTGTAGATTAACGGGGGATTAGCAATGGGGGGGTAATGCGGAGGAAGCGGTGTTGATGTTCCTGGGCTGCGATTGCATGCTGGCGTTTATTGCGGGACGGGAAGGTCAGCCGAGGGCAAGTGGGCCGACCGCCTTCTCTACTGTACATCCACATCTATGAGTCTGATAACTGTACGGTGTTCAATCATGTTTGATTATGGAGATAGAGGCACATAAGTATCAGCAAATGGGGTTATATTGAGTAACACTGGCAGGCTTACCAGGATTCCTGTTTAGATCTTCTATTACAGTCACTAGCGAAATCAGTTTCCACCAACGCGCCAGTAAATGAAATAACTGACCGATAACAGTACCAACACATTATTAAACCTATGGAATGACTAATCTCTGGTGCCTATTCTACAAAATATCTGTAGTTTCTGTATTTACTGAGCATATCATGAAAGTCCATAGTTGTGAGTCGGGTGCTCTTGAAGGCACATCAAAAGTTGCCGCCGTAAGCTTGCTAGAGTATCTTATTCTCGAAATTGCTCCATCGATACAAAATTGATATTTATCTTCGGACTCATCGCCCAAAGCCCTAGCATGAATATATATTTTTGACCAGGTCACGTTTCAACGAAGCACAGGGTAAAGTACACCATGTATGTTAGAATCGGGTACCCAGCTTTATCTCTAGGGCTTGCTAAGCAACATCCCAGTGATTCTATCACGTGAATATGCATGTATGCGCCGTATCATCTCCTAAATTCCTTTCTGTTCCATTCTCCCTGGGTGTGAAATCTAAAGCTCGATTCTGCTTAGTTTAACATTTGCGCCGACCTTCGTATCTGGGGACGATATTTTATTTCTACTTGTCAGGAACAGGCAACCAAGACAGAGCAAAGACAGAGCAGCGATGTCAACTCAGGCGCGGGTGAAAGAACCTCCAGCGGCCCCAAGGGCCATGTTGAATGGTTCTGGGGGCTTAGAGGAAAATGAAGTCACACTACACAAATACCTGAACCTTCTCTACTGCCTTGATGGGTTCCAAGGACAAGGGAGGATTGACCGAGAAGATAAAAAGTGTGGCGAAAATCGATATACTACGAAAGAATTGCGTCGTTCGTTTCTCGATGGTGTTTCCTATCTCTGCGATATCAACTCAAAGGGAGGCACCGTGACGGCGGCGGCAATACGCAAGTTCTACCAGAAAAATCAAATTCAAGCTCGCTTATATCTTGCTGCGAATGAACCTATCCTCGATAAGGTTTATGATTTCGTTGTGAAGATGTTGCGGGACTTGGGAGATATTACTCCAGATAATCGTGGCCAAAAGGAGGAGAAAATACTACGCGAGGCTCTTTTTCTAGGTCAACAGAGGGTGAGAAATTATCATGATAAAGTAATTTCCCACTTGAAAAGATGCAATCGCGACATCAGTGTGCTTTTTAGAGGCAAGCATATAGTCATATTGACAAGGGCAAGATAATAACGTACGCTAACATAACAAAGATAATGATGTACTCACCTGGATTCAAGATATTCAGGCCGAAACTGATCTGTACCGCTTATCTGCACTGTGTTACAGCGGCCGCGAAGGGAAGCTTGATGAGTTGAAGTCGAGGACAAAAGATAATATCGACATGGCTGAGGCAACTCACTATATCGGGCGACTCGGGGCACATCATTATGCGGTTTCGATGATAATCGCGGCGTACATGAATGTGCCAATCTTACGGAAAACCAAAGCCATACGCCTACCCTCTGCAAACGTAAAGGATATCACTCTTCCGGCAGAATCGGTGAATTTCCACACGATCTGTAAAGATATTTCCAAAAGCCCTTATCTTCGGGATCAAGGGCATGATCTCTATACGCGGCTTCATAATAGGAATTTCCTCTCAGGCTTTGTCATGCCTAGCAAGCTTGCGCAAACCAACACCCAAAGCACCCGTGTCCATGCGGAGTTGCTAATTGTCGACTACTTCAGTCGAAAGAAGTTGGAGTTCTTTGACAACGACAAGTACGTGGGGTGTAGTAAGCCGGCATGTTATTTTTGTTACCAATGGATTCTCCTACATCCTGGTGGCTTTGAAGTTCCTGCTTCGCACAAGAAAGTAATTCTCGGATGTCGAGGTCCGGAAGTTGATGGGGCTGAGGACCCGAAGGGAAATGGGGCAAGGATTCGGAGAGAACAGTACACCCGGTTGACAAGGAAAGTCATACAGGATATTGAAGATCAAGTTCATATTCAGCCTCTTCCAAATCGATCTCGACATCTATCCAGTAATGGATCCAGCCGTGCTCCTAGTATTGTGACAAGGATGTCATTATTGAGTTGATCGGAAGGCTGATTGGGAAGCTAGTATATGCATTTTTCGTCATCGTCCTGTCTCTTCTCCGCGCAGACGTACTTTCAAAGCAGTGAATGTATTTCGAACCATACCCTATTGGAGCTATCTCTCATTTTAAGAATTGATAATACAGTCCTTTATGATATCTCCCTAGCCAAAGTGGGATTCAGTCAGGTTTTCAAGGAATTCCACGAAAGTGTCCTATATACAGATGCTGCAACGGAACATTGAGGCTATCATCATTGATGGGAATGCCTTTTTCATGACGGACTTGTGAGAGAGCGGTGCTTGTTCCTGCACCAGAGGAGGAACCGGCTAAGATGAGTCGATTTAGATCGACCTTGATGTTTTCGTTTCAACCGAGAACTTTTTCTGGAGAAATGGGTAGGGCAACTAGTACATCCTCGGTATTCTTGATCCCATATTGGGAACTGCTTCTCCGGGGCCAGACGGTATATCACACAGACAATCACGAGGTCAAACACTCGTACGATGGGCTTGAGAGCCACAGTTCGAGAGGTTTGCCATTTACACATGGAATTGTTTATTGGGATTCATAACTTCCAAGAGTTTCTGTGTTTCTTGGGCGAGTGTTTCAATGGCTCCGTGGTAACAATATTGAGATAAACATGGAGATATTCTATTTAAGGATGAAAGTCCAAGAAACTTGGACATGTATGGTGGATCCAAAGCCTTTGATAGGCAAATGTATAATGGCATGCGTGCAGAGAGATCCAAAAGGTATTCAAGTCAACACAATGATAAGAAAACATTAAACAGAAGAAGTACACAATATATACATTGAAATGGGTACAACTCGAACAGAGTAGAGATCTATTACAAGAGTCCCAAAGGGTATACGATAAAGCCAGCCTCAATCGGGCTGGCACTACCGAGAGACCCTTAGCTCCTCATTAGATCATGGAGTGATCGGTAAGCCTCTCTTCCATAAACAACGGCTTGTCGAAGCTTGCCCATGATCAACTTCCCAATATTAAGCTCCTCATGACTTTCCTCGGATTTTGGGAGAGACGACACCACAATGCTCGTCGCCTCAGAGAACGGCTGGCCGGCCGGACGAGGCTCACCATCAGAGGTCTCATGCGAACTGTAGTCAGGTAGATGGTTAAATCCACGAGCCTGCATATGTGTCGCGAACAGACTATTGTCCCAGTGACCGTGACTTTGTTTTGCAAATGGAGGAACCGCCTCAAGTTGTATAGGAAATATGCGTTTTGATTCCGCCAACTCGCCGTCTTCATTTTCGCTTTCGATGTCATTGACATCGTTGGGTGGGACTGGGTCGTATCCCACTGTTTCTGTGATGACTACAGTATTCTGTACCCATTTTTGAACGAAATTGGTGTTCGTTCGATATTCCAGCCTTTCAAGGTTGGAGTTGGCAGGTCTCGAGTTCCAGCGAGCCGGATACTGCGTCCAAGCAGTTTGATGGACTTCGTAAGTCCGTGGATCAATGAATGATCTGTCCCTCAAAAAGGCATCAAGCCAGTTACATGATTCCGGGGACGAGAAGTACTGAGGCTCATGGATAGGCATAAGTGCGGTTTATATGAACTTACCTAGGTGGCCGGTGGTATGTGAGGGAAGTAGATGGAACAGTGTATGAGTACAGAGTAATGTGAAGCTTGTTGAAGCTTCGAAGAGAGTTGAATAACAGAGAAGTAAATATAGAAGTGAAAATATCCTGGAATGAATATATTCTGGAAAAAGGAGGCAGAAGAAGGAAGAATACAAAGCTCAAGTGGTCCTCTACTATATTACCAATATCCAGAAATGACCAAACCTATTTGGAAGATTGGGCTTTCTTGAAAAGGAATAGTTGGCTGATACCCGCAGCTATATTTATTTTGAACTAAGCTCATTAAAGACCTCTACGGTGACCGTCAACAAGGCCGCCGCTCCGCTACCTAAATGAGAAACTACGACTTTGCAGTCCTTTAAATGACATAACCATGGCAGTAGGGTGACAGCTGAGAATATGCAGATTGAGAGAAGAGAAATAGAATGTCAGCGAACATCGACTCATGATTAGGTAGTCCATTAATACCAATAACAATTATCACCAAGATAGAGTCTGGCCAAATGTATACAATGTGAAAAGAGAGTTTATGCATATTTTAGTCTATCATTTCCTGAAACCAGACGTAAGAGTGACCTCCAAGGTTAGCCATGCTATGATTTATCCTATTTGATTATCCTTCGACAGTCTCGGACGGTATTATTATAGTCCTCTTTGATACTGTATGTTGATTTTGCATGAAATATATCTATTCTATTTTCAGGGCATCGACCTCTAACCCGTCGCTTTGAGACTGTAAGATACGTATATCGTTGACGACAATATCGAATTGCGTCTGCGTCAATTAAGATGCGGACCTCATTACCAAACTTCCTGTTTTGTATCTTACAATATCCTGTCAGCTCCCCCAAAGACCAAATGGCAGCGACGCGCCGCGCCTTTACCCCAACAACTTCCGAAAGTCAATTTAACTTTTTTGTCTTTTTAGCGATGTGATAGTGGATCATCTGACGTTGCGGCATTTCGAGTCCCGGTCGCTGTATGTGCGTGTCCGCAAAACTAAGGATCTTAGTTACTTGTCTGCGTATGTGCAAGCGTGGCCGAGTGGTCAACGCGACACATTTTGGGTTCTCATTAGTAGGTGTGTATATCTTGTTACGAACACTTTCTTCCATCAATTCCCATGTGGTCTAGTGGTTAGGATTGCCCGCTTTCACCGGGCCGGCCCGGGTTCAATTCCCGGCGTGGGAGCTCATTTCAAATCTTTCTTCTTTTTTTTTCTTGATTTTTTTAAATCAAGCATCATGTAAATTTGCGATAGGGCCTGATCATTGTATGTGCTATGATTCTTTTCTCAAAGGTACCGCACGTACATGCGACTCTGCTAATCCAGTAAAACCAAAATGACTCTGAAGCATACCTACCGTTTGATATTTATGAATATCTTATTCACCAACCTCCCGATCTTCGCCCCAACGAACTCCTTTCATGGCTCTCAATCCCAAGCTCCAGATTCGAATTTGCTTACCCCAGATGAATAGCGGAATCCACAGAATCAGGATTGCCGCGCAAATACCAGCCAACGCTCCTAATGCATTAAGGTATCCAGCAGAATCAATCCAGGGATTTGTATAAAATGAAAGAAGGAAGCCAAAGGCCGCTAAAGGCTATTAGATGGATCGTTCTCTATTCATTTGGGTATGCATACCTTTAAAGCTTAGTTGTGATACAACTACTTCGCCTGCAATCGGTCTGTGGGCATCCACCGCATAGACAATAGCGATATTAGACACTTGGGTTATCACAAAGCCAACTGGAATTGTCAGGAACAGACACCATGGAAAGGGTAGTGTTACTCACTCAATCCTAGGCCAATGACTGGAACTATCCAGTGTAAAGAGTTTTGTATGCCAACCGCATAAAGTATCAAGGATAGCGGGCATAAAATCAAAGAGATGGTTATAGTCGGTAGACGCATCTCTGGCTCCCGGATGCCATCATGACGCTGGGTCATCCAGTCTGCAATCTTATCGGATAGCCAGCCACCTCCGTAAACACCGACAAAGGCCCCGATGAGAGCGGCGATGTAGGCTAATCCACATTGCCAGGTTGACCATCCATATGTGTTTGTAAATGCGGTCGCGAAGTTGGAGCAGATGGCAACAAACGTGCCGATGCAGACAGACATACATAGCGTTCCCCATAGCACGGACGGGAGGAACAGGACAGGAAAGGGGCGCCAGAAGAGAGTAACTAGAGATTCATCGGTGTAGGATGGATTGAAAAGACGCATTTGTTGGGCATAGGTCTTTTTCTTTGGAACAGTAGATTCCGCGTGGGATACTTGGCCTTTGTTTGGGTCGGTTTCGGTTTCGTCTGTGACATCGGGGTAGATTCGCTGATATGCTGTCTCAGGCATGGTAAATGTGATTAGAATGACCAAGGCCCAGATCATCGCGGTCGCAACATAATATATAACCCGCCAGCTTTGATGAATGGTGATCAAGCCCGAAAGAATTATACCACCGGAAACGCCGCAAGACAGGGCAGCGGAGTAATAACTGTTTGTAGTAATCATGTTAGTCTGGAGACTGAAGTTATCCGAGTTGCTGCATCTGAAGACAGACCTCATGATCCGGCCACGTTCATGGAGAAAGAATATGTCGGCGATAGTGAGAGGCGCCAGACATTCAGCAGAACCACCTGCAAAACCCATGATTATTCGTGCCGCCAGCTCTTCCTTATAATCCTTCGCCAAACCTGCCCAGAGAGAGCATGCACCGTATATCAGAAATGAGATTATGTAGACCGGTCGCCGTCCATATTTGATGATGAGTGGCATGTAGACAAGATTTGACATCCCTTGCGCAAATGAGGTGCCACTAAACGCGTATGACATTTTGGTCAATGCAGATGAAAATCCCGGATCCGTTGATGTAATACCGAATAGGTCCTCTATAATTCCGATCATGTCCACACTGGGTCCAGCTGCTAGGAATTGGGCCAGGAAAATGGCCGCACAGGAGATTATGGCGATGTAAATTCGGTAGCCTCTCGACCTGCAACAGTTAGATATCCGTGAAAAGAGGCTGAGAAAATGCTATTTTTGATGATCATACCAATTCAAAGGGTCATTGGGGTCTCTTGAAGGAGTAGGCACAAGTATAATGTCATTTGTAATTGGATTCCGAAGCTGAACGCTTCCGAGTGTGTTCGTATGTTTTGCTTTCAAGTCGATAGAGCCCGCACAGCTGTCATTGCTAACAGTACTGCCACGACTCTGAATCTCAATGTCACTCATCGGGGGCAACGGATTTCTTTTCGTGGGAGAATATTTACTATGCTTCATATCCCTAGTCTATATAAGGGACGATCCTTGCTGGGATCCCTTGATATGGCCCACATGTTCCGAAGCTGCAAATGCGGGGAAATTCGTCAGCTAGAACAATACTTAACGGTCGTAATTGCTATTAACCTAGAAGCCTAATTTCGTAATGAGACGTTGACCAGATTTTCAACCGCCTTGTCAATGCCAGAATCAATACTGCAATGTCACACGATAAGCTGCATTTCACAGTGAACATATCTCAGCGATCAAAATAACATTCAATTAAACTTTCTGTCCTAACGCCTATCAATCAACTACCTCATCGGGAAAAGTGGACAATTTGTACTGTATGCTCGGGTTCCTCCACATCCCGATGCAATATGATGACCATAATCTGCAGCCAAGAAGATCTAGAAACAACACCCTATGCCGTGAATCTATGTCTTCATGTAGAAGTTGAGCGCCCAATTCATTGGTACGACAATGATTTTATGCAATAAGATGGCTTCTTCAATTGGGTATCAGCGAGGGACATAAAGTGGGACATTAGTTTAGATCAAGCAAGAAACCGAGAAGCGAGTAGAAGTAGTACAGAGGACAATAGCAATTAGGATCGATGTTTCCAGGGTCGAAACCAAGAAAAATAATTTCCAGGCGATGGTCTTACATGTAATCTTACAATTGTCCACGGATATTGACCCATACAGCACAAACGGGATTTGATTGAAGCTATTCATGCACACTAAAAAGGTGACATCGCCACCGAAATAGGCGATTAAATGTTTTATGTCCTGTCTCCGCGAATAGTGCAGGGCCAAGAAGAAGGTACAGTCAAAGCAAAAAAATTAAGCCATCAGACTCGGTCACCAGCCGCAGCTACATCGCACGCAGAACGGCGACGCACACCTTTCAGAAGAGACGATTCGACTTATCGATTTCATCGTTGACAATTTCCCATGTCCACAGTTACCATTGCAGTTCCTTCAATCCGTCGATATCGGCAAGCGCGCTGATTTTGGCACTCAGCTTGTCTTCGCTGTACGTGACACCGATGTCGACCGGGTCTTCGATAAGGGCAATGCGGAGTGGCCGCGTGGGTTTGACAACTGGCCATCTCGAAGGAGAGAAGGTATACTGCGTCAGGCTGACGAGTGTTGATGGTGCAGGTTTGCCTATCAAGGCCAACGAATGATAGCGCCATGATATCAATTCTGTTTGAGTGAAGCCTCACTGTAGGATGGCGAGTGGTATTGGAAGGGAGTCGGTAATGAGTATAAAGTGAGGTTTGTAGTGAGGCAAAAGTGAATTCAATGGGAGATACCTCTTCTGCAAGAGTGGTCTTCCGTAAGTGTGCTGGTGTTGTGTGTTCGAGTCAGTGGTCGTGCAGTGATCGGAAAGTGTGAATGTCAGAGACACATTTTCCCGTCCAGAACTTGAGTTGCAAAACATCTTTCCACAATGCGGACCCCTTAATGGAACACTCTTTCTCCTGATGATGAAGCCATGCTGGGGGAGTCAAGTGGATGATTCCAAGGTTGTGCCTACCTATATATTATCATCCTTGCATATTACATGACAAAATTAGGTAATGAGGATGATAGGAGCGAGCCCAAAGTCTGAAGTCAACTGTTAACAGGATTGTGGGTAATGGAAGAGAAGAATGGGAGAAGAGGAAGGAGAGCGGTCTAATGAGAATGCCAATGACTCATGGTATGCTAATTCAACTTGCATGATGAGGACTATCGGAATATCCCATTACTTCCTAAGCTGCAACTGCTTAATTGGCGTTGGAACACAACACTGAAGTATACACGTAGTTCTTTCTACCTCTGTGCTTACCCATGCCTAATGTCTGTCCTATCGATGGTTTTGTTTCCAGCATCTATATGTTGTGGAACCGAATTACGTAGATCATTCTAGTAATATAGTGATTGGATACTGTCAGCCCCGGCCAGGATGTTTGGATCTCTTATTCCATGTTTAACATGGATCCTGCGAACTCGTCAAGAATTGCACGCAGTCTCTGTTTCTCCTGTTCCCCACCAAAGATCATATCAACCGACTTTCGGCACATTGTGACTAGCTCAGCACGATCAAGCCCGAAATGCTGAGCCGCGAGCAGATACTCATTTGAGACAGGGCTGCAAAAGAAACCCACATCATCTGTCTAGAAGAACGGAATCCAGAATTAGTCCGAGACCACCAACCGAAAATGATATCAAAGTCAAAGAAAAAGAAGATTAGGCAAAAACTTACACACAACGCAATTGGGCAATCCTCATGCCTCCATGACCCGAAATGATGATCCAAGAATCCACCATCAATCAACTTTGCATGTACATTACAAGACATGCATAGCTCCAGCCCAAGCCTCCTCTTCACAATCACCGCCTTAATATCATCAGGAACATGAATAACATGACCCAGCCGATCAGGCCGAAACGACAGCAACACCGCCAATTCATCTCGCACGCCCGAGGCCGGTGTCTCGGCAAAGTGCAGCGTGAGACCTAACCCATGGGTCTTCGCCTTTGCAAACGCGGCACGGTAAATGGTAACGTCGCCTTGCGTCGGGTTCCCGCAAAGGTCGACGCCTACAACCCCACGCTGCTTGTTGGCGATAGCAAGGTCGATTATTTCCTGTGCTTGGGTAGCGGTCGTGTTTCCGCGGTCGAGAGCTAGAATCAGGAAGACCGACATTTGGGTTTTGGTGCGGGCCTTGAAGGTTGATATTGTGTCCAGGACTGTAGTTAGGTACTCTTCTCGTGTGATGTTTGTGTTTGGGGATGCGCGGGGGATTGTTCGGAGCTCTAGGTAGCGGACTCCGTCATTTTGGAAATCTTCCAGGACGGAGTTGGTGGCGTAGGCTAGACTTTCTAGGTCATTGCATAGTTGATAGATGAGTTTGGAGAATACTTGGAAGAAGCTGTTTGGGGTATTAGTGGTGTTTTTGAGAGTTGGATGTAGATTTCTGCTGCTTTGGGTTTATCGCCTACGTTTGTAGAGTGTAGTCGACTTTGCCTGGAGGCATTAATACCAATGGATCCTCCACTGGGAAATTTGGATCTCTTGATTTCTTGTTCTTCCATATCTCATGCAGGCACTGGCGGCTTATACTCCCGCTGAGATGGGCATGGAGCTGGTGTGGAGAAGCCATCAGCTTGACCATTCTGAATGACTAGGATACATAGAAATAGCAATTTGCCTCACCTCAACCTTCGGTAAAGCCTTCGTAAAGCCATCGTTAACCTGTTTAGGTGATTCCATCGTGGCCATGATCATTGCCCGCTTGAAGACTGAAAGCTGCAGAGGAGGGGCAAGAGTGAAAGATATCGCCTGCCTTGCTGCCTTATCCGATAACCAATTGCCAGCATCCAAACTCCAGCGTAAACCCTTCACTATCGACCTACAGAGCCTCAAGTCGCTGTTCTCTATGTATGCTATATTATCCTCACAAATAAGCGATTAACTTCACACTGCCAAACACCCGCAACCATGGTTCCAGCTCCGAAAGAGACGTCAATCCGTACCGCCCGCATCCGCTCGTATAATCGGAGCTCCCACACTACGTAGTTTTTGGTAGCGAGGGCGCCGCGTCTGGAAACAGGTCTCATGTCGAATAAAATTGTCCCCAGAATCTGCTCAGACAATACGGATACTTGGCTAAGACACACGACCCAGGGGCCCCGGTAATCAGGATCATTATTACTGGAACCACTGTAAGAAGCCCCGAATGTATTTTTCCATGACTCTATGACTTGACCTTGATTCCAATCTGAAATTTCCTGTTTCGCATCCGAACTACCCCAACCAACCCCCTACCCGGATTTTACTGTAATTTGTGTGTTCGGTTGTAGTTTCGCATAAATTGAGCCTCGGGTTGTTCCAGATAACGATATGAAAAGTGGAGCGCGGGGCAAAAACAGAGATTACTTTTACCAAGATTCTCGCGGGTTCTATTTGATTCAATTTCAATTGAATAATGAAAACCTCAATAGATGAACTAAAGCGAACTAAACCCAACCCCGAGCAGGGGCTGAACAAGGCAAAAACCGGATAATGCAAGGCTGTGTAGATGTGTTGTCACTCCGGAATAGTGTTCATACCGATAACCCGAGCTCCTGGATTCGCCGCGTTTCAAGACATGCGAACACGACAAGGTCAAATGCATGCAATAACGATATATGGGGAAATTTTACTAATAATAGTTGCGATCGGGTTTGCAATGCCGTCCACAACCCTGTAAACTGGGGCCGAGCAACCGCCCATCACTATTACCGTAAGCCTTCCCTTCCCTTCGTACACGACGCATATCCACAAGGATTGATACGTCGCCCCAGATTGATACCGTGCAAGACTTGAAAGTTGCCAAGGCTGCGCTCAAGCAGTTAGCAAAACGGTCTGAGGGCCGACCGTGCCGTGCCGGCTAGCACACCGTTTCAGGAAGTTTTGCCCTGCGAGTACGTGAGATCCAGGAATAAGTGTCAAGTAGCAAGATGCCAAGAAATAGAAAGGTATAAACCAGAGACCCTTAACTGGACGATAATCCATCTGCCTGAGTTCCTGCACGTAATCGTGTCAGAAATAAGAAAAGGCGGAGTCGGTGCCAGATTCCACGCGAATTCTGGAAGCCACGTTGACTACAACGGAACTCCTAGTGGATGTTAGATTGGCTCAGGAATAGTGGATACTTTTTGTTTTTCGTTCAGCCCCAGATCCACATGATGGGTCGTAGAGCAAGCCCAGTGTAGAGTGATGTGTTTTTCCCGGCCTCTAGGCCGTTTGAGGTAACAATTCAAAGTCCCACTCCTTGGCAGAATAATGAATGCCGGGGGTTGCGTATGACCTAGGGCTGTGCTCCTAATGTATATCAATCAGGTGAAAGGGCAGCCGCGAAATGCCGTGCAGGTCGAATGGTGAAACAAACAACCCTAAACTTCTCAAACGCGAGATAACGGGTTCATAAATAGATGTCACGCGTCGTGGACTAGAACAGTCCATCAGATCACTTGCGATGTCCTGGAATGTATGAAACAAGGTTCCAGTAGCAAGATTTGGAGTGTACAAGCAGGTTCCAGACACTCGTATAAGGAGTACCGGCTTGTTATACTTCAGCCCTGAAACCACACTAATACCGGCAAGTGCTGCCGTGCAAAAGTCAAGCAAGGAAGTTAAAAGTGGGCTCAAATGGGCTGCTACTGGGTCCAATATGAATGATAAGTACCAGTATACGATTGTTTTTGGCATTTCAGCTCAGCTATCTGCGCCACATCTCTCGTTGGAGTCGGCAGGTCGGAAATGATATATGGCATCAGACGACCTTCCTAGATAGGAGAATGATGAACTTCCCATAGATTGCTTGCTTAAGGTCACGCTGTTTTGAGCTTAATGATAGCGAGCGGGTTAGCGGTCCATCCACCCGCTAATCTCCAGAGTCTGCTGTACAATCGCAGCAGAAGTAGGATGTCTTGAGGTCGCATGACCTAAAATTAAGTTTCAAAGCCTGTAGAAGTATCTCGATAGACTTTTTGCAAGTAGTAGATTGTCCCTGATCACCGATGAAAGGCACCGGAATCTCTCGGAGTGAAATTCAGAGAGCTCACATCAATGACCTCGTGTAGATCGCATCGAGCGGTGAGGTGAGGTAGCGGGCATCAGGGAGTTTCTCATTGGTGGCTAGGATAGCCTTTTTCCATCGACAAGCCGTCATTTTAAACCGGGCGGGGATGCATCGTTAATCCTGGACGGTGACACGCCATTTGTCGTCGCGAACCATTTCTCCTCCTGCCATGGCAATGTTGCACCAACTGCTACCAGGCTGGGACAGGGGAACAGGAGCAGGGCCAGGTCTGGTGAGTCACATGGGCACAGCCAGTTAGAATGTAGGCGCGAGCCTCGCACCTCGGGAGCATTGTAATTCGGGCCAGGCTGTCCAGCCACGCGACGCTATTCGATTAGCAACTGGATTTCTCAGCGAAGAGACGGGCCACCGCATTCGTGGAGGGCCCGAGAATGACAGAATGACCCTCTTGCAGGAGAAGGCTGATGAGTGGGGGTCATTTATGATAATAATACTGGATTTTATGAAGCATCGAAGACGCATCGAAGGATCTAACTGGGGCTGTGCCGAGGGGTGGCTGCAGGATGAGACAAAGTCGGAATTGAAGTTGCCGTGTAAAGACAAGTTGAGGGGAAACTGCGCTGTTCACCGATTGTTTCGAAGATTTGGGTTTTGATTTCTTGTCTTTCTGTTGGGAGAATGTCCTAACCAGGATCGTGCAGCAACACGTCCATAGGTCAAGTGGCATTGAAGGTTGTGTATTCCGTGGAGATATCAACCCACTCGTGCACCAATAACTCATTGATAGTTTAGGAATAGAGTTGCTCAAGATGTAACACTTTGGCAGAAATTCCGCAAAGATGCAGTAACAACCTGCCTGATTCACGTATAACCTAAGCTTAGATACCGATAGATAGGTCCAAACGTACTTGACCCAAAATGAGGCGCAACGGTTCCATTCCGCTGGGTCCTCCTGGATGTAGTTGGTCATTTTAGTGCACAATGAGTTGCTGCTAAGACCGGATCAATGCTCGGATCCGCATGGAGATCGGGGTAAGGGAGATGAGTCAAACTTCCTGGAATGCCCCTTCTCTCCTGAAGATCCGATGGATTTCATTGAGCAAATTCTATTTTCTTCAAAGTTTTGTTATTTAATTCATAATGAAACTACTTCCCCGGAACCCCTGAAGCTTTCACGGTGAATGGCGGACTTTGATCCCCTGGTTCCTATTAGCTTAACGCTGTGTACCGTTAATGAACGTTAAGTTCCCGCAGTACGAGATACACGCTGGCAAAGGTCAATACCGGTCAGAAACTGTAATATTTTTTGAAAACCGAGCGTTGCACGTAATATTACCGCTTGCCGTACTGGGTAATTATGGATGAGCAGAGCGGGCTTCTTGACGCACGCCTTCATGATGTCATTGGATATTCATCATCCCGTCACCAAGGCATTGGAGAGATGAAGATAAGAAGAATAATGATCTTACGGTAATCCAGTCTACGAGGTGTCATATGATCAATAGCTAAATCTGGCCCTAACATAGTGTACGACCAAACACTCCGACTAATCCAATAAGTCCCCGCAGAATCCCAAGAACAAAGGGGGAACAAGTGTTAATTTAAATCTTTTTTTTGCACCGACGGTTCCGTCCCATAGGGCAGGGACGCCAATAAAGCGGGGTGTATCTAGGGCTGTTGATCGTAGCAGGGAGCGGCTGCGAGATTGACTGGTATTGCTTACATGCGCATCACTGTGGGACTCTTTCATTTCATTTCCTGGTCACGCTTGTGTGATTATTACTTTAGATTGTCTATTCGGGAGTGGAGACTAACAATTTGACCCTTTGAGGTCCCAATTCATTTGCCACCGAGAACCCCTGAAGCAAAGAAACTGAAAAAAACTCATCAAAGGATTGAATCTTCCCCCTAAATCGTACAGAGAATGTTGAGCATGCATGACTCCTCACTAAACTAGATTGGGGTATGAATACGTAGACCTTTTTCTGGGGCTCCCATGGATACAGCTACTGTATCTTAAGTGATGACGAATAAATACCATTTAATACCAAGAACGACCCTGTCAACAAGTGGGTCCAGTTCACGAAAAGCGCAACGTTAAGCCCCTCCTTAAGCCAATGGAACAACCCAAGAATCTTGGAAGAAATCATCCTCAGACAGGCCCCAATTAATCCCCAACTAGGTTAGTGAGACGCCTAGTATGGAATAGTTTTTGTTCTTTTTCTTGATGTACCCAGCATCTCGGTTTCCACTTCTGAGGCGACTATTTTAAGATCATGATTGGATCCTCCATTTAAAATTATAGGTCACGAGAACAAATTTCGAAATCCAAGGCAATATCAAGGCAACGAAGTATATGCTGCATTACACGAGGTAAATAAAGAAAAAAGAAATGAAAAAAAACAGTGGAACGTACAGCTTTCTTTTTCAGGAGCTAAGAAAAATATTCTGCCACGGTTCAACTAAACCCCCCTCTTTTCCCGCCCGCGATCATCACGATTGTCGGTCGCCCGCTCCGTTTTGCCTCACTCTTGGCCGCTGACTGGTCATTGGGATGTTGAGAACGGACAGCGATACGGGGGAGCGGTCTGATGAAGCTCTGACCTCAGCTCGAGCACGTGAGATTTTCATTCATTGACTGTGAACGCCTTCATGAGTACATATCCGGATATTTAAAGATCCCTGCTTCGATCTCCCCATCTGACTGGTCGACAAATTTGGAAGTATGACGAAGGTGTCATGATGCTTCACTGATAACGTGGCGTCGTCGACTGCATACGCTGCCAATTTAATTATCTTCTAATCTTATCGACCAGCCGAGGTGGTCAAGCCGCCACAACCGCTCGACAGTCCACGATAGCGCGCACGGATCGGCGAGAAGGTCAGAAAATAGGAAAAAACAGTGGATAGAAAGTTTCCAGCAATCTATTTCCAGGTGAGTCATCACCACGTGAACTAGCCTTGCGAGAGTGCAGCTATGCATGTGTCGACACGTTTACCTTATTTGGGAAACGTGATCCCGGGTCGCGTCGTTATCCGAGGACCGCGTAGTTCAGTCCCCGGTCATGTCAAAGTGTGCCAGGGTGAGGCACATCGATTGGCACAGAGTCGTTCCCTGTTGCCTGGTCGCGCTAAGTGTTTCGCCCTGCAACGGCGCATGCAGGCATGCGAGGGTTCAGATCAATGAGGGGTCGTTAAGACTGAGGCCACCTTCTTACCCGGGTGGGGATGCGAATCAACCCGAACAAAGAAAGACCAGAAAAAGAAAGAATCAAGGAAATCATAGGTCTTCTTTGGCCAGCGCATCAAGTAACGCGGGGGTTTGAGCCCCCGCAGTGTACTTGACGCTATCAGAAAGTGCATAGCGCGGCTTGTCGCATTTCGGATAGTCTGTATCATGACTACAGATACGGAAGCTGACGAGTACCCCTCAATGGTATGATTATCAGAACCGAGAGTGATTTAGTGGTAAACCTAGGTTATGATATTGAAACCCCTACAGACCGCTCATTTGCAGATGCGGTCAAGAAGCTCAAGCGAGGGGAAAGGAAGTGGCATTCTCCACAGGAGACCATAGAGCACAAATGAAAAAGGGACAAAAGAAAAAGAAAACTAAAAAAAAAAAGGAGAAAAAGACACTAAAATCATAATGCTCCTCCACTAAGACGGTTCGTCAAAGAACGGGCTTCCAAACATTCCGACGATCTTGAACCGGTGTAATGCGGGGATCCACCAAGCTCCATCTGCACCGCCCAAAACGTTTCACTGCCACTCTCCAGCCTCACAGGGTTCGCTAGGACAGTCTGGTTGGTTTTTTGGTATTAAATTTCCTGCTTTCGGTCCCGAGAAAATGACGGTGTGCCGCTATCCTTATCGTATAATTTTTTCTGCAGGGTAGGACTCGTTGGACCACCCCTCTGTTCCCCACTTACTAGTAGTCTTGTCGAATAGGAGGGAATGAAGATGTGCATCGTGATCGACCGTTTGTGGCACACACCCTCGCGAATCTTTTTCTACTGTGGTACCCTGTTGGGCAGAGATAGGGGCCTAACTGTTGAACAGAAACTTAACCTATCGTCATGATAAGATTGTCAAAGGGGTGACAAGGTTCAATCAAGTTATGAAGGTCTACGCGATCAAAACGCAGAGGAATCCGAGGGCTCCGCATCATCTCTCCCCCCAGCGACCAGCGTGTCGGGGCCAGGAAATACATGACATAAAGGTGCTGACGAAGTGGGGCTGGAAATGAAAAATAGCTACCGGAGTACAGACTCAAAAACATGGCGAATGTGGGGGAATTGGAGCCCGGCAAGGCCAGTACGGAGTAGAGTGTTCACACTATGGAAGTCTGATCGGAATAGAATGCCCCAGGGCTCCACTAAGAAATCCTCCGACCTCCCTTTTTTTCCTCTTCCCGATGCCCCTTGTCTCCTTTAGACGTCGTCATGGTTTTATTTTTTTTTTTTCAATTTACACGCATCTGAAACACTGATCGGCCCCCGTTTGGCCGATAGCATTCCCCAGGATGCAGAGGGATCGGCCAATGACACCCATGCATTGAGATCTACCGGGGTGATGGTTATGGTTGGCGTGCCAGTCATTCCACATCGTCATCCCATCTCTTACCCAAGCTGGCCCGACACGATGATAGGATGATTCAGGGATGTTTTTAGCTAGTAGAGTCACACTTTTTGTGCCTGAATACCTGAACGAAATTGCTTTCTTAAATTCAACTTTGGGCCGTTGCTATGCGTTGTCCTTGTTTCTAAATTATTTAATTGGGGGCGTTGCCCATGTGTGGTCTTTCCCCTTGCAAAAAGAAGAAACTTCTTTATTTGCTTCAATATATTTTTTTTCTTCTTTTATGCACTCTTAAGCCTCATCCTATAGATAAACTCAATACGCACGTCGAATCTACGTATTTGTGTGCTTTCCCCCAATACTCCTCGTGACACTCGAGGTATATCAAAAACAGCAATACACTTTTCGACACCCCCATATCTGATTCTGATTCCAAACGGGACCCGAGCAAGGTTCACAAATCACCTTGACGATTGAATGACCGGAAACAGCATCCAAAGTCAAAATTACGGGGAGTTTCCACCTGTAATACCACCGACCCACTGGGTTCCGTTACCACCCCCGTACAGGTACTGAGTACGCCATACGGCACAGTAAGTACCAGTACCCACTCCAGCTTCAATTCCACGGCGGAATGGCATTGATTCATTCGCATTTATTTTTCCTTTTTCCCCCTTCTTTCACTTAACTCCCTTCTCATCTCTCCTACAGAAGAATCACAAAAGACAACGCCGGTCTTGTCCTGTTCGACTTCTTTTGACTCTTCGATCAACCGTTACCATTACCATTACCGCCTGCACCCACCGCGCATACCTAGTGGCTACCACGTAACCGTGCAGCAACTGGATCAGCTCATCAAAAATTGCGAATTTATTCTTAAAAAAAAGAATATTAAATTCAACTGACACTAAAAGAGAAAATCAAAATCCTCCAAAATCCAACATCAGCAACTCCTCCCTCAGCTTGGCCAATTCGCCGATTACTCGTTTTTCCTCTTTGGACGGCCTGCATCCACTGCGTTGGCAGTGTCGCAATTCCCGTTTTTTCCTCATCGCAGTCGCCTTCAACTTTGCGCCGCAACAAAGTTCCCTGCACCCTAGCACGGGTACTCCCATAGCCCGTTGCATCGTTAGTTCACATTCGTCAGCCAATCGAAGGGCCGGGGGGCGTGGAACTAAGGTCATAATCCCTGGGTTTTTTTTTCTTGACCACAGCTTGCTGGCGCCGCCTTCCGAACACGCGACTGCAACTTTTTGGGGCTCTTCCTGATCGCCGGGATTGTATCCGCATATGCGCGCATCGTCCGGCCTCTGACTTGCCTTGTCAACCTTTCTCCACCGAGCACACGGCGCATTGCCCCTTCCTGGTTCGCCTAGTCGTTGCGCGATCAATTGGTCCATATCGCAACCGTTCAAACCTCCTTCCCCTCTCGCCTGCAGGACAGCTTTCCCCACGCAATCGGCAGATCGACGG
This sequence comes from Penicillium longicatenatum, assembly GCF_028827895.1. Taxonomy (NCBI): domain Eukaryota; kingdom Fungi; phylum Ascomycota; class Eurotiomycetes; order Eurotiales; family Aspergillaceae; genus Penicillium; species Penicillium longicatenatum. The sequence continues at coordinate 3,870,843 of NW_026643119.1, read as the reverse complement.
AAAAAGAGGGGTCATAGTGCTGGTTATCATTGAGAAGTTTCAGCTGGATTCCCCAAAGAAGAAGGCTACATACCCTGCGGACCGGAACCTTGGACTTGGAGATCATCCCCCTCCGGTCTGATCCCTTTTCTGCCCAGGGTGACGTCTACTGTGGCTAGCATCGGGAGATTTTTTTCTCTCCTGAGAGATCGGCCATTGCAACGGGGCCAGTGCCCTTTGCGATTGTTATCTGGGACTTCTTCCTGATCCTGAAACTCTTATCCAAAGTCTCCTGATTCTCTCGGCTTTTCTCCGTGAGGTGCTCTCCGGCAGAGCTCTCCGCATTAAATCCCAGTTAGGCCAAGATGCAGAGTTCAAAAACAAGTCATCTCTGCTGAGGAACGTGGCTGAACCATTATCTCTGCTTTTCTGACTGTGTCAGGCTATTCCGTTTTCTTCCTGGTCCCGTGTCGCTCTCCAACCCTAGCTTCTATCAACCCTTGAACGGCCGGCTGGTTCCCTGCCCTGCTACCGATTTGCCATTTATAAGAGTCCAGGTGACTCGGCCACTGGCACGGTTTACGACCCATCAAAATATTTTGCCCTTGTCGACAGCTGAGCTGTCGCCCTGATAACACACAAGCCGCCATGGCATACACCACGGCGACCTCACCACCGGCTCTGGATGCCGATACCCACCACAGCTTAACACTAGCAACCTCCCTACCTCGATCTACCACTCTACCTCATGTTATTACATCTCTGCCCGCCGGGCCGAACCCCTCTTCAACGCCCTCATTTACCTCCTCCCCCACGACTACGCCCGCTTCGGCATACTTCGCGCCTGGCACACCAAATGGCTTCACACCCGCCGGCACTCCTCTACAACCGCCGAGCGAGGGACCGCGAGGCCGGAACTTTGAATATCCTCTCCAGATGCCAGCCCCACTTGAACTTGGTGAATCAATGATGGCCATACCCGGCAACCAGGGTTCCGCGAATTCAAGCGATTGGATGGCCCCAAGCTCCAAGGGACCTGGTCTAATGCGCAGGATATCTCGGGGGGCGGCTAACAAACTCACTCGAAGGAGACAGTCTGCTACTCAAAACGATAAACGAGACCGAAGCTCCGGACCCGTTATCATGCGCCGGCGCAGTGACAGCAAGACTGGTCCCCAGCCCGTTCGTGAATCCGCATTGGACTCGAGCAATGAGGATGATGCCAGCGAAGCCTTGGACAGCCTGGGTGCGTTCGCTGGTTCTGAGCCCTCTAGCCTCCGCAGCGAAGGCCGAATGGCATCCGCTCGTGAGGTTGGTGCTGCTGCCGCTGCCGCCGCCGCTGCTTCTGTCATTGCACCCAAAGTGGACTCCGCGCTGCAGCGTGGAACTATCTTAACAAAGCTCACTAAGAAACGCCGCAAGCAAGTACGCTTCTTTTTGGACTTGGACGCTGGAAAGGTCTTTTGGGATCTTTCAAACCCCGCGAAACGCTTTTATATCGATGATATCAAAGAGATCCGTGTGGGTGCTGACGCCCGCAATTATCGTGAAGAACATCAAATTCCTGAGGATGCGGAGCGTCGGTGGTTTACCATTGTGATTGCAGACTCGGGAAGTTTCAAGGGTCGGACAGTGAAGACTCTCCATCTGATTGCTCCTTCTGACCGTGTCTTCGAGCTGTGGACTACCACTTTGGAACACATTGCTCGGTATCGGATCGGCATGATGGCCGGTCTGGCCGGCTCGGGCCAAAGTGAGACTGTCATTCAGGCTCATTGGCAACGTGAGATGACTCGACTATTCCCACAAGGACCTCGCCCCGGTGAGGAACAAGGTCTGGATTTCTCTGCTGTCGAGAGCGTGTGCCGTGGTCTTCATATCAACTTCTCCAAGAACATGCTTCGGGCACAATTCGCCAAAGCAGATGCTACCCACAACGGCAAATTGAACTACGATGAATTCAAAGATTTCCTTTGCCGCCTGAAGGAACGTAAAGATGTCAAGGAGGTTTATAAGAGCCGTTCCAAGGAGCCGAAGATTGGCATGACCCAGGATGAGTTTTTGGGCTTTCTTTGCGACGTCCAGAAAGAAGATGTCGACTCAGATCGCGATTACTGGGTCGCCCTGTTTGATAAGTTTCTTCGCAGATCGAGGCCTCGTGGCTCTGATGCTTCCGAAGCAGCACCTACGCCGACCCGATGGACCCTTGACATGTTCACCTCTTATTTGGCTTCGTCGAGCAATGGTATCTACGCATCACGTGCTCCCCAGTCCCGATTCGATCGCCCATTGAACGAGTATTTCATTTCAAGCTCCCACAATACTTACCTGCTTGGCCGTCAAGTTGCTGGAGCTTCCAGTACCGAGGCATACATTAGCGCTCTTCAGCAGGGTTGCCGTTGTGTCGAGATCGATTGCTGGGATGGTGCCGATGGCCGCCCAATCGTTTCCCACGGACGGACTATGACCACTAGTGTCTTGTTTGCCGACTGCATTACGGTTATCAACCGATACGCCTTCATCTCGACCGACTTCCCTCTTATCCTTTCCTTGGAGGTTCACTGCAACTCAGAGCAGCAGTTGGCTATGGTCAAGATCATGAAAGAGACATTTAAGGAACAACTAGTCCTTGAGCCCATCATGACCAACTACTTCATTCTCCCATCTCCAGAGGAGCTCAAGGGACGTATCTTGGTTAAAGTCAAGACTTGCGACGAGCCACAAACCGATTCCCGAATCGACAGTTCTAGCACTATGGGCACCACTGTGAGCACTGTTGGCACTCACGGCAGAAAGCGCAGCGCTAGTTCGCCCTTCGTTCGCCCGACCCCTCCGCCTGAGTCTCTCAATGGACCGGTCCATTCACTTTCAAGCCCTCTCATACCTCAAGACAGACGTTCACTCACAGCAACCAGTTTGAGCAGTGCTACCGAGGATAGTGACGGGGCTTTAATATCTGCCCACAGCGAGAAGAAGAAGCGACGGCGCCAAAAGAGCAAAATCACCAAGCCTCTCTCAGACCTTGGTGTCTATACTCGTGGCTACAAGTGGCACAGCTTCTCATCGGTGGAGAGCAGGAAATATAACCACATATATTCTTTTGCCGAGCGATCGTTCGAAAGCATTTGTCAGACCCACGACAACAAGGTTGCACTGGAATCACACAACAGAAAATATCTCACCCGAGTATACCCTTCAGGATTCCGACTTCGTTCCTCCAACTTTGACCCCAACAAATTCTGGCGTCGTGGCGTTCAGATGGCGGCTTTGAATTGGCAGACTTACGATATTGGAATGCAGATGAACCAAGCCATGTTCGCGGCCGGAACTGATCGCACTGGTTATATTCTCAAGCCTGAGAGTCTTCGACTGCCAGTCCGGGATAACGAAAACCAGAAGCGCAAGACTGAAAGGCGATTGGTCCGATTCTCCGTTGATGTGATATCAGCGCAGCAGCTTCCTCGACCTCGTACCATTGGTCCGGAAGACAACATCAACCCTTATGTCGAGATCGAGATTTTCAGCGCTGATGATCGTGGCCAAAGCTTAGCATTTGGCGAAGGCGGTATGGATGCCTCTGCGCGCAGCGGAATGTCCGGTATTGGATACCCGCATCGCCGCCGCACAAAGATCGAGCAGAGCAATGGTTATAGCCCTGTCTTCAACGATAGATTCAAGCTGTCTCTTGAGACCAAGTATCCCGACCTGGTTTTTGTGCGTTGGACCGTGTGGAGCTCCATGGACGGTCGCAGCGCTGGCAACAACAATAGCGTGCAATTGGCCACGTTCACTGCTAAGCTCACCAGCCTGTCTCAAGGCTATCGCTACCTGCCTCTGTACGATGGCAAGGGGGACCAGTATCTATTCTCCACATTGTTCTGCCGGATCTCTAAGGAGGAACCTGTACCTGTCCAACGACTAGACTTGGAAGAACTCCGTGCCGAACGCATGGGTATCTTGCGCCAGATTGGACAGACAGTCTTCAAGCGTTCCTCATCTACCGACCGGGAGAAGGACCAAGCTCAGGATCGCAGTGAACCAGTGAGCCCCGAAGAAAAGGACAGCTCTCCAAACCTCACTCCGACCGTTTCCACTGCATCTACCTCATCATTCGCGCCTTGAAAGGCCCTACCTCCTCCCCTCTCCACTCCATCTACTACTAGCCAAGACTTCCTTCAACCACCACCCACACCCCCTTCTCGGCTCATAGCCCAGACAGTCTCTTGCATCTGATGACATTCATTCCATCTCTGCCTGTTACCATTATCACGGAATTTGCTGTTGCTATTGCTATACCCTGTCGCATCGATACCCCATGTTTTCTCTGCCGTGTATCATTGTCATTTTTTTTTGTACTAGCTCTCGAAAGGCCATTTGTAACTGACAGGGTATCTCATTTCTTTTATCTCGTTTTTGCGTCTCATTTCACGGGCATGGGAATCATATCTGGAATTCAATACGGTTACGGCGGACACAGCCCACCAATCGCATCTGCGGGAGTCACACACAACACATACTGGGGAATTCATCGTGGCTGGATCACCGGCGCATCATCACATTTTCATCTCATCTTCGGGCATCGGCATTCAGGGACAGGACAGGACACGACATCGGGGTCGGTCCTCATTCGCATTTCGGTTGGGTCCTGGAGGCGCCGATTCATGTGGCTAGCCTTTTGCTTTTTGGTTTCTTTTAGCATGTGCTTTATATCCTATCTTCCTGGGAAGAGTTTTGTCATTCTTTCGGGGATTCAGATGTAAGGCCGTGGGTGCGGGATTTCATATCACTCACTTTCATTCTTTTGGGTCTTTTTCGTCTTATCTCGTTTGTTTTAATAGATGACGCGCTGGATCGCATGAATTACTTTGCTTTATATTCATTCCGGTCTGTTTTCCACAACTGCATTCAAAGGCCGTTCCATTGATAGATCAATCTCATCATTCATATTCCATGTCATGTTCTATAGATGTTTTCTTTCCTTTTGGCTCTTGGGTAGCTATCTCGGTGTCTACATATAAGCACCGCCAGCTCTTTATGTGCTCTCATTGACCACACGCCCCGGGCTGAACTCATTTCCACCGTGCTTTCTGTTCTGAACCTCTTGGTCGATGATGAGAGGCATAGCCGGGCATTTTCGCCTATGGATCTCTGTCAAATTGGTGCAACTCGATTGGTCCTGAGCAGTCCTATCGTTGAATACGGAGACTTGGCATGTACTATAAGGATGATATAATGCTGAGCAATTTACGATGTAGCCCAGCTTATCTATCTGGCTCAAGTCCTATTGAAACTGTGCTTAATGACCTCGAGATAGAGAGTGGACAGACATTAGATTATCTCTATTCATCGGTACATCGATTCTCACTGGCAGTTAAATATGGTCTACACCTATAAATCGCCGAGCTCATAGAACGAATTGCGTCCATAAAAATACCATCAATATTAAAGAAACGTAATCCATCCTACTAGTCATTTTATCAAGCGTAGAAGTAAGAGATAAATCTTTGCTCAGCCCATCCCCATCCTCCGTTTGTGTTCTCTTCTTTCTATTCCATTCACTCGAGAAACCAAGTCTTCACTTTCATTCTCTTCAACACGTTCCTTTAGCTATTCGCCTCGCAAATCTGTGTTCCAAGATGCCTTCCCTGTTCCATCTGAGTGTACTCTTTACCTTCATCCTGCTGCTCGGCACGAATCTCGCGAATGTGGAGGCCTGTGGAGTTACTCCTGCCACCGTCACTGAGCTAATTTACCCAACTGAAGTTACCAATCCGCCGGCAAGCCCGATCAATGAAGATGGAAGCTCAGCCGGTCACTGTTCTGTAAATGGTATCACTCGCCGATGTGGTCATACTTCTGACTTTAGCCACTATCCAAAATTTACCACTACCCAAGTGGTGCCAGAGACTCAAGCCGCTTCTTCGGTTTCGGCTTCGGAACCCGAGACCTCAATTTCGAGTGTAGGTAGCCACTTGACCACTTTTGTCACTCACAAGGTATCTGCTTCGACCAACGTGGGTCATGCTACATCGGCGACTGCGACTTCCGAGGCTACACACGTTGCAAAATCCGTCTTAGCCCCCGTCCCTGGTGAGACTGAGGCATCGGCAAGCTCAACTACATTCTCTGAATCGAAAACTTCAGCTTCCACCAAGGCATCTGCATCTGTACCCTCAGGATACCCCTACAGAGGCAGTTACCCCGATAAAGTCCTGTACACGCACAATGTTCATCGAGCAAATCATAGCGCAACTAATCTGAGCTGGGATCAGAGACTGGCTGACACTGCACATGCATGGGCAATTACATGCCAGTTCAGACACAATACGTGAGTGGTTTGGTCCGACCCTTCATCTCGTACTTCTTCTCTTCGTCCCACTTACATTCTCTCTCTTTTAGCTCTATGCTCCCAGGCGGATACGGTCAGAACCTAGCCGGCAGTGCTCCCACAGCTAGTCTCGCACAGCACATTTCTGAGTTCTGGTATAATAACGAGCTCAGGAATTTCGATCCTTACTACGGACAACCAACTCCCGGGGGAGATTTAGGGACCTGCGGTCATTTTACGCAGGTTGTTTGGAGGGATACCAGCAAGGTTGGATGTGCAACAGTTGACTGCCGAGGCTCTACTCTGAGGATGTGGTATACTGTGTGCAACTATTATCCCCCTGGTAAGCTATTTTATTTTATCTTTTCCATGTAGTGAAATCGTATACGCTAACGCAAAGCCCTCCTCTTCGCTCCAACTCACCCAATAACCAAACGAATCTACGAAGGCTGGAAAATACACCCAAGATCCCTCCGCAGTTTAGGCCGCCAGATCCCGAATTTCGTCGACAGTGTCTGGGAGGCGGAGAGATATGCGGCAGTTTTGGAGGGATCTTATTTGAAATTCTCACAGAATGAGGACCTTAAGCTGTTGTTGCTGGAGACTGGGGATCGAGAGTTGGTCGAGGCTAGTCCGCGAGATAGGATCTGGGGTATTGGGTTTGGAAAGGACGCTGCTGGAATGCGGAGGGAAGAGTGGGGGTTGAATTTGTTGGGGAAGGCTCTTATGGAGGTTAGAGCAAGGTTGAGGGAGGAGGGGCTTAGGAAGTAGAGTCTAGTATAAGGAAATTTTCAGACATGGGATTAACTACTTGTGCTATTAAATGCCGAGTGACATCAGATTTAGATAGACTATTGAGGCATGAGAAACATGAAGACATTATGAAAAATCTGCTTATTTTGTATGTGCGTGTCTATATCTATATACGTCCACAAACTCAATAATATGCACAATTGGGCCTTGGGTCGACGACATCTTTAGAAGTGAAGCTGCAATGACGGCATTCAGTCTCGAGATCCGCAATTCCCGGTCCGATGTGGGTTGATAGATTTGGCACTTTCATACCAACGACTTCTCCCCACTTGACAGGTTTTTCTGCTGCATCGTTGTCGTCAGGCGGCCGATGACAGGCCGCACTGAGCGCCGCACTGCAGTTTAACGCAAGGGGAATAGAAGCTGACTTGAAACGCCGTAGCATCAGGATAAAAAATACCACGACAGTTATGAACCACGGGACGACCATGATTCTAAATCCCAAAGAAGAAGCATTTAATCCGTTGACTGTTCGGTCAGGCTCGAAGTCGCCTTTGATATTTATGGGGACGATTTGGTAGAAGGAAAGAGCTTCCGAGGCGAGCCAATGAGAGAGCGTGAAGATCGCAAGGAATGGAATGCTGTATCGGTATGGAACGGAGAGGTAGTATGTTGACCGTTGTTCACCAGTAGGAAACGAAACCCGGAGAGGCTTATATTTGACAGCGTAGCTGTTAAACTCGGCCGCAAGAAGCATCCGCGTCAGCGCATTATTGTAGACCGTGTAGACGATGGAAATAATAAGCTGAGGAATATTTGCAATGAGCACTACGGCCACGAATCCCAGTCCCACAGTTGGATAGAATTGGCTATGATATAGCGTGTTGACTTTCTTGTCCCAAGAAGACTGTCCAATCAAGGCTAAATTGTACCCAGATTCACCAAACATGGTGGTATTGAATCTTATAGCAATAGCGCCCAGGACCACCAGACCGGCCTTGAAGAGGACGAGGAAAGCAACCATCCTTGGCGGGAAGGCGGATGACCAAGTGCGACGTGCTGTGCTCACTGTTTTAGGCTGTGGGGGAGATGCTTCTCCGTATCGAAAAGGTACTGATCGCGAAAATATCGATACCCAAGGGTACTCGTTGAGTGTGAGTTTGACCTTGGACTGGCCTTTGTTTGTTCTTGCCATAAGACAATTGTTCGCCGTATACTGATCTGGCCGTCTGAGGAACGAAGCAAGGGCATCCCCGATCGTCAAGAAAATCTCCTTTCGACGATCAAGAGCCGCAATCAACATGCAGACGAGCTTGACTGCAATGCAGGTCATGACAGCTACGCCGATTGGCAAGCTGCACTCTAGCTGACAGGTGGCTTTGACCGGTTGATGATAGCAATATTCGATCTTGCTCTTCGTTGATAGCGACAAAGGGTCTTTGATAAACCAATCGAACTCCAGCTCACCTTTCCATGCTTCTGTCAATGAACAACCTCCCTCAGTGGAATTGAATTGGGGGCCATCGTTGTATGTATTCATTCTGCACGTCCAACCGGAGAGCATATCGACTTCTGAGCTCATCGCCACCACAAGATTTTTGCGTGTCTGAAAGCTGGCCAATTCATCTGCACAATCGGTAATATTCAATCTCTCCAAACTTCCAGAAGAAATGGCAGTACGCAAGCTCCCCGCGCTCATTCCCACCATATCCTCAAAATGTGCAGTCGTGTTCCAGTCCGAGCCTGTAGTCGTAAAGTTCGTTGGGGCAATTACCATTCCGAAGTCTTGCGCATTGACAGAAACATACACAAAGGAGTTGTACCTGGATACCTCATCAACATACACACCATCACATTTGGTAGAGGGATACTTACGCCATTTGAACTGGGAGCGAAGACAAAAGAACCAACAACCAGAGTATCTTGCGCCAGTATGGTGCGTACCAGATATTCGTAAAGCTCGACGAACCGATAGAAACCCAAACCCGGCGTGCATGAGCCTTATCAACCCCTGCACGTGATGGCGCAGCCAATATCTGACAGCAGTAGCTGCTTGTGGCAGTAAGTGTAAGGACAATAATGTTAATCAACACATGCAACCAAGTCGCGGTTGAATTCGCAGTGCTGCATTCTCCATGAAAGACCACACTTGACGAGTCACCCCATCCATAGCCATGCGACGCGGCCTTGGTAGCCAATTTAACGGTAAGAATGACATGAGCGAGCAGGGCCAAGGCTACTCCTAATGCGCAGAATAGCAAGCCGGTCATCCATTTTGCTTTTATTTTCGGAAGTGGTTTTGAACCATCGTTCGGTGCTTCGTCATCTGGAAGCTCGGTTGCTCCAACACTCTCATACTTGTGGTTTTCGGAGGATACGTCGCCGTGGGGTATCCTGTCATTGAAGCTTAATTATACTCGGGCGCATCGGTAGATTTAATGGGACTTACCATTTGGAATGAAGTGTCGTGAGCTTTATAGGTGTTTCTTCGCGTGGATGCTCTGCGGATGAGTTATTTAGCAGAGATGCGTGTGCATCACTGCTCTTTGGGGAGCCCTTCATTCCTGAAGGAAAGATTAAGGAAGGAAATTCTGCAGGGTCCTACAATTCGCTTCATATTTTCACGCCATTAAGGGGCCAAATCGTATTTACAAAACTCGGTGTTGTTCAGTTGATGTGATTGGGTGAGCAGTGCATGACCCCCTGCAGTGTGGGGGCTGACATGGGGATCGTCCCCCAGCCTTGTCCAAGGAGCACGTATCAACCAATCAATAGGCTGAGCTAATGCAGGCTTGCAATTGCACGGATTTGTGCTCTATTAATATGGCGTTTTATGTGCTAAGCCACGTGGACCCTGGTAAGTTTCAGGATTTTGGGCTGCGGGTCCCACAGGAAATATGGAATTTGCCAATGAACACCCTACTGTAAGTAGAGTAAATTCCAATAGGTGCAGACTAAGCCCAAGATGGTACTCCATAGAAACTTTGTTCAACGGTTGTTGCAAAGGACGGGCTTCTAGGCAGCCTCAAAGTCCTGAATCAGATTCAATATCGTCTCGTCATAATGCTCAAAGCAGTGAGCTTCGGTATTATACATCGGACCCAGCTCTCACCGGTGATGTACAGTGGGGAATCAACCAAGATAAATACAGAAATTCAAACCAAACGCTCCAAATATCCCAGGGTATCTGCATATTAGATTTTCTTCGAGGCAGAACTTAGTCCCTTCTGATCATCAGACGGGAGCGAATCCGAGATGGATCGCCTCTCCCCGTAGTTGAGTGTGCGGTCTCCATCCGGTACCTCCTGTCCGTAGGCGACGGAAACATCCTCATAATCGATGTCAACTTCGTTCCACTTGTCACTGGTTGCAGGGATAGGGAAGAAATAGCAGAGAATCCAGTACATGCCACCAGAGACAATGACGCCAGAGAAATAGTTGATGTTGTAGATGTACTGTGCACCGATGGGGACTTCGGGGCCGACTTGGCCAACAAATCCGACGATGTTGATCAAGATGCCACTAAAGTAAGCGGCGTAGGCGCGCCAGGAGAAGCCATAGGTGTAGTAGTATGAATCCGTCTTGCGGGCGCTGTAGAGGCTTTTAATATCTAGGAAACCACGGCGAACGAAGTAATAATCGCAGATCATGGGTCCTGCAATCGCGGAAAGGAAGAGCGAGTAGGCGGAAAGATAGGTAGTGAACTCGCTAGATCCGGTGACAAGTTTCCACTAAAAATGATCGTTAGATGCTTTCTTTATAATCAATATGATATCTTATAAGAACATACCGGGCACATTGCCAGACTGATACCTGCGCAGATGAAACTACCACGCCGAATGTTCAGGTACCGAGGCAGCAATGCTGTCAAGTCAGTTCCGGCTGAGACGGAGTTGGCAGAGATGTTGGTTCCCAACTGGGCCAGGGTGAAACCCAGCGCGATAACGAAAATACCGAAGCGCTGTCCAGAGCTTGCTCCCTCTAAGAACATGCCTAGCAGGGTAAGAGGGTTCCACACTTGCGTGCCGTAGATCACTGTTGCAGAAGAAGACACGATGATACCGATAAATGATGTGATTCCAAATCCAATGGGAATGGTCAGAAGCTGAGACCACAAAGCATCCTTCGGCGTACGAGCAAATCGTGAGAAATCAGGATCGTTCATAATAAGGGCTGCAAAGTTACCAATGCAGGTCATAATTCCGGTGACGACTTGCCATGCCAGCGTACTTCCATGGACCGTGTTGGGCTGGTGGATAATAGGACCAATGCCGTTTGCCCTTGAAATTGCCCAGGCAAAGAATGCGATAGCAGCAATTGGCGAGTAAATTGCCTTGACAGTGAACAGGTGGCGCACCTTGTGCACAGGGAACCACAGAGCCGGAAGGGAACAAAGCCAAAAGAGGAAGAAGCTGACGAAACCCTGAGTTGTGACGCCGGCACTAGCAGGAATTGTGTTGGGCAGATTCTTATAGCTGGGCCAAATGGCCGTGATCATCACGGTCACACACTCGCCTGGGTAAACGGTTAGATGATGAGTGTGGCGGATGTCGGAGAAAAAAAATTCACATACCTCCAATGTAACCTTGCACGCCATACCAGATGATAGCCATCACCACTCGGTTGATCACCGGCCAGAAAGAACCCCAGATTCCAAAAGATGCTCTAACGGTGACTGGGAAAGATATATGATAGACAGCACCAATGCGACCGGTCAAACAGACAAAAATGGCGGCGATGAAATATCCAATCCAGACACAAATCCATGCCTGCCACCACGAAAGACCTGCGATGATCATTGAAGACGAAATCATCCATGTGTTCTGGGTATGCCGTGTCAAAGGTATTTCGATAATAGATCGAGGGCGCGGGGACTCACGATATTCAGCGAGTCCGCAATCCAAAATGCGATATAGTTCAACCAGCTCCATTGGCGGCGTTCAGGTTCGACTATAGCACAAGAATGTCCAGATTAGCGCAACTTCTTTTTGACGAAATAGATACAGAAAAAATATAAAAATTCGAGCATTGTCAGATGAGTGTAGAGCGATCTTACCAGGCCGTAAATCATCGTTCGTTAACATCAACTGGGCATTGGTGAGCCCCGGCTCATGAGCCACGGAAAGTTTATTGAGACCCCATCTAATCTTATCCATAATGCCAAATTATTCTGCAAAAATGCAAGCAAGAACCGGCTCTGAGAAAAAAGACAGAGTCCAGGGTATAACCTGGGGTAGGGAGAGGAGAGAAAAAAAGGTGACGCTCTAGAATCCATGTGGAAGGAGACCTATGATATAATGATTCCAACATCCAAGCTACAACCTTGAATGATGATAAGGGTGGGCTGCGAGTGGTCCCATCGGGATAATCATCGACACCCTGACCCGCCACATGCGATATGATTGCCCCAGATTGCCCTGTGGCAGGGGGTTTGAGCACCTGAGGCGTATGTGCCTATCATTTTCAATTACGCCGATTGTCTAAAAGACCAACGTTATCAATGATAAGCGGGTGCGAACGGGGGATCCACTTTCTCCGCAAGCCACCAGGACCGTTGCTGATTGGTCGACGGCGTATCTAATCATGGGGAACGAAAGATTAGTTCAAAGTGGATTCTTCCTTGACTCGATGCCATCGAGTAATACTTTTGATCACGTGGACATGGTTGATAGAGATCTGTACCGAGCACTGGTTCACTTGGATATTATCCCACCTAGGAGATCATGACCGAACTATTACGACTACGCCTCGTCCTTTCATATACACCTCAATTTGGGAATACGTTCAGCACTTGAACACGAGTTCGGAATTCGGAAAACAGGATCCATTGAACACATATAAAAGCTCAAACGGCAAAAAAAAAAAAAGAAAAGAACGCCTTCAATGCCGAAGCAGTGGACGCTGACCGACTGGTCACAATACTGGATATCGATCTAGGATTTCGTTCTATCTTTAAAGAACCCCGGAACCGATCTCCCGTCTTCTGTACAGTATCGTACACGATGGGAAACACATTGGCAATTGTTTAACGGCGCAGAGCGTCAGTGATGGATGAGCCACCGCGGCGGAAGGAAGCTATATGGTCAGTTAGCTGATCTGGACGTGAAAGGCAATTTTCCAAGCTGTCAAAGCTCCACAGGGCTAGCTCAGGTCTAACACTGTCACCCTCAAGCGGTCGGATGATTCCACATGCAGCTTTCATAGCTAGAAATCAACTGGGCAATGGCATGCCGGTGAATGCTTAGGGAAGCCATAGCAACCTTCCGCAAGATCCGACAGTCCTAGTCCTTGAATGGACACCTTCGCGAAGCTAAATCAAAGAAATTGTAGAGGTAAACATACCATCAGACTCCTCCCAGGCACGACCGGCACCGAAACCAAGACCAACCCAAGCGGGCCAAGCTCTCCGCTTGAACAGGAGCACTGAGAAGACAACACCGAAGGAGAGGCCGAGGGAAGACTTGATGATCATCGAGGAGATGGCACGGTCCCACTATACAGTTGCAGTTCAAGAATTAGCCCACGTTTCCAATTCGAAGCTTCCAAAGCGTTCGTTTCCTATGCCTTGGAAAGGCGCCAAAGATGCATGGAAGGTAGCAGGTTGCGGAAGCGTATATACCTTCTCGTTAAGCAAAGCCTCACTGACGGGCTTGGTGGCCCGCGCGACCGGCCGGGACTCGCTGGAATCGGCCATTGTGAAAAATCTAAACAACGATGTGTTAACTCGAAATCATATCTTTCGCTTGGGACAGCCTAGGTACGTACGTAGAGGTAAGAAGGGCAATTGAAGAAGGTAGATGGGGTCGAAAGAGAAGAGTGCAAGGAGTCGGGAGTTCACGAGGAAGATCGGGTCGAAGGCGGTGGGGGATTTCGCCGCGGTTTTTTTTCCCGTTGGACATCTTTTTTTGTTTCTTGAGTATACCAACCCCTCCAGACTATCGGTTCGGTTTCACGATGCCTTCACTCGTGGAGGTAAGCTCCATATTCTCCATATATATGCGTCAATAGTTCCTTGGTACTAATACACGTATCAGCGCCCGCGATCGTCGCAAGAGGCGCTCCTCCGCCTCGAAAAAGGCAGCGCTTCTCCGAGTACCCAATTACACGAAGCGGCACAGATTTTAGGATTGGATCTTTCGTTGTGCGAAAGTCACCCAGAGACACACCGAAATGACAGAATTCAAGTCAAGGCTACTCCAAAGGAGGAGTGGGTGTTGCGATGGTTGCTGAAGAGACTGAGAACGGGGAAGAACTACCGCGTCGATCCTGCGTCATTCTTGCTTCTACGACAGCTGATCGACTTGATTTCACCAAAGAACATGGCGACAATCATGAAGGACCAGAAGTTCCTGTCAATCATATGCGAGACGATTGCGGACTTGGAGACCGACATTTATGCGACAGTGGGGAATGGATTGTCGAGCTTGGATTCGGACTCGACGCTGTCCGGCTCTTCTGTGGATGAGCAGCATGGGATGCAGGGTATGAAGCGCAAGAGGGGCAGTGCAGAGAATGACCCAGATGCTATGGATATCGACAGCCCGCCGCAGGACCCCGCCTCGTGCTTCCTTACGTTCATCCGCGCACTGGACTGCTTGCACGGGGTGATGGCTCTCGCTCAACGAACAATCGGCACAGATGAGATTGCCAACTCCCATCTCAAGCTAGCTTTGCGAGGCGATCCTGATGTGGTTGCTTTGTTGCTGGGTAGGGCTTTCCAGCTAGCTTCCGTGGCCATCGCCCAATTTACTCACGCGGGAAAAACTACCGATCTTCAACACCTGCTGTACGTGTTTCCAGCAATGCTAGAATTGTGGGAGTCGAGGTCTCTCCGCCACGATGATACGGACAACAAAATCAGCAATGACTGCTTCGCGAAATCCAGTTTCTCCCACGCTCTCAGACTTCAGTTTTGCTTGCGGAAGATTAGCCTCGATACCGATGAGAGGGCATATCTGCTCCATGCTGTTGAACGGATAACTGCGCTTCATGTGCTACTCCCAGCCCGAGCAGCGTTCTTTGAACGAGGTGGTTCTGGCATCGATTACTCGCCGGAAGAACCTGACTGGAGTGCAGTTCAACCAGTCACTGCCGCTTTGCGGCCAATTATTCGCGAGCAATCGAGCGTTCAGGGTACCGATGACTCTAAGAATGGATCTTTCCACGCCCTTTGGCAATCAATTGAGCTTCTTCCAGAGCTTTTTGATATTGCTGTACGAGCGGTTCCAAGGGATGATTTCAGACGCCAAACTCATGAAGCTCCGTGGTTAGAGACTTTGTTTGTGGCCGTGGCAGAGCTGGCCTACTATAACTCTCAGGAAGATGATCCTGACAACTTTTCTTCTCGCTTTGTTTCTGTACTGGAGGAGCTTCTTCGAGTGGCTCTTGAACGCAATGTTGGCCTATCTCTTCATACAATTCTCACGCATGCGCGCTACACAGGTCTGCTTGAGGAGGGCTTAGAGAAGGTCCAGTGGACTGTCACCGCTTTGGTAATCAGCCTTGGCGTCGATGTCTTTCTACCAAACTCTGGTCTTCGCGATTCCCGCAAGTTCCTTGACGCTTTACTTAGCAAGATTCTTCTTGAATGGCGGAATGATGCTACCAACAATTCTGAAAACTATGATATCATCAAGAATGACATAGCGCTCCCGTTGTTGCGTGGTTTCGCGGCTGCACGAGATCTGCCATTTTTCTTGGAGGTCTGGCACAATCAGCTAGTCGTGATCGAGGAAGCCCGAGCTGAAGATAAGACTTTATCCTTGTTTTCGGTTTGGGAAGACGATGACCTTTGCAATACGTTCAGTGAAGTAATCCGAAAGACCCTCAGTGGTTCAATCTTGGCAACTCTTATGCAAACTGCCGCTGTGGAGACTAGGGCTGAAGATGGCAAGGTTTCCAATGCTCCTCAGTCATATGCCAAGATTGTCGTCATGGAGGCTAGCTCCCGAGGAAAGGCGCTTCACTTTACCGACTCAGAGAAAACAGTGGCCCACATTTTGGAAACATTGACCTCCACCCTTTCTTCAAAGCAAAGCTTGCACTGGCGCTGGCGCCTGTGGCGGTTTGTGCGCAATGTCTTGCAGAACAACATCCACTCGCCAGAGAATGCCCTGGGTCAAGCGGCACAGTCCCTTGTGATTGCTGCCTCCAAGACTGTGCATCGTAACCATAAGAACCTGACTAAGGCGCCTCTTGCCCCGCTAGAATCCTGGGAGGCGTACAGATTTGCCTTGGTCTCCGTCAAAGGAAAACTCAATGAGGAGCAACTAGAGGCTTTCAACACCATCTCCCAGGATATCACATGCCTCGTCACCTCTGTCTCGCGTGAAGATGCTCAGAAATCGATGAAGGCACCCTGGAATGGCCGGATAGATACCCTCGATTCTGCGACAACTCTGGCTTTGGCTTATATTCTCGCACTTATCAGGGTCCCAGAGGTCTGGGAGCGCATCACAGCCGATCATCGATCGCGTCTTTTCCAGCAGCTTCTCTCTCTGGCCGCTGCCCAGTATCATTCCACCTCCCTGCCCCTTGAAGCTGTGGCAGATGATGCTCGGTTCCTACAGGCATGGGCGAGCATCGTGTGCCACGAGTATTTGCTCAGCGTGCCATGCCTCGTGCCTGATCTGGTACTTCTCCTTAACAAATGCATCGAGCACGATTCTTCTGATCGTCGTATCTATGTGGATAGTTTGCAAAGGATCCCAACTGCCTTGATCACTCGCGGTTTGAGAACTGCTCTCTTGGACAAGCTAAACGATGTACTAGTCCAGCAGGATAGCGTCCCCGAGGTTACTCTTGGGATCTTGACTATGATGGCAAAGTTGGCCGCCATGCCGAAGTGCGATGCCAACGTCACTGGCGAATGGGAACCAATATGGACTGCCGCCCGGTCCATCTCCCTTGAAGGCACTGAGCTGGATCTTCAGATCATGAAGTCGTTCCGAAGCTTGTACCGTGCAATCCTTGCCAAGCTGCTCGTTCTCGCAAAGGATGATCGGTCTGAAATCTTCAAGAAGTTGTTTGCCAGAGTCACCAAGCAGGCTTCCAAGCTGCGACAGATCGATCGTGACTCCATGCCCTGTTTCCTCTTGCGTCTGACGTTGTCAGAGCTCTGGATACACCGCGCGAAGCTGCAAACATCGATTTCTGAAAACGAGCTTGCTTCTTGTCGCCAGCATGTCTTTGGTCTGGTTCTGGCAGATATGAAGTCTGTCAAGGATCAATGCAGAAAACAAAAATTAGAAGAAACCATTACTCTCATCAAAACGATTGATGCTCTAGAGGACTTCGAGGATCTCGCAACAAACCACATTGAAGTGGAGAAGTTCTTGTCCAAGATCGAGCATTACATGGAGATGTCGATTGACTCAGAACCGTCTCGGTTGATCCGCCGTCGTCTTCTTGCCACCAAGGGACCTGAGAGAAGCATCACCGAGCCTGTCCTGCAATGCGCCGAGACCATCACGCTTCAGTCTCTCTACGCCGAGGACCAACAGCTATTCATCCGGGCTACAACCGAGCGTTTCCGTTCCATGACAACTGCCAAAGTGACTCAATCAATCCGTGAAGTCCGCGAACTCGGTTTGACCGGCAACAACGCCGGGTACCGCATCCTCGTGATCTACCTCGCCGTCATTTCTCTTCCAGCAGTCGACGACAAGGACAGCGACGTCGCACGCGAACTGTCCCTCCTTTCCGCAGCTCTAGCAGACGCCATGACGCACAGCACCTCAATCGAACAATTCTGCTTCGCAGTCGAGAGTCTCGCCCTCCTCCTCCGCGTGCATACCCGCGCCCTGGCCCAATGCAACATCGATGCAATCCTAGCCGCAATCGCCGCCTCCGCCTCAAAGGTTGGACCGCACATCTCGCCCGAATACGCGCCGACAATTTTCACCCGTCTCTGCCGACTGATGGGTATTGTCCTGGGTCTCCAGCGTCTAAAGGTCGGCGGTCGTTTCCACCTTGTCGTCCCAGCCATGCAGCGTCTCCTATCCTGTCTGTTCGCGCGTTCCCGTAAACGCTCCCGCTCAGCCCATTTCCAATCTTCCCTTTCTCAACCCTTCTGGCTCGCTCCACTTGAAGCTTCGCACACATCTTCATACACCCGTCTCCTTACAACACTTAGCGACCCCACTACGTCCGCTGTGCTCCGCCCTCAAGCCGGTGCTTCGCGTGACGCCCTTAATGACGAGACTAAGAAGGCGAAGCGTATTGCTGGGCAGCATTTGCAGTATGTCGTTATGGAGTATGCGCAGTGCTCGCTGCGCGGATCGCTATTGCCAGATGTTAAGGCTGCGTTGATGCCTGGTATGTATGCGGCTTTGGATGTGATGTCCAAGGAGTCGTTGCGTGCACTCAATGCTGGACTTGATGTCTCTGGACGGGCTATCTTCAAGTCTCTTTATGATGACTATGTCAAGTTTGGAAAGTGGAATAAGGCATGATTGTTGTTGTTGTTTTCTTTTTTTTCTTTTGTTCTGCATTCTACGGTGTATCGACTTTTTCTTGCTTGAAAAGGGCCATTTCTCTTCTGTACAACATTTTCTACTCAGACTTATGATATCCCCGAATGCATATGATTGTTCTGAAGTTTGTATAACTACTGGTAGTCGCATAAACACTTTTTAATTTAGTCGGAGTTCATACAGTCCTAATATAGGATGTGCTCCTTAACAGGGTTTACTGGAACAAGATGTGAGAGACTACCCATGCAATTTAGTGTGAATTGAACAAAGATGCCTGAAAAAATGAAATTGTATTCAAGACAAACTATGAAGGTAGATGGGTCAAAGCTCAGAAATGTGTCAAATAAGATTGAACACTTGTAGAGCCATCCTTGGGAGGGAGATTTGTCTAAAATGGGGTTGGGTATCAATAAATATTCGTCGTAAATCCGTGAGATCGTGAAAATGAGAGCAAAGTCGATGAACAGCTATGCATCCAGACATTTCTAGATCCGATCAATGGGTGTGAAACTGGCGGTGACTTAAGCAGGGCGCAGAAACGTTTTCCAATACTGAAAAACGGGAACTTTGCGAACCATCGGGCGTTGTGACGGCCATTGTCTGAGACGGAGTCTGGGACCCTGTAGTGTTGACACTAGATGATACGGGCAAGGGTGCATTTAAGGGAATACCGTTATGGCCGCTGTGAGTGGCACATCCAAAGCAGGCACAGTCGTTTCCACACTGGCAACTGCCTGTGACGTCGGAACAAGCCGAAGGTATTCCAACGGGGTATTCCAGAGTAATGTAGTCCGATGTGTTCATCAGCTGGTTGTTTCCTGGAAGAGGAGACGCATACCCGCTAGGCACAGCCGAGTTGAGATCAAAGTAATCGTATTGGTTGAGGGTTTGGTGCGTGCGAGGGTCTATAGGTGGCTGTCGCATGAATTGTTCATGAGTCATTGAATTGCCGTGCAAAGGATGGCGTCTCCAGGGTTCCGTCACGGATTCGGTGAATTGCTCATCTCTGTCAAACGACATCATAGCACTCATTTCTTGTACATGCCGGCGAGTTGTTTTATTGAAGGGGTGAGTGATACAGCCTAGACACTGGCAGTCATCTCCACATTCACAATCAAGACAGTCCCCAGGAGTTGCTGCGGGTGCCGAAGCATAGGGAATTTGGGCGGCAAACGGAGACATGGGGCTTTCAGATATATGAAGGCGATCCATTGAGTGCACATATGGTGCAGAGGGCGTATTTGACGAGTAATCTTCCACGTACGGCTGTGGAATGGGGGTGTTCTGCATGCCAAAAGGCTGCATGAGCGGTGGCTGCGTCGAATGCATTAGGTTTTGCCATGGGTAGCCCACGTATGGCAAGCCGGTCTCATCCAAGACAGGTCGCTGGTTTTGACTAGACTGTTGTGGAGTCACGGGGTTCGGTGCTACGGAAGCACTTGACTGCCCACCGCAACATGATCTTTCACTATTCGGGGCGACAGATGGAGGCGAGGGTTTGTCATTGAGGTTGGGAGACTGATTTTCATTCCGAACATGCTGGTGTTGAGGGAGGCCAGCCAAGTATTTAGGCGCCCGATCCTCCAACTTGAGATCGTCCGGCATGGCTTCCAAGGCCTTAGCAATGTTCTCCGGTGCTGCCTGGATATGGCTCTGCCTCCGTGCGGACTTCTGGACTTTGCCCGGCGCAGGTGATGCAACTGGCGGTGCGGCGGGGGTAGATTCATCTGAATCGTTTGGGGTAGCCGGCACTGTATAGAGCGGTGCACACAAGCAGCCTGAGCCTAGGGACAAAGTCAATATGGTCCCAAACTAGGAGTCGAGTTTTCCTACCTCTAGGGATCCGCACCATTACGAACCATGTCTTCACACAGCCGCATGATCCTGGGGGATGAGGGCATTTAGATAAGGGTCGCCCTGCTTTGGGTACTTTTGCCATCACCCGCTCGAAATGCATACATTTGGACGACCGATGGCCGCGAACGCATGGTTCACTGTAATTCAAATCCAATTAGCACAGCTCCATTTCAGTTGCCAATTCTTCTTATCCTACCAAGACCATTTGTTTCCCTCTTCGTCCAAAGGCATATTCAAAGGCGGGCGTATGTTCGAAACAAATTGAGTCTGACCGAGACTCGAGAGTGAGATGACGAAGCGCTATCGCAACGGGTCGCAGGCGCCGGGGTATCAACGTAGGGATATCCGCTTTTGATACGTGAAGGCAACTTGATGGCTTCCGTTACTGAGGAGTTTCTCGCGGTAAATCGGGTATTAATTCCATACGCGCTGGGATTGAACTGGAGATTGGGCGGGGTTGAAAATGCGGCAGATCTTTCGGGCGGAATAGACCGGGGGGTCGAGTCATCGGTGACGACAACTCGACAAGACCCGTAGCACTGTGATTGAGAAACAATATGCGAAAGAATACTCAAGTACGAATGAGGCGGGAAAAAAATCGGAAGGAAAGAGCGTTTGACATTAAAATCGTAGCAAGCGGTAGGTACCTGAAGAAGGACTCGACAAGGAACGTGATTGGTCACGTGGCTCACTGCGGGGGGATTACTTAATCCCCCTTGGACTCGCCGCGGCCTTGGATTTGAAGCTACGGTATTATGATTGGTTTCAGACACCAACTACACAATGCCTCCGGCTACCGAGGCTGTACAGCCTGAAAGCAATACGACCTCATTCTTTACTGTTCCTCCTCCCATAAAAGCCCTTTTTGACAAGTTTCCTTTGGCTACTTACCCTGCAAACGACATACCGCAACGTACTCCGTTCCGCCGACAAGATAACCAGCTGTTTGTCTTCAGTGAACCTGCCAATGCGCGCCATGGTCGCCCGTCTTTTAACCCTCAATGTCTCAAATGGCAGGTATGTTGCGATCCTTGCACCCAAGGTTTCCACTGTATACTGATCTCTAATCCGGTAATAGGCGTACCTAAAATTTGTCGGAGTCGATTTCGAGATCACCCCGTCTAACAACCATGCATCACCAACTGGAGCTTTACCTTTCCTCCTTCCAGCTCTTCCCACCAATGCACCGGAAGCGATTCCTTCACACAAGCTCCAGAAATGGGCCATTGAACAAGTTCACTGCGAGGAGGAGCAGCAATTAAATCTGCGCTTCGAAGTCTATGCCTCTCTGCTGGACCACCGGATACGAAATGCATGGGTACGTACGGGCATTGTTCTCTGCAATTATTTCGACCTAGCCACCCTCATCCTACTGTTAAGGCTATCGCTAACATATAAATCCACAAACAGCTGTACATGCTGTACCTGGATAGTGAGAACTTCAATGCTGTAGCTCGTCGGCTCTACGTGGTTCCGGCGAGCACAAACTCACTCGTCCGTACCACCCTCGGATTCCAGCTCCAAACAGCCGCCCGCGACGAGCTTCTCAAGACATCACCATACGTCGACGTTGCAGACCTGGAAGCCGACGCAGCCAACGCATTCCAGGCACTATCTGCCTTGCTCGGCGAAGATGACCATTTCTTCGGCCGGCCAAATCCTGGCCTCTTTGACGCCAGCGTATTCGCCTACACACATCTGATCCTGGATGAGGGGATGGGTTGGAAGCGGAATCGATTGGCACAACTGCTCCGAGAGCACACCAACCTTGTACAACACCGTGAAAGACTTTTGCGCTTTTTCTAGACTTGTTTTATTATCTACTACCCAAGATCCGGCGACAAAGTGTCTGAAATAATATCTCCACTGATCTCTGCCATTCTCTCTTTCTTTCTATGTCCCGCTATGCTATACCTTTTTAAAGCATACTCCAAACCATACTTTGACCCCAACCCACTTCTTCGCCCGTGCGCCCAACACCTCTGACAAGTGCTCATCGACCGCTCTCTCCGAAACACCAGCGTCCTCGCCTTCGACCAAGTTTGTTACTTGGAACCCGACCTTTTTGGCTGCGTCTAGTACCTCTGGAATAGAGTGACAATAACTCGTAGGCCGGATCTTAACTCCAGTCTGCGGATCCGTGAATCCAGCTTGACTGATTGCCCCCATCTCCGCATGCATATTCGTCACAAGAAAATACGTCCCGATTTTCATAATCGCCGACGCATTCTCAAAGAACTCTTTCAAGGGCAGATGTTCCAACACAAGTGTAGAAATGACTCCATCCGCGCCTGACCCTTGTAAGGAAGCAGGCAGTAGCGCATCCGAAACCGGGTTTAGAAGATCGAAAACATCCAGCGAAACTTTTTCCTGCTCGCTCCCTGGTCCATTGTTGGCAGTGGCAGATTGGATCGCTGTTCTCGCAACTTCCAACATCCCCGGCGACGCATCGACTCCTACAACTTCAACTTGCGCTGCGAGGGCCGCCGGGGTTGTCTGTCGCGCAGATATAGCATTCAATAACTGGATGGTATTTCTGCCTGTTCCACATCCCAGGTCTACTATCTTCAGTTGCTGACCTGGTGTCTGTGCTTGGGATTGAGCATTCACAAGGTCTAGGAACCGGGGGAGCAGCGCACGCATCTCGATGGTATCGAGTTTTTGAAGAAAGTTTCCATCTGTATCGTAGACCTATTCAACTCATTAGACAACTTGTTAGACATATATCTGACTGAAGGGCTTTGGTAGGTGAAGACTTACCTCTGCCCATTTATCATATGCCTCTACAGTCCCCATATATTTGACGGGCTGATCATGTCCAGAGTTGACCTTCCCAGCTAGTATTTCTTGGATTGTCTTCGACATATTGCTATCTGTCCAAACCAACTTCCAGTCTTTGATGTTCTGTTAAACATTCTGGTCAATTACGTTGGGGAAGCGGATGTATATACTGCAAGCTCCACCCCGCACCTCGGCTCTACACTAGGCAGAGAATGGATCCCGATGTTGAGTCATTTCGAGTCACCACGTACCAGGATAACTCAATTACAGGATGACTCAATTGAAGTTTTTATCTAGTTCCAACCGAAGAAGGTTCAAGCACAGAGTCGATCAAAGTTCCTTACATTGCCAATCACCACCGAAGGGATGTTGGCGAAGCAACAAACCTAACCCTTGAAGATTAGTCTCCCTTGCAAGGCCGGGTACGAAAAATTCTCCTAGTAACGAACTTCCAAGGTTCCAATATGCAAGCCGCGTGGGCATAGCACCTACAGTTTCCGAAGCTCTATGGAATGCACAAGAGAATTCTGATTATTTGTTTCATCAAATTGGTGAAGTTCTATCTGGTAAATAGTCACAAAAAGAATTCGTACACGATCATGCCGCCATCATAGACAGATAAGGAAAACAAGACGCAAAGGTCTAGGGAATTAACAGAATTCCAGAAATGGAGAGGAATGAAAAGAGGACGAGACGAGAGAAGTAAAAAAGTATCGAAAGTCGGAAAAACACTGTGGCAACATCTGTCGAGTCAAATCAAATATCCAGGATTCAGGAAAACGTCAAGTCTTGTCCACATAACCACGCCGTACCGGACGGAACGTAAAGCTCGTGAAGAATCGATCAAAGCAGGCTGAAGAAAAAGAGGGCTTAAGAATAGAAGGCAAAAAAAGAAAGGGAAAATCGCAACATCAATGCGGCAGCTGGTGTTATCGCCAGCGGTTTAGTAAACCGTAGCTCCGAACGGAGCCGTCTCCTTCAGATCCTCCACCAAGTCCTCAACATTGTTCAAATAACGACCCAGCAAAGCCTGCTTTTCATCCGTCGTCCGTGTATCTCTCATCTTAGCTCCGCCCGCAGAGGTATGAGAGCTTTGCGACATCGGGCGATTCGAGATCTTACTCGGGCTGCGCTGCAGGCCGGGTGGGGGACTGAGGCTCGCGCCACGTCCTAAAATCGGGGTCTCGGGCATGAGATAGAAGTACAAGAACTCGACCAGCTTGAGCTTGACCTCGCGCGAGGTAGCGCGCTGTTTAAACAGGGATGTCACGGTGAGAAGACCATCTAGGTCTTCGAAGGTACGGGTGTTGGCTGGACAGTCCAGTAAGGCGGTGACGAGGGTGAGTAGGGTTGCTGACTGAATGGCCGGGCAGTTGATTGGGTCGAGTAGGTCTAGGAGGAGATTCATGTAGATTTCGCGGGCGAAAAGTGTGCGGGATGGTGGGTGAAGGAGAAGAGCGCCTTGAATTAGGTCTAAGGTGCACACGATGAGCATATCGTTTGTGCCATTGCTGCCGCGGCCGAGGAGGTGTTCTAGACAGGAAACTAGGCGCATAGCGACTGTTTTCATACATGGTTAGTTGTTGTTTTGATATTGAGGCTTGAATATGCATCACACCGACACATAGGATCAGAATCTGCACGGAAACTTTAAACGCACCATTGAATTGAAACCCATCTTGGATTTTGAAAAATTCGCGAAATGCCGGGTCATCTCGTAGTTCAGATAGGGCCTTTGGTACCGGTTGTGATTCCGTGGTCAAATAAGACCTTCTTCGGTCAGATGTGGATTTCGGCTTTGAGAGACAGATTTGGGCCAGTAGGCCCTCAACCTGACGCAAGCCCTTGCGGACTTTGCTTGGCTCGTACGAGGAGAGATAATCGAATGAGTGAGCCAGTAGGTTCTCCATGAGGGGGATAGATGATTTGTGGCAAAGAAAAATGAAGAGAGGAATTGAAAGAAAAGAGGCTCAGCTCTTAATAAAAACAAAAGGTCAGCTCAGCTGAGAACATCTAGAGATTTAGATTTGCAAGTGGTCCGTGTCTGGCCGATGAGGTCAGTCGGGCTGCGGCAGTAAATAAAGGGTGGTTGCCCCGGACGACCCACTATATATTGGTTTTTGATCTCCCATCGTCAGTTGAAGGTTATTTTCTGACACTCCAAAACCGGTTTTGAGATCTGGGGTTGACTATTCTTGTTTTGACCCTAACCTCCCTTCGTCTAGCCTCGACTTCGACTCTGATATCATCGATTAAAACTACATAAAAAAAGAAAAATTCCTCGTTGCCATAGCACGAGGGCCCAAGGTCCTTACAGAACAACAATATGTTGAGCTTAGTATTGTTTGACGCCAGGGTACCGACTGTAACTATTGTTCTCCCCACTTGCTGCACGGTGACTGGTAATGTGATATGTCGCCCGATCACACTTTGTGACCAGCGTCTTTGTCGTGGTGATAAGCACCCATGGATTTCTGTCGCAGCAACCGCCGGAGGTGGCCTGATTAGGCTTAGCGCCATCCATGCCACTTTCGCATTTGTAGATTCACTCGAGAGCTAAACTCTGACCAAAGTCAAAGAATGAAACTGTCAAAGAATATCTCGCGATATAAGAAGACGGGCGTGACATGAGTTGTATTTTCATCGGTGCCTAGTCAGGCTGATACTTTTCTGTTGAAATCACTCTCCCCTCCGCCCTCCCTCATTTTTACTGATTTAACCCCTCCGACCTTTCCCCTCACTACGTCAGTGACTCCAAATCCTCCGAGATGACCTCCAACATGAATTTCGAACCCCCATCCTCCATCCCACCACGGACCAGCTCTGCCAACGCTACAAACGGCCTGACAAGTCCGTCGAGCAAGTCGAAGCATCGCCGCAACAAGTCCAGCGTGGATGGCACCAAATACAAAGATGGCACATGGTCACCGAGGAACGAGGAGATCCTCATGGGTCCCTACGACTACCTCCAGGCGCACCCAGGCAAGGACGTCCGCCGTGCAATGATCGAAGCCTTCAACTCCTGGCTCCAGGTCCCACCAGACAGCCTAGCGATCATCACCCGCGTGGTAGCTATGCTACACACAGCTTCATTACTGTTCGTCCGGCCCCGACCCAAAACCCCAACCCGCACTGGCAACTGACCTCAAGATTTTAACTGACACATACCCCAGGATCGACGACGTCGAAGACAACTCAATCCTCCGCCGCGGCATCCCCGTCGCACACAACATCTTCGGCACAGCGCAGACCATCAACAGCGCAAACTACGTCTACTTCCTTGCGCTACAAGAGGTCCAAAAACTCAACAACCCGGCCGCGATCAATATCTTCGTGAACGAGCTCCTGAATCTTCACCGCGGTCAGGGAATGGACCTCTTCTGGCGTGATACGTTGAACTGCCCGACGGAGGACGAGTACCTTGAGATGGTGGGCAACAAGACGGGCGGACTATTCCGACTTGCGGTGAAGCTGATGCAAGCGGAGAGCGCAACGGGTAAGGACTGTGTCAGGCTTGTCAATGTCTTGGGCCTTATTTTCCAGATCTGTGATGATTATTTGAATCTTTGCAATACAACGTACACGCAAAACAAGGGCATGTGCGAAGATCTGACGGAGGGCAAATTCTCGTTTCCGATTATTCACAGTATTCGTTCGAATCCAGGGAGTCACCAGCTTATTAGTATTTTGAAGCAGAAGACCACTGACGAAGAGGTTAAGCGGTATGCCGTGCAGTACATGGAGAGTACGGGCAGCTTTGAGCATTGTCGCGTTGTTGTTAAGGGGTATCGGGAGCAGGCGTTGCGGTTGATTGATGAGATTGATGCTACTCCGAGTAAGAATGGTGCTGGTGATGGAAGTCTGGTGCGAGCGGTTCTGAATAAGATTGTGAATTCTACTCTAGACAGCACATGATCTACGGCTTGGTGAGTGGCTTTTGCTCTTTGGATCCCTCCCATTGGAGGATTTACGATGTCATGATACCTACAACAGAACTGTCATTTCCTCGATTTAGCATATGAAATGACATACTTGAATGGCTATTTGTATTCAAAGACATGACTTAGCTCCTATATTGAGGACTGTAGATACTTTGGTCCTTAAAACCGTTCTAGATGTCCTTAATACAGCGGAGATAGCCTGGGTGGGATATTCTAGAAGATCTTTACCCAGCCAAATTCATTGACTCGTCCTAATTTTTACCTATATACTACTCGCAACATTCGGGCTGTAATCTAAATGAGTGCACAATTTCGATAGAATGATAATAAGTCACACTGGAAGAAAAGGGAAAGTTAGACTATGAAGACCAATTCATTCTGGCAGTTGTTGATGTAAGGTTATATGGAAGGGCGGTGTGGATGCGAATATGCAGGGCTTCTCCACCTCATTCCCCTTCGAGTTTAGTTTCCACTCAAAGAGGAAACGGCCATACATCGTCCTCATACTACACCAAGTTGATCAATTCCCACTAAACTGTTTCTATCTTGGGACCTCCGACAATCTGAGGACCCTGTTAAATGGCTGTTATTTGCCCACTTCATCACTCACCATCTACTTGATAGCTGATACCGTCTCATTCCAGCTTCACCCTTTCATCCATACTTCTTCTGTCATCGTTTGAAACAACACGCCATACTTACCATGTCGACTGTTGAACTCGCTCCACCAGATGAGCAGAACGTCCGCTTTTATAACGGGCTGTCCGGGGTCAAGTTAGGTGGCCTATATCAGAATGGCTCGCTGACCCAGGCCAAATTTTTTGATCTGCTGTCGATCTTCTTGGTTACCGTACCCATTCGACCGGATGCACAACGAACACTTGTTGTTCAAAATAGATTAGGGGGAATTATCGAACCAACTTATCAGCAGCTTATTCCAGGAGAGTACAATATCTTTGCTGATGGCGAGCCTTGGCTTTCTGAAGAGGAACTCGAAAGAAAAGGCTTGGCGGGTCTGTTTTGGTCTGACCCTATCATTGTTGACACTGTGTTTGTGTCTGATGTGTAATTAGTCTAGTATTGCTGGGATTGCTAGGTGGAAAATTGTTAACCTGAAGGTTTGGTCTCCGCCCGACATCAGGCATTCAATATAGCGTTCCGTTTACCTTTTAGATGTTTGGAGATAATTAATAAGAAAATTGAATATTGATCTCCGCTTCAATTTGCGAAATTTCATCGAAGCAATCAGCGGCTTCAGCCAACTACAGCTTTTAGAAATACCATGTCAATCTTTCAAGTGACTTTGACTGAGGAGGGCCAATCCGAAATGAATTTCAAGCTGCCGACAACCCTTGCATTGTAATTTCCCATCAAAGGCGCCGCAAAATTGTGGGAGATCCAGGAAGAATTATCTATCCAGCTGTTGACAAGCTGAAGGTTTGCAAGTGGTTGAAGCAAGTTATCTAGAAAATGCCGGGTTTGACGCTCCTATCGTGTCTATGGTTCAATTTAACGACCAAAAATACGCTCACAAAATGATCGATCGTCCTTTATGAGTTAAAAGACGCAAAAGCTATCTCGGACGAGATCGATGCACTTACAGAGTTCCGTGGAGGGCTGAATATTGCGCAGCTAGTCGGCGTATTCATATCGGAAAATCTACATGGGACTTGTCCATCAATTGAGATGCCACCAGAGATCACGGAATTTCTTCTTGAATACTAAGCTGGGAGGTCGCTAGAGCGGGTCATTTGTGGGGGTGGCGTAAATGACTCACTAAAAATGCAATGGACTATAGGTGGGAGAGTATTGAAATCATTACACAGGAAGGGCTTTAGTCACCTTGATATCAAGTCTTTGAATGTCATTTTGGACGATCAGGGAAATGCTTTGCTCATCGATATCAGTGGGACCGGGTGTCACAATTGGGAATGGCTCTCACCGGAGATGAAGTTTTCATTGGACAAAACACCGAAGAAGTTCCTGCAGATGCAATGTTCGATAAACGAGTCGCTGCAGACTTTTGAACTTATGGGTAATCGCTGGTGGTCATTGCTAAGGAACTTGGCGCCGGTGTAGGTGAAAACCTGAGGACTATTGAGAATGACCTGACAGAGGCAGAAATTGAAACTCGAATCAAATCACCTTGAGCGCGCTTGCAATGCTGTCGAGCATGCTTTGTGCAAAGAACCTTCAAAGCTTTGATATTTTCGATATTTTCGATACCTAGATTAGCCGTGAAATTTGACATCGATGAAATAATCGTATGCACGGCCGCATGTTCGTTGGAAGCTCGGTCTGCTTAAAATTTATCATTACATCCTTCGTACTATATTTACTCAAACGCTTCAAGTTACATAACCACACAGCAAGCCTTCTCCAACTTCCGCATGATCTTCGGCAACACAGCATTGACAACCTGCTCAATCTCATCCGGCTGTTGTTGCTGTTGCTGCTGGTGCTGTTGCTGACCACCAGGGTAGCCGTGCTGCTGGTGCTGCTGGTGCTGGGGGTACTGTTGGTGTTGCGGGTACTCAGGCATGACAGCCTCACCACCAGTCAAGTTCACGTAGATACGACCAGCGTTCTCCTCAATCGAATGCTTCAAGCCCAACTCATCACAGACTTTTTCGACGCGTGGCTTGATCTTTTGGATATGGCCTGCAGAGTGGTGACCCTTACCCACGATACTAGAAGACGTGAGCATTTAGTTTCCCGTAACAAAATTCTCCGATCGCACCGCTCTTTCCCGACGAGAAACAGATAAATGCGATAAGAGCAACTGAGGATAGGGCAACATACACATGCAAATGAGTTTGACCATGCGCCTTCGCATATTTAATGCGCTCCTCCAAAATCTCCTCCGCCTCCTCAACAAACTGTCCATGCAAATCAATCGTATCGGCCGCTACACGTCCGCTGGCATTGTTCTCCCGGAAAATAAACTCAGACGCCTGTCTGTTATATTCCTCCATCTTGCGCCCATGCGCCTTTCCCTCCTCGGAGTACTGCTTAGCGCCAGCGCCATCACCGTTCGAGTACGCTTCCTGCGACTGAAGAAACCGTTAGCGATTTTTGCGACGATGTAACGCGCTGAGTATGTACCCTCTGGAAACAGGAACCGCGCTTCGAGGCTTCCTGGCGGGCCAGGTCGCGGAGTCGGTCGTACTCAGCCTCGGCGTCGCTGCTCTGGTCGTGGTTGAAGGCTGAATTGAGTTAGCTGGTGATTCTAGGTTGGGTCATTGGGGGTATTGGACGTACCCCGAGGGCCGAGGTGGGACATTTCGTGCGACATGGTGTCTTGAGTGTGGTGAATTGAACAGTGCTCGGTTTGGCAGGGGTCGCATCCAATTTAAAGTGGAGCCGCGAGGGACCCCGAAAAATCAAATCAGATCGATCCTTTCGATTTGCGATCGTTCGTTCCATGGTTTTGGGTTTGTGTATTGTTTGGTTATTTACTCGGTTAAAAAGCCCCTTTTAAAAATGGTGTGTTTGTGTTTGAATGAGTTCAACCAATTGCAATTTGTGTTTGCCATAGCATTTAGATTAGATACTGTATGTACTGTACCGTGATTTAATTTTTGTCGTCCGTCAGCCTCATACAATAGACATTGTAAACGATAAACGGGCAGCAATCAAAGCTGGAATCCGCGTACTGTGCCCGGGGTTCAATTGCTACAGAGTAGAATATTGACCGATCCAGAGCCATGGCCCTGGTGCGGCTGTAATAGTCTCGACGCTATTGCTTCGGTGGACCCATTGTTCGACATCCACTATGTAAGCGCCAGCGTCTTCAGACAAACCTAGACCTTGCAGCTCCAGGTATTGGGCCACGTGGAGTATTTAGAGCAGATAAAGATAAGAAGAACTCGAACAATTTTACTGTGATTGTAAGCAATACCGTTTGTCCATTTATGGTAAACGGTGAGCTGTACCAGCACTTCGGGCTTCAGTACATTGGTTGTGGAGTTTTGGGAATCAGGAACACCCGCCGGTTGAGCGGGTAAATGCGCCGTGGCGGTGGCTACGGGTTCGATGTTGGTGGAGCCCAAATTTGGGAATGTGATAGATACGGATGTTGTGATAGGCTTTGTGTTGTGAGCAGTTTGAAGGTTAGGGGATTGGGTGTTTTGCGAGTATACATAGGCGGAGACATGGAAACACCAAAATAGAGATGTACAAGAACCATTTTTTAGGTGTTCGGGAATGCGGAGATGATAACCTTGCAAGGCCGGTTCCTCTGTGACAAACATGTTTTAGGTATACGTACACGATACATCTACTAAGCCCGTAGAGGTGAAGCTTGGCGGATGATTTCCGTGGCAAGGCTGGGTGTAGTTATTGGTCATGTCGTAAAGCCTCCGTATTGGTGGTCAGTCTACGCGTAGGACCGGGAATGATTCTATTTCAACCTCAATGTTATTCTCCTTTTCACAAACTTCAAACCAAACAAGGTTATACAGGTCGTCTCATTTTCCAGGAACCCTAGTGGCATGCGCGGCAAAGAACGGCTAGAAGCACTAGCTAGTGAGTGGGTCAGGGAACAAATAGCGCGAGACCAAGGCGCGAAATAATTCCAGAAATTCCATCTCAGGGGCCACACATGTGGATTAAGCCCAGTTTTTCCTTCTTTTGCCATGTGGATGGGTTTTTGATTTTCCCGACGCTGACCCGCTGCAATTACTTCCTATGTCATCGACACCCTTTGCATTAGTTCGTTCACTAAGGTAGGGCACAATCTCCAGGGGCTATTATTAATCTGTCTGTATGGAAATACTCAATACTCGTGGGGGCGGTACGCTCTCCCCGGTCAGATCGACAGTGGACCTCCAAGGTAGAGTGTAGCGTAGTGCCATGGACATGCATCCCATGTATCACCCAAGTTTCAACGTCGTAACTGAGACTATTTTAGTGATGGGGCTGGAATTGCTTATGCAGCAATAACAAACAGTAAGAAAATCAAACTCGGCTTGCCCGTCTCGACCATGTGTCACAGTGAGATCCTAGGAGTGTTCCAGGCTGAGGAAAGCACAACGGTCAGCAGGAGGTATGGGTCTACTGTGTGCAGAAGATCGGCAACTCTCTACATAGAGGAAAGTACAGGAAAGTATATGAAAAATAGCCCCCTCCCGTATCATTGTACATAGTGTCATCCTAACTCCGGACATACAGTCATTGTCGGACAATATTAGTTTGAGTCCCCACCGAGGATCTGCGTTTGGGATTGGGGACTTGTGCTTCCCCCTTATATAGATATAAAGAGAGACAGAGAAAAGAAGAAAAAAAAAGAGAAGAAAAGAAGGACCTTGTCGAAGATCTCTTTGTCTGCAGAACTACCGTGCAGAACTGTACGATTTGGCCCCAAAGCGACCAAAACCTGAAGAGCGAAGAACAAATAGGGGGCAGAAAAGTTGATCCTGAAGTGATTGGATGGGGCTCGTGCTGGTGGAAGTGGGGCCTGGATCCGTCTGGGCCAATCATATCCTGCAGTTCATGGTCACCGTCTGGTCAATCTGTGGAAAAGCCGGGCGTCTGTGTATTAGTGTAAGTATCGTACCGTTCCCCTTTCTCTGCTGAAACTTCCAATTTCCCCTCCCCCCTTACCTTTAACCTCTCTTCCAGCTGGAATATCTTCACTCTTTCTTACACTCACTACCAGGGACCTTGGATTCCTTAAGGTGCGCATTACCTTCTCCCCCGGAGCTCCCCCTTTCGTGCAGCTCCAACACTCCTACGTGGTCAACTATTCTGTTTCACCCTTGCATTCACTCGACTGCATCCTGAAACGTCGGTCCTCGGCGACTTGTACCACCTCCTCGCTACCCGTCCCTCCTAAAACGCGATCCGAGAATAAGAAACAGCAGAGAAAAAGTTTGCTGACCCATCCGTCCCTTCAACAGTCCCTTGTGATTGAACAGCGGCCCCCTCGAGTCGATCGGCTCGTACATTTATCGCGATCGTTTTAAGCCAACACACCAAAAACAACCGCCAAAATGGGTTGCGGAATGAGCACTGAGGATAAGGAGGGGAAGGCCCGGAACGAGGAGATCGAGAACCAGCTCAAGCGCGACAAGATGATGCAACGGAACGAGATCAAGATGCTCCTTCTCGGTAGGATTCGACCCCAATGCCAGGTGATTCGACACAAGACTGACTAATAGGGGTATAGGTGCCGGAGAGTCGGGCAAGTCGACAATTCTGAAGCAGATGAAGCTCATTCACGAGGGCGGTTACTCGCGTGACGAACGGGAATCTTTCCGCGAGATCATCTACAGCAACACAGTCCAGTCGATGCGCGTTATTCTGGAGGCCATGGAATCCTTGGAGCTGCCTCTGGAGGATGCCCGGAATGAGTACCACGTCCAGACTATCTTCATGCAGCCCGCTCAGATCGAGGGTGACAGCATTCCCCCAGAGGTCGGCAACGCCATTGGTGCGCTTTGGCGCGACACTGGTGTTCAGGAGTGCTTCAAGCGCTCGCGTGAATACCAACTGAACGACTCGGCCAAATAGTGCGTCTTCGACCCAGGCACGAACACAATTGCGATTTGCTAACAGATTTTTAGCTACTTCGATGCCATTGACCGCATTGGCCAGCCCGATTACCTCCCTACCGACCAGGATGTCCTCCGCTCCCGTGTCAAGACCACCGGTATTACCGAGACCACTTTCATCATTGGCGATCTGACCTACCGCATGTTCGACGTGGGTGGTCAAAGATCAGAGCGAAAGAAGTGGATTCACTGCTTCGAGAACGTCACCACCATTCTTTTCCTGGTCGCCATTTCCGAATACGACCAGCTGCTATTTGAGGACGAGACCGTAAACCGTATGCAAGAAGCCCTGACCCTGTTCGACTCCATCTGCAACTCCCGGTGGTTCGTCAAGACCTCCATCATTCTCTTCCTCAACAAGATCGATCGCTTCAAGGAGAAGCTGCCCGTCAGCCCGATGAAGAACTACTTCCCCGACTACGAGGGTGGTGCCGACTACGCCGCCGCCTGCGACTACATTCTCAACCGCTTCGTGTCTTTGAACCAGGCCGAGCAGAAGCAGATCTACACCCACTTCACATGTGCCACTGACACCACTCAGATCCGATTCGTCATGGCCGCTGTCAACGGTAAGCTTTTATTTCCCATTGGATTTGCAATGATTTCAGACTAATTTCTTTCTCAGATATCATCATCCAAGAGAACCTGCGCCTCTGTGGTTTGATCTAATGAATTGCCATTCCTCGGGTGTCAAACTAGATCGCATGTGTTTTTTTTCTTTTGGCTTACCATCAGGTCTCCCGAGATATGATCCAAAAGCCCTCGTGTCCAAGAATTCGGCGTTAACATCTGTTCTTTATTTCCTTCTTGTGTGTCTTCTAATTGCGATCCTTGACACGATCTTTAGCCGTCTTTTCTCCTGCTCTCGAAGACGCGGAGCAGGACCTTTTTGACCCCTTTCTCCTTCTTTTTCACGTTTTCCTTTTCCCTGTCTTTGAACGCTGGATATCCTCCTTGGTTGCCCCCTCCCAATTTTTTTTTGTTTTATTCCATCTCGTGTTTTGTATGTAACCATACCGTCTCACCCCTTCATGTTCCTTGGTCTCGCGTCCGTTGGAAGCATCGCTTTCATCCGTGATGAACACGGGGAAATGACAGCGGATTCTCATGTCTCTTCTCATGTGTCATGCCAGGTCGGTCGTTGGGTTATCGTCGTTAGGAATTGAACGGGTTCCCGACCTTTATATTTCCATGTAGATCTTGAGAACATTTTGATTAAAGGTTAAAGATTAATGCAAGGAATTATATTCCGGGTATCTAAACAAACCATCTCCCATTAAAACAGGGTTCCTAAAACCTGAATTTCGGCAGAACGTAAACAATCAAAATAGCAATAACCCATAACCCGAAAATCCATGCATAGAGCATCATTCGACCCCACCACCCCTTCCCCTCAGACATCTTCCTCAACATCCCCATCCTCTTCCCCGCAGCTTCCATAGTCGCACTAGTCTTATCCATTCCCGTCACCGCCCGATCAAGCACAGACTTTTCGTTCTCCAACGTCATCTGGAACGACTGCGACGAAGCCTTAAGTTGACTAGCAAGAGAAACGAGTGAACTAGTCAGATCCTCCTGTTCGAGGCGGTGGGTGCTAAGCGCTTGCTCTTTTTCGTTTTTAGAGACACTGCTTCCGGATGCTTGTGCAGAGTCCATTGCCGGTGGTTTTTGATTTGTTCTATTTCGGAGGGTTGGTGGTGCCGTGGATGTAGGCGGTGCCGCTGTAGATGTTGCAGGTACTGAGGTGACGGGTTCGACTTTTTCTTCTTTAATGTGTATTTGGGGCTCTTGTGATTCGGTTTTTGTGACTGTTTCCGCGAGCGGTTTCGAGAATAATTCCTCCCATTCTGCGTCTACCTCGGTTTCGTTCTCGTTGGATCGGGTTTCCTCTTCGTCTAGTACGGCTTGCATGCGCTTCAGAAGCTGTCTGTCGCGCACAAGCTCTTCCTGTGCCTCATGTCGCCGGTCTAGGGATTTCAATTGGGGCAGAGATCGTTCAAGTTGTGAGAGGAGGTTGCGTGCGTATTCGACATTCTATCAAAGAATTAGATTCGGAAAAAGTCAGGATGGCAGAGTCAAGGTCGTATGCTATAATCAATACCACCGCCCTTCTGGGAAATAGTAGCTTACCTTGGCTACGCGCATGCGCTGAAACTCGGAGCCGCGTAGAGTGCGGAGCTCTGTGCCCGGTGATAGGAGATTGTGTTCGAGGCGGGTGAAGAGGCGGGCAGTGTTGAGGAGGGTGAGATCGGGGGAATCCCCGAGTGAAGGGAAGGCAGTCACAGCCATGTTGGGAAGTGTGTTATCGGTATATAGTGGAGTTTAGGAACTAAAGTGATATTCAAGAGGCCACTTCGTCATTGCTGAGTCAGGATCACGGGACATCTACAAAACATCAAAGTATGCAAATGATGCAAATCTTGAAATGAAGCTCGGATTCTTCCCAAAACCAAAACCAAAACCAAAACCAAACCCCAGTTAAAGAACCAAATCAAATGAGAACTTCAGAAATGTCAAAGAAAAGAAAAAAAAAAAAAAAAAAAGAGGCACGAGACAAAAATCAGAAAGCCGCCCAATTCCAAATCCAAATCCAAATCACACAAAGAAAAACAAAACAAGAAAAAAACACACAAGTACTCAGGACGAGTCAGTAGAGACGGTACTAATTGTACTCGACAACTAACCGCCGGAACGTCCTCTCCCCATCTTTATCCTTCTCATAAACTGTCTGCACCGTCTCAGTCCGCTGCATTCCGCCCCCATCAGTCTTCACCTCTTTAGGCGTCCCAGATGCAGCATTCTGCATCTGTTCACGCGCTCTAGCAGCCACCGCCCCGCTACTAGGGAAGTTTCCACCCAGCGATAATGGCTTTAAGACATCCATGGCCGAAGCAGGGGGGCGAGTCAGAGTTCGCCTTTTCCATGTCGGAGAGTGCGGACCACACGGAATGGGTGGGATATCCCTGCGGACGAAATGTGGCCACCACGAGGATCAAGCAGAGAAGGGCAATGCCGGCCCACCACCAGGATGGAATGAAGGTGCAATTGGCTTTGAGTAGAGTTGCTGCTGTGTGCATTGCTTTTGGGTGGATTTTCCACCCGGGCTTTGGTGGGCTATCACTCTATAGTGATGCCTTTTGGGTGGTAATGTGTAGATGAGGTAGTATATGTATATAGGTGTCCCAGTATAGGTGATTGGAAGTAGTATGTCGTCCGGGATGCTGGTACCGTGTGAAGAGTTAAGAGTACATTACAGGGGGGATCTAGGCGTAATATAAGAAGTTTCTTGTAGGTGGCCTTGGAGATCTGGTCAACCATGATCGACGGCAACAAAGACAGTGTCCCATGGCGGGGCTCTATATTTTATTTTTATTATTTGCCATGAGGCGCCGGATGTATGTACGGCTTGCTTGCAGTGATACAGTGGTTCGCATATCAGATTTGCGTTTGGATTTACATTTTGAATTTGTTGAGCTCAAATTTAAATTTGTTCTCAGTCCTCTGTCCTTTGCCTTTTGTTCTGATCGATCACAAAGTCAAAGTCAAGTGCTACGAATCCTCGGACCGGTGATGCTCTTGTACTCCGCAAGAACGAGACTAAGAAGGAAAAAAAATTACAAAACCAGAAAAAGGAAACACATGCAGCTCATTCATCTTTCCACATTCCCGATAAACAGGAAATGAAGTGGATAAAATAGTCAGAAAAAATAAAAAGCCCCAAGGCGAACCACAATTAGACCACACTAAATCAGTGTCCAGCTAGGCACGAGCCAGCCACTTCAGCTGCCGCCTCCAGGCGCCACTGAGATCCGATCTACTGTCCGGAACGCTTCCAAGGTCTTCCACCAGTACCAGGCTGATCGTATCTTCTAATAGACGAGGCGTGTCCCTGGTCACTGGCTCGATCGCGATCGTTTTCGTTCAGCTGCTGGATTTAGGGCCTCGCGCTAACCTTGCCCAGTGGACGAATCAGCGTCGTGCATGCCGCGGTCGGCTATCGTGCTTTCTTTTGACTTTTTGCCCCATCCCCGCGAGGGATCGGCACCTAGAGAGGGGCATACAAGGAATTACAAATGAGTTGTGGAAGCCACAATATAGAATAGATATGGAATACGAATCTCGGAAGAGGAAGATGGATCTGAAATAGCTATGTATAATGTATAATTGAACTAGAGTTTAGCTGTGACACCCTTCAGCTCCGCCTGCGCTTGCTCGCGTAGTACTGTCCGCAGGATCTTCCCCGATGGGTTCTTGGGGATCGTCTCGAGGAAGATCACGCCGCCAGTGATCCGCTTGGTTGCCGAGACCTTCCCGTCCATGAAACGAGTAATCTCTTCGCTGGTAGCTGATTGTCCCGCATTCAACACGACGTATGCCCGTGGACGTTCGTCATGGTGACTATATCGTCAGCAAGAATATTTCATCTCATGAACCACAAAAAAAAAAATATCAAAATATGAAAAAGCATAGAGCCCTGAACAAATGGTATGACTCACATTGTCACACCGATCACCGCAACATCAGCGATGGCCGGATGTTCCAACAGCAGCGCTTCCAGTTCGGCGGGAGCCACCTGGTTGCCCTTGACTTTGATCAATTCCTGCACAATTTGTCAATCTCAGTCTAGATTCACCCCACTTGGTCGACTTACCTTCATCCGGTCCACTACATGGAACTTGCCCTGATCATCCACATACGCGATATCCCCCGTTCGCAACCAACCATCGTCCGTCTTGGTCTCCTTAGTCGCCGTCGGGTTCCGCCAGTAACCCTTCATGACATTCTGTCCGCGGACCCACAACTCACCACGCTGATTGCGAGCCACGATCTCGGTACCCTCATCCGCCATGATCTTCGCCTCGCAGTTGGCATTAGGTTCCCCGACAGATGCAGAGTCACTTTTTTCCGTGGGATCCCATCCGAGCATGGAACACGTAGCCCTAGACCTGTTAGTTTCCAAAGCAAAGAAAGTACCAAGTACCCCGGAGGATGAACCCGGGAGAAAGGAAACACAAAAAAACAAAAAACAAAAAAAAAAGAAACATACTCGGTCATCCCCCACCCCTGCTTAACATTGATAACCCCAGCAGGCCAAAGCTTCTCCACATCAGCACAAACCTCCCTCCCCAAAGGCGCCGCTCCACTAGACACGCTCTCCACACTACTCAGATCAAACTTCTTCACAACGGGATGCTTAGCCAACATGACCACGACCGGCGGCACCAGAATCAAATGCGTAATCCTGAAAGCCTGCGTATACTCCAACATCTTCACGAAATCGAATTTCGGCATAATATACACCGGTGTCCCGAAATGCAATGCACCCGCAATAAAGATCGTCTGCGCCATGGCATGATACATAGGCAAAAAGCACAACCAACGCATCCGAGCCTTCCGCACCTCATAATCCGGGTACAGCGTTAACATGTGCGTATACTGAAACATATTGGCCGTGTAATTCTTATGCGTGATCTCCACGCCTTTCGGACGCCCGGTCGTTCCGCTGGAGTAATTGAGGACTAGCGTCCTATCCGCAAGTTCGGGCGTCGAAAGTTCATCCCAGGTGAACTTTTCTCCTTCTTCTGCTGAGGCGAGGAGATCGCCCCAGTAGGGACATCCCTCCATTGCTCGACCGGTATTATCATATACCCCGCTGTCGAATACGTATACTTTCTCACGGGGTAAGCCGGCTAGGCGCGCCGCTTCGATACCTGTTTCCAGACTACCGGCTGCACAGAGGAGGTACTTTGCTCCGCTATCTTTTAGCTGGAAAGCGAGCTCACGGGCGACGTATGTGGGATTTGCGCCGGTGAAGATTCCGCCTGCCATTACTATACCCATGAAGACGACTGGGAAGAACAGGTCATTTCCAGAATATAGGAGGACACGGTCACCGGTCTGCAGACCGGATTTGACGAGTCCGGCTGCAAAGCGTTGACTCCATAGACGGTAGGTGTGGGGAGTTAGGTAGTGAGATTCTGGGCGGGCGGCTTCCAGGAAACACGGTTGGGTTTTGGATAGGGGTTCTGTTGGGGATTTAAGGAGGAGGGTTGCTAGATGGGCATTTGGAATGTCGATTGTCCAGCGGGATTTGTAGGGCATTTTGAATTTACTAGGGTTTAGGATGATGAAGATAGCAAGGGCATTGGTAGTAAGATTGTAGGGATGAGCTGGATAAAAGGATCATGATGGGATTATGGGATCATACGATTTCCCCGCTTATTGGATGTAGCCGTATTACTTCAGGTCCATGTTTCCTGTTTGGGGAGGAGCGCATCATTTCCCCGCATAAATCGGTTATGGATGCGGGGGATCCGAGGCTTGGAAATCACCTCGGGTGAACACACGGATAAATGCATTGGTGCCATTGTTCATAATTTTATGAATTGAGCTTCCATTTGGTCTATATTTATGGGGCTTAGACCCTGTTGCTACCATAATCGTCTGCTGTCGTGAATGGATTGATGGTGCTTATGTCTCTTGAAGTATAAATGATCCCATAATCTTAAAATGAATCTTTACGACCTCGGCCCATCTTCGAGTCGCCTTAGCCCTCAGGGCAAACATCGCACTTCATAGATTGACTCTAGCTCACCCTAGAACATTGATTTTCCAACTACATTTCCATTTGCTACGAAGGTTGAACATTTTTGGTCTGGTCTTTACATCTACGGTTATAAATAGAGCGGTGTAAGCTTTCTTGGGGCATCCCGAGTGATTGATAAGACTAATCTTGGAAAGTGGTCTGGATGATATCAGCTGAACTCATGTCCTTTAGACTGGAATCTAGCTACCGAATGATAAAAAATCTCGGGCACGACGCATACAATGCAGAAATGATCTTAATTCAACCCACAACTCACATTCCCCAACCCAGCCCAAATACAAGACAAAAAAAGATGAAAAGGCTATAAAAACGACATGTATCATGAATCCTCCTCATCCGCCAGACAAGTCAACGCCGCATTCAACTCGGCCAAAACCTTCTCCTCCAACCGGGTTGTACAGCCCGAATCCGCAGAAACAGGCTTCTGCCGCGACCACTCCGCCTCCTTCTCATTCGTAGCGACAATACGGGATCGCAGGGACTGTCGACGGCTAAGCAGGGACTCGATGTCCTCTTTGACCTGGGCGTGGTCCCAATTCAGCGCCTGGATTGACTGGGGGTCTAAGCCGGCGCTGGGGCCTGCCTCGCGGAACTGGGCGAGGATGAAGGAGATGAGGGATAGCGAGGATGCCTCGGATGCCATGCTTAGAGTGATCCATTCTGATGAGGGTTTTGAGGTGGTGCCGACGTGGGGAGCTGAGAAGACTTCGGCTGCACGGGCGAGCTGTCCTTCGAACTGATTGAGGAATGCGGCTACTTCAGGTGCCGCACGAACAACATTAAAGAGGAGATTCAGACACAGGGGGAGGAAGCCGGTGGTCCAGATTGTGTACATGCGGGGTACGGGGTCGAAGGGTCCGAATCCCTTAGGTTGGCGGAGAATGTTTGTTAGACGACAAGTCGACAATTTCATTAGGACGGCCTCCACAGCAATGTGCTCGGCCAGCATGGGGATGGTCGACATTTTGACAAGCATGGACAAACTCAACTCGCCGTAGACTGGGTCTCCAGCCACAGTGAGCTGGTCAGCCCAAGAGAACAGCGTAGTCGCATGTCGAGCGGTATCATTGTCCTCAATGTGGTATGTAATATGCTCGAAGAGTCGATCGGCATCCTTGACGCTCAGAGCACTTTGCAGAATGGCAATCAGAATGGCGAAATCCTTGGGCGTACACTTTTCGGGTTCTTCGTGTAGATAAGTCGTGAGTGACCTGAAGCCTTGAGCGACGATGGTCTTCACAATTTCAACGACAACGGTAAGGTCCGAAGAGACGGCGACCTTGCTCTGTGCCGCAGGAGCAGTGCGAGAGGGACTCTTCAAATGGAACTGAAGGGCCAGGAATAGCACATTGAGAAGGCAGCGGTAGTACTCGGTATCGTCGTTGATCAGGGCTTCTTCATAGGTTGAGTGCCTAGCAAGCAAAGCCTTCCAAGTCACCTCAAGCATGGCGAATACCTCAGATCCTCGGGCTTCCACTTGCACCAATCGCTGGAGGAGAGCCTGAGCAAAGTCGACGCGTGTTTGTTGTATCCGATCAAAGATGGACTCTGGCGGGACGCCACGACTGTTTGCTTCAAGACAATGTTGTGCTACTAAGGCCATTGACTTCTGGATTTCACGGTCCGGAAGGAAGTCCGCGCAATGTTCAATGGCAAAGAACTTCCAGCTGTTGAGGAGGCTGACTTGCGCTTCAACAAGCGACAAGTTAATATTAGCTCGCTCAAATTCCTCCGAGAACCCTTGACCCCGTGTTCCAGCCCAAGCAAAGTCGTAGGACAATAACTTTTGCCCCATATCCAGATCGTAATAATAATCACGACCCAGTGTACGAGCCTCCAACGGTGTTCGCTTGAAATCAATGATTTTACAGCCCTGGTACCGAGCCTCAAAGTTCTTCTTCAAGTTCGCATGCAAGGAAGCATTGTAGGCCGCGACATCCACCGCATCTTTAGCATACCACTGCACCAGCGGAATGAGGGTTTTGACAAAGGTCCGGTCGTTTGATTCCTTCGCCGAGTGCAAGTACACAGCGCAAATGTCGGCGACAACAGCCGCAATTCGCGTTACGAAGATTTGATCCTTCACTGGCAAAGATGAGATCTTCAGTTTCGAGACGTGGTTCACGATGCTTGTGAGGAATTGGGAATGGGTTTTTAACTGTGGGGTGGCCCATGGCCAGTGTTCCTGAGCACGAGAGACAAATTCGAGCAATTCCAAAGCCACCTCAGGCTCCTCCTGATCAATCTGGGCAAGCTTATCGAGGG
This sequence comes from Penicillium longicatenatum, assembly GCF_028827895.1. Classification (NCBI taxonomy): domain Eukaryota; kingdom Fungi; phylum Ascomycota; class Eurotiomycetes; order Eurotiales; family Aspergillaceae; genus Penicillium; species Penicillium longicatenatum. The sequence continues at coordinate 3,828,304 of NW_026643119.1, read as the reverse complement.
CCATCTGCAGGAACGGTACGCCCCTCATACTGGGATCTCCAGCCTTATCGGACTTTTTCAGCGTTTGCCGGGGAGACGCGCCAGTAAGAATAAAAACAGCTAGCCACTGCTGACGCTTGCTGACGAAAGTTGACAGCAATCGCCAAACTGACAGCAACAGAGTCTTGTCACCCAGCGGTTTGTCGAGCTGTGAGAGCACATCAAGGAACAAGCACGATGATTCCGCTCCCAAATGACCAACAAGAGATGGAGGTTCACTCTCGGAGTTCGAGGCGGCACTCGATATGAGAATATCAAGAAGCTTCACAACCGGTAGCCTGTATGTGTCATGGGACGCGTAAAGCTTCACCAGAACAGGCGAAGCCTTGAAAAGCTGCTCTTCCAAAAGCGATCCAGGCAGTTCTGCCAGTCGAGATGCCTGTACGAGCTTCACACACAGGCCCAGAATAGAGGTAACCTGACTTTCAACCATTGCGAGATGGCGGAAATGAAGGGTAGATGGTGTTTGGAGGCCCTCTGAGACTAAACGAAGGAGTGGGTTGAAAGGCAGGTCAGCGGTGGACCGAGGTCGCAACATATCCAGTATGTAGGTCGCAGAGGACGAAAAGACACCAGTGATTTTGGAGTCCAGCTTGGCATTGTCATTGATCCCATAGGCGTAATACAGGATTCGATCAAAAGTAGCAGCCAACGCTGCGTTCACCTGGAGTCGCTGTTCTGAGAAATTGAATCGCCAGTTTCCGTTGCCATTGAAAATATCCACCATTGTACGAGTGAAATTCAGCAGAATGGTTCTCATCACATGGGAGGGGATACTGGCACTCCAGTCGGTAGCAATTGTTGATTTGCCCAAGACGCTACCGGGGCTTTTTCTTAAGACTGCCCGAGACCCGGCATCTTCGACTGTGGCCTTGAAAAGGTCCACACAGCTAAGGAGGAATGGGTATTCACCGGAAGGGATTTCGGTTGCTGAAATGATCGCTGTAATCATTCCCCCCTTGCCATCAGACCCAACAAGGCTGCTGCGGCTGAAGAACGGCCATACACGGCACGGAAGGACCTTGACAATTTGTTGAATAAATTGTAGACAAGCCATAATCAATTCCAATGAATTTGCAGCACTTTGTGACCCAGCGCTCTGCAGGTTTCGCTCGAATATGTCAAAAATAACAGTGATGATATCACCCTGTCGAGAGAGTCCATCACTGGCCATCTCGAGGATTCTTTTGGCGTTGGTACCCGGAGCGTTATTTGGGCGAAGGTCTTTGGCACTAGCCACAAGATCTGCCAGCAGACTAATGATCTCTGTGCTGGATTCGATATCCCCGGAATATCCACCACTCTCACTCCATTCTTCGAGCCAGCTTCCCAAAAAGCTCAAGCACGAGTACTGGTGTTGCCACATGATGACCGCTGGCTTGTTTTCGGAAATCACTTGACCGACTGTGGCTGTTGGAATTTCAGATGATCCTCTCACAATCAAGGCACTGCTTGCTTCGATCCCTGGAAGGCGGTTGCGCGTGGGAGTTTCGAACATGGGTAAAGCACAATTAAGCGACACGAAGTTGGCGTTTTCATCTTCTCTGATAGTCTCGTATCCCTGGAACTCTTGAGGAACCATCTGAGTGAAGGTATCCATACCATCCAGTTCCTCAAAAATTAAAGGCAAACCGTCTTCGTTTACCGCATGCTCACCCACCAGAGCGCGACAGAGCTTCAGAAACGGAATGATCTCATAGGGGAATCTAGACCGCGCGAGACGGAAAACATTATCCATCAAGGCACTGTCTTGGATGAAGACGGACTTAGGATCATTTGCAACCCCGAGCGAGTCTGCTGATTTCAGCCAAGTGCCAGAGGAAGTGTTGGTAAGAATTGCCAGCACCGACTCTACAAGCTCTGGAGAATAGTCCCAAAAGACCACAGCGACTTTGAGGAGATCTAGTAATGCCAGACGCACCCACTGATATGTCAGAATATCGTCGATGGCCGAAAGCGACCCGACTTTCTGAGACAAAGTGATCATTGTTGTCAAAGCCAAATCTTTGACATCGTGAGATGTCAAGATCGAAATTGTGTCATCCACAGAGTGTTGTGGTGTCCGAGCGCAGTCAAGGAGTTCTTCATAAAGGGATGGCTCTGATCCCCGAGAGAAGCGTCTATTTTGGTTATTTGATTGAAACGAGTCCACGGCATTATGAAGTTGTTCCATCTCCCGGGTTTCTTTGTCGCTCAAAGCCAATTCCTGAATGGCATGTAAGATTATGCCCCATGAGAATGCCGCAGGTCTCACCGTGGCCAGATCATTGTGGCAGGCAAGCAGGAAAATTTCGTTGATCTCAGAAACCTTTTCTTTGGAAAGGAAATAAGCAGTTTGTCCCGACGGGAATGTCTGAGGCTGCGCTCTGTTGGTGATCGAGGAAAAAGCAAGAGGAAGTTTTAAGAACGCCAAGGTCGTCAGAGAGACGAAAGCTTGAATTGGAAACATGACTTCCACAGGATCTTGACAGGGCACACCCAAGCCTTCGAGGAATTGATACTCGGCCATCAATTTGAGCCAGGACAGAAGGAGATCGCCAGACGGAACTTCAGCAGATGCATGAAGCTGATGGAACATAATTTGAAGGATGTGGCCAATTTCCTCCGCCATTAAGCTCCTCCAGAGAATCTCTGCCTCTTCACTGCTCTCATCTGTGTTCAACCAACCGCCACTCCCCGACAAATCAGTCAGGCGACTGCGGATGGCGGCCATGCATTCTTCTAGGAATTTACTTAAGGAACTCCCTGTGGATTTTTCTTTGAAGAGAGAGGCTCCCAATTTGCACAAAGCAAGCTTTCTCTCAGTGGAAGGGGTGGCAATGGTCTTGCTGGGGGCGTTGTGCAAGGACATAGCGAGTAGCTTGCGGTACGTTTTGACGACGTGGCTTCGTTCTGAGAGGTAGGTGTAGCGCAATCGCAAGCGTCGGTTTACCTCTGAATCGAATGACGCGCTATTGTTGTCACCTGCCACCTGTCTGAGGATGTTTGCCAGGTTTGGACCAGCTACAGAGGCGCTAAGCTTGTCGGCCCCTGCTGCACTCTGTACACTGGTCACTTCTTCACTGGAGAAATTCGCGGTAAGGCGTGTTGCGGGCCGATTTTGCCATTCAAGCACAGTAATTCGCAGAGCAGTGATCTCGTCAAGTTGCGCCTTTTGGCTGAGCCATTGCGCGTCCGCTTTGATCTCATTCAGATCGAAGGAGCTCTTAGAATTGGTTTCCACATGAATTGCAGCAGTCTTTGATTCGAATTCCGATTTTGACTTGGCGGAAGGGCGAGCGAAGGAGTTCAGGCTCTGCGACAGTAATTGGATACTTTCAGGATGTGAAAGAAAAGCCTCGATATGGCCGCCATCGTCGGCATGGCCTTCGGGGTCATTGGTATAGAGGAAAGCTCTTCTCCAGGACCTATGAACAATTGAAAATTAGCAATTTGTCTAAATTTGCTCATATAGGGTCAAGCATACAAAAGTTGAGCGTCCCCGGCGAAGCACTTGTCCAGGGACGGAAAATAGGCCTCCGGGACGGGAGCCATTTGGCCAGGCAATTAGATCATCATAGGATTGCACAAGACAAAAAGTATGCCCTAGGATGAGGGTTCAAGAGGTTGAGAGAAGAACCGGAAATATGTTTGGGCGAAAAAAAAGCTTTGAAAGGTAGATCAGAGCTCGGGAGCTTTTAACAAATTATTCAGACTCAAAAGGCGCGCCTGCGGTCAACAATCCACCATTGCCTATCCGGGACTAGTGTTAGGCGGTGAGCTGTGATTCACTTTTGTGTCACATCGCATAGACTACCTCTTACTCATAATCTACAATCAACAAGCCTAGTCTTTGGTTTGGTGAAAGAGGTTCGTGGAATTTGTTGTCTACATTCTGGAATTGACCTGGTACTCACATTTTGTTTTTCCTCCAGAATCCAAGCCACCATGGCGGACATTGTTATCCATTCCCCCCACCATCCCACCAGAGCGGCCCGCCTGGACACTGCTTCCAATGTCATCTTGATTGACAATTATGATTCATTCACCTGGAACGTTTACCAGTATCTTGTCCTTGAGGGTGCCACAGTCACAGTTATTCGCAATGACGAGATTACGGTAGAGGAGCTGGCCGCTAAGAACCCCACGCAATTGGTTGTCAGTCCCGGTCCTGGTCACCCCGAAACCGATGCTGGGATCAGCAATGATGCCATTCAATACTTCAAGGGCAAGATCCCAATCTTTGGTGTCTGCATGGGTCAACAATGCATTATCAATTCCTTCGGTGGCAAGGTGGATGTCACAGGAGAGATTTTGCACGGCAAGACCTCGGTCCTGAAGCACGATGGAAAGGGCGTCTACCAAGGACTCCCTACTGCTTTCTCAATTACCCGATACCATTCCCTTGCGGGTACAAACTCCACTGTTCCGGATGCCTTAGAAGTAACATCGTGGGCAGAACTCGAGAACGGTACCGGTACCGTCATCATGGGAGTGCGCCACAAGGAGTTCACAGTGGAAGGAGTGCAGTTTCACCCTGAGAGTATCCTGACTGAATATGGCCGGGCCATGTTCGGAAACTTCCTTAGGCTCACTGCAGGCACCTGGAATGGCACTAAGCAAGGCGCAGCCCCCATTAAGCCTGCTGCCCCGGTTGATAAGAAGGTGTCAATTTTGGAGAAGATCTACGCCCACCGCCGAAATGCTGTTGCTGAGCAGAAGAAGATCCCCGCTTTGAGGCCAGAGGCTCTTCAGGCTGCCTATGATTTGAACATTGCCCCTCCTCAGATCTCATTTCCTGACCGCTTAAGGCAGTCCGACTACCCTCTGTCATTGATGGCGGAGATCAAGCGTGCCTCCCCCTCAAAGGGTATTATCTCAGCCGATGTATGCGCACCTGCTCAGGCTCGCGAATATGCCAAAGCTGGTGCTAGCGTCATCTCGGTTCTGACAGAGCCTGAGTGGTTTAAGGGTACTATTGATGACCTGCGGGCTGTGCGCCAAAGTCTGGAGGGTCTTACCAACCGACCAGCTATCCTGCGAAAGGAATTTGTTTTTGACGAATACCAAATCCTGGAGGCTCGCCTGGCTGGTGCTGATACCGTCCTGCTGATTGTGAAGATGCTCAGCGTAGAGCTTCTTACAAGGCTGTTCCATTACTCTAAAAGCCTCGGGATGGAGCCTTTAGTTGAGGTCAACACCCCGGAGGAGATGAAGATTGCGGTCGATCTGGGATCCGAGGTTATCGGAGTCAACAACAGAGATTTGACAAGCTTTGAGGTTGACCTTGCCACCACTAGCCGTCTTATGGACCAAGTCCCAGAGACTACCATCGTCTGCGCTTTGAGTGGAATCACGGGCCCTAAGGATGTTCAGGCTTACAAGAAGGACGGTGTCAAGGCTATTCTGGTAGGAGAGGCCTTGATGCGGGCAGCGGACACCTCTGCCTTTGTTGCGCAGCTTTTGGGAGCGCCCTCTGTCCATGCTTCATCGTCAAGCTCTCCCCTAGTCAAGATCTGTGGTACCAGATCCGCAGAAGCAGCACAGGCTGCCATTCAGGCCGGTGCTGATTTAATTGGCATCATTCAAGTTCCTGGTCGATCAAGGACGGTTTCAGATGATGTCGCCCTCAGCATCTCTCAGGTGGTCAAGTCGACACCACGACCCAACATTCAATCATCCGACGCTTCTCAACAATTATCTAAGGCAACTGCCTCGGAGTGGTTTGACCACTCTGCCGCTGTCCTGCGGCATCCCTCCCGGGCATTGCTTGTGGGTGTTTTCATGAATCAGCCACTGTCATATGTCCTTGCTCAACAACAAAAGTTGGGCCTTGATGTCGTGCAGCTCCACGGTTCTGAACCATTGGAATGGGCTAGTTTGATCCCTGTGCCAGTCATCCGCAAATTTGCCCCAGGAGACATTGGCATTGCTCGCCGTGCTTACCATACTCTTCCTTTACTCGATTCTGGGTCAGGAGGCTCTGGACAGCTTCTGGAAGAAGCTAATGTCCAGAAGTCCCTTGATAGCGATGAAGGTCTGCGGGTTATTCTCGCCGGTGGATTGACCGCAGAAAACGTTGTTGACGTTGTCAAGAAGCTTGGCAAATCAGGATCAAAGGTGGTAGGCTTGGATACCAGTTCCGGGGTGGAGACAAACGGGGCTCAGGATTTGGACAAAATTCGTGCATTTGTTACGGCTGCCAAGAGTGTTAGCCAGTAAGTAACTCGGCGACTTTCGTGATTATTCTTTAGTAGATATTCGGCTTTTAGTAGATATTTCGGGTTTTCGGGATGACCTCTTTTCTCACCCTTCTCATTTCACCTTGCATGATTATGTTTTTAGCAATATGACCTTGGAAATGAAATCTTTACTTCTTTCGTCTCTTTCTTCCACTTACGTCTGATACAACCAACGCAACCTACTTGAGCTCAAGGATTGTCCACCCTCCTCCAATTCTTCCACCTCATCCCAACCCATCCCAACCCTCCACCTCGCTCCACTCTTCTAGCTCGCAAGTGGAATAAAAGTCCACAGCTCCACCATCGAACTAGGTCAGAAAGCTCTTTGATCCTACTATCACCTCTTGTCCTAACCCATATAGTTGAGCCCTTTAGATTTCTTACCTCACATACCTTGAGGCGCCATTGCTCGGCTTCACATCCAACATTCTCTCAAGGTTTACTTTTCCCTCGGAGCTGTTTCTCACCAGCGTGCAAAATGCCAAATACCTTTGCTAAGGTCGTTGCGTCTACCGCCGGCAAGTTTGAGGATGCGGGCAAAATTCCTGAATGGATACGCAAACATGGCGGTACATTCTCTAGGAAAGTTGACTCGCAGACAACCCACCTTATTGTGACAGCAGAAGCGTACAAGAAGAATGTCGAAGCAGGTATGACATTCTTTCATTTACTCATTATTGTGAAAATTTTCGCTATTTGAATTAAACTAATCCGATTTACTCTCATTTCTAGTTCAAACTGCCAAGGATCTCGGGACAGTTCACATCGTGGAATCCGACTGGCTTTATGACTCGCTTCAGCAAAAAAAGCCTCGTCCCAGAGATCCCAAATCATATCTCTGGGCAAGGATTCTAGAAGCAGAGCTGAAGCCACGGAAAAAGCAGAAAGTGGCTGCCACCCCAAAGTCTCCACGCCAACCGCCAATGAATAAGAATACAACTAGCCTTCTTGCGGCTGTACCTGATCCTTTCGTCCAAGAAAAGGTGACAAAAAGGAAGCCTGTCCGCGCTTCCAAGAAAACCGATGCTCTATGTACGTATCTAATTGATCCGTCAAATTTTTACTGGGGACTTACTGACTGATACATAGCAAAAGACAAGATTTATATCGACGAAAGCACAAACCAGGCTTGGGACGCCACGCTGACACGGACATTGCAATCCCTGAAACGCGAAAAATTTCGACTAGCGGTAAGTGTGCTACGACTTGTTAGCTAGTTATGCCACTCACAATTACCAGATTTTTCAATCAAACGAGACGCCACCCACCTTCTCGGCCTATGTCAAGTACAGCCGCATTGGAACGTCGAATATCTCTATTCTAGCCCCTCCCCAGAGCTGCTTCACCCTCGCCAAGGCAGGCTTCGAGAGCTTCTTCTTGCTTCAGACAGGAGTAGAATGGCGGGAAAGAATGAACCTAACACTCCGGTTCCCTAAAAAGGACAACAAAGGGGATGTCTTGCCATCCCATGAAGGATGGTATACATTCGAAGCCGAAAGCATCATGACTGCATACATGAAGGGGCCTTCCAAGCCCTGCGCTACCCCAGAGGAAACCCATGCTACTGCTAATGTCAATGATTCAACGAAGTCCGATGGATTCACATTTGTTGACAAGGAAGACTATATCGCCGCTGGTCTGGATAGCGGCAACGAAGGTGATGTTGAGTCTTTGAAGAGCGTTAGCACTCTGTCTGCGCTTCAGGATGTGCCAGGTGAACAAATTGACAATTACGATGTTGAAAACATCAAAAAGGACGCTCTGGCTCTTCTTGAGTCCGTGACAGACGATGAAGTCGGTTATGGGCACGGTTTGTCCAAGAAAAGAAAAGCGTTGTCTATGCTTGATCCCGCGCCAAGAGCACAGACTGATGATGATGCTGAGTCCTCCAACAGTAGCATACCGGATCTATGCAACTTTCCACCAAGTGAACCAGATGATTACATTGATGGAGATGTGGAGTCTTTAAACAGCAGCAGTACGGCCCTGGGTTCTTTCTCAGGTGAAAAAGGCGAGAATGTCGCTTCGGATGAGGTGAATATTTATTACGATTTTGAGGTTGAAAGACTGAAATGTCCAGCGGATGATGAGGATGATCAGAGACCTTGAATCCATTATTAAAGCGTCGCAAGGGCTAGTTGATTTAAGAACGGGAAGACTGAAAATGATGGTTATGAAAACGAAAACCAAAGAAATCGGGATTGAATACATCGGGATATGCAGGTCTACGTGGAGTCTGCATGCATTTCGGGGAATCTGTTGCTTCGCATTTTTTATTTGCATTTTTGCATTTGAAGTTTGATTGACAGGGTATTGAATATTTCGAGAGAGGCCGTAATGTGGATGTGCATTCTTTACCCCCCAATGAGCATCTTAACACGTATGAAACATTCTGAAAAACGCCGTAGCTTCTATTAAATAGCACATTGATTATTAATTTACAACCTATTTGTGTGCGTACTATCGAATACCTACAAGTAACCCGAGGTAGCTACCCTTTTCGACTTTTATGTCCTTTATACATAGTTACTGTTTCATGATTGAGAGCCCATATAATTTGAAGGGTATTAACATAGCAGCAAAAATGATACATGAGATGGCGGTGCATGCCTTTTAGTTGACCGTAAAACACCAATGCGCCCATCGACTAACCAAAGTCTAGTAAAACGAAGTCCGTATACCACAAATTTTTCCGACACCATGATGCAAAGTACCCATTTAAAGGTAATCCTTCTTTCGGCTAGTTCTTGTGTATTGAGTAAGAGCCCACTCAACATCACCACTGTTGCCCTTCTCAAGGGTACCACCACGAATCTCGAAGCAGCGCATGGTCATCCGCGGACCAACCTCGGCAAGCTCTACATCCCGGTAACCGGTCTTCACGAAGACGTGATGCCGTACCTCGATGCTGTCCTCCTTGTTGACAAAGCTAACAACGCGGTTTCCGACCTTTCCAGGCTCGCGGGGAGGGAATAAGTGCTTGAGAATTTGCACAACACGGAGACCCAGCTTGGACTTGAAGCCCTCGAAAATCAGATGAGGGTAGCTCTCAGAGACGGTGCCGCGGGCAGAGTTCGGGATATCGGCTCGGAGAACAACGTTGTGCAAGGAGAAGCTGGCTGTAGGACCGTGAGGGAGATGGGAAATGGTGAGGGCGGTGGGGGTACCACGGTGCTCGTGCAGCAGGATCATGTCTGTCAGAGCCGCAGAGGTTGCGCTGGAGACGAGGTCGGGCAGAACGAGGTTACCACGGTTGAGACGGATGGCGGTGGGCAGGAGCAAGCGAATTTCTTTGGCAAAGGCGCCGAGACGAGCAGAGGGTGAGCGAGAGGTGGTGACCAGTGGGCGAGGATCAATGACGCCGGAGGTTAGAGCATATTCGTCGTCGATATCCACGCCATCCTCTTTTGACTCATCGAATTTGAAATCCTCACGGAGGGTCTTGTCATTGGCGATTGAGGGGTCCAAAGGCTTTCCAGATGCCAGGGAGGCCTTGAGCTGGGCTCGTTTTTCGGCGATAGAAGCATCGCGGAGGAGCAAGGCCCTCCGATAGAGGTAATCGCGGCGCTCACGGGCTTGACGGCGCTAAGAAAATGGTTAGCATGTTTTGCGTAATTGGACCATCTCTCAGAAATCACGTACCAGCATTTTGCGAATGTGTGGAAGAGGCTTGAATGTCCTTTTCTAGTTGAGGGAGGCGGGCAACTTTTTTTTTCTAAACTCCGGGGCTGCACCTTTGGTTCCCTTCCGCCACCGTAGTGGGATCCCACTGATAGAGAATCCGGATCGCAGATTGCGGAGAGGCTTTTCGTCTATCCTTACCTCTTCCACTCTCTTTGGTCGGTCGTCTTTGTGACAGAGAGAGCTGGGCTTGTAAGCGGATATCTTTGCTCTCCGTTAATGCCTCAGCTTACCTTTCTCTTGCATAGATCTTCCCCGTTCGTTTGCCCCTCAGGCACACATTCAGACGGGCACTTGACAACCGCCCTGGATGACCGATTGTCCTCTACGCTCCTTTGATTCACGTCTCGAAAATTCCTTCCGCTATTCAGACCTGACGTGCTACTTCAAGATACTCTCACATTGATTTTGCCTTTTGATTGAACTCTACAAGCCGTTATCCTCGGCCGCTTTCAGGAACTCGCATAATGGAGAACTATCCTCCGGGACTGGCTGATGATGCTTCGGTGGTGGGGCTGGATGATCATACGACAGATGCGCTAGGCCGCGCTAGACCGCGCCGACATGATGACGAAGATGATGGGTCCGATATCCTCGAAGATGATGACTTGGAAAGCCAGGTCGGTGGCCCTACCAACGGAAATCGAAAGGGCCAGGGACACGCGGAGGAAGAAAAAGAGCTTCCTGCTCATGCCTGTGCTTACTGTGGTATTCATAACCCTAGCAGCGTGGTAAAGTGTCTTTCCTGCAATAAATGGTTCTGCAGTGCTCGTGGTAATACTTCTTCCTCGCATATCGTCAATCACCTTGTCAGAGCTCGTCACAAGGAGGTCCAGCTACACCCAGCCTCGTCTCTCGGTGATACTATTTTGGAGTGCTACAACTGCGGTACAAAGAATGTTTTCTTGCTCGGCTTTATTCCCGCGAAATCCGATACCGTTGTCGTCCTTTTGTGCCGACAGCCATGTGCGGCCATGCCATCTTCCAAGGATATGAACTGGGATACCTCTCGCTGGCAACCACTTATTGAGGACCGCTCGTTTCTGCCTTGGCTTGTGGGTGTTCCCACTGACCAGGAGCAGCTCCGTGCTCGCCACCTCAGCCCTCAGTTGATCGCCAAGCTGGAGGAGATGTGGAAAGAGAACTCCCAGGCAACTTTGGAGGACCTGGAGAAATCTACCGCTGTGGACGACGAACCCGCCCCTGTTCTTTTGCGCTACGATGATGCATACCAGTACCAGAATATCTTTGGTCCACTTGTGAAGATCGAGGCCGACTACGACCGGAAACTCAAGGAGTCGCAGTCGCAGGATGGCCTCATCGTGCGTTGGGATCTGGGTCTTAACAACAAGCACCTTGCAAGCTTTGTCCTGCCTAAGCTTGAACTTGGCGATGTCAAGCTAGCCGTTGGCGACGAGATGCGATTGAAATACACGGGTGAACTTCGGTCCAAGTGGGAGGGAGTTGGCTATGTCATCAAGATCCCGAACAACCAGTCTGACGAGGTGACGATTGAATTGCGTTCCAAGGGCGATCATAAATCTGTGCCGACAGAGTGCACCCACAACTTCACTGCGGACTACGTTTGGAAATCGACATCCTTCGATCGTATGCAACTTGCCATGAAGACCTTTGCCGTGGATGAAATGAGTGTTTCTGGCTACATTTTTCACCGCCTCCTTGGTCATGAGGTCGCAGCCGCTCCCATGAAGACGCAGATTCCCAAGAAGTTTAGTGTTCCTGGACTGCCTGATCTGAACGGTAGTCAGATCAATGCCGTGAAGAGCGTGCTACAAAGACCCCTGAGTCTGATCCAGGGTCCCCCGGGAACGGGTAAGACTGTGACCTCGGCCACGATTATCTACCATCTTGCCAAGCTCAATGGTGGCCAGGTCCTGGTTTGTGCTCCATCTAACGTTGCGGTTGACCAGCTTTGTGAGCGCATCCACCGGACTGGCCTTAAGACTGTCCGAGTGACCGCTAAGTCTCGAGAGGATGTGGAGTCCCCCGTTGGATTCCTTTCTTTGCACGAGCAAGTGCGCATGAACGACAGTAACATCGAACTGGTCAAGCTCAACCAGCTGAAGGCAGAACTTGGCGAACTGTCCAGTCAAGATGAAAAGCGTTTGAAACAGCTGACACGAGCGGCTGAGCGCGAGATCCTGGGCAACGCCGATGTCATCTGCTGTACTTGTGTTGGTGCTGGTGATCCGCGTCTCGCCAAGTTCAAGTTCCGCACAGTCCTCATTGACGAGTCCACTCAATCTGCCGAGCCGGAGTGCATGATTCCCTTGGTTCTCGGTTGCAAACAGGTCGTTCTGGTTGGTGACCACCAGCAGCTTGGACCTGTCATCATGAACAAGAAGGCCGCCAAGGCTGGTCTGAACCAGTCTCTTTTCGAACGATTGGTCATCCTGGGCTGTTCGCCAATTCGTCTTAACGTACAGTACCGTATGCACCCTTGTCTTTCTGAATTCCCGTCGAACATGTTCTATGAGGGATCGTTGCAGAATGGTATCACTATTGCAGACCGTCTTCGCCGCGACGTGGACTTCCCATGGCCCATGATCGACGACCCCATGATGTTCTGGTCCAACCTGGGTAATGAGGAAATCTCGGCCTCTGGTACCTCGTACCTGAACCGCACCGAGGCCACCAACGTAGAGAAGATCGTCACTCGCTTCTTCAAAGCGGGCGTGCAGCCCGGAGGCATCGGTATCATTACGCCTTACGAGGGCCAGCGAAGCTACATTGTTAGCTCTATGCAGGCCAATGGGACTTTCAAAAAGGAGCACTACAAGGAAATCGAAGTGGCATCCGTGGATGCTTTCCAGGGTCGTGAAAAGGACTACATCATCCTCTCTTGTGTTCGTTCCAATGACCACCAGGGTATTGGTTTCTTGAGTGACCCACGTCGTCTCAACGTCGCTCTTACTCGAGCTCGATACGGTCTTGTCATTCTCGGTAACCCGAAGGTACTTTCGAAGCACCCTCTGTGGAACTGCCTCCTCCAGCACTTCAAAGAAAAGCATTGTCTTGTGGAGGGGCCTTTGTCCAACTTGCAGGAGTCTTTGATCCAGTTCAGTCGCCCCAAGCAGGCTTACCGCGGCCCTCAGCGTTTCCAGATGTCGTTCAACCAGGCGGCTAATGCCAACAATGGCTCTGTAAACGGCCGCAATGGTCACCGCAACGACTATGACTCGGGCTCTGTCGTAGGCTACATCCCTGATGACGTTTCTTCGGTCCACTCCTCTGCTCTTGGTGGGGGAGTCGGCATTCCTTCTGGATACCCGTCTATGTTCCAAAACTTCCAGGACACCTGGCCCTCTATTCCTGGCGGTCGTCGTGCTAACGGTACTCGGGCTAAGGGCGCGCCAAGCGTTGCTGGAGAGTCCGTTGCCGCTACTGAGTCCGATGTTACTGGAAGCATCATTGATGGCCGAAGTGCCGACCAAGGTGGTGTGAGTCTCGCCGGTCTGAGCATCAACGACATGAGCAAGCAGACCAGTCTCAGCCAGTCCGATCGCCTCAAGCGCTACGTGGAGTCTGGTGGCCGTGAGCCCTACCGTACTGGCGTTCCTGACAGCGGCAGCATCTTTGGAGGAAGCTCCGCTAGCATTCGTGTGACCCGTGGTGTCCCAGGTCAGCACTTGCAGGACGATGATGACGCCCGCAGTGTCTCCACTGCGTTCGCTAGCCAGGTCGGCGGCAACTACGATTGATCAGAGGGCACCACAGCTACTGCATGTCAGAGTTAGCCTCCAACAGGCCAGCCCTCTCTCTCTCTCGTACATCCCCGGGGAAGCAGATTTTCGCACGAAATGTCAGGGTTTCTTCCAACAGAGTCTGTCCGTCCGTTTCTTCCAAGCCGATCGGAACATTTCATTGCCGAGGTTAAGGTCAGTCTCTACTCTTCGGGCACTTCGGTCTCACCGAACCTGTCGATGTCGACTCCTTCGGTCTTGATGGACCGATTCCCTTTGGGCTCAGATAGGATGTTTGTCCCTCGTGACGTTCTTACCCCTGCACAGTTACCACTGGACTGAAACAACTCAGCGATGCTCCCCAGGCATCATTCGCCCAGGTTCTATCCTGCACGGGCAATCGCCGGTTGTTATTTTTCTCCCCCAACTGAGCTGGTAAGGATTCTCGGGCAGCTTTGAGAGTTTACCCTATCCTTTTGGGCTCGATTCTTCTTAGCAATTTTGTCTTAGATCTTCTAGCTCTTATCTTATTGCTTGAGCAATCGAGACCATACATGTTTTTGTCTTGTTTCCTTCATACCGTAGCTCCTATTTCTGATTTAAATTGAACGCAGTGGCAATATCACAGGTACTTTATCCGATGCTGGGTAGCTTCCGACTGCCGAGTACCAACCTACTAGGCACTAATTACCTACTAGATACCAAGCACGGAGTACACATCTCTAACACCACAGGCTACGTGTCGAGAAGGGACTGCATCGAACGCCATACATTTGATAGGTTGGGTACGAAGCACCAATGACGTCCTCTTGCAGGGGTCTTGCCCCTTGCATATCGGACACTCCGGTCGATCTTCTGCAGCAGTTCCGTCTAGCCGCTCACCGCATCTTCAGCAATTAACTTGCGTGTGTACCTTAATGACGTCGTCGTTCGTTACATAAGCTTTCGACTTTCGATCCAGATCCACTTTAATCTCGGATCGCGAACACCCGTTCGCGGATAGACGACTCTCTTCTCCAGACCACATGCCAATGCAGCATGTACTCAAAGACATAAAAATTGAAATGAAGTTAATTACGCTATACGGACTAGTCGGTACTGTGGCCTGCGAATTCACATGCATTAAGCCTGTCAACCCGATCCATGCTGGTCCGCCTGGTTTATGCTGTCAACAGCTGAATAATTATCCTATTTTGTCGTTTGTGTATGCAGGGAATGAGTGTATGATCTCCGCTTGGATCTTGCTGCTTGATGTTCTCTGGGGCTTTTTATTCGAGCTAATGTTTGATCAAGGTACACATGCGAATCTTTTGAGTACGGCTGAAGATGGAGAGACGACTTATAGCTCGTGCGATGCAGACCAGCATGCTGCATGCTGCGACCCCGTAAGTCTAGATGTCACTTTCCGAGACAAGAAAGGATTAAGCTGAGAACTGCTTTAGGTCTTGACGGAGCTGGAAAAAACAAGTAACATTGCTTGCGTACTGCCGGAGTAACATGAGATTCCTTAATATGTTGATATAACAACATTCTTAAATGTCATATAAAATGTGCTAGAATCAGAACTTTCGGTTTCTCATTCCTCCTGAATGTTTCAGAGATACGTGGATCACAGGATTGAGGTCAGACCTGTCATTCAATACGGTCTAAGCCTGATAAATATGGCTAATCTGATCTCTAAGCCATCTTCTCATCCTTGTGTGTGACATGTGTCATCATATCCATAGTTTGCCGGGAATCACTATATCTTTCACCCACTCGGTCCTACTCCAAGCGTCCCAGAGCGTAACAACGCCGACTCAATTCGACCAGTCAGGCCTGGGGCCCCGCAGTCTTGCCCGGATTTTTCTGTCCAAGAGAGAGCTGCGCCATGACTCCGGCAATACACGGCGCTCATTTTGTCTGCACGTCTCTTGACATGCACTCGATTCTTGGCTTTCAAGTCACTTCCTCCCCGCACCACCTTTCTCATCCTCTGTCTACACATCCCTAGACATGTACTCAATTCTTGACTATCGCCTCACGTTTACCATTCAATACTCTTCTCATGCGTCAGGCTTCCTCCCAACACCATAGGGCAAACGAGAGGTCAACACTGCGCATGGCTCTCTTCTTGCTCATCCTTCGCATGTCTTATCAAGCTTAATACTCGTCAAGGTATTAACTCTACATCTCCACTGTTCTGAGACCCCTACGCTAACTTTAGTCACTAGAAACATTAAGTGGGTATTGGTATCGCAGAGAGCCATGCTGATGCCGTACTGCGCCTGCGGTCGAACGACAACAAGAATCATATTCCTGTTAGGAATAAAGGTTTTTCTACGACTAAGGCAGCATCACCTTTTACGACCCTATTACCAAAACTGCAGAGTTCACTTCAGGCCGTTGTGAATTATTAGATGCCTGCCACCAAAGTGGGGCTTAGTGGACGGGAAGGTATCACCTTTCCTGTATATCTACGCATCCAATATCTTCATCGTGCATCCGTTGTCCGAGAGTGATTGATTAATGGAGCTTGGAGAGTGCAGAAAAAGCCATGGGTTCCAACAGCGAGCGATTGGGCCAATGACTTTACCTTAGCCATCGACCGGCGAATTGAGAATAAGAATGGCATGATCGACGCACTCGCAAAGAGCGCTCTCGACAAGCGATGGTTGGAGAATGAGTCCAGGAATTTCTTGGCCTAAGTCCATTCACGTTCAGTTGCACTTGATCAGGTAGCAATCAACCATCCTTTTCGCTCTTTGGAAGCCATGCGCACATATCAGGTATGGGGCGGGAATCGGCTGGCCAATAGCGTTCAGCTATTCAATGAGCCCGAGGACACTCACCCGGGGAGGATCCTTGGAGCTTCGTGGACGGTCGTATAAGCCTTTACTTCCTGACTTCGATGGTTCTTTGATATCCTGAAGAAACACTTGGGAAACTTCAGGACGAACGCTGAAGAGCCCAAAAAGCCTTCAAGATATCTACATTCTCGACGAGCACAGGCTCTGCATCCGAGTACTCTAAAGACGAGAATTCATGACGGTCTCGCTGCGCAGCTATTCTTCTTAATCTGCGACAAGCCGGGATAGGCAGAACAGGATATTCATCTACGAGTCCCCAATTGAGTCTCAATTTGTGTTCCCTGGATATGTCTTTTCCATGACTACTCGGTTAATCATATTCAAAGAAGGCATGTCAGGCTAGAGAGTTGTGAATTGAAACTGGCAGTTGGAGGTCTTGGTTCAAGAATTTAAGACCGGTGATTTGCACCATCTCAACACAAATGGACAGGCAAAGGTGAACTTACTCGAAATCAGACTTCAAATTGAAATCTGTATTTGGTCTGGTTCAATCAAGCGATGGTGACGCAAGGATTTGCCTGTAAAAATCTACAGGGGTCTAAGCCTGAACTTACATCGAGAAATTGCATGCTAAGAATGGCAGACTGCTTCCATCCCAAGGCGCTTAGACCACGAACTTAGGAGAGCGAAAGTGACCCTAGTGGGCAGCTCAGGATTCGTTCTTGGTCCAAAGGCATCTGGAGTCTTTTGTCGAAGACTGAAAGACAGGGTCATAAGATGTTCATGGGGGAAACAGCCTAGGGAATAGGCAATACTATAGCCCCAAGGCACAAAATAGATCCATTGCTACATCCGAACAAGCACAAGTTAGGATTCTATTTTTCCATTTTGTTATCCTTGGTTAGTTATGCAAGGTAGTTACAGGTAAGTACCTGACACACCTGGGCTACCGCACACAAGGAATATTTATACATTTGGTCAGTATAGACTAAAAATTGGCTGTTTGCACTCAGCTAAGACATACATGGAAAGAGAGACATTTCAAAATAAGACAATGACTCAGACTGGTAGATTTTATGTTTACATAGAAATTTGCAACTAGGATTCGAGGACCTGAGAAATTGACGATAGTCACTTTATCGTGTTTTCGTAACTAGTGGGTTGGCACTTCGCTGCCAGTACCGCTATCTTGCACCTACCGTTAGTAATGATCATCAATATTTGGCACTTGTTCAACAGTCATCCCCTGCCCAGTAGCTAAAGACACAAGTGATGGCAGACCATATTTTTCGCGTGTCTGTCTGACCACATTTCCTGGCGTTCGAAATATCTGGCACGAAAGCTTTGTCGGCTACTTTGATCTGTCGATCGGGCGAACTTTACGAACAGGCATTAGTGAAGCCGGATCCTCATTATCTGATGACGTAGTTGTCAAATTTGCTTATTTTACCATGATGGGATCAATACAGTGAGAAAGAAACCACGGCATATCAATGGATTTCAGGTCATAAGATCGGGCATCAATTCCTTGGTAATGTGGCTGAACATGATCGCGTTATCGAGTTTTAGTGGAACTCATTACCGGCGTACGGCGTGCTGTTGCTAAGGATAGAGGCCTGTAAAGAGGTATTGTCTCGATTGCATAAAATAGGAGTCCGTCATAGAGAGACCCATCGAGTGAATTTTCTCATCCGTGATTCGAAGGCTACTTTGATTGACTTTGACACGGCTCAGGGAGATGCGACGATTGTGACTTGTTTTTACAAGAGTCTGAAAACTTAAGTGGAAGCCTCAAAGACTGATCGGGCAGAAAAGGTGGAGGTCCTCTCTGAAACATGCAATGGCATTGGCTCTGGCAAAAATGTCGGGACGAACGGCCTATGGCAGGTTAAATGGCGGGTGACTCGCTTAACATTAGTAAAGATCCCCCAAACATAACCCCTTTATCTCCCTAAAACAAGCAAATCATGGAAACTGGACCAGACTGGTCAATCAAGACTGGGTCTTCGATGGTTCGCATCGGTGACCATTGTCTCTTTGCCTCGGTCAGCGGTCCTCCCCGCGCATCAGATCCACTAGTGATTATTCTCGCCGGCGCCGGCGACGTCGCATCATCATACACAGCCCTGGCCCCTCTTATAGCCCAGTTTGCTCGTATACTACTATACGACCGCTCGGGGCTCGGGCGTAGCGAGCCTGGCCCCAAAGGATCAGCCGTCACGGCAGCGAAAGAACTACACCAACTGCTCCACACCATGCAACTATCCCCACCTTTAGTACTAGCAGCCCACTCCTATGGGGGGATTGTGGCCCGAGAATATCTCCACCTATACCCCGGCGACGTGGCCGGACTAGTGCTAGCCGATAGTTCCACAGAGCGGCAAAGCGACTATTTTCGGATCCCAGATCCTAGCATCAGCGCCGTACAAGGCGATCTCAAATTCGCCCAGGTAACAGGGCTTCGCGCCGACACCGTACTGTCTCGAGAGGAGTGGCGGGATCGTGCAATTGATATCGCCCGCGGAGCTGAGGCGGCACAGGCGGAGGCAAATTCCCTCGTGGCAGTCTGTCATACGTTGGCGGAAAAAAAGCAGTTGCACAATCAGGCGATGGGATCGAAACCGGTGAGTGTGATTCGCTGTAATGGCGCCAGAGACTATGAGCGTATCTACCAACGGGGCGTGGAGATGGGCTATGGGTCTGTACAGCAGCAGAAGGAATTTCGCGAGCTACTTGATCGTTGGCCGGGTATTGATCGAGATCTTCAAGAGGATCAGCTGAGGCTTTCCTCCACGACCCGTCTCGTGCACTTATCGGATTGTGGGCATAATGTCCACCTCGTACAGCCAGAGTTGGTGGCGGAGGAAATCCATTGGGTGATAGAACAGTTGGGCCCTGTGCAGAAGCTGTGACGTTTCTTTCGTTTCACCGAGTTTTACCAGACGCTAGTGGTAGTGGATGGTTGGCTTTGGAAGCCCAATATGACAGCCAGACAGATCATCGAGATCCTGGAGCCTATTAAATATAACACTAATGGATCTGTGGACTATATCCACCTATGAAGCCAGGCTATGATCTACGCCCTAACATAGCCATAGCCATAGCCATAACCATCGAATTTTCGTTCTCTATGAATAGATTATGTGCATAGCCATCGAGATTCGCAATCAATATGCTTAAATTCTTGAAGAGTTCTTTTCTTAGAAAAAAGTGCATCTAGAAAATTGGAGCCTAATGGCCTGTAAATCACTGCGCTTAGATAACCTTCCCCACGAAACAAACACCGCCACTCAACTTTCAGGCCGCAACAGCTGCCTGATAGAGAATCTACTGGGCTCCAAGGCTGTCAAGGCTTGGTACCTGAAAGGCTGAAGGTTTTCCGAGAACTTGGAAGCACCTGATAATCTATGACTCATTTTGAAGTGGGTTGCCACGCTCGGCCGCTTTCAGTACAGGATTAATAAACCAATGAATATCTCCGGCGGACAAGATTACAAGTATATAGACTAGGCCGAAGAATTTCCCCTGCAAAATTGAAACATACATATTTCAGCTGATCGGCGTCACCGTTAGTACAGAAAGCCTGTAAGTACAGCAAAGCAAAAAGGCGGCAGAGCGAATCCGAGAGAAGCGCGCTGCGCCACAGTGGCGGTAAAATCCCGGTCAAGTGGAGGTACTTTTCAGCCCGGCGTATATATAGTCATAGTTCCGAAGGGGATGCCTGGTTTTCAACCTGAAAAGTCTGGCAACTTCCACATCTCTTCCTCAACTACAGAAGACGCGCCTTATTTGCAGTCTCCAGATTCCACAGATTTTTTTTATTTCGTCTTTGTCAGACTCATCGTCTGTGCTCTATTTACTTAACTTCTTCCCTCCTCTCCCCCAACCACCTGTGGGTTTGACTGATCGACGCGTTCTTGTCGGTACCTCAATTTCCATCATAATCCCCTCAGCTAGTGTGGGGTCGAACGCGATATGGGCGACGGATCTGACTATCCTAGTCCTCGAAGTGAAGCTCCGCACGGAGCTACTGCTGCCGTCCTCGCCTCGACGGCTGAATCCCTTTCAATTGCCAGAATGGAGCAACAGCCTCCCATCAACTACAACATAGAAGGCACACGCCCGCGCCTCTCTGTTCGGCGCGCCCGGGATCCTCCCAAGAACCCCGAGGGTCAGATCTATTGTGATCACCCAGAATGCCAGGCTCAACCGCCAACTTTCCGTCGCCCCTGCGAATGGAAGTGAGTATTTCTTTTGCCACCCTTCGTTGATCTGCAGATCGTGCTAACATTATACCACTAGTAAACACATGGATAAACATGATCGTCCTTACAAATGCTACGAGCCAGGCTGTGACAAGATACAAGGATTCACCTACTCAGGCGGCCTGCTTCGCCACCAACGCGAAGTCCACAAGAAGAATACGGACGCCAAGAAGCCTCTCATGTGTCCCTATACCGATTGCAACCGGAGTACAGGAAACGGGTTTACGCGCCAGGAGAATCTTCGGGAACATTTGCGCCGTCGCCACATGCACACTGACGACAGTTCTCAGGGGCTTATGGTCGAAATGCCCTGGGATCGCGCCAATGAGCTCGAAGGTGTCCGTGCCAACTCACTTCCCGCCACTGGAGTCAAGCGCAGATTTGACTCACCGAACGAGGAGCATCAATTGCCCGAAGAGGAAAATGGGGACCTCCACAACGAGGTGAAGCGACTGCGCCGCGAAGTTCAAGAGAAGGACCGTCGCCTCGAAGAACTAGAGCGTATTGTGGCGGATATCCGACAAGCGATACCTCAGCCTGCTCAGCCCGAGCCCGATACCTCTGTGTCACAGTCTCTTCCTGCCGTTCCTCAGGTTGCTGTGCCCCAAGTCTAATAATCTACATTCACGTCTACACGCTCCTTATGGCTTTTTTTATATCTATTATCTTCCGTTTTCTCGTGCATTCTGTGGGCGTTCACCAAATCTCCAAAGGCTTGGAAATTCGCTTGTCTTTGTTTCTGTTTAGCATCTTGGGTTCGGTGTGCTCAATGCCTCTGGCTGGATCTCCCTAGCCTATCGGTATGGCGTTCTTACGTGACATTGATGGAGTGTTTTTGTTCCAGAGGTTGTAAGCTCGTGCTGTGTCACCTCATATACCCAGGTTTCGAGGATGTCGTGCAATGTCTTTTTCCCTCAATGTCAGTTTATTATTTCGATATCTCATACAATTTGTATTAGTATTATGAGTCAACTCTTACATGAGTAATAGCCAGTTATATTCCCGTTCCCATCGTATCCGATTTCTTATACTTTCTAAGGAACAATTTCGTAAATACAGGTCCTAGATTCCTATCAGCTGACCAGGTCATGATACTCTGCGGCTTTGATCAAGCTCCAGGGCTATTGGCACAATGTCAGAAGACTGGTGCCCATAAGCCCATCTGGTGGCCACCTAAAAACAAAGCAAAACAAGGCAGACAGGTCTGGACCTAAGTGCGCCTCATAACACGCAATGATACAGCCATTAGTACTAGGCCAATATCAACTATCTATACGCAGTCGACACGACACCCAGGCTCCAGAGCTGCCTGATTTACCGAAGACACCATATCGATATATCGACCTTATCTTCAGGGTTTCAGCCTCACACAAGCCTTGGACGATCACGTTCCTGTCCAACTATTCATCACCAAAGATCCACCTGGGCAACGCAACCGGCAAAAAGCCCAGCAAGGTTCGAGAACGTATGACAAAAGTAATAGATAATGTAAGAAAACAACAATATATGCACAGTACATAATAATTTTGTTCACATAGCCGCTCATCGGGTAATCGATACGCGCGTCCAGGTTGGGGCGCCCAACTGATTCCAAATCATCAAAGAAGTGAACCATCCTTACTGCTAGACTATTGTCCCCTTCAATAGAAAAATTGATCCTTAAAGGACCGGGTGATGAGCTGTATTTCTCACTCATACCTTAGTTCTCTAACTCATAGGAGTCTATCCATCACTATACCTTTGTCTATGATCCCGGTGGTGTGCTACGATGTATTTATGATTAATCTACATGATAGACCTCCTGGTAGTCATACTTTGATACAAATTTCCATTAATCTTCGTAGGTATCATACTGCTGTCTTTGAAACCTAGGGCATGAAAAGATGACCAAATACAGGCATATACCCAGGCTACCTGCCTCACACGGGCACTACATTCGCCTCACCCTATGCCTACTTTGGCCCCTCACAAAGACGAGACTGGCTATTCCCAAAACGGTCCCCGCTCGGCATCAAGGCCGTACTGATTAGTAAAAAATGACACAACGAACTCGCAAGGCTGCCGGAAGGCACGGCAAGGATACGACGATCAAGCCCCGAGCGGCAGGTATAGCTCCATCGCCGCTGCTGACAGCCTCAGCCTTTCAAGCCATGATGGAGGCATGATCTCGGCTTTAAGCATTTCGCCGTGCAGGCTCCAAAGGCCATGCCATGTGGTCAAGCCCCTACGAGTCATACTCGCACGAGCCAGGGCTAGATCTTTGTGGATCAGGCTGCTACTTAAAGCGTTGGTGTTGGTTAGCACTTGGAATGGAATGACTGTGGGACAGTGCTGACTAACCAAGTGAGTCATGATGAGTCGAGCCTTAGATTGATAGGCATCATGGAAGGTTGCTTCTGGAATGCGCCACAGTTGGAAACCAAGCACGTGTGTGGCAAATGCCCTGGGTTGTCACGATAACTTGATAACTTTGATAAGTTGATAACTACAGAAGCGGTAATGAGGCACCCGGACATCCGAATCGATGACAACGATAAACAGCTTACCTAATCTCCCCCCTCCATGGCCAAAAGAAAGGCATTGACCACTGCTTATTCAAATGCAGGGGTGCGTGACCGCTTTGCACAGACTGGAATCCATCGCAGAGCGGCACGGGCTTTAGAAAGTGAGGGATGGTCGATCGTTGATTCTCAACGTCCCCTCAATCTCCAATTCTAGCTGCAGTCTACCCATGTACACCACCCAATTGCCGGTTTGAGCATCGACCAATGCTCTTTTGAAAGACAGGAAGAATCAGTTTTCGCATCATCTAGTATCTTCACGGCATCAGCGCGACAGACTTATCCCGCATAAGCCTTAAGGAGGTGATCGATCTTTGTGGACCGACATCATGGGCTCCAATTCAAAAGAGATACCAATGTCTCAAATGGCCAATACGCCATACATGCGCACACAAGAATACGCCTCAACACCCAAATATCCATCTGAATCAAGTGCAAATGGAACTTTAGCTTTCCTCAACAACGACGAACTTGATGATAAGAATGACACCGTCATCGTCGACAACAAACTCTTCCGCCCCGCAACCCACCACTTCGCGGAAGGCGACTTCATCCCGCCAGGCTTCTTCAATCACGCGCAACTAGACGGTTTCACGCGTCGATTCAGTTATTCTCAATGGAGCTATGAAATGCGTCGTCAGGCACAGCCTATACTTCCATTCCTTTATCTAGGACCCTGTTCCTGTCTTCGACCCCGAGAAGACCTCCGCAACCAAGGCTTCACACTTCTACTCGGAATCAGAAATACGCTTTCGGCTCAGGCGCAATTAGTTTCGGGCGATAAGGCCGCTGCTGATATCGGGATTTTGGCCGACACCATTGATGTCCTTGATAATCAGGAGTTGATCTCTGCGTTTCCGCGTGCTATTCGTCGCATCAATGATCATCTTGCTGGCCTGGATATGCCGGGTTCGATGGATTCGTCGGAGCCTGCTATCAAGAAGAAGGTCCTGGTATTTTGCGAGACTGGTAATGAGCGCTCGGCTGGTGTGGTCATTGCGTATGTCATGGCTATGCTGAACAAGGATTATATGTCGGCGACTCAGTTGATTCAGCAGCATCGGTTCTGCGTGTCTATCGAGGAACCCCTAAAGCGGATTCTGCATGCTTTTGATTCTATTCTTGCTGCTAAGCGGGATGTGGAGCGTGTGAAGCGTAATGCCGTTCAAATGGGTGCATCGACTCTTGCTCCTCCGCCCATTCCGCCCGTTTTGTTGGCGAGAAAGCGGAGTTTTCACGATTGTGTATTTCAGGATGCGGCGATGGATGACGATGATATGGATATGGATGTAGATGATTTCCTACCAGACCGGAAGCCTGTTGCTCCGTTTCAAGACCGGGTGGCTTAGACTGTGATCTTGCTCTGGTGCAAACTTGCCGGCAGCGATGAACCATCCATGAGATATTTCTTGTTATTTCTTTTCTTTTCCAAGATATGACCTGGCTATAGATCCCAATAAATCAAAAATATTCATACAAATTTCGAATGTTTGGTCTTTCGTCATTTCGGCTCATTGAAGCTCCCATGGATGATGTAGATTCTCAGTGTAGACATGCCTCATCCGCCTCAAGAGATGGAAAGCAAATTTTACCTTTGGGAGACAAATGCGAGCGAAGTGAGATTGTAGATTTGGAAGCATAGCATCAATGTCTTGAGTTACCAAAACACGTCTTCGCGTCCTCCATCACACATCAACCATTTCTTTTCTTTTTCAGTTGATGCATCCCCATCCCCGTCCCCATCCGAGTATTCGATGCCAGTCTTGTTCATTGTTTATCTTGAGTTTTCTCTCAATACCGTCCTTTGATTTCTTTTTTCAACCAAAATATCGAACAGATCTATACGTCTTGTTCATCAAATTTATCTGAGCTTTTGTTCGCGTTAAGGGCTGGGAGAACCTTACCCGGAATCGAGAATCACTCTCATT
The DNA here is from genome assembly GCF_028827895.1 of Penicillium longicatenatum. NCBI lineage: Eukaryota > Fungi > Ascomycota > Eurotiomycetes > Eurotiales > Aspergillaceae > Penicillium > Penicillium longicatenatum. The sequence goes on along the minus strand of NW_026643119.1, from coordinate 3,803,116 downwards.
CCGCGGTTGGAGGTAATCCCTGGGCCAAGTCATCAAGGCTTGAAGAAGGGCAACCAAAAAAATTTACCTCTGATATCAAGATGGGCGGCATGAATCTTCGTACCAAGATTCGTGCTCCGACGCGTTATGGCGAATGCAGTGAAGAGTCACCAACCGCTGCCCTGCTCCAGTCGATGCGTCGCTCCCGAGCAGAAGCCACTGATGAGATTCGAAAAACTAGTAGCCCAGATGGGTCGCATTCGTTACGACGAGAGGTCAAAGTTGAGTTTCAGCGAAAGCCCCTCGTCGAGTTTGATCCAAGTTTACCTCCAGCGGCATTTCCAACGCTGGACATGACCAAACCAACTGTACCTCCCAGAAGCATTGTGTCGATTTGTCAGTACACTGATCGCAAACCGTTCTTTTTGGAGAGACCAACGGGTCCTGAACTAAAGAATGATGACGATAATGTGGACCAGGCGACTTTGAATGATATTGAGAATCATGTCGCGAGCAACAATGAGTTGAACCCTGTTTACCAGAAGAATATGGCGATCATAGCGGGGCAGGTTCATGATAACTCAGATGAAGACGATAGCCTTTATTCTGAGGATAGTGACCGGAACGAGCCTAAAGACGCCTCAGTGGTCCTGGGAGAGAAGGTAAGTTTGATACCCCCAGCGACGACAGCTTCACGCCATAAAATAAACTAACTAATTATTTGTCAAACAGATTGCCGATCCCACCTGGGCTGATATCGTGCCCCCGATGCAGGTCGAAATCATCGAAAATATGTTCAGAGGCGGGATGAGCTGGAAGCACATCTGTACCAAGCTTGAGATTCCGAGAGAGGGCCGAAACAAGTTCAAAGCATTTTTGAGAACTCGCAACCAGCAGATCAGACGAGAAAATGCACACCTAACCAAGATGCGTGAGAACCAGCTGCGCGCTCTGATGCGTATCGATAACAGTGACATCAAGACCAACGATGTACCACACCAGCTGGTTCTTCGCAGGTTCTTCTCAGAGGCCGCTCATGAAAACATGGCAGATCGAATCCCCGATTTCATGCTCTGCCAGGCCGCCGATGTCCTCGCCGGTAGACAGTACCTGGCCCGCAAGTCACTCCCACGAAGCCTAACGGGAGACTGGGATCACAGTCTTGTGGTGCTGCGAAAGCCGGGAGAGGATGCCAGCTTGGAACCAGAACGATTCGAGTGGAAACAGGATCTCAATCTAGCACCGGAACTCACAGATGAGGTCAAGGTGATAGGAAGTGGAGACCATCCCATCATCAGAACCAAACGAGGATACATCCAGTGCATTGCTGGTAAGGGCACAGCCTACATTCGCGACTTGGGTCTCAAGCCCGGCGAAGAGCAGCCGATCGTGGACTGGCGCAAATACTTCCCATTCGGCAATCCGGTCCCCGATGCTCAAGTTCCGGAGGTGGAAATCGTCGGTCCAAGTGATGGACTGATCCGTCTAACCATTAGTCCCGGGCGAGCAGCGCAAATTGATTGGGATGGCAGGAATATAAGCCAAGAGGATCCAATGATATATTCTGGATCTTCCCCAGGGACCCCACAGCGACAATTATGCACCCCCAATCCAGCGTGGTCGCCTGACGTGGCACCTGATGATACCCCGATAAAGAGGACCATCAATCCCAAGATGTTAGCCGCTCAGCTTGCGGCACTTCCAGGACGACCTCTAGAGACGCTTCAAGTGGGCAAAGAGATCCACAGGGCATTGTCGTTGATCCATCCGAAGCAGTCGAGAATACACAAGCGTACGTACAGTCCACCCAAGCAGGGAATCTTCTCTGTTAGACGTGCGCATGAATTCAAACGCCGTGAATCAATGCCCTTGAAACGTTCGATGGGCGGCTGCTGGTCCATGAGCTCCATCCATTATGTCAACCCAGCCATCGGACAAAATCGGTACTCCCAACAAATCCAGGAGGCCAAGTACGAAGCTCAGATTCTGAAGTTCCAGACCGATTTCACTCACGACGTCGATACCGAGCGCACACATCGTAAGGTGCAGGAAGAGAGAGTTGAGCCCGCTCTTTCTTCGCCAATTCGTGGCGCAGTGTCCGATGACATGTTCAGCAAGTTATTTGATCAGCGTGTGCCACCTTCCGATGAAACCCTGATGGGTGATATCGATCTTGGCAGTTCGTTTGATAGCCCTGAGAGTGTGAAGATGAATGATGATGATGTGATGAATGGATTTATGGTACGAGAAGATGAATTTGACATGAATGAGTTGAAGGGAATGAATGGAAACGATGATAGTATGGAGACAATTGATGCTCCAATGGAAGATGAAGATGAGGATGAGGATGAGATGGTTATGGTCGAGGGTTGAAGTCGAAGTCAACGTCGATTTCGATATCTTACTTTGAACTCTCCGCCCTGCCGCAGTATGTGTTATGATGTATGATCATGTGTGTATTACTATGAGTTAGGAAAATCGATGTATTGTATACTTCCATTCTTAAGTAAGGATCGCCATCATTAAAACCTGGTCCGTGCACGAACGCGAAAACCGCGTGCCACACGTGTGGCGTTTCGAGTCTCGAACTTCATCTCATCACTCTCATTAATGCGTGGTTCATTCGACTTATAGAACGTGAATGCATTGATTTTGGGTGTGATTTGTGTGTGACCTTTGGGTGTTTCCTACTTACGCTCCTTTGTCCTTTGGTCTTGGATTTTTCCCCCTGTGAATGACGTTCTCCAAAAACCGGATCAAGATCTACCACTCTTTCGCAAAGACGCTTTTCGCCCTCCCAATCGGTCATACACTCTCTTTCAATCTATCATGTCTGATACCGCATCTCCTTTGACCGCTACCGATTCACGGTTCGGCACCATGCCTCCCGAGTCAACGGCTCCCTCGTCAGCCGCAAGTGACATTGCGCTGGACGACACCAAGCCCGCCAATGGAGTAAATGAAGAAACTGTACAAAATGGGGATGCTGATCCCGCTTCAAATATTGAGGAGCTCGACCACAATACTAAGCAGCTGATGGCGCTGCTGCGAACCAGCTCCGTAAGTTGTAGCCATTGATTCGGCCCCTCGAGGATACACCTAATTTGAACTTCTTGTAGGTATTTGTCGCAATCATGTCGGAGAAGATGAAGAAGCAGCAAGAGGAGGCTCGTCAGCAAGCTGCCGCACGAAAGCTGGAAACACCCGAAAAGCAAGCATCCCAGCCTCGAAAGGCCACCCAACGCCGCCAGACTCGACATAGCGCAATGCAAGATAACTCGCCAGAAGACAAAATCCCAGATACACCCACCGATACGCCCACAGACACACCCCAAGAGAGCGAGCCTGTCGTAAAGAAAGGACGAGGTCGCCCGAAGAAAAAACGCCGGCAAGGGCGGTATTACGAATTACTTCCAGAAGGCCAAAGTCGAGGTGCCAGATGATAATCCCACAGTGCCTGAGGCATTAAAGCAAGCAGCCGAAGAGTTTGAGGATAAGCCCACTGTCCTTGGAGAGCAAGAGCTTGTGGCCACGCAACAGCCCAAGCTCGTCTCAGGTGGCCAGATGAGGACTTATCAATTAGAGGGCCTGGAATGGCTGAAGACTCTTTGGATGAACGGACTGTGTGGTATCCTTGCTGATGAAATGGGTCTTGGAAAGACTGTACAGGCAATCTCTATGATTGCTTTCATGAAAGAAAACGGTGTTTCTGGTCCCTTCCTGATTGTTGGCCCCCTCAGCACGGTCAGCAATTGGATCGACGAGTTCAAAAGATGGACTCCCGATATCGAAACCGTTATGTACCACAGTAGCAGTGGCAAAGCGGGGCGTGAAGCCATTCGGAAAAAGTTCATGAACCCTAAAAAACAGGCGGATATGGACTTTCCTGTTGTTTGCACTTCGTACGAGATGTGTATCAACGACCGCAAATTCCTCGGACAGTATCAGTGGCGATACATTGTTGTGGTATGTCCTTCCAGTCGATCTTGGAATTGAATATACTAATCATTCTGTAGGACGAAGGTCATCGTTTGAAAAACATGAACTGCCGACTGATCAAGGAGCTGTTGACTTACCCTTCCGCAAACCGTCTTTTGATTACTGGCACACCCCTTCAGAACAACATCTCCGAGCTTTGGTCGTTGTTGCATTTCTTATTACCCGATGTATTCAATGATCTGGACAGCTTCGAAAGTTGGTTCGATTTTTCATCCGTTCTGGACAAAAACAGCCAGGCAGATTTGATAGAGAAGCGAAAGCGCAATCTGGTCTCCAGCATGCACGCAATTCTCAAGCCCTTCCTGCTTCGCCGCGTCAAAACCGATGTTGAGCATTCTCTTCCAAAGAAACGGGAGTATATTCTGTATGCCCCATTGAGTTCTGAGCAGAAGGAACTTTACAGAGAGATCATCAGTGGTACTGGCCGCCAATACCTAGAGGCAAAAGCTTTGGAGCGTCTCAATGCCAAGAGCGCGACTCAAAACCAGACGCAAGGAAAGAAGCGTCGCCGTGAAAGTTCCACGGAAAGTTCTCCTAATAAGAGTGCGAAGTCAAATGGAAAGAAAACCCCGACTAGGCACACTGCCTCTGGTCGCCGACGCTCTGTCCGCAATTATAAGGATATCAGCGATGCAGAATTTGACACAAAGCTGCGGAATATGGAGATGGGAGTTGATGAGGAGGAAGAAGAGGAGGAGGAAAGCGAGGGAGAGTTGGAGCATAAGGAGCAATTGAAGAACCTCCAGCTTGCAAGTACGTGTTAACCTCTTGCGTGATACGTGTCAACGCTAACAAACCCACAGAGAAAGAGATCAGTCAGAAGAAGATGCAGAACCCAGTTATGCAAGCTCGTATGGCCTGCAATTCTCCACACAACTTCTATTGGCCTTGGGAAGGCGAGGTCGACGAGACCCTCGTATCCGCCTCAGGCAAGATGCAGCTTCTAGACCGACTAGTCCCTGACCTCTTGAAAAAGGGTCACAAAATCTTGATCTTCTCCCAATTCAAGGTGCAGTTAGATATTATCCAAGATTGGGCCACTACCCTCCGTTCTTGGGAATGCTGCCGGATCGACGGCGCAATCGCCCAAACCGATCGCCAGGCTCAGATCAAAGCATTCAACACCGACAAAAATGTGAAGATTTTCCTCCTGAGTACTCGAGCCGGTGGCCAGGGTATCAACCTCGTCGCGGCCGACACAGTCATCCTCTTTGACTCCGATTGGAACCCGCAACAAGATCTGCAAGCGCAAGACCGAGCCCATCGCATTGGACAAAAGAAGCCGGTGATTGTCTACAGACTTGCGACTAAGGGCACTGTCGAGCAGACCTTGTTGGAGAAAGCGGATGCTAAGCGTCGACTTGAGCGGTTGGTTATCCAAAAAGGCAAGTTCAAGTCTCTTCTGGATAACAATGCCAATTCTCAAGATATTGAGGAGTTGAGAAAGGTTCTTGGCGAGGATGAGTTCGAGCGGTTTGAGGCTGGGGCTGATCCTACTTCTGTCCTTTCTGATAAGGACTTGGAAATTCTTACTGATCGCAGTGAGGAAGCTTACGTTCGTGCTGAGAAGGGTCTTGACCAGAGTGGCCCGGCGTTCGTTGCTGTTGAGACTAAACGGGATGCAGGTGAGACGCTTCTGGGCTAATTGATGCTTTGTTGGGATTGTTACAAAGAATGGTGTTTTGTGGCTTTGGTGTTCGTGCTCGGTTTCATCGGCATGGCGATGTGAGCGATGTATCATGGCTTGTTTGATGTGTTAGGCGTTATGTGGATATCTTGTCTACTTAAGGCTTGCGCATTGCGTATCTAGAGAGTATGTATTTTGGGGTTCTTGTTACATGGTCTGGGATCTTCATGGCTAGACTACGTCCATTAGCTGGCAACAACTTCAATTGTGAATTGGCCTTGCAATCAATCACGATTGAAATTACAGTAACTTCCTTCCAATAAATCCATTGAGCGCCCAGCTCCTAGGGTTATAGCTGTACAAAATAACATAGCAAAGGCCAAAGATGCGACAGACAAGAGAAAAGAGACCATAGCAGGAAGAGGACTGCACTCATCGTCGAGCCCTCTCGTCTTCAATCTGGCTCCGCAGATCCGCGAGAACACCCTTCCGCTGCGCCAGATGATTTTTCAGCCCATCAACCTGATCAGCAACAGTCTTCACATCTTCCCTTAACCGCTCCAAATCCTGTCCATCCTTTGACCGCCCAACTCCCTCCCTCAACTCCCTCAACTCGCGCTCCTTGTACTCCAAGAGCTGTAGCGCCTCCTTCTTAATCAGTACCCAATTGGGCCGTCCGTCATTCCGTGGATGATCTCGTCGGTTATCACTGGCCTGAGTAGCTGCCTTCAATTTCTCCTCGATCTCTGCCAGCTCCCGACGCAGCCGCACCTTCTCCCACTCCTCATCTTGGATCGTGTCGCTAAAGTCTGTTCCCTTGGGCTGGTAGGCACCCTTACCGCCAACGCCTAGTCGACTCAGGTAGGTATCACCGAATTTAGCCTTCCGACCACTAGCCGTCTCGGTATTTCCCTCCCCAGTCCACCGTTGCGCAGGCCGCGCGTTGTTATCGATCTGGTAGTCGATCTGGTTACTCTCAAACGAGGCGCGGAGGGATGCAGGGATAGTGCGCGGGATACGGAATCCCTCATGGCGGTAGTTAAGAATATGCAGGAACGCGAGCGCAGCGTCTTTGTTGATCGCCTGGCCAGCGGAGGGGTTAACGAGGTTCCAGGCAGAGCGGACATCAGTATCCGGAACATCGAGGGAGTCATAGAGGGCGCTTAGGGAGTCGACTGCAAACAATTGTTAGCATGAATCATTGTGGCAGTTAAGGAGGACTGACAGGTAAGTTGGCCGCGCGGGTTTCGGCTAGCATTGTAGATATCCTCGTACTTGGACCGATCGGCCGGTTTCATGTACCAATCGAAACCATCCTTCAGACCGAGCGAGTCGTCCTCGTCTTCTATCCGCTCGAACTGTTCGGGCCGAGTGCTTAATGCTCTCGTGGCGTGGACGAGATGTGATTTGGATTCGGGGACCAGCCAGTCGGGAAGCACGGGCGGGACCTCTTGGAGCTCCTGTAAGCCGTTAGCATATTTCCGCGTTCTCCTGAAGCTGGTCGGGGTTACATACGCCATTGACAAGATCGAAGACCAGGCGCATGGCTACGCAGAATTCCTCGAAGTCAAGCTCGCCGTCGCCATCGACGTCTGCAATGTCCCAGACTTTCTCGAGTTGGTCATCGCGCAGGCGACTGTTGCGCAGCACTGAGGCGGCCTGAGTGCTGTTTAGACGGGGGTGGCCATTAGAAAGGGAGGCGAAGATCTCCCAGTACCGCTCGATCTCCCATTGTTCGATCTTTTTGGCTGACATGGTGTCTGTTGGTTAGGAGGAATGGGGGAGTTTGGAGAGGTGGGTTGGTTTGGGTGGATCCCGCAACGTTGTCCGCCTTCCCCTGAGGTCATCGTGTTTACCCTTCATCCACGTTTGGGGCTCAATCCATTATGTGGCTTAATATCCAATTGAAGGAGTTTTCATTGCGGTATACATATACTTGGACGCTTCTCCATAACCATATCTCAACATTTGGAAATTAACATGCCCGTATATGGTGAATGAGGTGATCACTAGGTGATTACTATTCAGTACATACAGAACAACCTGAGAGGACATGTGACTATAGAGAGAGGGACGGACTTGTCAGGCTTTACCATTTAGATCCTAGCCCCTTTTCATATACGTAGTAGCGTGCCTAATACTATCTTCGATACCATCTACCTTACCTGACCACACATCCATCCGTTGCAGAATGCATACTCACTTGCGGCCGAATAGGTTGCCAGAACTTGTAGGCAGGTGAAATAAACACAGAAATCTGAGCGTATTCAAGGTCATAGAAATTTTCTCTTTCTCGTGTGTGTTCTCGACCCGATGACTAAAGCGTCGGCATGCCAGTAATGGGATCTATTCGTAAAATTGAGCCATTGCTAGAGCTAGAGGAAGGCCTCTCGAATCTCACAGCTTGACTCATAATATAGCGAGTGAAAAGTTTGGCTGGCACTGTATCTTCGACCTCAAAGCTCCAGAGCTTGGAATACTGGAGGAAATTGCGCCCCTGTTCAACGGTGACTTGAGTTATTCTGCCATTCTGCTTCCCCATAAATGAGATAAGTAAGAACTATATCACAGTCAAAGGTAGTGGGGTTTTTTTTTCCTGTCCGTTATACTATATACATAGGCACTCACTGGGTAGATAGGCCATTTGCAGCGAGGGCCACAAGATCTGATCCTATCATTCTAATGATAGCCCTCATCTCATGAAGCGTAAGACCCTGATCAGCAAGGGTCCTATCAACATCTGCAGTCTTCAATTTTTCCGCCATATCGCCCAAAAAATGTCTCGGTTCTTCCGTCTTTCTTTCGAATTCGTCTCGCGAGATGAGGAAGACAAGGAATGAGAAGACATGATGCCCGCAATACAACGGTGATCAAACGGGAGTGTATATATCTAGCATTTTACTGGAAGGAGTCTTAGGGTTACTAGATAAATAAGTTGACGCATTGTGAAGTGCAGGAATATTGATGTAGGTTTGACGAGATAGTCACATGATGGTCCTGGGGGAAGGTTTCAGCACTTGCCTGTTGGATGACAACTGCATGGCATATCCCAAGCTCTTTCATACTCCTGGCTCTATCTATCTCTAACCGCTTAAGCTGCATCATGCACCTGGCGGTCTCCAAACACGCACTCGATTCAACAGCTTGGCTTGAGTCTCCCCAATCATCAAGTAAAGTCATCGTTGTAGTTTGGAGTCACGGAATTATTAGGAACAGCGAAATCTGCTAATAGAAAACGGTAACTTGGGCATATTAACCCAACAGATTCTAAATCCTAAATATGATCCATGCTGGAACAGAGAGAGCCCTGGAGTCGAGGTAGGTCCTATCTTCTTAATGTAGGATTGCACGGCACGCCTGTCGCCGAAGAGATGGGACCAGCTTGAGCTAGTTATTTTATCATTATTTGAGTCAATTTCTCTCTTCCTTTAATTACGAACACTTTCATTCTTGTAAAATGATGTATTGAAACTTCAAGTGTTTGGCGTGCTTACTTCGTTTAATTGCTCCGCAGGGACTCTCATTGGCTACTTTCCGGAGCGAACTGAACGAAGCGACCGAGTTAAACGAGCCGTCGCTAATTTCATAGAATGGAGCTCGGGTTAGGTGCCGCCTTTCCGATCGCTCTTTCGTTTACCAAATTTATAGAATTCTTGGTCAGAACGTGCCACTCATATAAATTGAGCCCCTTTCCGAGGCAAAAACATTGTCAGATACAGCAACTTTGAGCTCAATGAAAACATGTCTAACCAAAGCAACGCTGAAACGATACGCCCTGCAAGTAAGTGTCAGTCAAGTTATAGTTATTTATCACAGTGCTGACAACGTCAAAGGCAACAACGAGAGGCGTCACATAATGCGTCACGCACTTGGCTTCTACGGTGCATTGACTCTAAGTGGCCTTTACACACTACACCACCCAGGCAACTCATTCGATGCAAGCAACATTGGCAACTTTATCCCTGCTTTGAAATACTGCATCGCAGCTCATCCTATCTTGGCTGCTGCTATTCATGGGGAGGACACTGAGACTCCGCATTTTGTTCGACCCGCATTCCTCAACCTTGAAAAGCACATTCATCTCGTTGATACCGTCTCTCCTACTGGATCATACCCACTCAAGGATGACCTGAATATCCTCACTCAAGTGAATCGGGATGTACATGACCAGCCTTTCCCTAATGTGGACCAGACTCCTCCATGGAAAATTGTCATTTGCCCCCTAGCCACTGACACAGCCACGGGAACTCAGCAGCTGTATATCATATTCGCATACTCCCACTCTCATGGTGATGGAAAGTCAGGTCTAGCTTTTCATAGATCTTTGCTCGAGGGGCTTCAAACAGCGCATGAGCTTTACGATCAAAGTTCCATCTATCAGCCTCCTGCATCGCCTATTCCACCGCCATTGGAGCAAGCATGTGACTTGAGGATCACCTGGTCCTACCTACTTTTCAATCTCTTCGGTGGTCATATACCAACCTCTGCATGGAGGGTCCTTGGATATCCAATTCCAGCAACAACCAATACTTGGACTGGGAAAGAGATGTGCTACGATCCTTCGAATTTCCGTACCGGCTCGGAAGCTCTCCTAGTCAACAAGTCTCTGCTAGACGCCACTTTGAGGGTCTGCAGAAAACACGAAGTGAGATTCACTGGCTTCTTCAACCATCTCATTGTGCAAATTCTAGACACCGTTCTACCGCAAGATGTCACCAGGACCTTCCTCGGACAAATCGTCGTTGATCTTAGACCCCTAATCCCTGTCTACACTGAGAAGGAAATGGTCAACTGTGTTTCGGCCCTCTACGAAACATCTTCTTCCCCTAAAATCCTAGGGGCACACGAAAGACCGACGACTAGCCTGAAGCACGACACCGCATTCTGGGACGCAGCGCGAAGGACCACGATTCGATTGGCCGACTGCGCAAGTACCCTTGTCAATCAACCAATAGGGTTGCTACGATATCTAACTCAATTTCGGCCTTGGTTTCTTGAAAAACTAGGGAAAGAGCGTGAATCATCCTATGAGATTAGCAATGTTGTTAATTTTGATCCGCTGAATGAATATGTGGATACGACTTTGCACGTCGAACATAGAAAATGGGACATCGAGAGAGTCGCATTTTCACAGCCGGCTAATGTCACGGGAAGTGCATTGAATTTCCAGGTTGTGACGAGGAAAGGTGGTGATATGGTGATTACCTTGAATTGGCAACTTGGGGTCTTGGGCGTTGTTGATGAGAATGAATTTGTGCAGGATATCCTGGCTAGGATTCATGGTTCGTTGACGGAAATGTGCTGTGACTGTCCTGTGGATTGTGTTGATTGCAGCCCAAAGTGCTTGGAAGCAGGCAGTAGGTAGACTTCAGCTAGGTATGCAAATATAATATCTTGAAAATCGCTCCAAATAAGGTATAGATCAATAAAGTATCCAGACACGCTTGATTCATTCCTTAATAGTACAGATCGAGAACACTCGCCCACCCACGTCAAAGCTTAGAACGAAGACAACCTTCACCAAGAGGACTTCCACTGCCCAGCATCCTCGACGCCCTTTCCAACTCTCTTCGCGCCGTCTTCAACCCCACTACCCACATTGCTTAGCCCATCACCAACAGGCTTTCCAGCACTTCCGGTAGCACTGGTAATGGTATCGCCAACTCCACGTGTCGCGGCACCGGTAACGCCGCCAACGGTACGACTAACTCCGCCGACGAGGTTTCCAACGGTTGAAGTAGCGAATTTGGCTGCACCGGTGACGCCGTTGTCTTGGGAGCTACCTGGCATCTTGGAGGAATTTATGTGGTGAATGTGGATTTTTGAATATGGTTGGTATAAATTCAATATGGGGTATGCTTGCGATGGTCTTGCGCGTAGGATATTGAATGCAAGTAGGTTCGAGGGAATGTTCAACACTTCTTTGACATCAGCCGTGATACTTATAGGTCCACACCTATGATGTCATTGTTTACGTGTGATGTCCGAGCGGTGGCTGGTTTCATGGAAAAGATCTACCGTATAGACCACTACCCACGAGGACTAACATTACTGTACAAGCTAGGTACATGGTGTGGCGTTTATTGTTTAATCTATCTTAATTTGGGGCCAAAGCGATGATGACGCGACCAAGGAGGAATTTCAACACAGAAAAAGAAATGTGCTCTGGAGACTTAACCACATGACCGATCAGCATATCGTCTCGATTTCAGATTGGATTATCTTCAATCCCGACCAGTCGGTAGCTCTGATACATAATGGGGCTTTATCTCAGGCTCCGGTCCTAGCTCTGCCGGGAGCCTACCCGAGGGCATTTCTTGGAATGCATGCGACCCGTCAAGCTCCCGTGGTTGTGGACTCTGTGGAGCTGGTCGATCCACCTGGGCATTTAGTCTTTCTTTCCTTCGTCGCATCCAGAGAAGAGCAAGGACGGTAATGATCGCAATGGCACCAACGGCAACACCGATTGCAATCCCAGCCTTTGCCCCTGTTGAAAGTCCACTCGATTGCGTTGAGTCGTCCGCAGGGTTTGTTGACGTCCCAGTCGCGGTGGCAGTCGCAGTCGCGGTCGCGGGGGTATCACTCGCGCTAGCGCTGGTTGATTGCGCCGCAAAATCAGCCGATCGCCAGCGAATAGAGATCCCTTTCGCGTTGATGCCATCCGCTGTCGTCGTCAAGCTTGTTGTTGTGCCCCCTTGCGTGTAGTACCAAACGGTTGAGTGGGTATTTCGGGAAGAGCATAGGTTTGTCTTTTGCCAATCTAACGTGGGGGACTCGGTTTGTACGATATAATTACTAAACAATTAATACTTATTGACCTATCGGCTTTTTAAGACTTACTTAGGGCAGCAGGTGGCATGCGTTTCCTCTTCGTTTGCATCGATTGTCGAAACCCCCTGACCAGCGGCCCAGTATCCAGATGGGCAGACGCCCGGGGAGTAGTAGAATTCAGTGTTTGTTTCATAGCTGGTTGGAAAGCAACTGCTCCAGTCGGTTGGTCCGAGGTTCAGCCACCAGCCAGTGTTACCCGTGGTGATTGTTGTGGTGTAGTAGTCTGTACCAGACAGATTCTCGATTAGCCATGTGTCAGTGGTGCATGCTGCTGGTGGAGAGAACGTCGTCGTGAGTGGGGGGCTGCAGTGGAGGTCATGGTGAGTGCCGACCGATGAGGATACAACGATTCACAACGTCCCCGCTTGTCTATCCCTGAGGCTGAGCATTCTCTTGGCTCAAGCTAACCGTCTTCGTAGATCTTGGTGGGCTCTAAGGGTCCATCGGTGTTTTGTTATTCCGAAGTATATATAGTTGAATCATACTATTTTCATTTCCTGCCAATCACCTTCCCACTCGCCGTCCACTTGCAAGTGTTTCTGCGCAAATATGCCTTCATCGAGGGTGAAACCTAAACTCAAAAATTCAGGCATCATCTCTACAAGTTCAAAAAGCATCAGCATGGTTCACTATCCGCATAACATTGTAAGACTCACCTGGAGGAAATCGATTTGCATGATTAGTGTCCATATTCGTCGACGCATTTCAGCTGTGAATGCGAAGATGTTGGGGAAGTGTTTGGCGTCGAGGTGGTAGCCCATTCGGGTTGTATTTGTTATCATTGTGCTGACTAGGATGCGGATGCCTGGTGCTGTGTTTTTGAGGGGAAGATTTCGGTCATCAGTTAGAGGGATAAGGTTTCTAAGACGTGGGGTCCGCCTTGTGTATAGTGGCCTAGGATAAGGCATTGGGTTATCTTTTCGCGGAATATATTTGAAGTAACGCGCAATCAACCTGTCCACGACAGGCGGTACTGGTATCGACTCGAGAATAGACTCAATGGTGACATGCGCACATCTACCACTATAGAACAGCTGTGGACTGGGGAAGAGTTGTGAAATGGGATTATATCTGATCATTTCACGCAGCTTAACATCTTGGTCGATATGATCTCTTGGCTCTGCAATGCTATCGAGTACTGCTGCCCAGTGTGAGCTACTAACGTAGCGAACATCTGAAATCCCGACTTCAATACTGCCATAATCAGACGGGGATGGTGCCACTTCAGATAGCTTGTCTTCTAGTTGCTTTGTTGCTGGAAATCGTCTGTGCTTATTGTTGGAGTAGATGTTACCTTCGGGCTCAAGGTTGTTTGCTGCATCAAACCCAGAACGAGGCTTTTCAAGTGGTTGACTCGCTCCTAGACATGAGCTGCTCCATGGTGCCCTGCATGTTGGATATTGTATGCACAAGATGAGCCCACCCTTCTGCTTGAACAATTACTTCATGGATGTAAACGGTCGCAGCGAACCTTATGGACAATATTAGCGAACAGCACATTGTAAAAGTTACTATAATTAAGGAAAAAACAATTGAATGCTTGGAAAGAAATAGACATTCTCTGGATTCGATACTCACTTTCGTCTCCGGCAGGCATTGCAGCTAAGCTGAGGCTTGTCTCGACGCTTAGCAGGGGTTGGTCGTAATCGGTCCGTATGGTTTAACGTTCAATCGGTGATCGATGGGACAGTATGTGGGGATTATGAAAATTGTCTGTCTCCGACATGATTTTTGCTATGGATTTTGAGTATGAATGGGTGAGAAGGAGTATATGCCCGGGTTAAGGAATGAACAGTCTTTATGGCCCCCAAACATTAGCCCATGTTGGTCGGACGTCCGCGGAGGGTGAGCTTAAAAAAGTGTTGCGTACAAATAATCCCTGCAAAACAGCGCAATTATAATTCTTGAATAATTTTCTTAAGTAGCCAGGAGTCTTCGGAATATTGTAAATCTAATTATGATAGAGTTGAGCAAGTGGAGCCGCGATGTTGGTTGGGAAAGATCAAAAAGCGAAAATGGAGAGGTGGTCTTGAATCAGTTTCTGGGAAAGACTTACGAAAAAGGGACGCGTAATTTAGTGGTAGAATGCGGCTCTTATGCGACTTTCCCTCACCGGAAGTGACATGAAATTTCCTGATAAAGCAGGACCTGATAGCCGTCGCCCGAGTTCGATTCTCGGCGTGTCCACATTCCGTTATTCTTTTTTGGATTCTTTTTGCCATCTTCAATATCAGAGAAGTCTATGGATATCTTCTGGTTCCTTTTTAGAAATTTCTTTTCTTTCTAAAGCAATTTAAATCCACATGTGGATCGAGGTATGTTGTGGTGGACTTTTGTATGATTTGTTAAACAATGTTGGCCGTTTACATTCAACCATCAAGCCATCCTGCTTTATCGTACGATAACTCTAGAGATCATAAAAGACGCTGTTCATCCTAGATACATTCTATGTCTCTTTGTCAGAGTTGCAGCTATGAGTTGTCATTAGAGTCTGGGTTTCACAATTAGGTACAATAGTACCAAATGCACCTGTGCGAACGTGCCCACGGCCCTGGGCGTCTAGGCCGTTTAGTGAGGTCCATATTGTATTGACAAATGTCTTCGTCGCCTTGTAGAGTTTCCAAGTTGGTCCTTATTCCTCAAATATTTTAAATATATCTTTTTTCCCCCCCCTCTGGCATGTATATATATATACATGTAGTACGGATAGGTGTGTAGCTACCCAATGATTCTGACAACTGCGTAAAGTGGACACAGGCGAGAGGTCACCCTCTTCCCCTCAAAATGGACATATCACTCCTCCAGAAAGAAAAAGGATATGTCACTGCATACTCTTCAAAGAGTTTCTTACTATGACGGGTGGAATTAATAGTGGAGCACCTCGGTTCAACTTCCCCACGAGTCCGGGGTTATCACATGTTAAGGGACTCCGTCATTCTTATCATCCCCCAACTTCTCTACACTCTCCCTCCAAGGCCATGCTTGTCTCTGGTTGATTTGTTGATCAAGTCGCCATGGCGGTTCAGTCTAAACTGCTGCCGCCCGACCGCTCTGTCAAGCAGATCCTCTCCAGCCTCACCTCCCTCTACCTCCGAAACCGCACGCGTATCTCCCGTGGTGTATACCTCGCTCTCTTTGCAGCCCTTGCGAAAAGAATCCACAATGCCATCTCCGAACAGAAAGCCGCCTCCCAGCAGGTGGATCTGCGGAGACGTCCTGGTACTAGCAGCTTAGGCGACGATGAACAACCGCGTAAGAAAAGAGTGGAGATCAACCGCGAATTCTTTAAGAGCTTGCTCCGTCTGCTGAAGATTGTCATACCGGGATGGCGCAGTAAGGAGCTACGGCTCCTAGTGAGCCATAGCGTCTTCCTCGTACTGAGAACGCTCCTCAGTCTGTACGTCGCGGAGCTGGACGGCAGGCTGGTGAGCAACCTCGTGCGGGGAAGGGGCAAGGATTTCCTGCTCGGACTCTTCTGGTGGATGATTGTGGCTGTTCCAGCAACATTTACAAATTCGATGGTGAGTCTAGTCACCCACTGAGGATATTGCTCGTTACTGCGGGGAACACTCCATGCGACCGTTGGAAGTTCGCTGATCCGCTAATCCGTTCGCTCTTAGCTCTCCTACCACCAATGCAGGCTCGCCCTTAGCTACCGGAAGCGCTTGACCGACTATATCCATGATAAATACTTGTCGAATATGACCTTCTATGCCATCTCCGCCCTAGATGATCGGGTTAAGAACCCCGATCAGCTTGTCACAGTCGATGTGTCTCGTTTCTCCGACAGTCTAGCAGAACTGTACTCTAACTTGGCCAAACCAATTCTGGACATGGCCATCTATAACTATTCACTCTCGAAGAATGTTGGAGGAGAAGGCCTATTCATAATGAGCTTGCTGGTACAGCTCTCGGCCAATGTCATGCGCATGTTGACGCCGCCATTTGGCAAGTATGTTGCGGATGAAGCCCGACTAGAGGGAGAGTTCCGTTTCCTTCACTCTAGACTTATCGACTATAGCGAGGAGGTGGCCCTTTATCATGGCCACGAGGCTGAGAAAGATACCCTCGACAAGGGCTATTTCACCTTGATTAAGCATGTGAATCGCATTCTGCGCCGGCGCTTGTATCATGGATTTATGGAAGATTTCGTGATCAAATACTTCTGGGGTGCTCTCGGCTTAATTCTTTGCAGTGTGCCCGTTTTCTTTAAGATCCCCGGCCAGATCACTCAGACCATGGGAGACCGAACTGAAAGTGAGTGATATTTCCCCGGTCGCATATATCGTCTAACCCTTTGACAGACTTTGTCACCAACCGACGGATGCTGTTATCATCGTCTGATGCCTTTGGTCGTCTCATGTTCTCGTACAAAGAGATCTCGGAACTGGCAGGTTTCACAGCCCGAGTCTCGTCCCTGCTAGAGGTGATGGATGATCTGGTCGCGGGTCGATTTGAGAAGAAGCTAGTATCATCAGCATCGACCGAGGAGAATGCAGCAGTTTTGTCTGGTCGCGGTGAGATCATGGAGAGTGATTCCATCGAGTTCACCGATGTACCGATCGTCTCACCCAACGGAGATGTTCTGATTCGCAAGTTATCCTTTACTGTTCATCCAGGCGACCATCTCTTGATTGTTGGTCCCAACGGATGCGGCAAGTCCTCCCTGTTCCGTATCTTGGGTGGACTCTGGCCAGTCTACGGAGGATCCGTCAAGAAGCCCCCATTCCAAGACATCTTCTATATTCCACAGCGTCCATACCTGTCTCGCGGAACGCTTCGACAGCAAGTCACTTACCCCGATGGAATACGTGAGATGCGCGCCAAAGGTGTCACGGATGCGGACCTACATGAGGTTCTATCGGTGGTCGAGATCGCGTCTGTCGTCGATCGTCCTGGCGGCTGGGACGCCGAGGAAGAGTGGCGCGACGTATTGTCGGGTGGTCTGCAACAGCGCATTGCAATGGCCAGATTATTCTACCACCGACCCAAGTTCGCCATTCTAGATGAATGTACATCCTCCGTCACGTTGGAAATTGAGAAGGTCATGTATGAGACAGCCAAGAAGCTTGGCATCACCCTGATGACGGTGTCGCACCGCCGCAGCTTGTGGAAATACCATAAGAAAATTTTGCAATTTGATGGCCAAGGCAGTTACATCTTTACTGGACTGGACTGGGAGCGAAGATTGAAATTGGAGGAGTGAGTACCAAACCCTCCACAACTTGAGCATTACTAACTCATCCCAGTGAGAAAGAAGAACTCGATCTGCAGCTGCGAGCCGTCCCCGAATTACAGCGACGAGTCGCAGAATTAACGGCGAATTAGATAGAGCGTTTTCTGTATTTTAGCATTTACCCCTGTGGCCAATCTGATATGAAAATTTCGACCTCGCATATAGACTCCAGAAGGCTCTAGACTCCTAGCCGAGAATGTCCCTGTTCTATGACCGCATTCCCCACCGATGGGGCCCTATCCACCAATCGAATGCAACCGTCGGCATCGGAAGCCACTTCTGCCGGGTCTTCGGGCCAGGAGTCATCAATTAGCCAATCAGATCCCACACCTTCGGCATCCTCAGTTCATCCGGCGCACGTTGTGTCAATACGATTCTCCACAACCCACAGACCCACTATGATATCGTTTCCTCTTCTACGTCATACACCATATCTTGTTCTGATTTGCCACGAAAACCAGATCCAGACATCGTGGCTTCGCGTGATCCCTTTTCTCCGAATTCATATATATTTCCGCTAATCCCTGAAAATATCTTCCCAGATAACATCTTTCAACCCATAAACGCATCACAATGACCAGCTCCAACTCTAATTCTGCGGCTCCGGCCAACCAAAAGAGAAAGATCATCATCTTCTCTGGTACGTACCTTTCCTATACTACAGACGAACCCCACCCGATGGGGAAAAAATGAGAGGCAAAAAAAAGAAACTAACACTGAAACCCAGACTTCGACGGCACAATCTGCATGCAAGATACAGGCCACATTCTCGTCGACAACCATGGCTGCGGAACAGAAGCTAGAGCCAAACTCGAAGAAGAAATCAAAGCCGGCACACGCTCCTTCCGCGAAGTCTCAGAAGACATGTGGGCATCCCTCCACGTCCCCTTTGACGACGGCTTCATCGTTATGGAAAAGACAATCGAAATGGATTCTGGATTCCGCGAATTCCACGAATACTGTGTTGCGAACGGATTCCCGTTCAACGTTATCAGTGCTGGTCTAAAGCCTGTTTTGAGGAGAGTTCTTGATACTTATCTTGGTCCGGATAAGGTAAGCACCACCCCATGGGCATGAAACAGGGAAAGAAGGAGGAACATAAGCTAACGTTGATGCCAGGCATCATCAATCGATATCGTCGCAAATGACGCTATCATCAAACCCGACGGTTCAGAATGGAAACCCATCTGGCGCCACGACACAGATCTAGGCCATGACAAGGCGCTATCTGTGAACGAGGCGCGGGCGGCTGCGCAAG
This sequence comes from Penicillium longicatenatum, assembly GCF_028827895.1. NCBI lineage: Eukaryota > Fungi > Ascomycota > Eurotiomycetes > Eurotiales > Aspergillaceae > Penicillium > Penicillium longicatenatum. The sequence goes on along the minus strand of NW_026643119.1, from coordinate 3,784,186 downwards.
CGCAATGCGAACCTGATGAGATGCCATTAATTGTATTCATCGGCGACGGTGTTTCGGATCTACCCGCAGCCCGTGAAGCGGATGTACTCTTCGCGCGACGCGGATTGCGACTTGAAGAGTACTGTCTTGAGCACGGTATTGCTTATACGCCATTTGATACGTTTGCCGATATCAAGCGCGATATTGAGAAGTTGAGTGCGGAGGATCAGGCTAAGACCGGTGGTGTCGGAAAGCCAGTTAGATATAACCCCCGCGCCAACCTTTGGAGACGGATCTCGAGCAAGGAGGCTGTCCCTACTCTTATGGCTGCTGCTACGCCTTCCAATGAGGAGAAGATGTTCCTCTGGCCCGAGACATTCTCGGAGTCTAAGCCTGGGACTATTGAGGAGGGCGTAGAGCCTGTTGCTGTGTAAATTCCCCCAAAATTTCGAGGTGGTATATTGAATAATTTGGGAGTGGAAGATTCAATATTATGGTTTATGGCTCTCCTTTATCTTTAGAACTGACTTAATAGAATCATAAAAAAATTCAATTTACAATAAAATTTTCTTCATCAGTTGTAACGCCACCTTTGCCTCCCATATTTCCCATGGTCCATAGTTTCTTAAGAGCGGGGGATCCATCAGGCGAGTATATTTCTTCCGTGAAACTCTTTCTTACGCTACCAAAGTATTGGGGGAAAAGAACCAAAATATTTCATAATGTTTTCCAGCGACCAGTTTGTAGATCACTGATCTGCTCACTAAACTCTACCATATTCTTCTACGGTCTAAGCTATCTTTGCGTCCTCCGTACGATCCAACCATTGTGATGCGGGAAGAGGATCGCATGTACAACTCGGGAGAACATTCAGTCGATCAATCCACTCAACCAATGCGATCTAATTTACAAAAAAAAGCGGCGTTCTCGACGCGTCCACTGTCATCTGGTTGGACCGAGCTCCAGAATTCATACATCCGCGGTTCTTGGCCATAGGCGCCGAGGAACTCATTGCAGTTTATGAACGGCAGCAGGCGTCCCGATTCGAACGCTGACTAGTCAGAAAGCACCAGAACACATTTTTGTAAGTCATTATCTGATATTTTTCCGCCAGTCAACAACTATAAATTCGGCATCTAACGCTTACTCTCTCCTTCTTTCTTCCAACTCTCTCTGACCTTCACACCTTCCAATCATTGAATTCACTTTTGTCTCACCACAAACCTCACTTTATACTCATTTCCGACTCCCTTCCACTACCACTCACTATCCTACAGAGAGGCTTCACTCAAACAGAACTGATATCATGGCGTGGGCCTTGATAGGCAATCAATCCTCTGACGTCGTCTTTCGCTAACCGACAGAACGAGGAACGCATGGGCATCATGTCGCCAATTATCGGTAATAAGGAAGGGCGATCCCTGACATCTACTGAAGATCCTTCCCTTAAAGACTATTAAATCTACCATTTCGACATCCAGACGACGCAAGACATGCAACTCGCAAACATCCGTCTTTCAGACCAAGGCATCTTCTGGGCACTTGGCCACTTATCCGCATCGCAACGCGCCGCCCGCTTCCCCTGGGACTTTGAATCTCACGGTGGCATCCGTCAGGCGCGTGTCCCGCAAGACCCACCACTTATTGTATGGGCACATGGGCTGCCCTAGTTTGGTGTTGTCAAATCAGCTTACGTATTATGTGGATCCTTTGCGGAGGCGATGGGGTATGTTACACATACTACCCAGCGCAACTCGACAGCTAAAAGGATCACGTCCTACGTGAAAGTGGGTGCGATTTCACCCAGTCCCAATCGCCCACTCAATGCACAAGGATACACCATGACATCCACCTCGGGGTCAGGTCTATTATCCCCCCTCAAGCAAGTACACAATGCAGTGAATCCATCAACTCAGTCTAGCCGCCAAAATACCCCTCTTCATCAAGATAAGATCAAGGCTGATAGTTCGGCTGTGTCCTCTCCGGGATGTGAGGAGCTTGTTCAGCTGTATAAGAAGGTCGCAGTTTATTTGAGCAGCCAGCTTGAAACCGAGGCCAATGACATGGAGTTGGAGGTGCAGAACCACGATGTTCAGCATCTACTGACCCGAATCAAATACTGGAAGCTGAAGCAAGGTTCCACCTTCAACAATAAATGCTTGAAATCGGTGGTCGTGGAGTTCTTAACGAGCGACTCAACGAGCACCAACACTTGGAGCTGACGTGAAGAAAATGAAGGTAGCTCGCAAGCAGTGAGTAGGATGGTGACCACTCCTTGCTCGCATCGAATTCCACAGACTTCATTCAGTTCGGACCCCATTGAGAAATTTTTTTTTTTTTTTCGGGTAGCGTAAATGAACCTTTAATTTCACTTAAACGAAGTCCCACTCGCGGTACTAGCTAGCAAGCCTGTGCTATATTTGATATAAAAAGTTCCCATTGGATCAAGCCCCATGATAGACAAGGTCATGCTTCAAAGAGATGTAGGCTCGAGGAGCGAATCAGGGTGCTTGGGAGCTTGTTCGGCTTTACTGGGTAGGCAAAGAGCAACGAAGGGTGGCAATTCATGTGAAAGGAAAAGGCCAAAATTAGGAGTTCAAATTGAGTACGTAAGTAAATCCATAACTGAATTAAGAATGTTCGCGGTTAAAAATGCAATGAACGCGGCAACGCATGCAAGCACAAATGAAGGGATACCCGAAGGGGCTGAAGGAGCGCATTCAATCCTTGACGACGAGAGGCTCAACGTTCCAGATACTATCTGCGTACTCGTTGATAACACGATCCGTCGAGAAGAATCCCATGCGTGCAACGCTAGTGATGGACTTGGCGAGCCACTCATCCTGCTTCTGGAATGCCTCATCGACCATATCATGAGTGGCGATGTAGGAGTTGAAGTCATCGGACACGAGATAGTAGTCACCATGTTCTTCAATGGACGAGCAAAGTGCCTGGAAGTCCTTCTTATCGCCGAACATGTCGCTCTTGATGGCCTCGAAGACCTTGGCGAGCTGTGGGTCGATCTGGAAGTCGCCGTAAAGGTGACGGTGGCGGAGTTCCTCGACATCCTCTGCAAGATTTCCGAAGAGGAAGATATTCTGCTCGCCGATTTCGCGAGTGATTTCGATCTAGATGGATTATGATTAGTTTATATTCTTGACACAGATAAGAAGCAACTCACATTGGCTCCATCGCAAGTGCCGATGATCAGGCCTCCATTCATGACAAACTTCATGTTGCTCGTGCCACTGCCCTCCGTACCGGCAGTGGAGATATGCTCACTGAGATCAGAGGCTGGGCAGATTATCTCGGCCTTGCTGACATTGTAATCTTCGATAAAGATGACCTTCAAGAGGTCACCGACATCCGGATCCTGATTGACTACAGATGAAACCTTGTTGACAAGGTGGATAATAGTCTTAGCCATCCAGTAGCCTGGAGCAGCCTTGCCACCAATGATGGAAACACGAGGCACGACCTTCTTCTTCTGCTCAGGTGTCATAGCCTTTATGGTCAAGTAGCGGTGAATAACACCAAAGATGTTGAGCTGTTGACGCTTGTACTCGTGAATACGCTTCACTTGAACGTCGAATAGAGAGTTAGGGTTCACCTTGTACCCAGTGGTTTCCTGGATGAATTTGGCGAGTCGCAGCTTGTTCTGACACTTGATCTGAGACCACTCCGCTCGGAACTCCTTGTCATCCACGAAGGCTTCCAGTTTGTCCAACAGAGTTAAGTCGGTCAAGAACTCGTGACCACCAAGCTTCTTTGCGATCAAAGCAGACAGTGCTGGATTGGCCTGGTGCAGCCAACGCCGAGGAGTGACACCATTCGTGACATTGGTGAAACGATCGGGTCCGTAGATATCCACGAAGTCTTTGAACAACGTCGACTTGAGGAGGTCCGAGTGCAACTCAGCAACACCATTGACCTTGTGGGAACCGATGATAGCCAAATAAGCCATACGCACCATCTGCGGGTGCGATTCCTCAATGATAGAGACTCGCGATAGAAGCTCACGGTCATTGGGGAATTTCTTCTCAACCTGTTGCAGGAAGAAGAGGTTCACGTCGTAGATGATCTGGAGGTGTCTTGGAAGCAAGTTCTGAAGTAAAGGCACAGACCACTTTTCCAAAGCCTCTGGCAGAACAGTGTGATTGGTGTATCCAAAAGTCTTGGTGACGATGCTCCAACCTTCATCCCAACTCAGACCCTCAAGATCAACCAAAATGCGCTGCAGCTCAACAATCGCAAGGGTGGGATGGGTGTCGTTGAGCTGGATGGCCACCTGGTCGGGGAACTCGCTCCAGGCTCGGTTGGTCTTCTTGAAACGTCGCACAATATCATGCAAAGATGCAGCACACCAGAAGTACTGCTGCTTCAAGCGAAGCTCCTTGCCCCGCTCCAGGTTATCGTTGGGATAGAGAACCGCAGAGATAGTCTCAGCACGCTGCTGATCTGCCACTGCACTCTCATAGTCGCCAGCATTGAATTTCTGGAAATCAAACTCTCCAGTACTGGCCTTGCTGGACCACAAGCGAAGATTGTTGGTCGTCTTTGTTCCATAGCCGGGAATTGGCACGTCGTAAGCGACGGCTTGGACGATCTCTCCATCTTCCCAAGAGTTCACTAACTTTCCGTTGGCATCCTGATACTTGCGTACACAGCCGTAGAACTGGATATCGACCGTGATTTCATGTCGCGGGAACTCCCAAGGGTTGTTATCAAGCCAGTAGTCAGGAATCTCCACCTGGTATCCATCCACAATCTCTTGTTTGAAGATTCCATAGCGGTAGCGCAATCCGTATCCCCAAGCCGGATAGTTCAGGGTAGCCATACTATCCAAGAAGCATGCTGCCAAGCGTCCGAGACCGCCATTGCCCAGAGCCGCATCATGTTCCTGACTGATGACGTCTTCGACCCGGAAACCAAGATCTTTCAATCCCTCTGTCAAAGTATTAATGGCTTTTCCTTAGCAAGTTTTAGATCACTTACCTTGGGCGTTCTCTTTCTGGCCCACGTTGAGCATAGCATTGTCCAAAGCACGCCCCATCAAAAACTCGAGAGAGAGATCTACAGATCGTCAATTGCCGATCACAGAATCCCGATCATAGTCAATGCTCCAACTTACAGTAAACTCTCTTCTGATCAGTCAGCGTCTGACGCTGCTGCGTTCGGTTCCATTCAATAATGAGTCGGTCCCGAAACGCAAGGGCCGTTCCCGAGTACGCCGCACTATAAATGGTAAGCAATCTTGATCCAGTAAGTGGCTCCCAGACATCCAGAATATACGCACTTTTCATCGCAGTTGTACAGCGAACGAGCCAGCGTCGTCTCAATGTGGCGCACGAGTTCTTTCTATAGAACATGTATGGTCAGTTTGGAATGCACCCGGCTCCTCTCGGAGACCCACCTCGAATTCCTCCTTGGTCGTGAACTCGGAAGCAGACTGTTCAATTATGTGAGCGTAGTTCTATGATCTCATCACCAGGCGTAGTAGATCTTACGTGTTTGAGCCATCTTCATAGCCGTTCTAAAGTCAGCTTCACTCAACCACAAGAAAGAAAAACGACTCACGCCTCTCGTAGCGGCTCAGGGATACTGGCTTCAACGCTCTTAATATCGGCAGCACCGAACCCCGTAGGAGTACGCTTGTGCTTCGGGCGGCTAAACCCTGGACCAACAGGACCTTGGAGATCTGCAATGGGAGCTCCAACAGAAGGACGACGTTCACGGCGTGCTTCCGACATGTTGAGAAAAGTCACGGTTCAAAAGTAATCAACTCAGGCAAGTTGGGGGGAAAGAGAAAAAAAGGAGAGAAAGAGGGGAGTACATGGTGACACCCTGGTTTTGAGAGGGGTCTCGGAAGTGCAGGACACGAAAAGTCGTCCGAGCGAACATTGCCCAATCCGGACAGTGACCAGGTACTGGAAGGAACATGCACTCCGCAGTCGTATGTTCTTTCCCCGCTGTGGGTTTTGAAGCTCATACGTCAGGTGTATAGCTCTGGTGGAGAAGCAATGGCCTGGATCTTATTGGGCTCGAGCCCTTGCTAGTCCCTCGCGGTCCGTGCTGCCCTTCTTGCCTTGCTTTGGCCTCCATCGTGATATTAGTATGGACTATTTACGTGTTCATCATGCCACCCATTACATTAAATCGTATATTTGGCATATTTGGCGTATCTCTGAATCCTGCAAGTGGAGCATCGATTAGCCGTTGACGTGCTATCTCTGGTGGAGCGCTTATGCGCAAGGTCGTACGCGAGAGTTCCTTGAAATCTGGATTATATCCTAGCAAATGCATGCAAAAGGACCATTGCTCACACCTCAATTAACAAACGACCTGACTAATTTGGCTTTCATCAATACAGTACTCATGCGAAGTGTTCTTCGATCCTATACCGATCGCATGCAAGATTCATCCAGGGCATGTTTTATCAGACCATACAAGGCAGAGGAATTACCAGATCTATAAAGAAGACAGTTATGAAACGGTCCTAAATTAGATTCACGGCTAGCCGCGAGCAGACCAAAAGTACATATAGTTCAATAGGTAAACATCATGCATCAAATCGCTCGAGGGCGCTGCTGCAACGCATTGGAGATTCAGCTCAAAAGAAACAGCCAGTAAATAAAACACAAAAAAATAATGTCAATCCGCCTTAATATGCATCAGACAGGCTGAAAAAAACAGATGTGGCAAGATCCTAGCGGATCACAGTATATCAAAGACCCATCACTTCCCAAGGACTAAAATAAAGACAAGGGTCAAATGTATGGCAGTGGCTCTTCCGGGGAAGAGCCATCGACTTTTAGGGGTTGAAAAGGACCCTTATTCGGGAGGTTGAAGCTGTAGCATAAATGTCAAGTCACAAAAAGGAAAGAAAAGAGAGGCAACAAAGCCCTGTTCCAAGCCACGCCCGAGATCCTATAACCCATAGATCCATCTCGAAAGAAAACTAGGAACCTCCTAGATACCAAATGGGGGTATCACTTAATCAGCGCCTGGAATATTATCCAAGGACGAAATGGCACCATAAACGCCTGTAACTGAACCAAAGCCAAAGTTTGAAAATGAAAGGTCGAATGTAGGGGTATGGTCGATCGTAAAGTAGAAGATGAACTGGGGCAACCAGTTGAATAGTGATCCCCAGGAGAACTGAGGGGAGAGATGAAGATGTCGGGATGTAAACGTGTAAATGTCTTAGCAATTATAGGATACCCGAGTCCTTCAAGGCATTCTGTAGAATGGTTTCCTTGACGGCCGCAAAGACAAGTCGGATATTGGTGGTATCAGTTGCTTGGGTAAGGCTAGGAAAGGTGTTAACACATGATCACGCTTTCGGGTTCTCGGGAACTCACTGTGGATAGAGATTGAGGTGTGCTCGATTTACTTGGTTAAATCGCCAAAGGAGATACTTGGCGGCACGATTCACATCATTTCCACCAGAGTAGTCTGGGAAATAATTGCTCAGAGGAGACCGAGGAAGCTTCTGCCGAAATAGATCGACTTTATTCAGGAACAGAATGATACTTGTTCGCATGAACCATCGGGAATTGACCACGGAGTCAAAGAGAACCAAGCTCTCCATCATACGATTCTATCGAGACTGTCAGCGCCATTGCATATCAAGGCCAAATGGACTAAGCATACTTGATTGCTTTCTTCTAGCAACATCTGGTCGTATTCACTCAAAGCGACGCAGAAGATGATAGATGTTACATTCTCAAAACAGTGAATCCATTTCTTTCGCTCACTGCGTTGGCCACCCACATCGAACATGCTGCGCGACCCGTTAGCAAGTGTCAAAGGGCATGGAGGGAGGCTGCCACATACTGTATGCTTAATTGGCCCATAGTGAAGCGTGTCTCGTAGATACCGGTGGTCTTGGTTCTGGCTCGAAGTACGTCTGAAACATTGGGGATGTAGTCCGGGGACGTTATTCGCTTGGCTTCATCAAAAAAGCTAGTTCCGTTAGTAAATTCCAATTTGACGCTGTCGAATTGAAGCTTACTATGGTGCCGAATCCATCAGGTAAAACTCATTCTGGCGTTCCAAGACCGTTGATGTGCACGGGTCATTCCATAAATATGCTACGGCATCTCCCACTTTAGGATCCAATGGCATATTGGGATCCGGATCGACATGATATTCGTCGAGGAAGGTGAGATAATCCTGAACTTTTTGACTCGACGGCTCAAGATTAAAAAGGCGGTATCCCTCGATGAGCGCCTTGGCGCAATCGAGGAGGTTCTTGTAGACGGTCAAGCGATAGAGGGCCAGTTCTTCAACGGTGTAGCCATTTTGGTGGATAATTTTCATCTGCTTAACAATGGTTGACTTTCCACTTTCGCCAGAGCCTGCGATTCGAGTGTCAGTCAATCAGCATCACCTGCACAATATTCCACTCGAGGTCACCTACCCAGCAGGAGAATCTTGCATTCCCTGCGTAACCGCCTAGAGTCCTCCTCAAGTTTCCGATCAATCAACTGACTTCTCTTCTTCTGTTCCACGTCCCCATCGGACTCGCTGCTAAAACATGAACCCATGGTTACGAGTGGTTCTCACAATCCCAGACCAGCAGGGATAAGCAAAACCCATCCACCGCGCGCGGAAGCGATCGGTGTCAGCCGGGATGGCCGAAGCCGTAGGTTGGTTGGGAGTCCCGCCACACACACGGAAGGGAAGATATGGCGCAGCCCTGAAACCGATAGGATCAGTTGCAATGAGAGGAATTTCGTAGAGGATTTCAGTGAACGGAGGAAAGGCGGGGGTTTGAAGGTTCAAAGGGTTGCGGACTTGCGACAGGCGAAAGTTTCGTGATGAGCCAGCGAGTCCGGGGTGTCGATCCTTGTTTCTGTGGAGGAGATTGGAATTGCAGATGGGGTTATGTGGTGGGGTGGCGTTGATCGGTATGAAGTTAGGAGTGAGAGGACGTTCAAGGGAAAGATGTCAAGTCAGTGCGACCATCGTCATGCTGGGGTGAGTGGAGATGCCAGGAGGGAATTATGGGGGTAAGAAACATGAGTCTTACGCCGTTCTACCCGTAATTACACCCTCTCTTTTAGTTTTCTTACCACTAAAATTACTTCTGATTACTTTTCCCCCCGTATGCATAGAGTTTCCCTCGGGGCCAATGTATTTTTTTGCAGCAAAAAAGAGCGCAAAAAGGCCTCACTATTTCAAAGCCTTGGGGGCTGTGCCAAGGTAAATTCCCCTAAATACCAGAACCTTGGGGCGAAACATGAACCAGATCATTGAGGCTGAGTAAGTCTCATGTCTTGTGCACATCCTATGCCTATAGCTGGTAATTGAGGTACCTACAATACCTAGATAAAAAGCCATTCAAACTGATGGGAAGGTTGAGGCTCCGTTGTTGGTAATGGCGTGTATACATGACTCCCTCGTGGGCTCGTATCGAAAACCCACCGGAGCTCGGTTTGAGTGGAGAGTCGTGACGCACATGGGGGAATTCGGTATTGAGGTATGGCGACGGTATTGATGGCCTCAGGTGCCAATCACGTGCACTCCCCACGTTCTGACATGACAAGCATACAATGGATGGAAATCATGCAAGTAAGATATGCTGATGATCATGAATGGTTATGTGGAATTCTACATCTCTTGATGGCCCTTGACCATATTCCTGCAACTTTAGGGGAACATTCCCAACCCATTGATGATCAGGTAGCCCTATGCAACATGAATAGGCACTAGGTTGCGGTGTAGCGGACAGTAAAGTTCGATCGATATATATGTCCGAGATCTGACTACCCCCCTCCTTTTGGGCATGAAACATTTCCCGACAGCCCCATCAGAAATGCCTTTGTTTCGTATGTTTCACATGCAACCCAAGTGATTTTCTTGGTTTCCTGGGCAGGTTCTTTTCGTTATCTCAATCCTCCGGAGTAACCTTAGCGGTTTCCTTATCTTGAAACCTATTCTATATACAGGCACCCGTGGTCCATGACTGGACGAACCATCCTGGGGACATCAGGACTGACATCCGTTCATTTGTTTCGAGTCACAGCAAATTTCCCGGGCGCGTGGAATCTAATGAGGGGAAGCTGGCCCAAGTTCGGCGGCCCAAGCCTTGCGACGAGATACCACTTGAGACCACGAATGGCAGCCGCACAACGCAGCAGGTGATAGTGGCGGGCTAAACGCGGCAATTTTAAGAATCTGGTCCGCTAAGGTATGTGAAGGATTCAACTTCTAGGATCAGGGCTTGCCAGAATCCGACTTTTTCCCTCCTTCTCTACATGTCCCGAGGTCTACAGAAAGGATATATTTCTATGTTTTGATGGTTATAGATTTGATATTTTCATAGTTGGGTGTTTCCATATATTTCTATGTACTCCGTAGAAGCGGTGACTATGAGTAAATCACTTCCGGGTCATTGGACCGGTCTGGCCCTGGCCGCGTGGTTGGTGGAGGTCAAAACTGGGAACTGGAAACCAGGGCACACAACATCCAACAGCTAGAAAATTCACTCTAGATAGAGTATTGATAGACGGCGAAGTTTCCTTGAAACGAGTAGATATCGATAACCATGTACTAGTGTCGACGGTGTAGTAGCAAATCGGTGGGCAATCGGAACGCCCAGCTGAGTCAGCCACCGAGAAACCTGCCTGCCACCATCACGAACGTCATCGGCCTTGTTTTCTGCTGCGCTGAAGGGCCCTTTCCCCACATCGCTTTTCCAGCCCACCATCGCCCCTTTCCCTTCTCGATCGCTTTTTGCTTTTTAGTCTTTAACTTCATAATAATTTTTCGTTTGAATCCCTCGACAAAATGGCGGAATTCGTGCGATCCCAGATCTTTGGCACCACCTTTGAGATCACCAGCCGGTGCGCATTACCCAGGCCACGAAGCCCACAGAGCCCAGAGGCATTCGATCGCGAAAACTAATTTCCTTAGGTATACGGACTTGCAGCCGGTGGGCATGGGAGCTTTCGGGCTGGTCTGGTAGGCTCATCTTTCATAATCCCCCGCCTTGCGCTGATTGCGCTGCTAACCCGGCACCGCCAAACAGCTCGGCGCGAGACCAATTGACCGATCAGCCAGTGGCGGTCAAGAAGATCATGAAGCCATTCAGTACCCCGGTCCTGTCCAAGCGTACTTACCGAGAGTTGAAGCTGCTCAAGCATCTTCGCCATGAGAATGTAAGCCTACCCCTCGCGGGGCACCCGGACTGCGCGCGTGCGTACTGACAATTCGTCATAGATTATCAGCCTGAGCGATATTTTCATCTCCCCTCTCGAAGACATGTGCGTCTCCTGATTTCGACCGGGTTACACCAGTATAGAAATAGAAACCCATACTAACGATTCACAGCTATTTCGTTACCGAGCTATTGGGAACTGACCTCCACCGCCTCCTGACTTCTCGACCTCTCGAGAAGCAGTTTATTCAGTACTTCCTTTACCAAATTCTGGTAAGTCGATTTTTGTGGAAATTCGCGCACAGCCGCACAGCCACTGACGGCTTGACAGCGTGGCTTGAAATATGTCCACTCCGCCGGTGTGGTCCACCGAGACCTCAAGCCCAGCAACATTCTCATCAATGAGAACTGCGATTTGAAGATCTGCGATTTCGGTCTGGCGCGAATCCAGGATCCCCAGATGACGGGTTATGTCTCCACACGTTACTACCGAGCCCCCGAGATCATGCTCACTTGGCAAAAGTACGATGTGGAGGTGGATATCTGGAGTGCAGGCTGTATCTTCGCCGAAATGCTGGAGGGCAAGCCGCTTTTCCCTGGAAAGGACCACGTGAACCAATTCTCCATTATCACTGAGCTTCTGGGTACTCCCCCAGATGACGTGATCCAGACTATCTGCAGCGAAAACGTGAGTTGAAATTCCACCACGCGAATAATGGAATCTCTGCTAACGGCTAATAAATGTAGACCTTGCGTTTCGTCAAGTCCCTCCCAAAACGCGAGCGCCAAAACCTGGCCCACAAGTTCAGGAATGCCGATTCCGATGGTCCGTCAATGTCCACCCTTCGACTCACGATTATTTGCTAATATTATCTATATAGCCGTGGACTTGCTCGAGCGGATGCTGGTCTTCGACCCGAAGACGCGAATCCGAGCCGGAGAAGCGCTTGCGCACGAATACCTTGCCCCTTACCATGATCCCACAGACGAGCCCGTCGCCCAAGAGAAGTTCGATTGGTCATTTAACGATGCGGATCTGCCTGTGGATACCTGGAAGATTATGATGTAGGTTACGTGTGGACTGATTAACGCCACATTCGCTAACTGGAAAAACAGGTACTCGGAAATCCTCGACTTCCATAACATCGAGCAAGGCACCGAGGCCGGACAGGCTCTGGTCCCTGGCCAAACGCCACCGGGAGGCCCAGCACCCCAGGGTTTCGCATAAACGTTTCGGGTTGACATTTCTATACTTGTTTTTCTGTTAGGTTGGTATTCGCGGCCAGATCCATATACTTGAGGATTTTTATGCAAATTTGGCGTGATTCTATTTTTAATTTTCTTGCTTTTCCCTTTCCTTTTCCTCTGGTCTGGGTTTGGAAGCCATTGTCCATACCTACTTCGGCGTCGTCAAGAACGGTTGGTGATAAGGGGGCGAACCATGGATTGAGCGTTGATTGATTGTGAAAAAATATTTATTCCCGAGTCAATCAAGCCATAATTAAGTAAAGTGTTATGTGTCTATGTAGAACATTCTGACGTAGGTAGGAGAGATTAGTCTGGGGTCTGGACTGAGTGATCTTGTTGACCGCCGACAATCAACACGTGAGCGATAAACCGTCTTGAATTCCCCTGTTGAAGAGCGCGCTTCCAGAAAGCTTCCTCCTTGCGCGGTAAATGGCGACTGGAATTCCCGTTGGAGAAACTCTGTGACCCTTGCATTTGCCGCTCCCCAACTCTGCGCCAACCCCCGCATCATTGCCCTGATGGCCGTCGCGCATAAACAAGACCCGATTGTGCTGGTGATTGATTTCCACCATGCACGGTGAGTCCTCCAGGCTATCTAATTGCCTAGCTCCGTTCCCAGACAAAAGAAATTTCAAAAAAGACTCGAGTGATACTAACATATGTCCGCGCAATCTTCAGGGGCCCGGAAATTGAACACTGCATCGGCGATGAGGGGACGAACCCGGCCACCGACAATGACTGGTCATTGCTACCCTTCATGGCACTTTCTGATGGCGCGCATCTGTATGGAACCCCTACGATAAGATATATCCAGCACAAGGACCGGGACTTCGGCCTTTTGGCTGTGAATCAAGTCTCACCCTCTTTCCCCCCAAGTAGCCCCGCAATTTCACTTTGCGTCATTGGACGGCTGTAACTGATACTTTGGCCTATCGCCTACCTTAGATCGACCGAGGAGTTCTCATACTTCACACTGCGCCGGAAAGAAACACCTGAAGTACCGGCGACGTCCCTCTTCGGCATTGCTTGCTCGCGCCAACTCGATGCCAAGCTCCTGATTAATCGCCATCCTGATGTGACGCGCTCGACCGTGCAGAAGGCCGTTGTGGTGGTAACGGATAGTCCGCAGAGAGTTGGACAACTGCGGGAGAAGCTCTCTGTGGTGACCTCGGCGTGGTTTGCGCAGCGGTATGTTGGATGGCCCCGTGAGGACTTCCATGATACGACGGGGTCCTGGAAGGTGCAAGCTTGCTGATATCTGTTTGAATATGCAGTGACTTTGCAGATATTGATATTCTGAAGGTAAGAATAAGCTGAAAACCCGGAATATCGAACCACAGACTGAAAGACGGTGCAGAAATTCCGAGAGGGCTTGGTTATTAGTTTATCCAATGATTCTTCAAAAGATCAAAACTTAGGTGAATATCCCAACTATCATCTGCTACGAAATGCGCTGACTTGATTTAAGGCCTTTCTCTGCGAGAGATGATTCATGAATTCAAATACCAGACTCTAGTGCTCTTTAAGGGACTATTATTGCAGCCGAAGGTAGTCATATTTGCGTTATATTGTGTACTCCATGATATACTGACCTCCGCAGATGCTATTTTTTGGTACTCGATGTGAACGTCTATGCATGATCCAATTTTCGCTTATCTCCTTGATACCTGGCTTGATCAATAGCCTGCAAGATTGTGCAGACCCGGCATTTGACAGCTATACACAAAGTGTCGAGAAGCCAACCTCACTGAAGACAAGTGACCGCAGCTCTTGTAGGTCAAATCTCTAATATTACTGTGAACGGTGCACTAAGTATGTTAGTATTGGCCTATATGGGTTTACCACTGCAGATTTTTGGCAAGGTAATTATATACACATTCTCTCGCGCCGAATCCGATGTCCTAACTCTCTTCTCAGGGAAGTATGTTTGGGCCATATACCCCCCCTCCAGCAACTGGATTTGCTGGCCGATGATGGTACAAAGTCGTATGTTGTGGGATCAACAAATTCCTTGCTCCTTCAACAAAAAGATCGCTATAGCGACATTTTAATCAACGTGAGTGCACACCTTCAAAATAAGTGGTTTGAAAAGACTAACCGTGGTTCTTTGACATCAGCTTGACGAGGACAGCATCAATATCTCGTCACTGCCCCTCCAAAGGGCTTTAGCACTATCTGTGGCCGACAGACGCTGGATTGACGTTCTCACTCAGATCGTTAATGAAACCTGGGATGATGCTCATCCATCCCGTCCAAAGACGCTGGGCTTCATGGGATCGGAGGAATTTATTCGACTCCAATTTGAAGAGTACCTGCTCGCCTTGCTATCTAGTATGAAATATCACGAAGAGCTCGTATCGCATACTTCGGGTGATTCGCCACACCGAAGCCGAGCCCAGCTGCAGAACTTCAATATTGAAGGCGATCCTGCTCTTGACTTCAATGCAGAGTTTCTGGCACAATGGCAGAAAACTTCTAACTATGCCCTCTTCTCGAGACTTACCTCCGACGCACTCCTGTTCTCAATCACTGAGCCACGCCACCCAAGTGCTGGCGGGCTGACCATGGAGGATATTCAGCGCCGTCTATCTCAGCAGGTAGCCGATCTCCACCTTGATGAACGAGTGCGCGAAGGCCGCGAGGCACTCGGCCGCCAACTTGCTACAGGACAAAAGAAAGTCAGCGCCGCATTCAATACCTTCTGGTCGGATATCGAGTCTATGCGTGAAGCCCAAAGAAGGCGTAACGAGGAGAAAGCCGCTCAATCACAGCGCAACTCCATCGATACCTCGCTTTCCCCACCCCCAACTTCACAGGCATCTCCCTCGGAGTCCTCCGGAGGCTGGGGACTCCCCGTTCGCCAGAGACCTCCCATCGACGTCTCCCAAGCGCAGGCCTCAGTCAGCGTCGCCAGCCAAAAAGCAAGCGCATACTTCAGCTCGTGGGGCTCGTGGGCCAGCGAAAAGCGTAAGGAATGGCAGGAAAAACGCAGCTCATCCCCGAGTCCAAACCCCAACACAATCACCACACCCACAACGACCGCTCAATCTCCTCCTACCCCGGTTCTACCGATCGTGACCGAAGCCGAGTCGGACCGTGGTCGTCGTCGCTCCATGCAGCAACATCGCTCCACCCCCAGCGAAGATGCTTCAGATGGTCTCAGCCGTAGCAACAGCCGCCGAAAGCGATGGAGTAATATCCTCCTTCGTCGCGAGAGCGGCGAATTCAAGCTTGACGATACCCCCGAAGCAACTGATCCGCCTTTTCCTAGATCCCCCTTGTCTCAGGGCTTCCCGGCCTATGAGCCGCAGGACTCAGATGTCATCTTCCACAATGAGAACAATAAACCCGAAGCGCCTGCCGACGACGGTTTCAGCGCTGTGCCTCTCACGCCCGAGGAAGGACTCCGAGTTAATCTGAAACCGGATGAGAACACACAGAAACCTGCGGACGAAGATCTTACCCCTCTACCTGCTAAAGTAGAGAAGTGATCAATCTCATGACGACCTTTAAAATAGTATTGTGTTTCGTGCTCCGTCTACTATTCCGTCTCTTTCCCAATCCCAGATACTTGGCATTACATTCCAGCGGCATACCCTTCTCATTTGACTTGATCTACCTTGTCTATATTTGTTTTACTTCTGTCTTCTTTCTTCAGTCTTTTCATTGTGTAAATTATACCCCGGTCGGAAATTGCTGGGATCTGTTCAGGTTGGTACCTTGATGTGTGTGCATGTGAGGTTGGACATAGATAATAGTATTTGTTGCATTGCATTCTGCATGGATCACTGGATCATTACCTTACTTCCAAGGTTCTAAGCTTCTCACCTAAATACATGTAGATGTTTATCTTGAAATTCAGGATTATCATTGATCTGTCGTCTCAACGCTATGATGAAAGATGGACCATAAAATAAGATAAAACAGACAATGCGTCGATCTTGCTCCATAGCTCCCAAAAATATCTTAAGCAAAACCCAAGCCCATTCCAGGTGTTGCTTAGCCCTACGTTCTAGACATAGAAACAAGAACGAATATCGGCAGAGAAAGGGGTCATGAGCTAGACAGGCGAGAAAAAAAGGGGAAGCTAGGTAAATGCGAGGGAATTTGGGTAGAGGGAATGATGGGTGAGGTGATTAAGCAATGTAGGAAACTTCGTCTCCCTCTAAACGTTCGATGTAGTCCTTTTCCATCAGGGCCTCGATGTTCTTCTTGATGTCCGGGACCTTGGGTGGGAAACGTGATTTGACCTGCTGGATGACTTCCTGTACAAGCTGGACGTGCTTCATCTTCTTCCGAGATTTCATGACGCGGACGATGGCAGACTGTGGGAGGTTAGTAAAGAACGAAGGGTACTGATAAAGAAATGACATACCTGGAGCAACAGCTTCCGATCCTCCTCGATCGTCTTGTGGGTGTCGTCGGATTCTACCTTTTGTTCCGACTTAATCTGAATATTGAGGTTGACCTTGACCTTCTTGTTTTTGAAATTGTAGTTCAGGTTGTAGGTGGTTGTTGGCTCAGGCTTGGCACCATCGGGGCCAGCCAGAAGCACCTTCGCCTTCAGGAAAATAGCAAGGTTGGGGTCGAGAATCTCAGGCGCGAGAGTAGTGGCCTTTTGGATATCGGAGTACGAAAGCGTATCGGTCTCGTTGAATAGCAGCAGAATACCCATCTGGAAAGTGGATACCTGGAATGTATAAGGAACCTTGGCGTTTTTGATGTAGTTGGCCTTGACCTCGCCCTTGCACAGCTGCCAGAGCCATGTCAGCTTACGACCGTTGTGCTTATCGAAATAGAACTTCTGAAACCGCTCGGCAGACTTGGTAACCTCTGGAGGCGCAGAGAAGGCGGTGTTTGGAGGGTTCAGAGGCCACATGCCAGTTCCAAGGACCTGGAAATGTGCGTCCACCATTCTCCTGCGGTCATCATCATCCAAAACCTTTTCTTGGTAGACTTTGTAATTGGCATTAAGATCCTTGGAAATCTGAATGTCCTGGAACATGCGCTGCAACTTATTGGTATATTCAAATCCACATGCTTCTTTCAGCTTGCTGATCATGCTGGTCTCCGCATCATCAGATACCGAGCTGACATGCACGAGACGCTTCGCCAACATTTTTGAGTAGAATTTTTGGAAGACATCCTTGTCCTCAATGTACTTGAAGACAGTCATAATTTGGACAAGCATCTCTTCGAGCTCGGACTCCTCGGCAGCTTTGGAGCCCTTCTTGAGCAACGAATCCGTGTACTTGGCCAGCAATTCAGGTGATTTGGTGGTAGTCGACTTGCAGATACGGTTACGATTGACGAACTCCCGACAGGCGTTATCCAGGGAACGAACGAACTCGGACTCGCCATTAAAGGCTTCATCCACAAGATTCTGATACCGCGTGTGAACTTGAAGCAGAGCATCAACGTACAGTTTAGGCTCAAAGTTTTCGCCTTCCGAAGCGACCTTCTCGATCGCAGCCAAACCAGCCTTTCTCACGTGTTTTTCAAACGTGGAACGCAATGGGTCCAAACCCTCTTTGATGCGCGACAGGAGGCGATACATGCGAGCAAGATCATCCTGGCGTTCATTATCAAGTAGAATCTGGAACTCGTCGCGGAGCAGAGTGGAATGGGCAGTGACAAGGACATCCAGACATGTTTCAGTGAGGCTTTTAGTCACATCCGAGTGTAGATAGAGACCGACGCGGGCCTTCTCCTCCTCGAGGCGAGCCTCAGCCTTCTTCATGTATTCCACAACGCTGTTCTCTGCCACAAACTGCCGTGACTCGTTTTCGTAGTACTTTCTTGTCGCGTCAATGAACGGCCGTTGGAAGTAGTGTCGGTAGACCTCGAGGGTGGACTTTTTGCTATCGTTTTCGTCAAGACCCAACGACACAAATGAATCGACGATGCTCTTGATCTGTGATTGTTCAATTGTTTCGCCGTTTCGCTGCTTTTCAATCAAATTTAGAACTGCGTCCATCACTTTCGCATGCAAGTTTTCGAAGAAGTCGTCCTTCCACTTGACAAGGTGTAAGGTGTATACATCGTACACGTTCTTTTTCCCCTCGTCGATCTCTCGCTTGACCCAGTGTCGATTGAGGTAGCTGAAAAGATGGTTAACATATTTGGCGGCGGTCGTGTATCGAGTCCATTCGCGGATGTAGAACGCCAGGAGGGCTTCTTCGGAGTGCGCTAGCGATTTCTCGTGTACTTCACTGAGATGGCGTGAGAGGTATTCGCCCAATAATTTGTAGAGTTCCTCGCCCAGTAGGTGAGCTGATTAAATGAATGAGACATTAGCACCATTTGAACAATTTCCTGGACCAGACATCCTGTAAGCCTGTAGGAAGAGAGACGTACCACCACGGTGAGCCTGCAGACCTTGGTTGCTGGCAACGGCTTTCTGTGATGTGCAAAAGTTGTGAACGGCCCTAAGCGACATGTAAGTAGGTATTAGGACAAAGAGAGGTCGAGAAAAGGACGAACGTGTAAAGAGCCATGTACTATGAAGTAGTCAGCATATGGTAATCGAGGTTCTAGTAGCAAACAAGAGACCTTCACTCACATGTTTCATGTCAACGCCTTCCTCCAACTTGTGCATCACACTGTTGATACCGGACTCCAAGAATGACCAACTAAGCCATAGTTAGCGCCTGAAGATTTGACCTCATTTCTCACAAAAAATCCCTCACTCACGTTTCGTCCAGGTCATCCTTGTGAGGCGCCTGTGGCATTGTCGGCGGCATGGTGTCAAGGGGCGGGATCGAGCAAGGAATTTGAAGGGAGCGGGCTTGATCTGATTTATGGTTATAAACGGTCAGTACGGAGCTCCAAAATCCCCAGGCGCCCAAAGAACTATAAACCAGAACACATACAGGACGGTCACCCCTCAGAGACCAAAGATAGCGCCACGAGTGACGAGTGACGTCGTGAAATTCCCGGGCACAAGATGGGTTTGTGGTGAAGGGAAAAGGTATCCAACCCCGATAATTTAGAGATAAAGGCGGCTAAAAGAAGGCCACACAGGACTCGAAAGCAAGCAAGAGAGAAAGACGGGTTCAGACGATCAGGCAGAAGGTGTGGCGGCGAGAGTGGATGAGGCTGAGAGGACGAGCATCCCCACGGTTGTTTGAGGAAGGCGGTCAAAGGAGGTCCACTATTCAGTGAGTTGAGTACATACATGCGTCATATTCAGAATCTCGGTACACAACACAACATTGAAAGCTACGAGAGTTGCTTTAAAGATTTGCGACAAATATATTTGAGGCCCCAGAAAATTCGAAATCTTCCTTTACGGTCCTTGGGACTCCCGAAGAAGCAGGAGTACGATAAGGTAGTCCATGGTTGGTATAGATAAAACAAGCACATGAACAGGGTATGCACGACTTTAGAAGCTATGTACGGATGATTATGTAGTCTCGGTCTCTCATATGACTGATCGCCAGATCATGCCATGGGTATCCCAATGTATCAATCCACCACAAACCGTTGATATACCAAAGTGTCTTTAACGCCACACCCGCCGAGCTTGAGCGGCGCCTCCAGGCGGTAGGCGTCCTCAAGCCTCGGTGGGCGTATACAGTGTACAGTGAGACCCATTTTCACTCACTACCCACGAGGTCCTCAGCATCGTTGCTGGGCGTGCGCGACTGTGCTTCAGAGGCGAGGGAAACCGGAAAGATCCCAGCCAGTCGTGCAGTGCGGGGATCTGATCATTGTGCCTGGGGGAGTCGGAAATTGATTGTTGGCTGACGAGGGAGAGTAGCTGTTCCAAATGATTGGTTCCTACCCACATGACAAGCAGTGGGATGTGTTTTATGGGCAAGCCGGAGAAGAGGGCAAAGTCCCAAGGCATTCAATATGTGGCGCGGTCCAATTGAGATCCGCTCTCCAGAGACGATGACCCTACCTTGAACATATAGCTCAAGCTCTGCACCGAACCACTGCTCGTTGGTATGACTGAAATATGCTACGCTCGCTCTGATCGTATACCTACTAACCTTGGAAAGCAGGTACAGAGCGTATATTCGGAAGATAGTCATTATACATAATTCTTTTGGTTTAGCTGCGAGTGAAGGCATTTCAATGTTTCACTCTCTCAACAAGTCTGTGCAAATGTCAGCTAGTTCCAAAGGACCTGTTGTTTGTAGCGCTTACCTTAGAACGCTGATTGCAAACGTCATCAGCCAGGCGACCAGGGCGACCAGCAGCACAGACGCAAGGGCCTTTTGTCGCACGCAGATTTGATCATTACGAGGTTCAACTAGTTGATTGATCTCTGCCTCAGTGCACGCACCGGTCAACTCGGACAATGAATTGAATGCCAAGCTGAGATTGGCCGAATCAAACACAATGAAAAACAGATCCAGCAGGATAAGACGTGCTTTAGCTGAGGGAGATCGCAGGCCCAGAGGTTTTGCCGTATACTCATCGAAGGTGATATAAACAAGATATACCAGAGCAACTGCATCGACAATGATTGCCATTAGTGCGGACGCACCTTGGCGTTCATGCGCCTTGTCGGCCAAGTGTTGAATTGTTCCACCCAATGCCAAGGCAGCAAGCGAGAAGCACCAGACAGTCAATCGCAACATGAGCGGAGCGATCGGACTCCTTAAGAAGAAGTTGTGGCAGCGCTTGAACCAGATTTCTCGACGGCGAGTACTGTTGTGCAAGGGATACTCTGGGCTATCTCCTTCCAGCAAATTGCCTCGCCATGGCTCCATGTAATTTCCCAAATTATCATTCATCCATTCCGGAGATACCTCTTTGTACTCGTCGCCATATTCTCGAGGATACTGTATGCTGCGGGAGAATGTTTTCCACCGAGACTCACGACGTGGGGAGGTCGGCACGCCGTCTTCGAGTTGACCCTCCTGAGAATATTCGGGTCTGGAGGTAGGGTGCGGAGCATGATTATGTTGGGCGACAAGCGCATCATTGGGTTGAGAGGGTAGTAGGTGATCTGTCGCGGTAGCTTCTTCCTCATCTTCCCGACTGACTTCCTCGACCGACCGGATCCAGGCTAGAAAGAAAATACTTGTTAGTGAACAAGTAGGAATAGTCCTAGAAATCAGTATTCATGATCGTACCAGGCAGAGTACGCAGATCAGCATTCTGAAATCGAGCAAGTTCCTCGGCTGTTTGAGTATTGGGAGTATGCGTCGCTGCGGCTGGGGAGTTCGAAGTACTGCGGAGATTGCTGGCATGCGTATCTATAGCAAGATGCGTTGGATCCATGTTTGACGTGCCATTCGCATTGATTATCTCGGACGCCTTCTCATTGAAGACTGGGGCCTCGGCTTTCGAGCTATGCACATCCATGACTGACGACAAAAGGCTGGGCACTCGGAGATGGACGGAAGATGATTACTTCAAAGTCCACATAACCTCTCTAGAGGCGAGTCCAGGGCAAGTGCTCGCCAATTGCCAAAGAAACGAGTAAGCTAATAATGCGAGGGGTCGGGGGCTAAGAAAGAATAAACACAAGGTTGGAAGGCGGATTGTTGATCAGGGCCAAGAAGCGACCGAGGAAAACGAGTTCGCGCGCGTAATGACGTCTCCCCCTGCTTAATTTCCTCCGAGATCCTGTCCCACATCAGCTCACTTTACAAGCTTCATCGCATAAAATATTCGAGGAATGCGCCTGATATCTCCTGGCTACAATATCTCCCTTTTATCTCTCTCTTTGCGATAATCTCTTATTTGTGAAATTCCACCCCCTCCTTTCGCACCATGCGTCTCTTTTTGATCCCCATCTCGACACGCCGGGCGTTAATATACTCTCGACCGCTACGTAAAGATATTCCGAAGGAGCTTTCAATACTCGATCGCGTGACCAGCAAGGCAGCTCAAACGTGGGCAAAATGGGAAGAAGCTGATGGGGGCTGGAAGAAGCGCCTGGTGACTTGGGGCAATACGGTTCAGCAACGGATTCCATTTGAAGAATGGGGACTCAAGAGTATTCCGTCACTCAAATCCCAGAAGCGAACCGATGAGGCACACGGAACCAAGAAAATCGACGTGCTGTACCCAGGAAACTCATTGCGTTTGGAGAAACTGCCCGCTCTGTTGCGGACCATAGCCACAGAACGGCAGGAATTCCACCGGAAGAAGATGCGATGGAGTTTGGGGATTGCCCCGTTCACAGCGCCTCTCGGCCTGATTCCAATGTATGTTGCTCCAATGTTGCTTTCCTCTCAATCTATCAAGCGTGCTGACTTCCTGCAGCGTCCCAAATATTCCTTTCTTCTATCTAGCATACAGGGGTTGGTCCCATTGGCGAGGTGAGCACTTATTCTGTCTGTTTTTATTTGCGAGATACTAACCTATGGCCACGTGCTAGCATTGAATGGTTCGCAACACCTGGAATTCCTGGTGGAGAAGAATCTCCTCAATCCTATTTCCCTTCCCGAATTGGAGCGACTATATGCCAAGCGTGCATCATACGCCCTTGATGATACCCCGATTGATACCCCTGCAATTGAGATGGTCGAGGACATCGAGCAGAGTGACGAGAGAGTTCTCCTGAAGATGCCCGATGCCAAGAAGCTTGCAACGATCTTGGATGCGCCTGAGCTTGCTCTAGAGGCTGAGCGAGCCATCGTCCAAGTGAGCGCACAGCTCAAAGCGCATGCAGAGGAAGCGAAAGCGAAAGCACAAGCCAGCTCCGATGAGAAAAAGAACGATGAGAAAAAGAACTTATAAACGGGAATGAGCACATGATTTGCCATTAGATAGAAAACCCCACTTCATCTGGTCGACTTAATACTCAATGTACTATAGTTTATACAAACCGAAATTACAATAGATTACCTGCTTACAGAGTCAGTAAACTCTAGTAAATCCCTCGATTAGCCATTCCAGTTAGTTATTTAGTTAACTACATATTTGTTAGTTAAGTAGCCCGGACTCTGCTTATCTAATCTTCTCGAAGACCCCTAAGCTTCGGTCTTATGTCCATCGTCACTTCAGGATGACGCCGCATTTCACTATATCTGATAGCCCCGCTCGGATTATGCACCTTAATATATACACATTTGGTCAATTATAGTACCCAGTATGAGATCCACTCCTATTGGACGCCGCTCGCACCGGAAGTCTAGAGCCGGCTGTCTCGCTTGCAAAAGAAGGAAGGTCAAGGTAAAGCCCTGCAATCCATTGCATGTTAGAAAAAGCACTAAATAGAATACTTGAAGTGCGACGAGGCAAAGCCTACTTGTGGGAACTGTGAAAGACATGGTGTGCCATGCTCCTTCACAGCTACACCCGACCCTGTTCGGTTAGAGCACGAAGCCGCAAGCCCAGCCATTCCAGCCAGGCACAGCACAGGAACTGCCAGCCCAAGTATTGGGCCTCCAGCTCCACAAGCTCCATTAAATACAAGTCTGCCAGTTTTTGATATGGAACTATTGCACCATTATATGGTCTCAACATGTTACACATTAAGCCGAATCCCCTCCATCCAGGCAATTTATCGGGACGAAGTGCCTCGAGTAGGATTCACCATGCCGGCCGTCTTACACGCCATGTTAGCTGTAGCTGCTTTACACCTCGCTCGGTCCGACCCTTCTCGCCGGGATAGCTGTATCGCACAAGCACACATGCATCACCAAACAGCGGTCCAATCCGTGACGCCAAATATCCCCTTTCTAGCCTCCGACAATGGAGTCGGACTGTTTCTCTTCTCCTCGTTAACTTGCATTTCTGCTTGTGCCAGCGTTCCCTCAGAGAGAAGCTTCCTTGTCTTATTCGAGCAAGGCCGTCTTGCTAACTGGGTTCTTCTGTTCCGGGGCACAAGGACTGTTATTGAATACAGTAGGCATGACTTCAATAAGGGGAAATTGGGCCCGATCTTTATGAATGGGGCCCAGACGGCGGCTGCGCGGGATCCGCAGACGTTTGAACAGGGGAAGATGTATACTTGGGAATTGAAACAGATGATTGGTCATGAGTTCATGCAAGATCAGCGGTTACGTGGGATTTATGAGGAGACGTTAGATGCGCTCAGCAGGACTTTGGGTGTTGTTATGAAACCGGGCGAGGGGCCGAGGCTTCAAACTGCAGATGTATTTGCGTGGTTATTAGAAGCCTCGGATGAGTATTTGGAGTTACTTGCGAAAGAGGAGCCTGTTGCGCTGATTATCTTTGGGTATTTCTGCGTCGCATTGCGTCAAATTGAATGGATGTGGTGGATGGAAGGATTGAGTGGTCGGCTCATGTCGCAGCTGTATTCTGTTATTGATGAGAAATACCGAGGGTGGCTAAGATGGCCGCAAGAACAGATATGCTGGGCTCCTGGATCTATATGAAGATACCGGAAATAACGATATGAAAACATGTAACAATATTAATACTCTTTTATTAGATATGGGGTATACGACGGGCCTATTTCGGAGGCTTGGATCGAGCTCTCAGCTGCGCTCCAAACGACTGGAATAAAACAGGAATCGGGGATATGCCTAGCGCAATGAATGCCAGCAGACTGTTGCCCCAACCCAAACCCAGCTTGTCATATAGCTTCAATCCACAAAGAGGGAGAAGACCACCTGCCAGGCTCCGTAGAACAGTACAAGCTGCAATGGCACTGGCCGCATGCTGCGTGAATGCATCGACCAGATAAGTCTGAATACCCATCAATGTAAGAATCATACCATAACCTGTCACAGCGGTTCCGATCTCGGGAACAATCCAATGAACATGCTTATCGGTTGACCATCCGTAGATAAATAACCCAGCAGGAATACTCAGTGATCCAGGAAGAGCAATATACCAAGGCAGCCGGTCTTCTGGCTGTGTGGTCTCCTTTCGTTGAATTCGCAGCTTGATCTCACGATCACTGAGGATACCAGCGTATAACAATCCGAGTAACATGCCGACACCACTGCCTAGGAAGGAGAGACCACTCGAACCAGATGAGAAACCATATTGCCCTTCAAAAACCTCAGTGAACGTGGTAAAAAGAATGTATAAAAGGCCATAGAGAACAGCAATGTAGATACACATTGACGACACGATTGGCGAGAGCAGCAACATTCTCGTCGGACGAACGAGACTCTGCATGAATCTTTGTTTCGCGGGGATCCCATCATCCAAACGAGATCTATAGCCCGTGTTCCCAGTCTCCTTTCGTACCCGCGCTGCTTTCCGTTCCAGGAGCGTAGGACCATGTGTTTCAGGGACGATAAAAAAGAAGACAATCGACGCGACACCACCCTAGAATCAGAAGACCATCAGAGAATTGAAAGAACGCCGAAATGCATAATACGTACCACAATAGCCAGAACCCAAAATACCCATCGCCAACTCGTAGCCTCAACCAAGTATCCACCAACAACCGGACCAACAATAGGACCAAAAAGCGGTCCCAAAGACCAAAGAGCCATAGCTTTACCTCGACTCTCCATAGGCATTATATCAGCAATTGTACCACTTCCTATAGTCGTCGGCGCAACACCAGCAACACCATCCAGGAATCGGAAGATTATTAGCGATGCCAGGCTTGGAGACAGTGCGCTGGCAATGTTGAAAATCAGGAAGAGCACATTGCATGCGTTGTAGACGACGAGACGGCCACTATACTCGCTCAACGGAGCAACGATAAGAGGACCGAATGCGAAACCGAGGATATAGACGGAAACAACGAAGGTTGCGAGGAGACTTGAGCTGGTATTGAAATCAGCCATTACCTCGGGTACCCCAGGTGCAAACATGGATGAGGCGAGGGGACTAGGAATCCGTGGTGTCAGTGTGAAGCTCGTTCTTTGGATCGGATGAGCAGTGCAGGACTCACGTCAAGAAAGTAATGAAAGATACCGCTCCAACAATAGTCCATCTGCGCGCTAAGCCCCAGTTCATTGGATTAGCCGGATCTTGATCGACAGGCTCGTCCCAGAATACGTCCAGCCCTTCTGTTTCCACATTTTCCCTCTGTTTACTCTCTGGACCATCTTGGTCAAGCGTAGGGTGTGAGAGCTGCGATTCTTGAGAAACATTGTCAGGCGACATTATTCCGGAGCTTTCTTCGAGATTTAGTCTTGGTCGCAGACAGTTTCATGATTTTGAAGGCCAGAACGCGTATTGGCAGCTTGTCTGTTTTATATTATGGGAAACAATGCTGTGCTCGGAGATTCGAGTCTCCGGAGACCATTTTATGAATTGTGAATAGAAAGGCGTCAAGTGTCACCTGTTTCAAATGAGCCTGTAGCGTCACCGCAACATACTGGCTAAGGGAAAACATCGTATTCGGATTTGGGGACTTCTCATTGGTTTGGTGCAAGTGGGCCTCAAGGGTCTATGCTGATGTGGGGAGGAGGGTTAACCAATCATGTAATACTTACCCATAGCCGAAGTATCTATACACAGCTTTCCACACGACGACGCATAATACGTCAGGTACTGCTACCGGTTTATTCTAGGCGAAAATTTAGGTTTTCTAGTGTACAGAAAAGTTTGAGATCTGCAACATGAAATGGCTTAGGACAAAAGTAAGGAGATGTATACCAAGATGGCAACATTTTATTCACCAGTTAAAAGGCAGTTACAGAATGTCTCGTGTTAGAGGATAGAGATTGGTTGAAAGGAAAATTAACTTGCGACTTCTGGCAAAAACAATGTGATTATTTGTTAGAATAAAGCGTCTGAATACATAAGACACGTAATTTCCTTTATGAAGGGCTGCGGCGGATTTCCTCGAGCCTGGTAAGGCTCCTATAGTCCCTTTTATCGTTGACTGCTTCACACTCCTCAGGAAGATACCAAACCGCCCAAGCGCCCAATACCATGATCATTTGGTAGCCATCGAAAGCGTAGGATGGCCATTCATTTTCACTGAGAAAGGCAATTCCACCAGCCATAGTCAAGCACATAACATTGCGCCCAAACCCAATAATGCTGGTCGAAAGACCAAACAGCTGATTCCACATTTTCCAATTCTTCAGTGATTCCACGCTGGTCTCTGTTGGCTGACGACGGAGTCGAATAGTCATGCAAACATTTTCTGCAAATACAAAGCCCCAGAACAGTATTTGGATAACGTAAATACCGATTGTGATCTTGCTTCCTAGGCTGATCGTTGTGATTGAGGTGGATGAGACGATCAAAATGCCTCCGACAGCTTGAATGATGACCAAAATTGTATTGAGGCTCAAATAGAGAGGTTTCTGCCATCGGACTGGAACTAGGCAATATTGCTCGGCTTCCAAAGCTCGAGCAAAATCTGTCTGTATCATGTTGACGGATAGCATAATTAGAGTCGGCCCCAGTAGCAGAAGAACCGACTGAATCCCATATGCAACGCGATTACAGACATCTTGCGTCGAGAAAAGACGAGCGGTATAGCCAGATAGCTGGGCTAGATGGTGGTAAGACATTTGACATCAAAGGATGCTGTGAATCAATTACTTACCGAAGGCACCGAGAACAAGAAATATGCCGGACCAGGTCCTCGTCTGGATCATGCGGAAGCAATGAATAGCTGCCAGGCCAGAGAAAGCGATGACTGCAACAACAGCAAGTGCTATGCTTGGAGTGTACACATACAACTCGCATTTTGTTGAAGCCATTCTGAGATGAATTCGTCACAGTTGAGGATTGATACACTTAAGATGATTGTAGAGGAATGAGATGCTCTAAAATGTGTCCATGAAGATACTTTATAGGATGTAGATTTAGGCTGCTAGAATAAGAAACAATGATCAGCATGAATTAGTTATTTTGAGGCGTGCTAGGGAAAGTTTCTGTTCAACGAAATTTTCAAACGTCGCCCACCCTGTGGATTTTATGGGTGCCTACTGTATCAGAATGGTTTAGCCATGCACTAGGTACCATGGATATCAGACTTAGCTTAACTTTCAAATACTCTAAAGCTTCTACTATCTTTTATTGGGCTGGCTTGGTAAGGGCAGTATAGAGAGTGGATCTAGTAAGCTCGACATCGGGTTCGTACTCGGGTTCGGGTTCGCCATCGGACTCGGCTTGTAACAAGCTTGGAATCAGAACTTAAACTTAAAGCTTCTTTGACTCCAAAATATGATCCGAAAAGCGGGGCTGTGTCCCTGGAATATTGTCGCCTTTTCTATTCTTATACTCTGCAGCTTTTTTGAGATGACTGTTGCCTTTCTCCCCGCTTCGACAACTTGAAATAAGACTACGGACTCTGGATAAGGGTATATAAAACCCTACATTCAAGACCTCGATCAACAATGATTAACGGAAGTCTATTGGGCTTACTGACATAATGCTGCAAAACATGAGTGTGTTTCTTGATGCAAGATCTTGCTTAGCAACTGCAGTCTCCACGGTATTTCCAAACAATCAAGAAAGCAAAGTGTCTTCTAACAATGACAGGCAATCATCTACCTTATCACCAAGGTCATCTACAATGTCTATTTTCACCCACTAAGTCGGTTCCCTGGTCCAAAGTCTCATGCGATTTCCCGTATTCCGTACTTTCGCCGCGCGATCAACGGTACTCTTCCCTTTGATATGCTTGATCTACACAAGCGCTACGGAGATATCGTCCGCATTGCGCCAGACGAGCTGGCCTTCTCTCATCCTGATGCATGGAAAGACATAATGGGCCACAAGAACGGAGAACCAGAAATGACAAAAGCCAATTGGTTCTACCGCCCTCTCGATGAGCCGTTGCATATTGTCAATGAGGACAATGAGGAGCATAAACGATTGCGCCGACAGATGGCTCATGGTTTCTCTGAGAAGAGTATGCGGGATCAGGAACCGATGATCCGAAAATACGTTGATAAATTACTTCAAAGATTGCATGAGAACTGTGAAAAGGGCAGTGTGATCATTTCCGATTGGTATAATTTTACAACATTTGACATCATTGGTGACCTCGCCTTTGGAGAGTCTTTCGGCTGCCTTGAGGGCTGCAACTATGATGCGTGGATAAAAGGCATTTTTGAAGGTGCACACTTAGGCTCGATATTGCAGGCTTTGTCGTTTGTTCCATCACTGAAAAGTCTTCTTTTGTCTTTGGTTCCGAAGTCCATGCAGGAGGCTCATCAGAGACATAAAGTCATGACGAAGGAGAAAATGCTTCGTCGAATTGCTGTCACCGAGGAACGTCCAGACCTGATTGAAGGACTCTTGAAAAAGAAAGATGAATTGGTAAGTCAATGACAGATCACATTACCTGAGGAATGATCTAACTGAGATAGAATCTCGGTGTGGACAAACTCGTTTCAAATGCCGAGATCTTGATCATCGGAGGTTCAGAAACAACCGCATCCTTACTGAGTGGTGTCACATATCTGTTGCTACAGAACCCCGAGGCTCATCAAATCTTGAAAGACGAAGTCCGATCAGCATTCCATAGCGAGGAAGATATCACTTTGCTTAGTGTCAATCAACTTTCCTACATGCTAGCCTGCCTCGACGAAGCAATGCGCATGTATCCTCCCATCGCCAATGGGCTACCCCGTGTTTGTCCAAAGGGAGGATCTCAGGTTTTGGGAATATTTATCCCAGAGAACGTATGTGTATCATTTTGGGGCTCTGGTCTTCTAAACTATGCTGATGTTGACTCGCAGACCAATCTCTCTATTCATCAATGGGCACTATACCGCCGTGAAGAGTATTTCAAAGATCCTAATTCATTCCACCCAGAACGTTTCCTTGGGTATCCAGAGTTCATTAATGATCGACGAGATGTCTTTCAGCCATTTCATATTGGACCGAGAAATTGCCTTGGAAGAAAGTCAGTCATCTTTCTGCCGCATTTTGGCGCGTTTACTGATATTTTATTAGCCTTGCTTATAGTGAAATGCGGTTGATCCTTGCTCTTATCATTTTCAATTTTGACATGAGAATCGCAGATGAAAGTTGTGACTGGATTAAACAAAGGAATTTCCTTATGTGGGAGAAAGGCCCTTTGAAGGTCTACTTGACGCCAAGAGCGAGTGAATCATAATGAAGGTTGTGGAATGTCCTTTCACGTCTGCAAGCCCTGTACACATAACAGAGGCCGGGAACAGAAGAAAATCAGCGTCTTCGCTGGTGAAAGCAGAAAGAGTATCGATCAAAAGATATCAGGCCTTAGATCCATTCTTATAGGCCTTGGAACGCAACGTAAATGAAATGAGCCGCGATCATAAAATCTGGCAATGTAAGCGAGATAGGTCTTGGATCCATTTTTGTCGGCCTTGAACGCAAACGAGACCTGCCCTTGCGGCGGAAGTAATCAATGTCCTTCTATAGCTGTTTGATTCTGTCGGGGAAGCGTTCGATCTCTTTCTGATCGTTGAATGAATCGGTAGAATGACCGCCAGAGGTCTTGATGGAAAATTGAACGGTGGCAAAAGGGGCGATTAAATCGTTGGCCTCATCTTCATTCTGGCTTCGATAATATCGCCGAGCGTGAACCCAAGAGGCAGGCACTGCATTGACCCGAATTGCCATTCTCCGATAATCAACTCAAGTTCCCAGCAGCGGCGAAGGGTTCGCCACTGGCTCATCTCGGCTTTGAAATGTGCAAGCTGGGTGTTGATGGTGGCTGATTTATATTTAAGAAGAGTGAGACAGTCTTCCATCCTGTTAATTTTGCGTTTGAATCAATCGGCGAATCAAACGAACCTCTTATCAACCTTTGTGCCATTGACGTTGACCAAATCGTAGTAAGTGGCTGTTGAGCTGCCGAGTACCAACGTGGTCTCAAATGCTGAATCATTCGCGATAGATTGTGGAAGGATTGAAGGACTGAATGGTTTTCTCGTTGGCATTCCCTGGAACGCTTGTTTCATCCTTTCTCTCCAAAACGCTATAAATAAGCGGTTGTCCCGGCTGCTTGCCTGCCATGCTTTGCTTCGCCATAGCTAGAAATCTTTGCTTGAGATTCAAATTCAATTTGAAGCTCTCAAAATCGGATTTTCAGGTGCCGAAATAGCTTAATCTCAACCGTATTATCCGGCCACTCATATGCATGAATTTTCCGATAGCAGCATGGTCTGCAGTGAATTTTTGGTTCTGAAAAGGGAACCATGAGTCATGACTGATAAAGGGCACCACCTCAGGGCGCATATAGCTCCAGAACAAAGAAAACACTTTGACATATCTTCTGGTGAGCTGGTGGGCGTAGATGACGGTCGAAAATAAAAAAGTCCTCAAAAATTATGAGAAGGTCGTTCGTGGCATCCACTGAGTTTGATACTCCGAGCAATGTAGTCTGTCGCTTCTTGTCATGTCCCGAGAAGTATGCTAGGCCTAGCCCTGCCGATTCGTACAGTGAGGCAAGCCCTTGCATCACCATCGTTTGGGATTCAGCCAAAAGTGAACATCAGAGTGTAGGTTGAAGTTGACTCCAAACCAGCCACCTCTGAGGCAACTAAGGGGCGCTTTGGATGTCCAGGTGGTGGCCTCTTGGAGCCCTGAACAGTTCTTCAATAGCTGTGTGGCGTTGAGTTTTTCTCAGGGACAAATCAGAATATCCGGATTCCATATGCAAGGGGGTAACGAGCGTTGTCTCTGTGTATTGATTAGGTGATAGTGGGGTCTCTTGGGCTGAAATCATGGTGAACCGGCTCACCAGAAGCAGAGCGCACCATACTATTGCCGGTGTGATATCCCTAAGTGAGAGAGTGAAGAAGGAAGTGAAAGAAGGAAAAACAGAAAGGAAGAATTAATAAATTTATAGTTTTTCTAGAAGGCTGTGAATTGAGCCAGGCGACTTTCCTCAAGTCCTGTATAAAGATGAATGGGTTGGAAGTATGTGAATGAAGTCACCCTCATTTGAGGGCTTGAGACAAGCTTGATTTGAATCTTTCGACGGGCTAAAGTTTCCAGAACTTGCAACATGAATATCTCACGTTCCCCAATTTCCAATAGAAACTGCCCTCTTTGCCCAGAAGTGACACATGACTCATGAGTATGTCGCTTCATTTGAAAGGTGCGCTTGGGAATACGACTCCTTGATTGAAATGGCGTGTCACGAAAGCTCAATGCCATCACCAACAGGACAAGAACGATTCCGAATTCCCATGGGCTCGAGTATCTCTCTAGACGGAAGTGTTCAAAGATCTTTCCGACATGTCAAATATGGATTACATAAACTTGGGGTACTTTTGTCAAAACTTCACTTGTAAGCGTAATACTCTGCCCAACTGGCTACAACCTACGCCATCCGGTCCAAAGTGGAGACTAGAGAACACCAAATCGAGACGTGCATATGATTAGTTTAAATATGAATCCTATCGGCTTTGAATACTTGTTATCATCTAATCATGATAACCCCCCCTTTTCCAGCCGTTTGCGGTACGCGCACCCCACAACGGGATATGCCAAGACAACCTGGGTTTAGGAAATATTAATCCCTGTCAGAGATCTTGTTGCCTGTCCCAGCAAAAGATTTTACATTATCCGATCGCATGCATCGTAGGTGCAGATACGTAGTTGACCTGGGTAAGAGCCTGGGAATAGAAACGGACACAGCGCATAGGACACGAATGAGACACGTCGAAAGGCTTTCCGACCCAAACGCAATTGAAAAAAAAAAAAAAAAAAAAAAAACCCCCGTAAAGACCAAGAAAGAATGAAGAGAAAAGAAGCGAAGGTTGGGTACAGGTGCGGGAGCGTCACATAGCCAACCAAGTCTAGGCAGAAGTACCGCCCCACCCCAAATTGTCCCCAAACCTCCCCTGATTCTGTCGTTTCATCCTCCCCTACTAGTATTTCCCTACTCCCCGCCCCCATCGCTGGTCGTTTGGGCTCACCATTTTCTCTCATTCCAACCCTTCCTTTTCCCCCTTTATCTCACTACGCCCTTCATGTGGTCTTTATTATCCCTGAACACCATACCACTACCGGGTCAAATCCACCAACTCTCCCGGGCACAAAGCCCGTCGTGAGCGTGTTTCTGGGCAACGCCCTCAGAAACAGAAAATCTATCTGCAAAGAAATCAGAAAAGGGACATTGAAGAAGGGTACCCCTCCCCCGCGTCATGTGGCTCTACCGGGGCGCGCAGAGTGCCGTCTTTTACTATGCCACTTGTACCCCTTGTGCTATGAGCATTGACCGCCGCAAACGCAAGAACGATGCCGCCCGAACACAACGCAAGCAGCAAAAATATGACCTCGAAGTCGTCACCGATCAACCCCGTCCTTTCCCTCAGCCGACCCCATTCAGTACCAATGAAGGCTGGCGGGAGGAAATTGCCCTGGGTCCAGGACCTCCAACTCGCCGAGGTGGCAATCGAAACCCACAGCGGACGAACAGCTGGAACACCGATCAAAGTTCGCAACTGAAAGATAAGAGTGGCAGTCTGATGCATCCGATCGGCGAGCGGTGGAACCGAATGCGATACCAACGCGAGGACGAACCACTTTGGGGCCAGGAACAGGAAGTACGCGGATCATCCATTGGGTTTTCAGGCAGTGGCCGTGCAGATCGTGAGCCTAAGTATTACGCTGCTCGTGCCCCGCCCGTCAACGAGCTCCATCCCCCGATTGTGAGCGGTCCGATTAGCCGTGCCGACACTCGATGGATGCTCCAACCACCACCAAGCGCGAGGGTCATGGAAGGCAAAGCAAGCTTTGCCAATTCACCTCGCGACAGTGTAGGCGGTTTACCTAGCGACCGTTTATCCCGGGTCGTCCAACTCGGTCCCCACCGGAACGAAATAGTTGCGGAACAGTTCAGTAATGACGGTGCCGTCGACACGGATTGTATTCATCAGAACTTGCCGCGACGGCCATCTGTAAGCCGCGTGCGCGAACGCTCCAATAGTTTCTCGCGTGAAGACTTCGAGTTTTCACGACACTCTCGATCCGATTCTATGTTCTCTCTGGCCCACAGCGACGATCTATCCCCCAGCTCTTCCTGGAAATATCCTGACACCCCTGAGACAAGGCGGGCTTCCAAATCCATCGACGAAAGCGACAAAGCCCTGCACCGTCCGCAAATATCTAAAACCCTTTCGACCTTGCAACGACCCGATAATAAACACAAGGTCCATCTTCTCCACCTCGAGATCAATGATGAGATCCATGATGAGGTCGGTCTCGGCCAACTAGAACGCATTCGCCCGTGGCGCTGGAGCATGGATATCTAACGGCCTTTCATCCCATTCTACTCCTCAAACATACAATCCTCGAAATCGTCAACCTCATCAATCTCTATCGATCCGAATTCTTTCCCTCCAGTTTTCTCCTTTGGCTACCAGGCGTTCCGAGCAAAAAGAACAGCGAGCGTTTACTTTTGTCCATTTTCGCCAATTCAGCAAGCCCATTCCTACTCATCCTCCCTGGCTTGAACAAATGCGTGGCTGGCCCAGCACATGCCACAGAACGGAACGCTAAGGATCCAAATCCAATCACAGACCTCCCAGCACCGCATGATGACGCAGGGCAGCAAGTCATTCTTTCTCTTCTCCCTTCCAATTCGTCCTATTCTTGAACCCGTCGATCATTGCCTATTACAATTTCTACTTTCATAACACTATCCCTAGACACCTTTTTACCTCTTGTACCATAATCACTACATCCATTCGAGTTACATACATGGCGTATACATAGCATGATGGCTATTTGATTTCAATCCGTGTTGAAATTAGTTCTATAATTAGATTTGTAGCTGGGTGTTGTAGTAGAGGGCACATTCTTTTGGACAACAGTTCGAGGAAAAAGTGGAAGCCCGGATAGACCCGCTTACTGAGTTTAACATACCGCTTCCAAGTTCAGCTCGCCGCGGTACCTACATAGCAGCTCTACACCGTAGAAGTGGCGTTACTAGAGGTGGAGCCATCAATGCCGATCAGATCTATTGGAATCGACAATCGTCTAAGATACTAGTTGAAGATTAGTAGATTGGATCCACCGCTAGGTATTTATAGTCCTCCGTGTCTCTTTCATAACCTCTGATGCACCGACTATTACGCTGAGTCTCATTGATCCTATCAGTCAATCGATCTATCAACTATCCATCTATCCATCTTTATCACCGTCTTGCCTTCCCATTATGTCTGATGTCAGTGATTTTCAAACTTAGTTGTATCCAAACCTTAAGTTGAAATGATTCATCTAGCTTATATGGAATTGGTTCATTAGCAACGTTTGATGGTGCAGCTCCTACCAGAGGTATGCAACGCTGTTAACGATATCGTCAAGTAAGTACTAAAGAGGGGGCTTAAAAGCATCAATACTGATTATTTCTTAGAGAAATTGAGGAATCAGGCGGAAAAATGATGCCTGCCCCTCGGGTATTTCCTATAATATTACACTTCACGTAAGTTACGGCCCCTGGTCTTGCCTACTATGTTGCTACTATAATATGAATGGCTTAGCTAATATTATTTTCTTATAATACAGGGCATCTAAGGAAGCTACTGAGGCATTTAAAACAAAGTATAAAGATAGAATTATGAATATTCAATACGAGGCAGGTGTGGATGATGAATGAGAGCAAGAAACAAAAGAGTGAAATATGATTGTTTTGTACTTACACTAGGGTCGTTCGGGCCGTGAGATACACATGTCGTGAACACGCAATCTCATATCAAGTACCTAAAGAAACCTAGGGAATCAGATATAGAAGGTTACCTAAAATAAGTAGACCTCCTTAAAATTTACGTGTGCATCATGTGATCCTTAAATAAGGAAGGAGTTTCAATAATCTAGCCATCATCTAGATAAAATTTCACCAAAGTAAATCAATTTCAAATATTTCAAAAATTTCAATGAACAAACATCACTGCCAAATCTCGAGATTATAAATATCAGCTCCTGTCTCATCTCTTTCTTTCCTATAACTCTCTCATCACCTCCAGCCAAGATCTTTCCTATACCTGTGGCTCTCTACTAAAGGCTTTTGAAGGATCAACCCATTGATTCCATGTTGATGACAATTTCCGGATTGCCAGTGAATTGAGAAGTAAAGCAGATAGAGGAACTTCGATGGCTGGAACTGGGTCTGCGGGGCAGACTGTGGAGTTGGACAATCCGATCAGCCAGGAAAAGCCTGCTCTCTCCCGGCATCACCCAGCTTGATTTGACTTTGATACCTATGAATTCATCATGCTTACATCGAATAGAGCATCAAGGCTTTACGAAAGCACCTTGAGAGGTCTGCGCAACCCCGATCGAAAAGCCTATCCGCTCAGCCATTAATCAGAATCGGAGAGGTTGGTCTGCAATGGATTCGGCTCCAAAGTAAAGGGCCTCATACACCGAGGCTCGCAAAAAGGCTCAAAATATCCAAATGAAGCAACGAAATGCTGCAATCCTCATTACACATTGTCAAGAGCGCCAGGCGAGACGATGGCATTTTACAACGGCCAATCCAAGAGGAAGAGCACATATGCTGGCTTGCATGGCTCAAAGCTGACCAAATTCTGGTTGGCATTGCGGATGATTTCGGGTGAAAAGGAAGACGTCAAGCTCATTTACGCCAAATGATGGATCTAGCGTATACGTCGAAACCCAAAATACGATCTCATTTTATACCGACATTACGACTTATCAACTCATAGAATTATTGGGAAGCGAGTCATTTATTCACCAGAGTATGACTGAATTGAGCATTTCTCATAAATCTCCAACTTATCTTTTTGGATACTGCAAGATGCTTTGCGCTCCCTGTAACCGATATTTTCCCACTCAACATGCTTTGGAACAGCACCTTCAGTCTTCCAATATTCTAGTACTCCTCCCGCCTACGAGAGCTTCCATCTCAGCACCAGGCTTCCTTCCAGCTTGTTACGCAGTCTTTTTAGACTGCTCTCTGAGCACGTTGGCGGGAAGCAAATTTTTGATAATTGGCGCTCGATCTTGCTCTGCTCTTTTTGCCATAAACAATCATCAAAATAGGCATTATGGCGGTAGCGAATGCAATAACGCCAATAAGAATGAAGGTGTTTTGGAGGCCCATCCCGGCGACCCAGAAAGTAAAGCAGAACCTGATTATCATTGCCAGTCCATTGCGGACAAAGACAACCGCAATCAGAGCATCGCCGAGGATCTGAAAGTCTCGAATCAGCATATTGTGCCGCGGTGAACGAAGAGAGAATTGAGAATAGCATAGAAGAAAGGGGTAATACGCACGTCAGGATAGCAGTCAGTCAAATAAGTCAAGGCAGCATCGGCAAGGACTATGAAGCCAAATCCAAAGATAGCTTGTCCTACTGCAAGAATCATCCAGTGGTATCCCTTGGTGAGAAAGCGTCAGTCATTGCATTCCAAGTGAGAAATGAACGAATCTTAGAGCACGGCCAACTTACATGATCAAGCCCAATTCCGAAAACCAATAACCCAATCGTGTTTAGTACAGCAGCAGGGATCATCATCCAAAGACGCATTTCTGGCTCGAA
Source organism: Penicillium longicatenatum (assembly GCF_028827895.1). NCBI lineage: Eukaryota > Fungi > Ascomycota > Eurotiomycetes > Eurotiales > Aspergillaceae > Penicillium > Penicillium longicatenatum. Next base: position 3,746,482 of record NW_026643119.1, on the reverse strand, counting down.
TATACCACCGTTTCGTCGAGCCAGCTTTACGATTAGCCAATCGTTGAAAAAATTGGCCGTGAAGGTAGCGAGTGTACAACCAACTAAGCCTCCAAGGTGGAACAGCCCAATAGCAGAGGGTCCGAAGTTGTAAGGCTCGTATATTAGAAAGTAAGATCCGGCAGAGGCATTTGCTGAGAACCATGCAAGGATTGAGCCATAGCTAAATGCCGTAAAAGCCACTGCAGGGAAGGTAAACAGAACGGAGATAGGTTGGTAAAAATGTCGGATAACCGGTTGATTCGTTTTAGTCATGAAAGCGAGGCGCTCGCGATATGACTTGCGGCTTCGTCGAGGATATACGGACATACGGGCGGTAGTGGACTGGGCTTCCGTTTTCTGCTCGTCGTCCTCCCCCACCTGAATGATTTCATGATCCTTCGGATTGCTCGACGGCTCAAATGAGGACGGAATGTACTTTGATTCCTCAAAGAAGAACAGAACCAGAATGAAGTTCACACCGAGAAAGATAGCAATCATCCACCACATCCATCTCCAGCCCATGGAATCAATAATATATCCGCCTGCAATCGGACCGCCAGTGGACCCAAAGCTCTGCATAAAAATGAAGATTCCATTCATACGAGCATGTTGATGCACGAAGAATAGATCAACAACGGTGATCATCACAATAGCCTCGCTGATCGAGCCGGCCAAACCGGCCAACAAGCTCACGCCGATCAATTCTCCGGCGTGGTGAAAGTTCGCCCACCAGACCGCACAAAAGAATTGACATAAAGCACTTATAAGGTAGAGAGGGCGACGACCAAATTTGTGTACGCACGGGATTAGCAAAAGACATCCTGCTGCCAGGCCAGCGAAGTTGGCACCACTTGCGTCATTGAAAATTGCGTAAGTCAAACCCAATTCGGTTATGTAGCCGCGATATGCGAGACTGTTGATATCCACCAGTACAAAGGTGAACAGAACGTAGGTGCAAGTGAGGCTAAAATTGACTGTTTTTCTGAGACAGGACCAATTCTGTGGGGATGTAAGCCCAAGTTTGGCAGTTGAAGAGTGGATTTGTCTTCCTTACTAGTGGATCATCCGGATCACTCGAGGGAGTGGGGCAGAAAATTAGCTCGGAAATCAACGCATGCCCTACGGTACCATTAGTGTGGGGATTCAGACTAGAGACATGTCCAGTTTACTATCTTCTAGCAGGATGGTACCCGGGGGGAAGCCGTCGGAAGACATATGATCTTGCATAGTGATCTAGAAAAGTAAGAGGTGCAGTTTATACTTAAGATTACTGTTGACTTCAGCTGGGGAAATGAACCTTCTTATGGCAATTCTAACTCTGTTATCAAGGCCAGGAAGCGGCATCACGCGTGTTCTATTGTAAATTTGGAGTGTGGGGAAAGTTACCAATACGCGGCCAAATGGAAACATACAAGGAAGTGAGCCAATCAACATCTTGAGTGAACCGGCGAAATAGAGATGGGGTCCTAAAGTGGACCTTCATATACTAGTGCATACCTTGCATAATTGCCGAGAGTTTTGAAAAGTTTTGAAGATCATGAGAATTGAACCAATGATTTCGAGAGTAGTATAATCGAGTTCTTATCATTTCAGAGCGGAACACCAAGATCAGGATTATCTTCAAATACACGAAAGAGATACCGGACGGTCCCCTTATCCCTATCAGCCCAGATCCGTGCGAGAAACATGCGCAAGTTGATCACAAAGGGGTAGAAGCCCATCCCTCGGATTCCTGAAACTAAAGACAGTATCTGCTGTCTCCCAATCGCGTCTTTTATCTCTGCTCCTGCCACCAGTAGACCTAGAGTTATATTGGGTGGATAATACTCGGCTACCTCTAGACAACGAGTCATATCTGTGACAATTGCAGCCGCAAAAGATTCTGCCTCGTCGTCACGTTCTCCAAAGCAATATTGTATCCGGTGCAAGATCAAAAGCGCTGATGTACGATGAATTTTGACTTGTGAGATGAGAACGAACATTTCAACATCCGAAAATCGATTTAGAACGGATTGCGAGATGTTAGGAACCCATTGTTCAATTTCTTTCGCAAGGGTTTCAAAGTGGCTGGGAGGAGGTAGGCTGCTCCCCTTTGCTGTCCTGCGAATGACTGCTAGAACACAGACGCGGTAAAGAAGTGGAAGAAGTGGGCCGCAGAGTCCAGCATGCTGGTCGACGGCATAGGGGTCTCGGACTACATACTCAATCACAGGTACCTCAGCCCGGAAGAGTGATTGGGTAGTGTCCAAAAAAATAAGACACAGAAGCTCCCTGGTGTTCGACTCATCTAGAACTCCCGCATAGTAATACGAACGTACACAAGATAAAGTGTACCGGCAAATATTGCTCGCGGAAATACCTGATATCAATCGGTGGAATGTGACTAGGCTCATTCCTAGGGAAAGAAAGCTGCCTACATGATCGGGTTTGGTGATCTGTGCATTTCGAAGAGTTTCCAATGCGGAGGCACAGTTTGACCAATCTAACTCGCTACAAGGAGCTTGGTTGGCTGCATATCTGATAAATACCCGGGCTACAGTGGCGTATGGACGCAGCAGGAGAGTCGGGGCCTCTTTGAGTCGAGAACGGATCAGTTGACACATCTCCATGCTTAGGAGAGGTCCAAATGAGAAGAATTTGCAAATTTGAAACGATGTATATTCCGAAATTTGCGAAAGTGATGTCTCGAAATATAAGGTGTTGAGAGTTATGTTTGTGGTGTCGCCGCATTGATTGGTGTTGTCCTGGTTTGATGCAGTGTAGGGAGCATGAATTGACCAATCAGGTGTCAACAAAAGTAGTTCGGTGTCAGGAGAAAATGATGGACGAGATATGGGAGCAACTCTTGGCTTCGGTCCACGTCTACCTCGTCGTCGAGAAAATGTACAGAGGTGATGCAGACGATAACAGCGATAGCAATTCCCCGCAGGTCCTGCTAGACAGCGGGCCTTAATATAATGACATCTATCACACGCAGAGTCAGACGGCATTGTGAAACGGTGTAAGTGCAGGAAATGAATTGTAAGGGAAGTGGAGGGTCAGACCACATTGTAAAATGTAGGAAAAACATTAATCTGGATGGAACTAATCTTTTTTGGGCTTTTATCTTCTTGAGAGATCGAAGCACAATCATGCTGGCTCCACTTGATGCCGAGCTGGCGAATTAGATGTGGAAGCGAGCCGGTGAAATAGAAAGCGGGGATTCTGTGAAGCTATGCACACTTCGGCAACTCGCTGACATAATACAACTGATTTTCTAGAGATAGTGGTGAGAAACAATAACTTAAACGGTTGCCTCAGCACCGTTATCGAGCGCCGAAACGCACCTGTAGTAGGCTGTCATTAAATTTGAACTTGAGTGGTTTCATCAGATACAAGCGCTTTGATTAAATGTCTATGAAGCCCTTGGTTACTATTTGTACCTGTAGAAATTGTGGTAGATGGAGTGAGTGTAGTTCACTTTTAGAATGGACCTTGGTCTATCTCTTACGAGAAGAGAGAAGATGTAAATTAAGAAAAACGTAAACCTGGAGAGGGAGAAACAGAAGCTTATGAACTTTTCGGCCCTATGACCAGCAAGTGCTCACCAATTAGCCTGCTTTGGAGCTACGAGTAACATCTATTTCTTTCTGCCTAGATAGTGCCTTAGAAATTTTGCTGACTTAGGAATATCCACAGCACTTATCTTCTCTCACTACCCCTACGGTAACCTCAAAATGCACAAAAATGGTCTGAATCTAAGGCCCTGCTTCCAAGGCATGTTTTACTATTCAGACGAGCTCGACCAACTATCAACTCAACTAGTCCTCGGGATTCTCCACTTTTACCTTATACTCTGTACTCGTGCAGTTAATATACTAGACATCATAGCCTGCCTCGCTAGTATGCTCGGAGACCTTGGAGTTTCTGTCCCTCCTTTTCTGGATTCAAAACCTGTCGTGGGCACAGGTAAACGATGGCTCAACTTATCAGCAGATCGTTGTCCCAATCCAGGGAACTAGCCACCAATCCCAGAAGCAACTTAATATTCTCTTAGACTCAGTATGATGCTGGATTATATTTCGGAGTTACTCTTACACAGCTTGCTCTCGCCATTGACTTTTCCGGCTTTATCTCGCCATCAGCTGGTTTCGTTTGGATTTTCAACGATTTTATTACAAAATACCATTCAGCCATTGGAAATTCCCGGTAACTAATGCTGGACGGTACATTGAATAAATTAAACTATTCAGTGTTTCATTACCACAAGAAAGAAGCGGGAAGATCGGTGTTGTAATTTCGTCGAGTGAGCTCGAAATGGCCATGATCTCCTGGATCATATTCATTGGATTTCGCCTTTACCCACGAGCATTAGTGTGAGATGAGTGTTTGACTGCAAATTAGCTGGAAAGGAGAGGTGCGAAGAAGCAGCTGTTCCATCAGCGATATTCGGCCTACCCAGAGGATTATATAAAGAAGTCCCAGCCTTTTCTGCATTCAACCATAAAGGGGCAATTGATACTTTATATCTACAATGCTTTTTGGAGATGACACATTAATATGATATCATTATTCCCAGATCAAGCAGTGAAATTGGAAGCCTGACAAATGTGGCGAACTTCCGACGAGAATCTACAAAATCCTGAGGCCAACTCATCAAAATTTCTTTTCCAATCCATGAAGCCCAGACCCTAATAATTTCCTTAGATTCCCAATGTATCTGAGAGTGAATATTCAGACGAAGACGTTATAGAGAAAGCTTGTGAAGGGGATTCTGTCGAAACGGGGTCGTTACAGTACGGACTAGTACGGGCATAGCCAATTGAATACTTGAGAGTGTGAATTGTTATATACTACTGAAGATGCACAATTGATAAAGGGGTTGAGCTTAGTAAGGTCGGTGGGAGCCTTGCGATCGTCAGGCAGATGGAGGTGCTGAATATTCCTCGGGCGCACTAGTAACATGACGACTCTCTTTTGTCGACATCTTATTGTAACTCCTATGCTGCCGTCTTGGATTGGATAGGAAAAAGTGTGCTGACAACATTTGAAAAAACAATGAGAGATTGGGGAGTTGCCAGGCGGAATTGGAAGTTAGAAGACTTGATCTATGAGGTCAATATATTAAAAAATACCGAGAATCAAAGTTCATCTTTCGCTGAAAGTATGAAGCGAGCCATAAGGAGCTTTCATGCGCTCTGTTGGTCTTGTGATGACGACTCATGTAACCTCGCCTATGTTGTGGCAAAAGAGGCTCGACAAGTAAGCATTCCCATTCCTTATATGCAAAAGACAAAAGCTAATAGCGCAGAGCAGACGCGAACTTGGGAGAATGCCAACCTCCTCAATTTTCGCTATAATCCCGTCACGCTGTGTCAGCAACGTCGCACGGAATTCGGTTCACACTGCCAACCCTGAGTCTTAGTTCCTACCGACTTCTCATACTTGATACAATTTGAGTGCTACGTGTTAGATAGGCCACCGCTCATCGGGTGACCTATGCCCTGTATTAAGAAAACTGATGCCCATCCAATAAAAAGTCAGTCTCTACAAATTCATCCTCAAGGCAGTAGGTGTCGTTGATCCTGAGAATAGAACACGGCAATCGGAACTGGCTAATGACCAGGCCATCTTTGTCCCTTGAGAGGCAAAAAATGAACAGAAGCCGTCTCATTGGCCGGGAGAGGGCTCATATATTTAGAGGGTAACGTGTGATGGAGGGAGTAGGGTGGAATCCGTCATATGTGAGCTTGGAGGCCGAGGGAACTGCATTGGGGTTGCATTGCAGAGGACTCGGAAGAGCAGTGGAAGCGTTGGCGTTGTCCATAGGTCGGTTGTAGACCTCAAGGATTTTTGTTATGTATATTCAAGGATTTTTGTTATGTATATGACCCCGAATCGAATGTAGGCCAATGATGGCTACCTTCCAGAAGGGGACTGTAAGGAGGTGGGGTTTCCTGCCATCAGGATCACCTTTTGATCTGGCATTATTCTACAGTCTACACCGCTCGATCTTACCGCTCCCCGGCAAGCCCTAACTTTCATCCACGCGTAATGGCCGCTACTTTAGCGTTAAGACAAGTTAATTTGGATCAATGGATTATACAATAAATTAGTATTCAAACTTCTTCACGATTACTCACAACTATTTACGTCACCGTTAGACCTGGTCAAAGACAATTGACTTCCAGATTTGGGTGACCCACAGGGTGCGGTCTGGCGGTTCTTAACGGAGATTTTAGAAGCTGTAGGGCCTTAATATCAAGAACAACGTCTTGATAGAAGAAAATTTCAGGAAGCCCATAGATCTTCTGACGTGGTGGTTGGTTAATCTACAAGGGGCTGCTAGACACACCCCTTTCTGCTACCTAGTCACACACTCTAAAAGCTTATCGCAAAGATTTAGAATTCCTAACGGCGTCATGAATTCACTATATCCTCGTACTATTTACTGAGAATAGGTACTATACTAAACAAAGGTAGATAAAGAACCTTAGAAACCGTAAATACTTTGTAGTGAAGTAGAAAACAAGAAAATGATAGAAAATATAAGTTTCTTAAGTCGAGAGTTCAAGGCAAAAAGTAAATCAGAATAAAGAGTAAATAGCCTGTGTCTAGGGGAGGGGACATGATATATCAGTCGACGCCGTTAGTAGTTTCTAATTCTGCGATAAATGTTTGGGGTTCAAATAGTCTAGCAATCGCTAATCTATATTGAGTTAACCTTTCTAGGGCCACTTCGAAGAAGGCATGTGTCAACCGACTAGAAACCCTAAAGAAGCCTATGGATCCTTCAAAGGGGTGATCATGTAGAAGAGAGGCAAGTGGTTTTTATAAGGCTTAAATAATATGACCGCCTATTGAAAAAGTTATGGGCAAAAATCCAGTGGAATTCATTAAAAACTCAAAAAATAGTCCTATCTCCAGGCGTCATTAGTGGCGCCTCCGTTTGCCAATCCTGTGGAGCAGCCACTGAAGCAACACGAAGTGGCTCCTTTGTTCGCTGCGCCCCATTATCAACGAGTAATTGAAGGATTTCTTCACCACATTCGTTGTGATGAGCCCAGTCAAACACAGTATTTCCCTCCAGGTCTTGAGGTTCGTTAATCCTGATTCCAGCCCCTTCGACAGCCAGAAGAACCTTGATCATCTGAATAATTGGCGGTTTAGATCGTACTGCAATCATCAATGGCGTATTTGACCCCTGTAGAAGTTCATCGGTGATATCGACTCCTGGGACAGCAAGAAGTAACTTGACAACTTCTACATTCCCAAATCTCACAGCCTCTGGCAAGGCCAACATGGCCTGATTACCGGGGCTGTGCTTGCGTCCATTTCGAGTGCATACCCTTATTCCTGCCTTATCTTCGTCTCTCTGTCCCTCGCTTGTAATTAGGGAGTTATGGTGCATCATCTCATCTAACAAGAGCTGGACCATTTCCGCATGACCGTTCCTTGTTGCGCAGAGGAGAGGACATCCTGGGGACTGGTAACACGCCCCTCGCTCTATGAGAAGGCGGACGGTCGATAAATGACCTTTCTCCGCAGCACAGGTAAGAGGATGGCGATTCATAATTATACTGGAGATATTCGTACAATCAATATCCGCATTGAATTCTAGCAGATCCCGAACAACCTCATCGTACCCTGCCCAAGCCGCAAATGATAAAGGGAGGTAGATTCCCTTAATCAAAAATGGATGTTCGTCCCACCGCTTCATTCTGGACCGTTGTCTTGAATTCACCATCACTCGCTGTTTCTCATCCACATGGCCGTCCGGCCGTGCGCCTTGTTGCAGAAGCAGTCGGACTATGGTGCTCGAGCCAAAACCCCCCGCAGTGGCCCAGTAAAGGGCATTTCGACAATCGTAACCCATGAACTCGATATTGGCACCGTTGTTAAGTAGCAATTGTATGACAGGAATGGACCGGTCCTGTGCAAGCCTTATTGCACCAGGTGCCATTTCAGGTTTCAAACCAGATTCAACCGAGGGGTATCGCATTGCCCAGATCAGTGGCGAGTGACCGTATGTTCGGTCCTTTGAGTTCGGGTCGACACGGTTTGTTTCCAATAAGCATCTGACGATATCGACGTATGCCCCTTGCGCAGCGTATGACAACGGCGTGCGTTCGGGTGTACTCGATTTGTTATCTGGATCGACGCCTTCCATAGACAAGAGAGCTTTCACAACACTTATCTGTCCATATTGTGCTGACAGTGAAAGTGCACGGTTCATATGGGGCAATAATAAGTTTGGTCCTAGATGGTCATTGGCCATGAGGAAGGATTGCACAATCTGGCTGTGACCATGCGTCGCAGCCCAGTGAAGAGTATCTCCTTCATGTTCCTGGAAGCTCAGGTGGTAGAGCTCAGGCATGAGTAAATCGTGAAGTTTGTGACAGGTTTGTGCGAGGTGGGCTATGTCGCTTTTTGATGGCATATATTGGAAAACAGCCATTATTAATTCCGTGGGAAGTGTACTCAAAGACATTCTGAGGTGCCTTTTGAAGGAGGAAAGCCTGTAGGGTGGTGTAAGGAGGAAACATTTGCACTTGGCAAGTTGTAGGGAATTTAAGCAGGACGAGAGGACAGGTGGAGATTCAACAAAGGGTCAATCAAGATTGGGTAGGATAAATTTCGGTGAAACTTTATTGGCCAGTTTCAGCCCGCAGGTGATCACAGAAATCTCCGTAAATGAATTCAACTCCATCTACACATAGCTTTCCAAATTCAATCATCAATTATCACCGATTGGGCACACTGGTCCTACATACAGAACATCTATCCCACCCTCAACTTGGGAAAATCAACTTCCACATTCGCCCTTCATAATACTTTCAAGCTGATATGTGAACCACTTATAATATACCAATGCAAACATAATCTCCCAAATAAAGGTAGGCACATGACGTGCCAACAGCTGGGTTCCAGGTATAGAAGTCATCGAGTGCAATACCTGCCGCTGCCGCAATATCATAGCATCCATCTCCACTTACGACTAAGTGGAATAAATCACAGTCTGAGACCATACCGGTCTGATAAGGGGTAGGAGTAGTCACCCCATCTCCAGTGGTTGCAGAGGATGAAGTAGTGGTAGCTGTAGCAGTGCTATCGATTATACCAATACAAACATAATCCCCTAAGTCAAGATAGGCGCACGACGTGCCCACAGCCGGGTTCCAGGTATAAAAATCATTGAGTGCAATACCTGCCGCTGCCGCAATATCGTAGCACCCATCTCCGCTTACGACCAAGTGAAATAAATCGCAATCTGATACCATACCGGTCTGGTAGGGTGTAGGAGTGGTCACGCCATCTCCAGTGGTTGCAGGAGATGTAGTAGGGGTAGCTGTAGCAGTGCTACCGATTGTACCCACGCAAACATAATCTCCCAAGTCGAGATAGGCGCATGATGTACCCACTGCCGGGTTCCAGGCATAGAAGTCTTCAAGTGAGATGCCCTCATCGGTTGCAATTGTACCACACTCATCTCCGCTTACGACGAGATAAAATTCATCACAATTGGCTGCTATACCCGTCTGGTAGGGAGTGGGTGTCGAAATTCCGTCTCCAGAGGATGTAGGAGTAGCAGTCACCAACGTTGTGGATACAGTGGAAGCTATAGCAGTAGAGACAGACTTTGAAGTAGAAGTAGATGCCACCGTCACTGAGATTGTTTCATAGTCAATCTGCACACAGTAGTATAGATCGGCGATCAGGGTACAGCCCGATCCCAGCTCTGTGACGATGGGATTCTGGAACAATACAGTCAGAGACTTGTTTTGAAAGGAAATGTGTTAGGAAATTGTGGACTCACCCATGCTTCAAATTCGGCCTCTGTCATTCCGAAATATTCTTCGATAATGGCACATGTTAAGCTGGACGAATACTCAATCCATGCACTGCATTCTGACGTAGTTCCGGGAGCGACAGCGCCGGGAGGACTGGTCAAATATGCACCTCCCAGTCGAAGGTTTAGGGCTAACAAAAGCAAGGCCAAATGCTTCATCGTAACCGGATGCCAGAAATATAGCGAAGAGAGTGAAAGAAAGGAATTGGAAAGAGAAGACAGACCAATTTGTTCCTCTTTAATGTCATATCAGGCTCTCTTTGCTATGGAGGATGCGCACCCTTTTGGTCTAGCGGTAATTTCGGCCTGTTTTGAATCGATATTTCATGCTCGTGACTGATTTTGTAGAACCAGCCATCCCATTTTGCGAGGCGTTTTTTTTCTTCTTTCCCCCTTTTTTTCTGTGGCGCTGACAACCAACATACCCTATAGTCAGCTATTTTGATACGGCAATGACTGTTCTGAAGATCAGATGGTCCACAAGACCCCCATAAGCGAGATTGCACGGGTCATCAGGCGTCCTAGTCGTTGCCCCGTCAAAGTTGCCCCCTTAGCCTGTGTGTGCCCTTTATGCTTTGATAGGTGGGAGAATTGGCGTAGGATGAAGGATTTAAAAACCATGGCCCCTAAAAGCGAGATTACATGCTACCCCGCATCACCGTAGCCATTGGAACCCAAATTTCAATCTACATCGTTCAGTTCATGCTTTTGACGTGGACCGCCATATGTACTTGATTTTTAAACATTGCATATGACCATGTCATCTTTGCTTTTGATGGGTACATTCTTTTGCGGCACGGTTGAGCCGAGAACGTTGCTAGGCTACTCACCCAAAAGCACAACAAATGTCGAGGTACAACAAACCCCCTATTCATTTTAAGAATATGGTATGATTTCAGTAGTCAAGGATAGATTAAACATGGTGAACACAGAGTTTAATATTTGTTGAACCAAATAAAGCCAAGACTATCATTGAAAAAGAGAACACATATACACAAAGGTGACCTAAAATCCCTGAGACATGAGAACCTTGGAATGAGAGCAATTGACAATTTATTCCCTAACTGCGACCAGCCATCATGCTTGATGCAATGTGTGGGAAGCCATCTCTGGCAAACAAGATGGCTGGTTTCGCCGTCGAGTCCTCTGGTGTATCCGGTGGATTAGCATACATATATGCTGCCAAGGCGAAGGAAACGAAAGACTCGGGATTATTTGGAATCTGCTTTCTGACTGTTGTGGTTGGATTGTATGAGGCTTGGAGCTGTGACAAGACTCCCACTAGAGGAACAACTGCATTAACATGGCGGCCATCGGACAAAGGGAAAAGAATAAAACCGACCAAATGGATCACCGGTTGTCCCTGCGGAATCAGTCAAATGGATAATCTCATGGTACAAAGTGGAGCTATAGGTTCCATATTGATCCAATCCTTTTCCATTGCCCTCCACGGGATAGCCATCGTAAGAGATTATAGTTGCGAGCTCTGCAACGGAATGAGTCTGCTTTCCATTCCCGATAGGATCAAATGTGGCATCACATAAGAACGTATGCCGGTCGTAGGTACCCCCAGTGACTAATTGTGCGGGGTATTGGGTGGACGCTTTGGAAGTGGCAGCAAAGCGATCAGAGCGAGAGCACATTGTGGAAGTACTGGTCCCTATATCGAATGTGTACGCATTAAAAATGCTCAACCAGAAGGCGATCCAACCTGCCCTTTGCGATTCCGCTGGGAAGACTTGGTTGACCTTGATGTAGACTATATCACCATTATCGTCGGTGCCATCTGGGATTGTGTTTCCGCTAGAGTCTTTGGCTGGCTGGTCCCAAGGCGCATAAGTCGCAAATGCATCGCCACAGAATATATACGGCTTCTCTGTAGTGACCGGATCGATGAGCCCTTCGCGGTAGAGGAACTGCGAGACTGCATTTAGGCGATCTGTTTTGGCCGTTAATAACATTATTATTAAAATTATGTCAAGAATGAGAACTGGAAATCATACCGAGAATAGAATCCATAAAACCCGCACTAAAGTCATCGACTTCCTCATCATCGAACCCCACACCCAGGTAGGTGGTGAATAGCATCCGGTATCCCAGATCCGTTTGGTGTTCGGAATATGCGGTGAGGGCAGCGTGATGTAAAAGCCAAACCTCTTCCAAGAAAGAATCAATAGTTGTGATTTGCGCTTCAGAGCATATTCCATCGTCGCCTGCGGTTCCTGTTGAGAAGATCTCGGTAGTGGTGGGCGCGGTATCATAGTCAACACGGCGGAATAGGCTGGAGTTGGCATATGCATCACGATAAGCAGCACAGATGTCAGCTACCAAGAAGAGGGACAATAAAAATGAGCGTGAGATAAACATAATTGATAAACGGTGAGAAATGTCCTATCCTACAATTCCCAAAAAAAGCAAGACGCGGACTTGAAGAAAGAAAAGAAGAAAAATTTAGAACTAGCATTCTAGACATATCTTGTGCTGCGAAAAAAAGCTAGTCCAATTATCTCTCGGTCTTTGCTCCATTTTCTCTTCCGGTGTGATTTCATCTGGTTACTGCCCCTTTTCTCTCGTTCCCCCTGCTTCTTTCCCGTGCATTGCCGGAAACGCTACAACATAGCCTCTTATTGACTCGCCATGTTGAATGATTGCAATTACCCCGGAATGCTGCGTACTAGCGGCGTGGAGAATGATTGGTTCCCCCAATGTGTGGTAGAATAGCGGATGTCCCAGTTTCTTGCCTTTTCGGGAAAGGTGAGGTTTCCTTTCTGTCGGCTCTGATTTAGTGCTTATTTTCAATCACAGTTAGCGCTTCTTTGTGCTTGGTAGTGCTTACAAGTGCCCCTTAATGTATATTGTTGCACAGATTCTCTCTAAATCAACGCCCGCCAAGATATACAGATACAGATCATTCGACGGGAAAATCGTCCACCGGAGAAAATACCTAATGACCATGAGGATCAGGATTCATAACGACGCGCGGCCTTGGGGCGAGAGGACCAAGTATTCAGAAATACAGAGATGGCTTGGAATATTACGGGCTTCAGTCTCATTCTTTCATTTAGTAATTTTCCATTTCAATGCACCAGACTATATTATCTTTCCCACCTACTAGAAGCAGTCGACTTCCTCTTATGTGTGGTTCACTTGTCTTCCAACCAAGTACATAGCCGCAAAAAGGCCCATGGTTCCTCATTGTTTTTTCTTTCATTCGTTGAGCCTTTGAACCAGGTCATCATTCGTTTTTATTTTTCTTTTATTGTGCATTGATATTGCTTTTCTTCCTTTCTGTCAGCAACATTGCCCGCCATGCGACCCATTTTGCTGGCAAGAGCTGTGTTAATGGCAGTAGGCTGGACGGCCCAATGTGTTCTGGCCATTGATGCAAGTCTCGTGGGTGAGGCTAGCAATGCCTTGTCAGCATTTCTGGCAGATGCGCCCTTGTCAACTCAATCCGCATCGGCCTCAACTCAGGCTCTAGATATGGCGTCACTCAGAAGTGCGGTCATCGCAGGCAATTATACCTCCCGCTTGTCCAATCTTACGAGGCAGCGTTGCCCCGTGAGTTGCACCAGTGCCGGGGCTGTCGATTCGTCCAACTGGTCTGTTTATCATAGTGTGGATCGTCTCTCGCTGTGCAATAGTACCATGCTTTTGAATTTCGCCGTCTTTAATCTCCTTGGAAACTCGGACACGCACATCAGTATTTCTGCCTGTACTGCCGATCTGGATTCCTCGACGACGGAAACAGTGGCATCCATCGCCAGTGATGTTACATCCAATACTGATGGTGCGAATTTGACTGAAGTGACCTCATCGGTGCAGCTCAGCTCGTCAGGATCGACTTCCGAAGCCTCTTTGACTGATGTCGTTGCCGCCCTGGAGCAACTACAAATATCATCCGCTCTCAATGTCGCCCAACTGGCATCAAATGAGACGTTTCATTTTTCTTTGTCTGGAAACGCTGCGGTGGGTGTTTATGTTGGCTCCGGACTTGCCAGTCAACAAGTGATTACCTCCATCCTGAAGAGCCTTATATCGCAAGTCCAAAGCGATGGCACCGTGGCCGAAACTCTCCTCGTCCAGCTGTGTGATAATCGCACGGCCAGATACTCCTTAGGAGTCTTCATCGATACCCAGGCGAATCTTTCGTCGGTGCAGTCCGCCGTGCAATCATGGCGGAACAACACTTGCATTACGACTATGGACAAAACCACCGAAGACTGGAAAAAAGCCACTTTCCTCGCCACATCTCATATCCAATTAAACTCCTCTGTTAGCAACAGCAGTGTCAATATCACCAACTCGACTACATTGGCAAAGAGATCACATGGTCGTGTTATTCTTCCACGCGACGACACCTGTACCACAGCTCAGGTTGTCTCAGGGGACACATGTATAACTCTTGCCGCAGAATGTGGCATCACATACGCAGAGTTCACAGACTATAACTCCATTGATGACTGTACCGATCTCCCAGTGGGGGAATACGTCTGTTGTTCCAGTGGGACCCTGCCTGACAATTCCCCGCAACCGGATTCTGACGATAATTGCTACGCATACGTGGTAGTGACAGGAGATACTTGCTCGGCGTTAGCCGCGACTTATTATATCACTGTGGATGAGATTGAAAGTTATAACAACGACACGTGGGGATGGATGGGGTGTGGTGATCTGCTGATCGGAAACAATATGTGTTTAAGCAGCGGCTGGCCTCCAATGCCCACCACTATTGACAACGCAGTTTGCGGCCCCCAGGTAAACGGTACTGCAACCGCACCTCATGGTACCGATTTGAGTACTTTGAATGAATGCCCCCTCAATGCTTGCTGTGATATTTGGGGGCAGTGTGGAACGACAGCTGAGTTCTGCACCATCTCTAACTCAACTACTGGGGCCCCTGGAACGGCTGCAGCGAATGAAAATGGCTGTATATCCAACTGCGGAACTGATATAGTGACATCCGATGCCCCGGCTGAGTACTTCTCCATTGCCTATTTTGAGGGCTTTGATTGGGAACGACCTTGCCTGCGAATGTCGGTCGACCAAGTCGATACGTCAAGTTATACCCATATCCATTTTGGGTTTGCAGCTATCAATGCTGATTATTCCCTTAATGTGACTGCCATTGAGCCTCAATTGCCCTTCCTGCTCGGTATGAGTGGTATCAAGCGAATCATATCAATAGGTGGATGGGATTTTTCTACTGATCCTGACACATACATGATCTTCCGGGATGTGGTGAGCTCGGAAACCAACCGTGCAACCTTGATCACAAACGTGGTGAACTTTTTGGTTGACAATGACCTGGATGGGGTGGATTGGGACTGGGAGTATCCCGATGAGCCTGATATTGAAGGTATACCAGCTGGCACGGCCGAAGATAGCGTGGGTTATTTTCTGCTACTCGAGGAACTTAAAACCAGTCTGGCTTCGAGCTCAGCCACGTCCGATATGACGGTTTCTTTCACTGCACCAGCCTCGTTCTGGTACTTGCAGTATTTCCCTGTACTAGCACTCAGCTATGTGGTGGATTATATTGTCTACATGACATACGACCTCCACGGACAGTGGGACTATGGGCATGCCTATTCCGATGATGGCTGCTCAGCTGGCAACTGTTTGCGGTCCCATGTGAACTTGACGGAAACTATCAACGCGCTTTCCATGATTACCAAAGCTGGTGTTTCTGCGAACACTGTTGCTGTGGGTGTCTCCAGCTACGGACGTTCCTTTGAAATGACCGAGGCCGGCTGCTGGACCGAGATGTGCACGTACACAGGGCCTGATTCAGGTGCCCTTCCAGGACCCTGCACGGATACTGCTGGTTATATTTCCGACTATGAGCTGGGCTTGATCATCGCAGAGAATCCTACGGCCGAATCTCTCTTCGACTCGGACTCCTTCTCGAACATCCTGGTCTACAACGATACCCAGTGGGTTGCCTACATGAATGATTCCAACAAGGCGGTCCGGACTATTTTGTACGAGAGTCTGAATTTCCTGGGAGTCGCAGATTGGGCAGTGGATCTACAGTCAGATGATGGTGACGGTGATTCATCCTCTTCTTCGTCTAATTCCTCGGCGGAGACTATCTATGTGAATCCTGATATTTGGAATTCGGCAACTCCAATCGTAACAGCACTGCCTGGTGACACACTCATATGGCCTCCAATGCCTTTGAGTAGCACAACGACTATCACATTTCCTCTCTGGGCCACCACAGTCTCCTACTCAAGCCTTACCACCCTCACAAACACTCTCACGGATGGCTCGACATCGACTTATCCCTGGTATCTCTACGTGTCTATTCCAACCATTATCTCAATTCCCCCAGGTTGGTTTCTCTTCTGAAATTCCTACGGAAGAACTAGGAATTAGGCTCACAATGAGTTAGTGACAACTACCGCCATTCCTGTCTGGGGCGTGTCTCTGCCAACCGGCTCAGCCGGTGGATTGATTTACCTGACGAGTTCAGTCCAGCCAGATACCTTCACTATAACTGTGACTCCGTATGTACTACCATTACTGTCTTCGTGTCGATATAAAGAGAAGCACAGAATTGACAATACTTGATATCATAGGGTCATGAATGGTACTACTTCCATTGTTGGGGCAACAACGACTACTGACCCAGCTACCACGGTCGTCTGGGGAGATTACACATACATCCGATCGATTGAAACTGACACTGTGGGCGGAAGTACCACTATCATCGGTGGCACGACAATGGCCCCCACAGGCATCATTGTCACCCCTAACCCCTATCCAACCACGGTTCCAACCACGCATGACACAAAATTGAACCCGAAGACAACATCTTGGACCTCTGGAAGTCCTCCATCCCCTACCAGTTCCCCTGGATGTACGGGATGTGGTATTATTTGTGGGCTCCCCTCTTTCCTTTATGTCCACCGCTAGAATGAAATTTTATATAAATTACTAACATCATACTCCATCCAGGTATTCTGTTCTGCGACTCGGATTGTCCATTCTGTCCACCTGGCGTTCTTGGCTCTGAGGGGGGCAGTTCTGGTGGCAGTGATAGCGGTGACGACGATAACTCTTCCACGAAGACAGAAAGCGAATCCAGCAGTACGAGCACCGAGCCTTTGGCCACATACACAGTTCTTTATGCTGAAGAGGTCGACGATGATTTTCCCGCCACATACGCCGCAGCAGCCGATCTTTCTGCACTTGCTACCTCTGTTTCCTCGGCATGGAATTCTGAGTTCCCCCTGAGCACTACCTCTAGCTCTGGTTCTAGTTCTGGCTCTGGCTCTGATACCACATCATCAAAAACCACATCTAAGTCCACTGCAACCACCGCAAGCGCCACAGCCACCCCATCTAACATTGCCGCATTCCTCCTCTTTACGGAGTACGCGGGTGACACATGGATATTCCAATGGTGGGTGATTGATGAAAATACTGAAAGCGTCACAGATGTTTGCGACACCAGCGCCGACATCGAGGCGAGCGCCGATACGGTAGGGCCAAACCCTGATTATCCCGACTCGGACATCGGACCGTTCGAGAGTCATGGTATATCAGGATGTCAGTATACGGCGGGTAAGAAGAATACGATCGGAACCATGGCCTGTCCCGGGGTGGATAGTATTACGTGCGAGAAGGATCCGCAGTATAATGAAGATTTTGAATGTGATGGGCCGGTGATGGTTGCTGTTATGAGGTGCTTATGGTAGTTTGTGATTACATGTATAAGCGAGCAATATAATGCGGCTGGAGCTTAGTCATTAGCATACTGTCTGAGATATTTGGCGATGAAGTGTACAAGTATCCCTTTCATGCATCCCCGCGAGTGATAGAGTGAAGCTGGATTTCCTGGGACAGAAAAATGTCTTCGTATATCCTGACAAGTTTCGCGGTTCGTCTTCAATTTGTTTCATGGCAACACCTATATGCCTTTTTTTATTCCTAATAGCCCTCACTCTACCTTCTCTGAGCGCAAATGCCAATGTTATCTAACGGCTTATCGTTCTCCGTGGCAGGATGCTTTTTCTACTGTGTGAGTTGACTCGGTTGACTTCTGCACCATAAACTCAGGAGCGGGTATTTTTGCACATTCCAAGTTCTGCTGTGACTGTTTTCCCAGGTACGATTAATTCAGAAATAACTTACCATGGGACTGAAGAAACTCGTCACGAGCTGACCATAGAGCTGGCGCCGTAGCTTCAGTCAAAGACCCAGATCATGGCGCATGGAAATGTGAATTTGGAACAATCGTTAGATATTATGGAAACAAAGAAAAGTAGGGGAGCATGAAAGTATTGAAACAACAAAACCGGGCTTACACCCAAACACACCCATATTCACCTTCCCAGACTGGAATACGATACAAGTCAATTGTTACGAAGGACGCGTGCAGCATATATCAATGGGTGGTAAGGTCTCTGAATTATGGAATAGGAAAAGACTAACTGCTCTATATCATGTCACAGTGAAAAACAATTGAAATTGAGAAAAGGATAAAAAAGAAAGGAAGCTGGTCAGGAAGGAATCCCATTCTATTACTCCCACCGCTTTCAAAATCATGCGCGTTCCCACCTCTCAAGTTCCATTCTGCAAAATAATCCCACCGTATTGACTCAAATTTTGACATTGACCCATGAGGCATGCATGAATAGCTACTGAAAGGGCTAGTGGTGGGCTCGAATATGACTCAGGTCTTGCTGGAAATGATATGGTGATGTTTGGGATCACAAGGTTGAGATATTTCCGGCTGAGGATATGCAGATGGGACACGAGTGTCTGAAATCTTTTGCGAAGCTTTATCGTATTTGTAAAATCACACGTATTTTCCTATCGCGATAATTCCGTACACCGGTTTTCCGTATTGATCAGCTCACCTTCGATGAGTAGTCGTCAGGTCTTGGAGTAGCTGATTAAGACCGTCGCGCCATACCGAGGATTGGGCTTCAAGGCCAATACGTTTGCATTGGACAATAAGGAAATTCGTCGTGTATCTGATGTGGTAGCAACAGCAAACGAAGCTTTGCAGAATATCCAATGAGGTGAGCATTATAATTTTCAGCTTCACGATATTCAGAGACGGTAGGTATGGGTTTTTGATCAACCCAGGATGTGAGGTGTAAGCCAGATAATTATAGCAGATAATTATAGTCAAGTGCCAAGAGTGAAGAAGAGGAAAGAGGGAAGAGTGAAGTGAAGAGTCAAGGAACGGAACAGTGAATGCTAGCTCACTATCGCTTAGTCGTTGACTATCGCAAATTAATGCTGGTTCCAGGCCCCTCTGCTTATTCCGCCTCGGCCTTTTCATTCCCACGGTTTCTCATCCTTATCATTCCTCTTGGAACCAGTACCAAGCAAACCCACTACACAATCATCATATATGTACTCAATATGACTGGTAACCCCAAATTTACTGTAGAAGGCCAAGGAGATGTTTCTCCCCTAACAAAGCCCGAAGCTACCAATACCGATAAGGCCGCTGCCCTTGCACGTTTATATATCGACTAACATACGCACAAGTGAAAAATCAAAACAAGAATGAAAGAAGAAAAAAGGAGAATGGAAAAAGACAAAGACAACAGAAAAAGTAAGCTGAAGAACTTCCATGTACGGCCCTTCGTTTCAAACAGCCAAATGCTCATATCCTTTCCAATGATGGAGAATGTCTCGTGGGTGATGTACCTGTGGAGCAGCTAGTCCCCCAGCCCAATGGGTCTTATTAATGTGCCACAAGGCAATATAGGGCCACAGCGCACGAGTCTATTTGCCCCCGGGAATACTGGAGTGAGGGCCCTCGCCGATCAAGACGTGACGTGACATAAGGAAATCTGATTCCAGTCACAGTGCTCAGTCAGCGGGATCAAGACCATCTTCAGAGCCCTTCAGTTCGTCTACAGGACTGGTGACAAAGAGCCTAGACCAAAGTGGGTACTTGGGTACTTTGTACTCAATGATATGACTGAACTTGAGGTACTGCGCCTTGCCTAACATCGTTGGTATGATACTCAATACTGCGTTCTATTCAATATCCAATGGTTTATCAAGGTAATCAAAAATTGAACCTGCGCTGACAGTTTCTGCCATATGCACGTCACTCCAGAAGGTCCAATTTAACTAGGACCAATCTCCTTCATCCTGAACAGGCTCGCCACTCTCCGAAGCACCCAGGAGCTCCTTGACAGTCCACGGACTATATTCATAGCCTGGAACGGAATTGGTGTTTCTGAATGGCGCACCCCTATGCAGGTGCCCTGCACACTTGTTGTAGTTCTCATATGCGTATTGTTCTGGGTCATAGTGTACCAGCCAATCTCCAACCATTTTCCCCATTACCTCCGGGTTCTTAGCGACAGCATCCCAATCTGTGTTGTGATATATCTCGCGATTCTTGAAACCCATTTTCTGTGCGCAAGAGACTCGTTCAAATCTATCGTCAGAGAATATATCGTCAGTTTACCAGAGTTCTCTGCCATCTTTGCTTATATAACCAGTGATCTGCTATTAAGAAGTATTGCAGATAGTCTGAAATTAAGCTCGACTGATGACTCATTTGAATAGATTGCGCGCATTCTCGACTTCATCGAGAAACCACAGATAGTGACAGTGGCCAAATAGTTGCAAAAGAAGCCATGCCAAGTTCAGTCTGGAATGAAGAAGCTTATTCAAGACGTGGAAATTTGATGATTGAACAAACAATTCATGTATCTTGAAAAGAATCACGATGATTCGATGGCAGTAGCTTCAATTCCCATGTATTGGACATATTAAGTCTAGATGCCCAAACAAGCCAGCATGGCTCGGCCTGGGTATCAAGGGCGCAGCAACCAGGGAAAGAGAGCAGTAGGCTAAGCCCGATGATGACGCTTCTAGTTGTGGCAATGTGCAGATGCCAAGAGACCAATCGTTAGGGGGAGATATGCGGCTCAATAAAATTCTAATCGCTCAGCTGAAAAGGTTTGTGGGACTGTCGCGCGATGGGGAATGATTTTCACACGAGTTTTCACCTATCATTTGCGCACCCACCCTTATCACCTGGGTCGCGCGACGAAGCGGTGCTCACCATTCCCAACACCCTCAATCTCTCTCTCACATCGCCCCGACATAAAGACACACCCTCGCCTTTTCGACTAGCTAGTCTCCTTCAATTATCTACTGTTCCTTACAACCATGGCCTCTACCTTTTACTCCCAAGCAATATGCGTTGGGTTTGAGTCTAGCGCACTGCCTCTTTCATCTCACTGTAGACACAGCTCGTTAGCTAGATTAACCACAACTTGAACATCGCTTGTAAATAATTATAGAAATGTTAATTCGGTGTGATCGGTCAATCATCCATCTCCCATCCAGTTCCACCACCTGTCTCCCTTGACAGAGGATCATCTGTCTCCAGATCAAACTCAACCTTATCGAGCAATTGTAGCTCTGAAGCCTGTGCGAGACCATCCACATACCCATCCGTAGTGAAACAAATTCTCGTTCCCAGAGCCATTCCTTCATCCTCCTGCACAATCGCGCTATTTGAGTGGGGATCCTTGCGACCAAGCCTACAGAGAGTCGCGATCGTTCTCAGAAAGTCCTGGGTGTAGTCCTGATCAGACTGATCTTCCAGCACCTGAATGTTATCTATGAACCCATAAACCACCCTTGGAGCAAGACTCTGAACATCAAGCATCAGCTGGAGCGTCTCAGGAACACTGAGTGTGCCCTGTGCAAGGGCTGTGAAATGGGCGGGTGAAAGATCTGCTTCGGTATAGCCATCATCCGGGACCAGTTGAATAAGTTGGGTTATGATGGATGTGAGGAAAGAATTTAGATACATGGCATTGGAAGTACCTGGCTCATGGATTTCTGTGAGACTGCAGAAATAGATGATGCAGGGGATGCTGTTTTTGCGCGCTAGTGCGGCCAAAGAAACCGCGGTCATCGAATTCTGGCTCGGTTGCCGTACATCATGAGGGCCTTGGATCCAGAAATTAATTAAGCTAGAAGCTCGTAGCCATGTTCCCAAGCGAATTTGCACATCTTTATCAATCTGCAAAAGGGGTGCCTGGTTTGTAATCTGGATCAAGCGGTCGACTTGGTTCTTCCACTGATCTATGAAGCACTTGATCTCGGCCTGGATCTCCATGCGGCTAAACTGATAATGTTTTTGTGAGGTTGGGGATGCCTCAGATTCTAGATCTGCCATTTCGGGATCATAACCGGCAGAAGCAGATGGTAATATTTCCCCTGTTGTATCTTCTTGTATGCTTGTGATCAAGGATGGACGAGGTAGTTCTAGGCGGAAGGATTGTTGTTGGTCCAAAAGCCTTTCGAGCGATTCACCGACCATCAATCTTTGTTTGCAGAGCTGGGTAATTTGGTCCGGTAGGATCTGGCTAAGCCTTTCCTGATTTTGGCACAGCATATTTTGTTGTTGAATCATCAGCTCCAAACTTCGGGTGGTGCGGCGGTGGAAGTCGAGGCTGATATGGCTGTTCATACGGGATTGGATGGCCAACATTCGGTTTTTTTTGGACGTGAACAACTCATTGAAGGCGCTCTCATCAAAGCTTGTGATAAAGCGTTTCCAGCCCGACTTGGACCATTTGGTGAAGATCTCGGTAAAGAATTCGAAGACGACAACGTATAATTCCTGAATATATCGACGAAGAGCCGGGATATCACCATGTTCCTTCATCTGCCGGTTCCAGATATCAATATCGTGGCTGAGATCTTCGAGGGTATCAGCCACCCCTTCGGCAATCTTTTGGTGGTTGATAGTCGCCTGGGCAATGGCTGACAGAGAGCCTGTTAACAATGTGACATACTTGTCATCTTTGGGGATGACAGAGAGCAAAGCACTGTGCGACGAGAAGGTCTTGCAAAGACCTGAGAATTTGGACTTTAACCTGCCCAGTTTGGTTTCATCTTGTCCCTGCTTCCATGTTGCTGAAGCCTTGGTTACTGTGGCCACCAGAAAATTGATATCTGGTCTATCCTGATCTTCCAGCTCTAAATGCTGGTGTCTAGGCAGATTGCTCCGAAATTTGCTCCACGCGGCATAGAGTCGCTGGCTCTGTTGAAGGAGAACGGCCTCCTCATCTGGAACAGACTCCTCGGCCAGTTCCCGACCCTTCATCAGGAGTCGGTCCCATTCAGCCCTGAGTGAATCCGATCGTCCTCGATTGCGATCAACCGCAATTTTGGCTGCCAGGGCCCGGCCAAGGGGTTCTCCTGGGGATGATTCTGATATGTCATCGCTGAACCGGCGGATGAGCTCCCCGCTGGGCTCCGCTGGTCGACTGAAATTCATATGCTAGATGAGGTGTAGGAATGATTAAAATAAATAAAATTATCTTCGTGAGAAGAGAAAACTCAGGATGGTGCATATGTCAGTTTGGTTTGAATATCGCGACCGCATTCATAGGCAGAGAGGTCGCGGTAGATTTGTGGTTTTCTTTTCTTTTTTCTTTCTTTCGCTGTTTTGGCCTTCTCATTTGAGTAAAGAGCAGTACGGCTTGTGACACATTTATTCGAGGAAGAAACTGCGGCTGACGTGGTCTCCAATGAGAACCCTGCTTGATGTGTCCAGACGTGCATAATAAGCGTAGCTGAGAGCAGCGGAGGAGGGGAAGCGCGGCTCAAGGGAATTGGCGAACTCCAAGGACCCTAAGCACCTCTTGAACTCAACTCCCCAACACGAAATCCGTCCCCTTTCATTCCATCTAACTGATATCTAAGATCTGACTACTCTTCGAAACTCTTTTCGTTGGTCATGGCAACCCGCGTAGAATATGAGGAGCCTGGCATTTCGTCCGCCGAGGACTATGAATCCACTGAGTACACCGTCCCAGTACATTCTCAACGATCCTATTTGCCCGAAAGACGGGCCTATCGAGACTATCATTCACGTAGAAAAGAGATTAATCTCGCGGAGCTCCGTGGATGCCAGGAAGAAGAACCGGATGACCTCTCCAGCGGGTCAGGCATCATTTGGCACGCTAATTTCTTTCACCGACAAAGTAGACGCAGGGAGGCTGTCCAAGATCTGGAAAACCCGGATTTCATATTCGTTGATACTCGACCAATTGAGCTTTCCGTTGACGAGGCTCCAACTCAGCCGCAGGGGAAAGCGAAGGAGCGCATCCAGCAAGCGTCAGCGTCATGGAACGGTCCAGTGATAACCATTGAAGTCTTTGTGGAGACTGATCTCATGCCACGCAATGTTTCAGAACTCTTGAGAAATCCGCGGACTGATCAGTTGGCTCTGAAACGTGTGTCCAGGCGACGCCTGGTGGTGAACTCCAAGTATTTGGCCAGTTGCCTTCGGGAAATAATTGGGTATTATCCATCATTTCATTCCATGATGGGTAAGCTGGATATTTCAGAGCCTTATGCCGTTCTACACCATTACTTTGACTCCATTGAAGCCATGGCAGGCTCTCCCGTCTCGGCTACAATGTGCAAGAGCCCCCACGACAACAAAGAAATCGAGATTGACCTGCAAAAGAAACACATTCAAATTTTGCTAGACTTTCTGAGACCCATCCGTGAAGAGCGCATATTGAGATGCGAAGAGACTTTGTCCGAACCTACTGCCCGAGTGGCTTTTGACATGATTTGGTATCTTCTGAAACCTGGCATGGATGTCTATTTTCTCATCGACGGATCGCCACAAGCCGGAGTGATCATAGATGTGAAGTGTGGTGGTGGTGATTCGTCTAGTATCTGGGGCCCGGAAGATTCATATTGGTGGTTTATCAACCTGTGGCGACTGGAGACCGATGGCTCTAGAGTCAGGCGTGGTGCGATCTCGGTAATAATCACCTTTTATGCTGGTCTACGAGAGGTGAAAAGTCTTTCAGTTTGTCCATGCGTTACCTGGGACGCCCACGATAATGGTGAACGGCGCAAGAATATCTTATGCCGCAGTGTCACCTTGTTCAAGGCGCTGCGCCAGGGCAATCTCCTTGTGGACTATAACGGGCCAATTTTAGGAAGCAACCAATATGTGCGTTCCCGACTTGCTAGAGGCCGTGCATCGATTCTTACGCTAAAATTTCTCTAGTATACTGGTAAACTGGTGATCGACCATCGGAGAGGGCAGGAAGAGCCTGACCTCGCCCTGCCTGCTCCCTCACGGATCCGTGACTATTCTGATCTATTCAAGGACTACGATAATATTACAGTCAATGATGATCGATCTTTTAACACTAGGCAAGAGGCTCAACAGCAGTTTTTCCGCAACATTGACGACTCTAGACCTATTTCTCCTGGGCGTCACAGCAATGTGGCCGTCAACGGTTGGGATGACAATGGGCGAAGATGGTCCCCTGGTCCTGCACTTGAAATCAACGACATGGATGGTGGTGAGTTCATCGATTCTGTTGTTGATGAACTCACGGAACACCAACTTCTATTGTTATGCCCAGAAGCCCTGGCATACGCACTGAAACATAAACAATGGAGTGAGCCTTATTGATTGTATCCTATAGAAAATTCCTCTAACTCCTGCCTACAGTTCTGATCTCATTAGATCACGTTCAAGAATCTGTACCGTCATCTGAGAGTCTTTCCAACCTGGTCATCGGAGAGGCCGAGTTGAAAACTATCAAGGCCCTTTCAAACCGTCAAAATAGCAAGACAAAACATTGGTCAGCGGACTTTATCGAGGGAAAAGGATCGGGGCAGATTATATTACTGCACGGTATGTAGGGCATTCTTTAATATTTAAATGTTGACAATCACCAATAGTGTCGTGGCAGGACCTCCCGGAGTTGGCAAAACCTATACAGTCGGTAAGTTAACCTCAACTCCAACATGCTGTTGACGAAGTCAACTAAAGAAGAGCAGAGGCTATTTCTGAGTGGCTACACCGACCGCTACTTGCACTGACAGTCGCTGATATCGGCACGGTCGAAACGCTAGTCGAAGGCGAACTCTTGAAGTGGTTTAACCTTGCAGAAGCCTGGAATGCCGTGCTCCTGGTCGATGAAGCCGATATCTTCCTCGAACGACGACAAAATCGAGATCTCGCGCGGAACGGATTGGTATCAGGTAAATATGCCAAATCATAGTATCAACATCATCTTGTCCACGAAGGCTGACGATTGCTGCGCAGCCTCCCTCCGGCGAATGGAATACTTCAAAGGCCTCCTATTTCTAACCACCAATCGCGTCGGCCAAATAGACGACGCTTTCATATCGCGAGTCCACATCGCAATTGGATACCCGTCCCTAAGTGAAGACGCACGTCGCAAGGTCTGGAACGGCTTTTTCAGGAAACTCGTCCGTGACCGTGCGGGCAAGATTCAGATCGCCCCGGACGCAAAGGCGTGGGTTTTGGAAACCGCAGGCGACACGCAACTTAACGGGCGGGATATCCGCAATGCTTTACAAACAGCGATCACACTGGCGGAGTTTGAGAGTGAAGAAGATCCTGACTATGATGAAACTTTGGTCACGATTGTCACTAAAGCGCATTTCCAGAATGTACTGGATATGTGTAATCGGTTCCGTACCTACGTGACGAGTATTCGGCGAGAAGATGAGAAGAAGAGGGCCCAAGGGCGCGGTGATCGGAATGACTTTGGGCGTGGAGCTGCTAATGAGATGGAATCGCTCGTAACCCTTTCCAACCCGTTGGGTAGATAGAACTCGAGGCTACCTGGCAGGTCTTCAAGGGTTGACGCTCTTTCTGGCACCAGACGCTGTCATTTTCGGCGTCGATTTCAGAGGACTCATTGGTCTATTTGTAATTTCATAGACAATACCAGAATTTGTTTCCGACACTGTGACTTTGCTATTTGTAGTTCAAATGAGAGAATGAAAGAACGAGGGTAGTGGAGCTCAACAGGCACGTTTCTTTAGCTTTCAGTCCCCGTGATTTTATAGAGAAATTCCCGCTCGACAAAAAATAGGTTGTCCCTCCCATTCAATGTCCCTCTAGCTTCCCCATCGCTCCTGAAGTTCCTTTGTATTGTCAATCTGAACAGGCTATTTGAAGGCAATATCATGCTAATTGTGCGAAGCATGTAACTTGGATTTTCAGATGGTCGCTACATCCTGTTCCACAAAGGCGTTCTAACGACGATGGATTTGGAAATCTTCAACCGCACGTTAGTCGCGTCAAAGACAACTATGACTATTTACAGCATTGTCGACATTATAGAGTGACTCAAAGCCCAGAGTACAATCTCCGGACCTAATAGTGTTCAACATCGCTCGGCTGGGAGAGTCAATGCGGCGGTCGCGCCCAGAGGATTCTCACCCAACTGCGGGCTACACTTAAAACCGCACGCCGGCAGGTTAGTACCTTAGTGAATGACCACCAGCGAATCACTGCTGTTGTATGATTTTGTTTTTACTTTTTCTTATTCTTTTTAATACTTCGCTTAGCTACAGAGACTCGGTAAATGCGGATCGTCGACTCATTGAGAATGGCCCCCAAAACCCTTGGGAGGCTGTGGAGCTTGAGGGTCAAGGTTTCCGCGCACTGCTACTTCGTGAACCGATGTGGTAGATTGTGGTTTTTCAACACCTCCCCCCGCAATTGTTAGTTTTCAGCACGTTTACTGTGTTAGTACGAAGTGTCCATGCTACTCATCAGCTGTCCCTGATCTTGGCTGCTACTAAAGCAGCCCCTGAATATGCTCTGTGGTCAGTGCGCCACAGCTTTTCAACACCCCGCGTGGGGCCGCGGACCATACCATCATGCCCGCCGGGGCAAGTACAACCTGCAGGTCCTGCATCCCAATTATGCATCTCTTAAAGCGGCGTTGGAGGCCAAATGTGGCTTCTGTCATAGACTCGTCGATGACCTCAACTCAAAGAGACGAAGTCGAATTCTGACTGGGCGCCAACTACTCCCGGACATCGATCCAGACTCTTTCTCCGTGCAATATCGCTTTGCTTATGGTGCTCCTAGTCGCAGAGTCATCACATGCTCGGCTATTTTTGATGCGAAGAAAGCAGGCGCAGAGTTGAGTGAAACGTCCACAGAGCATTTGTTTCTCTCCCCTGGTAAGTCAAACCCCGCAAGAAGATGTATGTGGCCTCTGATTTCTTCAAGAACAAGCTCCCTTACATGACTTACCGGTCAGAGAGGCAGAAAATAATGTCAATACATCATCTATGAAGGCTATTGAGTATTGGATTGAGGATTGTGATAGAAACCACCCTGGCTGTCGCCGGCAGGGAGCCCCTTATACAAATGACCGATTTTCTCGTATTTAGGACGTTGGCAACGTCTCCGATGCGCCGGATGTCAATCTTTGTCTTTCTGATGAACTTGGGCATGATGCTAAATATGCGACTCTCAGCCATTGCTGGGGAGGCATTACTTCAGAGATTTCGTCGCTGACCACAAGAACTTACAAAGAATTCTTGCAGCGCATTGCTATCATGAATCTTCCCCAGACATTTCAAGATGCAATCCAGTTGACTCATCGCCTGGGAATTCGATACTTATGGATCGACTCTCTATGCATCATTCAGGACTCTCGCGAAGACTGGTTGGAACAGTCGGCCGTTATGGGTGATATATACCAATATTCTTATTTGAATATCGCAGCTACCAAGTCCACGGATCCATATGGCGGGCTTTTTACAACAAGGAACCCAGTTCTTGTCACGCCACTTCGAGTCTCGATCTATGTGACGGTTCCCGCCAGGGTCACAGTACCGCAAGAGCAAGGACTTCCCTTCCTAAGATTGGAAGGCAAGTCTCTACTGGTCGCGTCGCCCAGACAACCGCCACTTGAAGTCACTGAGAGAGAGCTCGATCTTGACACCTATCTTGGTAATAGCGACGGCAGCTTGCGTCCGAGTGGTGCGAATTTTTCTCAGACTGCGAGGAGCGTTGAACTGATCGGAACTACACTGTATGCCGAGCTCAGAACGCGTTGCAAAGAGTGGAAGAAAAGCAGCATAGATTTGAGGGAAGTTGTAGAAACGTCTGATCAATCACGCTTCAGGCTTAAGGGGACCTCCATACTTGAAGTTCTTTTGTATTCCCCCGACTTTGAAAGCTCTGAGTGCACTCTCGACTTGAACAGATGTCTCGGAAATCGCAACGGCGCTTTTGATGTTCAAGGGAAGAATTTCGCATTCAGTGCAAGGCATGTGTCTCTCGTTGGCACAACGTTGCATGCCGAACTTAGGACAATGGACGGGCTATGGAGACAAAATAGCATCCAGCTGACTACGTTCATAAGCTGGGACTCAGAGCAGCTACAGCCTCACAAAGATGGCTGCGCAGCCCAAGTCTTCTTCGATGTGGGCACTAATGCTTATCACAAATGGTCGGGGCAGGTCGCACAGTCAAAGCTCTGCAGACGGGGATGGGTGTTCCAAGAACGTTTTTTGGCTCCAAGGACCGTGCATTTCACCCAGCAGCAGCTCTTCTGGGAGTGTACAATGTCTCAATCACTAGAAGAAGCCCCATCCGTTAAGGTCGACAATCGACAACCTGCGGCCAGGGGGGTGAGACTAGATCTCAAGACCTGGGATGTATACTCACCGGCTTTACTCAATGAGCCAAAAAAGAGAGACTTGGGGCTAAATTATATCTGGTCGTCCTTCAAAGCGTTGCATGGCCGTGATGAGACTCATCTTCGAAAAGAAAATCTATCTAGCGACTCAAGTCTTCTCGAACATGCCAAGCGCATGTGTTACGGTGGGGACAACTGGCAGCCAACGCATCCGCTCCTCAAATACTGGTCTGTGATTATCACTAGCTACAGCCCCTCAAGTCTGACATATATCGAAGACCGTTTGGTTGCCATCGCTGGTTTGGCGAAAGTTCTGTCCAACAGGACGGGTATTCGTTATGCTGCAGGACTCTGGATGACCCAAATCCCGCGGCAGCTACTGTGGAATGCCTTCCATGGGGAAATTCGTGGAAATCATGGGAAGTACGTGGCACCATCCTGGTCATGGGCGTCTAATCCTGGGTTTATGCCAAACAGAGGACGGCTAGATCCCATACTGGAAACGAAGGGAGCTATGGATCTCATAAAAATCATATCTGTCAACGTCGAAGGAGTGCTGGAAAATGACAACATGCCTTTCGGTCAGGTGAGAAGTGGACGTCTTCGCATACGCGGCCGTTTGCTTCCCATCAAGCTTGATCTCAGCACCTGGCCCAAGGGTGTCGTACGGAAAGAAGCACTTGTGCAATTCTGGAGTGGATCGGTACTTGAGGTGCCAGTGAGAGAAACCTTTCTTGTCCCAGTTATTTTCACGCGCTGGAACCAGCGACTCCCAGAGGCTACGCCTAATTCCCTGCTTCTGGAATCAACGGACGAGAAAGGTGTGTTCCGTCGCATTGGTACGGCGCGGCTCAGCAGTCTCTGTGACTTGAGAAGTATCATACCAGAACTGTATACTGCTATGAGTCGCAACCACGAAGACGAAGATGACGACGCGACTAGCGAAGGTGAAGCGGACAAGGAGGATGCTGAATCTTTCACGGTGCCTTACAACTCTCCAGCAGTTGAGCCAAATCCGCAGCAGGAATGGACTGACAGTTTCATCAAGCAAGTTCGTTCTTATACAGACAAATTTGACAGACTTGCGAAAGATAATAGCACGAAGCTCAGATCAAGCTCAGCTAGTGAAAACAATGTCCTTGCACCAAAGATCTCTTTGATGGCTAACCTAGTCACGTCTTTTATGTCTAATGCCCCTGGAGAACCGAGCGAGAAGTTAAGTCTCGATGCTCGTGAGATGGAACGTGAGATGAGAACCCAATTTCCGGGCTCAAACTTCAATGTCTGCCTTCGGAATGCGCCTTGGAGTCGAACCAATGTCCAAAAATTGAAGTCAAAGGCTGCGGTTGAAAGCCACTACTATCTTGATTACGTCGAGGATGATTCTAACGTGATTCGATACGGACATTTTGTATTTGAAATTTGCTGAAACTGAGCGGCTTTATCAAGCTTATGCCATTTATTCATTTTCCTGACATCTTGCCTACTGTAGATTGGGGTTTATTGTGAGCGAAACAAGCATTAAGGAAATTGGCATACCAGCAATTCCTCTCCTATCTTCACTGACAACCAAAACCTCCCGTGTTGGTTCGAACTCAATCTTCTCCGTGATCCTATCAAGGAAGCACAGATTATTCAGGTTACGACGATACTGCTACTGTTCAGTGATGGCTGTGTGCCATTTCTCGAGTCGCAGACCGCTCAGCCTCCACTAGTCCACCTTTGGAAACTGCCTCGCAGAGCACCTGGAAGAACATCCTCCACATCAATTTCCAGTCAAGGGGCAGAGCTAACCCCATGATCAATGCAGATTAGTTGACCCCATCGTTTGGCTGCGTTTACGTAGTTCGAGAGATTCATAAGCATTTCTGGACATCTTCTGGCTACTCGACATATAATACTATACACATCTCAAGGAACTACTTTGCGATTTGTAAAGACTGACTCATGAATTCAATGCAACTTCATTCGTTAATTTGATCACGATGAACTCGAGTGTAATCATCTCATGTACATGATTTTTTGCTTGAAAGTGTTGCAACCCCAAAATAGAAAAAAAAGATCAACCAGACCAGAAACCAACCCCTTGAGGCACATGATAAATGCAGGAGAAAACATGGTAAACAGAGGGATGAGTGTTAGGAAGGGGTGAACTCAATGCGTGATGATAGTCTCGAGCATTCAAATGACAAATAATCAGATCGCTGGAGACCATACAACCTAGGGGATCAAAAACGGAGTTTCAGGAAAGCTGGTATAGGCTTATCCTGGAGTGCATGGGCATTTGCTCTCTTTGAACTATTTCTAGTCCTCGGCGAATTATTTGTAGGAGTGTGGAAGAGTGAGAGGGGTATATAGAGAAGTGTGGGATTGTTTTCCTCTACTCCACTCTAGTAGACCTTCTTCTTCTCGTCCATGCTGAATTGGCCAGGGCCGGTGTTGACCAGCAGCAAAAGACCACCCCTACCGGAGGTTAGAAAGACGAAGAGCAGATTAGGAATCGGGGGACATACACGATGGAAAGAATCTGGAAGAAGTCGTACTTGGCGAAGTCCTTGTGAGGGTGGTGGGGGTGGAGCTGGATTTGAGTTAGTCATTGCTAGACCAGAGACGAAAGACCAACATACAGTCCAGAAGTTGTTCACCAACACGTTGAACACACTGAGAAGCACGACAAGGACGATGGCGCTCCACTTGGCCTTGAAGCCGACAATGACCATGACGCACGCCACCAGACCGAACAGGCTAACCAGAATGCGCCAGAAGCTCCACTGGCCGGAGAAAACGAATCCAACGAACAGGAAAATCAAGAGCACACGGCCAGCAAGCTGGACGTACATCTTGCGGTCCTTTTCGTCGAGCTGGGGCAGGCCGGCAGGGACAAACTTCTTGCGCACCCACGAGTCAGACAGCACCATGAGAAGACCACCGACGACACTGAGATTACGCAGAAAGAAGTTCAAATCGAAGATGAGACCGTATCCAATACCCTGTGTAACGACCACCACTAGCAATCCAGCGACGGCGAATTCAGTTTGTTTGCGAGCGATGACGAGGGTTGAACAGATGGACATGGCAATGACGTTGACAATCAGGAAAAGGTGTGTGATTCCCCACGGAACTAATTAAAAGATCGAGTTAGACATTTACCAGTAAAATCAACAATGGGATTTATTGTGGTGTTGCCCTCGAGGCTCAATGCGGGCCGCGGCTGGGGTGTTTCAGGGTCCTTACTGTGACGAAAATCGTTGAGGTACACCAGCTGGTCGTTCCATTGTGTGAGAATGCGTAGAGAGTCTTCAAGGAAAGTGACTACAATGAGGAATCGGCCGATCGCAGGGAGGTATCTGTTTCGAGTCAACACCGTGTCAGGTCAAGCTTGAGACCCCTTGTTTGGATATTGGGCGTGTTTGTGTGATGCGACCAGCGACCTCAAGAGCACGGGAGAGCTTTAAAGCTCTAGGAAAAATCACGTACGGCTTCACAGGATCGGACATGGTGTCTAGCCAATCCTCAATCTTGCTAGTCTGCTCGCGGATGGCGTCGAGCGGGCTGGGATCGCTGGTAGCATCTGCGCTACCGGGCCCGCCGAACGGGTTCTGGTGGCCGAGGTTGTAGCCCGCAGTGCCACGGATTTGGGCCATGGCGGAAGAGGTGAGAATGGGAGTGTGAGAAGAAAGAAAAAAAAAAGTGTAGAAGAAAAGAGGAGTAGGTAGGTTGCAAGAAGGGTTGAAGGAGTAAATAACTGGTGGATCCATTGTATACAAAGCCGTGCTCACTTCAGGCCACGATGACCGGAACTCGGCGCTAAACCGTAACGGGTAATGTGACGACACGGTACACATTCTTATTCTATTTAGGTATTCTATGCACAGATGAAACAGACTGAAAATTGGAAATACCTCAATTGTAATACAGCTGAACTAAAAAAACAGATTGCCCCAATGGTGCTTTTGGGACCTCAAAGGTTTTCACCGATTTTTGCGCTGTGAGCAGTTTCCCCAGATTTTTGATGGGAAACTGCTGGTATTATGGGACAGTCCCGAACGCCAAAGCCAAGTCAAAAGGGTAATAAATACATATCAAGGTGAAGATGGAAGATGAAAATGGATATGGCGTATGGAGGAATTTAGGCGGCCCAGTCAGAGTCCAGTGGGTGACCCTTCTCACGGGAGCGCAGGTTATCGGGAAGGTAAGTGGGAGTGACAGTCACTTTACGCTCAACGGGGAGAGGAGCAGGAGCAGGCTGGCTCTCGGAGGCGCTGGCGTCGCTGACCTCGTCCTTGCCGGTCTTCTTCTTGGGCTTCTTGGAGACGGTGGTCCACTCGTCAACGCTGTTGGCAGCGCCTAGGATGCGCATCTGCTCCTCCTCAGAGGGAAGTTCCTGAGCCCACTTCTTCTGGGTGGGGGCGGACTCAAAGGTATCCAGAAGCTGCACAGGGGCGGAGGTCGTCGCGGGGGCCGGAACTGGCTTGGTACCGTTGGCCTTGGGGGCCTCCCAAGCATTGGTGGCGGGGGCTTGGGTCCGGGCAGCTTCACGACGCTCATGTTCACGAGCGGTGTGCAGCTGCTTCTCGAGCAACTGCCGGCGCTGCTCTTCCGCCTCCTGGACCTGCTGCTTGCGGGCCTCGTTCTTCAGGCGCTGTTGGCGCTGCTTCTTGTTCTCAACCTGCTTGAAGGACTGCACCTTCTGCTTCTTGGGCTCCGACTCGACGTTACCGGTAACACGAAGGACAGAGGCGGCAGGAGCGGGAGACTCCAGCATGTCAGACACATATCCAGCGGAAGGGACAGCGTTGACCTGTGGTGAGACAGCAGGGGACAGGTCGTCGTCGGCGTCCGCGCCGGTAGTGGAGGAAGCGTGGGAGCCACTCTCCAGATTGGCCTTCTTGGCCTTCTTCTTGTTCTTGGAGGGGGCAGTGGCGGGCGAGGTGCCGTTCTTGATCGCGGCCAGGCGGCGAGCCATCTCCTTGCGGTCAACATCGTCCTCGGGCTGCTCATCCTCGGTGGTAGGAGGCGAGATCACGGTCTTCACCTCAGCCTTCTTGGCCGGTTGAGGAGCAGGCTTCCGCTTTTGCTTCTTGGGTGCGACTGTAGCCTCGGCCTTTTCCACAACAGCTCGAATGGGAGTTTTGGTGGCTTTCGGGGAGTTGCCATTGGTGTAGTACCAGCCAAGGCCACCTGCTACAACGAGCAGGAGAGCCCAGCTGAGGTAAGGGTTCATAGTCATGATGCTTTGGCCAATCAGTATCACTTGAATACCAGTCTTGTGCGCCGCACGTACCGTTTGAGCGAGGTCTCGGCAAAAAATCAGGGACGGAGGATCACACTACTTAGCCGCCGGTATCCGAAGGTAGGACAGTTGTGGCACGCGCACGATCAATTTGGCACGCGCAACCGAAACCGAATCGAGTGTCCACGGTATCGAAAAAGGTAGGGGAGGGTTTAGAGGTCAAGACCACACATCGATGTGTTCGGAGCCTAGGCGCGATGAGATTGACCGTTAGGAGGCGTTGGTCAACGTAATATCCAAGCAGTTCTGGGCCCAAAAGTCGACTCCGTTGTCGTCGTCGAATTCAATGGGGGTCAATGACGGAGGTAGTTGAGACCAAGATTACGGGGGCGACGAGCGCTTCACGCTCAACTGAGCTCCGATAATGGCAAACCAACAAGACCAAATGAAACACTAAAGCTCTTTGGCGTAAGCACTTGAGGAAGGGGAGGGTAGGGAAAGAAACGTCGAGAGGAAGGACAGGAGAAGAGGAGCCAGAAAAGGACACGCTGAGGATCCGAGGGGGTGTCCGCCGGTACGGTAAACGGGGCGTATCACACGGTCTGGGCGAGACTACCCACAATGTGAACCATGAGATATTGGTGAACTAATATCCGAATTTCAAGAGGCTCAATATTTTCGTTTGATCAATTACACGTAGTAATGCTCTTTAAGGAATCCTCGTCAAAATGAACATCCATTGGCCCCCAAAATGGGCTCTATCAACTTATCTTCGATCAATACACGTAGTAATACACTAACGAGCACTCCCCC
Organism: Penicillium longicatenatum; assembly: GCF_028827895.1. Taxonomy (NCBI): domain Eukaryota; kingdom Fungi; phylum Ascomycota; class Eurotiomycetes; order Eurotiales; family Aspergillaceae; genus Penicillium; species Penicillium longicatenatum. The sequence continues at coordinate 3,711,120 of NW_026643119.1, read as the reverse complement.
CTTGGGATCTAAAGGCCACCAAACAACGCCCATGCGCTTCTCCAAGTGGAGAGCCGTACAAATGGGGGATCGCGAACAGGCCACGTCTCCAGTCTCCCCTCCCGTAACCGTGTCAATTATCCATACTGGCGTATGATTGGTCTCCAAAGTCCTGTCTTTGTCTTATTTATCCTTTCTGATATGTCTCGGTATGGCCGAGAAGATTCGCGTCGATCCGGCAGGGGATCGGGCCATCTCCATCCCCTTACATGTAGGTACTTTTACGCCGTCTCAGCCACGAGGGGTCGGAAAGGGGTTGCCGGTCGCCGATGCATCTACGCGCGTTTCTGCAGGTACAATCCAACTGATCAATTATAAAGAGGCACACAGTGGTAACATCATCGATGTTTCATGATCTGTCAGAAATTGTGTTTGATGTGTCTGTTTTGTTGGAGACGATCCAAAACTGCCCCTTAGTCAGGTAAAAATCACCTGACTAGGCTTCGGTTATCTTGCGGACCAGTGCGGGCAAAGGTCACGTGCATGACATATCTAGTTGGTGCCTAGGGTGTCGAGATGGGGGGAACAGTTAATCGGCGATAACTGTCAACTCTCTGTCCTATATCCCACTTTCTCAATATATTCTTTAATGATGGTTCCCAAAAAGATTATCATTGATACCGACCCAGTAGGTTTAAAATATGGTTGGGCTTGCCCTGCAGTGTACTGATACATATCAGGGCATCGATGACATTCTTGCACTACTGCTGGCTTTGTCCTCCAAGCCAGAGGAGCTCGAAGTTCTGTTGATTTCATTGACTTTTGGCAACATCGAAGTAAACAAGTGAGTATGTATGTCTAAACAGCACGAGTATACGCTCATTATGTATAGCTGTCTTCGTAATGTGGTATCCATGTTCCACATCCTCGAGCGGGAGATGCAATGGCGTCATGAAACCGGCAAGCCACAAGGCTACGGTACTCTGCGTGCTTTCCGCCCAGTGGTCGCAGTAGGTGCAGAGAACCCGCTGGAAGACCAAAAGATGCTCGCAGACTACTTCCGTACGTGTTTATGTATCAATATGGAGTGACAAGACACTGACATCAACCCCGCAGATGGAACCGATGGCCTTGGCGGCATTCATGCTAGCGTATGTCCTGATCACTCTGCTGTCGAGAAAGGGAACTAACTGATAAACCAGCACCCTCATTTTACACCCAGTACTTCCTGGGAGCATCTTTTTGATCCGGCAGTGGATCCGGAGGGCATTGAACCAGTGCAGACAGGTGTTCCTGGTGACCATTCTTTCATTCCCTCGAAGCTGCCTGCTCACAAGGAGATTCTTCGAGCACTCCGCGCCAATGAACCCGATACCGTAACTCTAGTGGCCGTTGGCCCACTAACCAATTTAGCTTTGGCTGCGGCAGAAGACCCAGAGACCTTCCTCCGCGTGAAGGAGGTTGTTGTCATGGGTGGTGCAATCAATGAGCCTGGAAATGTAAGAAGCCTTAAAGATTCCTACAGCCAGTGTGAGTAAACTAAATGTCTTAGGTCACCCCGGTTGGTGAATTTAACGCTTACGCGGATGCCGTCGCCGCTGCACGAGTGTTCGCGCTGACGTCACCTAGCCCCAACTCAACCTTGCCAATTACAACAACCCCCCTGCTACCGCCTTACCCGGCAAATCTCAGTCGGCAATTGACATTGCGTCTCTTCCCACTGGATATCACTTTGCGTCACAACCTGTCTCGTGGCCAGTTCCGCAAGGCCATCACTCCACTTCTTGCTGCCGGTTCACCTCTAGCTGAATGGGTTGATGCTTTCATGGGGCATACCTTCCGCACTTTAGAGCGTCTGCACCCGGGTCATGTAGGTGATGCTGCCGAATTGAGCATGCACGATCCGGTCTGCGTATGGTATGCCCTCACAGCTGAGGATCCGCAATGGGCTCCTTCAGCCAACTCCCCCGAGGATATTCGTATTGAAACACAGGGACAGTGGTCTCGTGGTATGTGCGTTATTGATCGCAGAAGTCGCCACAAGATCGAAGGTGATGAAGAGAGCTCGAGCGACCATGGCCTGTGGTTGAGTTCTCGGGCTGGCAACCGTATCATGCGGATGGACGCATCGCCCGCGGAAGCCACATTTGGCCAGATTATGATGGATCGTATGTTTGGTTAGACGCTTATATAGAGGAATTAGATAGACATCATATCAATGTGGACCCCGTTTGAATGAATGAAACCACATCTACACGATAATATTGAGCGTTGCGTTCATTCTTTGGTTTTGGAGTAACGATGAAAGAGCTCTGGAGCGATTGGGACAAAAAGACCGCGGAGAAATATGTGGCTACTATTAATAGCATCTGGGTGTAGAGTGGGCAAAATTACTCATGTACCAGGACTTGGTCACTGCTCCCTGTCATATCAAGGAGCCCACAGTTCATATCGCATTGCTCGAAAACTCAAACCAAGTTACCGTGCCTGATTTCCGTTTGCTGTAATTAGTTTCCTTGGTGCCAAAGTCGCCTGGAATGTATGAGCGATGAAGCAGATTGGCCAGAATTACAACCAAATCATCACCCCACCACTTTGGGCAATGAAGCACACTGGGTAATGGAGTTTAAAACGCCATTGAGACTGCTTTGAGTAATTCGTTTGGTCATCAATCCTCCGTGCGGCAGGGTAGGTATGGCCTCCCGGCCCATGAGAGGAATGTGGAATGCTGTAACCCAGTAATCGGCTGATGTATACTTGCCATATGCACCAATAGCATAGCTGCATAGAAAAAAGCCCCAGCCTTCAAAATTCCGGCATTGCTAGCAGGACGATCTATATAAACCGATTACCCATGGTGGATCTCGCTCACCATCATAACTGACTCTCTCTCTCCACTATCCTGACATCAGATCAGCTGCTCATCCTTGTCATATCAAACTTTACCTAGGATCCACCATGCACATCCAAAGTCTCGTTGGTGTTTGCCTGGTCGCCCTTGCCAGCACTGCGACTGCTTTGCCCCGGCTCGCCGGCCCTTACAATGGCCACCGCCTCGCAGTCAACATCCCTACCAATGCCACAAGCGCACACAATGCGACCACAACGGGGACTCGCGCACACAATGCCACCACAACGGGAACTCGTAGCAAGTTGCCATTGACTACGGGATTGCCGACCCCGAAAAATAATACCGCCAACCGTATTTCGCATGGGTTGAACTCAATTGATAAGCCCACTAAGGGGAGCAACCATTGCAATGAGCTGTGTTCTTTGGAAGCTCAGACTTGCACTATTGCTACGCCAGAAGATGATAAGTACTGGTAAGTTGAAATCACTTGGAGTTTTTTTTTTTTTTTTTTTTTTTTTTTTTTTGACTTAGCTAAGAGATGATTGTAGCTGGCAAATCTACACACGTTGCATGGGCAAGTGTCGGCCGGACAACTTCCAGTAGGGGGGCGGAGAAGAAACTGTAAGAAATTGTGATTTGTGAATAAGGGCAAGGATTGGAGTATCTGTTTTTGAGCGAGGGACATGTGGTTTATATAGCATCAAATAATATCGAATCAAACTCAGCATATCACCAGTTACTCTTGGGAGTCAGATGTCTACTAGGTTTCTCTGATGTTTCGTTACGCTGCATAATGCTTATGCCGCCTTAACGTAGCCAATAATAACCAATTCGGTTCTGATTCAGTACGTTGTACAGAGGACTGATTCAGATTCAATATGCAAGTAGGCGGTCTGAAAGATATGCAGACAAAAAGTTAGTGCATGAAGGTGGCAAAAACGGAAAACTTTCAGCGTGTAGATCCCTGACGATATCCATGGATGCAAAAGATTGACGAGATGAACTCGGGTTGACTACGTTACAATTGCTTAGGTCGGCACGGACTCGTCCCGGGATTCTCCTTAATACAGAGAACTCAAAATTAGGAGTCTTCAGAGGCAGAATTCCCCGAGTAACAGAGCAACAGAGTTTCAGCATTTCCCCGCGTGTAGCATGTGCACAACTAACTACGAGTCCAGAGCACACGTGCTGGGCTACCACTCTGGACGAGGGAGAATCATGGGCGGTTGTGCTGGTTGAAGGACGGACTTGTAGTGATTGGTGTCACTGTGGAGAAGGAGCCAACCCTGTACCTGCTGATAAGCTCGTCTCGCCCCACTCGTAGCCAGCAAATGCCCGTTGCTCCCTGGGGCACGAGCTCCGCTCCCCCGCCAATCAGCTCCGTCCATTGCGGCTCGTGGGCACTCCAAGCACGCGACACTGCCGTTCTATACAAATCCGTTCGGTATATAATTCCCAGGCTTTTGGTGCCCCTTCTCCCCCCTCACTTCGTGCTTTGCTGGATTTCTCTCATTCCCCGGGGATCTGTGCATTTCTCTACTTCTTACTTAAGATACTGTCGACCATGTCTCGCTCACGCTTCCCTCCTACCCCAGCCATGTCCGGCGAGTTCATCATTAAGGATCAAGCGGCTGATGCCACAGACACCTTTACCCTACCCCCGGCAGCTCTTGGCTCGAAAGTCGATGATCCTTATAGCCGACGATCGTCTCAATCCGATCCAACATACGTACCGGCGTCACCTACATCGCCCGATCTCATGGCCCGCAACAGATCAACACAGCAGTCCCGCTCCGGCAATACTGCCAAGCGCTCTCTAGAGGACTTTGATCTTCCACCACCTCCTACCCGCACACGCAAGATCATTCAAATGAAGCCCAAACCACAACCAACCACCAAATCTCCGTCGAAGCCCAAGGAGAACGGGAAGACCCAGGCATCGCCTGAATCGGGCACCAAGGATGCTGCGCCAAAAAAAAAGCAACCCAGTGCCACAAGTGCTGCAGGACGCAAGATTGCCCGCAAGACAGCCCATAGTTTGATCGAGCGGCGTCGGCGGTCCAAGATGAACGAGGAGTTTGGTACTTTGAAAGACATGATCCCCGCCTGTACAGGGCAAGAGATGCACAAATTGGCAATTCTTCAGGTACTTTCCCCATCATCGTGCAATCTTCTGATATAGTAAGACTGACATCTTCCAGGCGAGCATCGACTATGTAAATTACTTAGAGCGATGCATTCGAGACCTCAAGACAGCTGGTGCCACCCACACAAACGCGCCACCATCACCCACATCCCCGGAGTTCATCACCGAAGGAGGTGAATCTTCCCAACAACCACCTCAACGTCCTCCCTCTTCAATCTACTCCTATTCCGCCTCTGAATCACCGGAGATCATGCCCGGCAGCGGGATGATTTCGGATGCATCCCCCTCCTTCTCACCCCGCACACGCATGCCCTCCGTACACACACTACCAGATATTTCATCCGTTCTTCCCAGTCCGGCACTGGGCCCTATCAACCCGGCCATGGACAAGATGCATGAGCTCCAGGGTATCGACCATGAAGCGTCTGCTGCTTTGCTCATGCTCACACAAGACCGGAGGGGCACCGCCGACTCTATCAATGAGCATTTCGCTGGTATCACAACTATTTCTGCTCCATCCGAGCAGAACAGAGGTGTCGATGTCCAAAGAAGAAAGGGCATGAGTGTGCGTGATCTCCTTATATCATGATAGACTTCTTAATCTCTGGGTCGATTTTGTTTCTTTCAGCCATCGAAGGCTTAAATTTGGCAGGAGTTTATTTTCGGGTCGGCGTTGTTCTTTAGCGTTATAAACGGTGTGGTCCTGGTTATTTTATGATTCGGTACGAGTTAATTTTTATTTTATGGGTTTCATCCCTGTATATGATGTCTCAGGATAGACTGGTGTCTAGCATGGATTGAATTTCCACTCTAGTCACCTCGGTATAGATATAGTGCATTATAGGCAGGCCTATAGTAGAGAGAGCGGGCGCAATAAACCTCTAGAAAAGATTTAAATATATTAAATTAGAGAGATAGATTATCTACCTAGACTATTTTTTATCTTCACATTTAATAAGATATAGTAATTCTCTAAATTTACTTATCTCACTAAGGAATTTTATTTCTACTATGCCTATCATAATTAATAGATTCATTAACTATTCACTAATCAACCTTAGACTATTAAAATTACTCACACTTACTAGTCGTCTCGCTAGGCCATTCCTTAGGCTTATCCCTTACTCTTCATATAAATACTCCCGCAGCAGCGTAATACTTTTCATTCAACCACCAATCAATAGATCACCCACCTTCTCCTTCTATAGCCTAACCCGCTAAAAGGCAGCGCCGGCTATCCGAACAGCCTATGAATGTTATCTATGTTAAAGATTTCCAGCTAGAGGCAGGTCACGCAACGATCGCTCTCAAGGTCAGTTTCTTCCCGACAGCTTATGAGCATCACTAAATATACACTCACAGGATCCCATCCACCCAGCCGGTCCACTAACAACGCAGCTCATGCAGATTCTTCACATCCAGGCGGACCTTGCCATGCCCACCCTCAGACTTCTCGATTTTTACTTTTGTCTCTGGGACAGCTATGTCGTGAAATCGGCCGACAAGATTCACCTAGATGAAGAACAGCAGGAACTCCATGAGTCCAACGAGTGGTTGGAGGTCGTGGTTAGGTAATTTGTAGTGAAATGATGACTTCGGCTGGCTGACCTGAAGATCCCAAGGAGAAGCGAGATTCGCCATACTCTTCAGTGTGCCAGGATGGTCCGCGCCGAGCTTCGTCTTGCTGGTCTCCACCACCTGTACATGGAGCTGCTCGGCCTCCTCCCAGTGCCCTTCAAGCAACCATGCTCCCGCTAGTATCTCAGTTCTATCGAAGGCCTTTTCATGTCCTTCACCTAATTCTCACTCTATGCTTCCGTGATCTTAATGCGATATCCTTCACATCCGCCAGTATACCGCTCTGCGACACATACCAGGCGCTCTGCACGTGACGAACTCTGCGAAAATTTGCCAGCTTGCAGTATGCCAGAAAGCCAGACGATCCTTGAAAATACATCGATGTTGATGCCTTTGGCAGCCGCGTGGCGTTGTATGCTGTCACGAGACGACATCGGGAGAGTCTCAGATACTTCCAAACAGCGTCCTCTGGGTACGGATTCAGTGAATCACATTGGATGACACACAGCAGCCCGTCTATCGAGCAGCGTATTACGAAACGCATCATTCACGAATCAAGCCTGCGCCCCAATGTCTGTTTGTGGTCGACGAGAACGGCAAACAGTATGAAATGGTCCCCACGTTGACTTTCCAGGCAAGGGCGCCACCTCCACAGCCACCCTCCCAAGGTAGACCTGCGGGTAATCCCGAGATCTACCCGTGAGCGGGTGGACTGCCCACAACCTACCATGTGGTACATAACTTTTCCAAGTAGAAACGTATGATTCGATGTTTCACATATTTGATTCCATTTCATTATTCATTCATTCATAGCCATGAGGATCTCAGCTCTAGGAATCGACTGATATTACTTTAGAATCAGCTTCTTCCATGATCTAGTATTTGATCAACTTGAGTGAAATCACCTAGTTTCACAAGAGACTAGTATAGGCCTGGAGGATGATCTCGGCTCTTTGTTTGCATTTTTGAACTTGCTCATTTTGGGTCATGTGACCCAACCTTGCCTCTTTTGCCTGCTCTTTGGCTTCTCTCTCTCTTATCTTCGATATCGATACTCGCCTTTGAGACGTCATTTCAGGAACAGCAGGTGGGTCAATTTATCCCGGACACTCGATGGCGGTCCGGCTGTTTCTGGTTGTAGCCCCTGCCACCATGGCTTGGGCTGGCCGAACCTTCATCGAAATTCAGGATCAAAAGACTAGACGGAACGACCTAGTCGTATGCGGAAGGGCGTAACGACCGTGACAAATGAAGCCTCCCCCTGACCCAAACAGGCAACTCCCCCACGTCGGCTTCTGTTTTTCTGGACACGGGGAGCTGGCTGCAGGGGTGGAGCAAGGATGGGATGCAGGGTCCACCAAATTGCCTTCTTCAGCGGCAATTGAGGACGCTGCTCCAGTCTATCCCAGACTCGGATTGGCTGCCCGCCAGAGCTTGGTCAACTAAATTTCTCCTGCTCGCCACGAGACCCCCACAAACAGGCTATTCACCACAGTCGCTAAGATTCTCCCGTCTTTCTCGGCTGAAATTTGGTGCAAATTGTTCCCTGAAGAGACGATGGCACGGTCGCACAATGCGTCGAAACGCACCCCCTCATCCGTTCCCTTCTGGGCCCGCATCAACGATGTAGAGCCCGTGGGATGGATGTATAAATACACCAGGGCCGACGTTTGACATCAGGAGATCGGCAAGCTTCTCATTCAGTTCAATCGCAATCGACCATCATGCCTTCCATCAGGTCGAGCATTATCACGGCGGGGCTGGCCTTGCTGCCTCTCATTCAGGCGCAAGAGCCGGCAACATCTAATCCTGGAAACCCTGCTCTCACCACCTGGAAGTGTTCAACGGCCGGGGGCTGCGTGAAACAGGATACTTCGATCGTCCTGGACTGGGGATACCACTGGATTCATACCGTCGACGGCTATGAGTCCTGCACGACCTCCTCCGGTGTCAACACGACACTGTGCCCCGACGAAGCCACCTGTGCGGAGAACTGTGTTATCGAAGCGGCCAATTATACCTCCGCGGGTGTTTCTGTTTCCGGAGACTCGCTGACCATGTACCAATACGTCAATAGCAACGGCGTATACGGCAATGCCTCTCCACGACTCTACCTCCTCGGAGCCGAGGGGGACTACGAGATGATGCAGCTCCTCGGCGGGGAGCTGAGTTTCGACGTTGATATGTCTACTCTGCCCTGCGGTGAGAATGGCGCCCTTTACCTGTCCGAGATGAGCGCTACTGGCGGAAGGAATGAATACAATACCGGTGGTGCCGAGTACGGCTCGGGATACTGCGATGCACAGTGCCCGGTCGGGACCTGGAGGAATGGAACGCTCAACCCCAGCGGCCAGAGCTACTGCTGCAATGAGATGGATATCCTCGAGGCGAATTCCATGGCCAACGCCTTCACCCCCCATCCCTGCAGCGCCACCGACTGCGACAAGGGCGGCTGCGGCTTCAACCCCTACGCGCAGGGCGTGACCAACTACTGGGGGCCGGGCGGTACCGTCGACACCTCTAAGCCTTTCACCATCACTACCCAGTTCATCACGGACGACGGCACCAAGACCGGCACCCTGACTGAAATCCGACGACAATATATCCAGAACGGTGAGATCATCCCGAACGCGAAGTCGTCCTCCGGCATCGACTCTATCACGCAGTCGTGGTGTGAGTCGTCTGACAGCTCTGCATCTACGTTTGGCGGCTTGACCACTATGGGACAGGCGCTCGGTCGGGGAATGGTCCTGATCTTCAGCATCTGGAACGATGGAAGCCAGTTCATGAACTGGCTCGACAGTGGAAGCAGCGGCCCGTGCACCAGCACCGCAGGCAACCCTGCCACTATCTTGGCCCAAGACCCTACCACGCACGTGGTCTTTTCCAACATCCGCTGGGGAGATATAGACTCGACCTTTACCAACCCCTCAGGCTCCGGCTCCAGCTCTAGCTCGGCATCCACCGCTACCACCACCAAGACCACGTCCACCACCAAGACTTCCACGACCACGACCTCGACTGCCACCGCTCCCGGTGCAACTCAGACTCATTGGGGTCAGTGCGGAGGACAGGGGTGGACTGGCCCGACTGCGTGCGCATCGGGAACCACGTGCCAAGAGCAGAATCCTTATTACTCTCAGTGCTTGTAGGTAGAGTAGCTAGGTAGGGTTTAGCAGTGAACCCTCACGCTACAAGGCTTTCAGTCTTATACTGGCGAGCCAATTATCAAGTAAGATCCAAACTTGCTATGTATATAGGCAGATATTACCGGATAAATCAAAATCGGCGCCACCACTACTCACAAAAGTTCCTTCTCTAACCCTATGCCACACATAATACATGTCCTGAAAGACATGCTTGACTTAAAAAGACACCAAGGTATCTATAAGTGTTAGTTGACACGTGCAGGCTAGTGATCCAGATAGCTTATGAATCCATCATATTGAACTTGGTCGGCTTTCCTGTGTGGCGAATGACCTGGTGCCCAAGACACTCGCTCGAGTTACTGACACACTGTGACCACCATGACCTAGGAAAATTGGCGGTAGAGGCAAATTTCTTGCGACAAGATAGGCAACTCCTAATTGTATTTGCCTTCGCAAACCTGCTAATATTAGATGGAAAGCATTATTCTGGGCTCAGGTATGGACAAGATGTATACTTGAGTGTTTTCGGATATTAGTCATTCGGGGTTGTCAGATTCCCTGTTGGTGAACGCATGCTCTTGCCGCTGACAATATTAGTAGCAAGCCATTAAAGCTCAGTAAATTCACTTTGGTTCCATTGACGTATGACCGAGCTTGGACAGGCTTGAGAGCCAACTTCGGCCATTTTAATACTTTCAGAAGACGAAATGAGGCTATCTTGGATATACCTACAGCGTAGCCAGATTTCATGTACACGATAAGACTAGAAATAACCAAATCGCGCCCGCTTGGGCACAACTCGCAAAAAAATATCTTGTTTCGATCTATCCCTTTAGAATGACTTGAGAAGTGTGTGGGTTCAGTACTCCGTGCTTACCCCAGTTTATCACAGACCCACTATGTCACTATTGGCTCGGCCTCGGTCGTTCCAAAATCCGAAACGCCGACATCATCACTTTGGCCTAAGCATTTATCGCCTCCACGCAACACTCATAGTATCTGTGACTTAAAGAGCCCATGCGCATCAAACCATACCCGGTATATGCTACCGAGAATTCTGCGGCCATCTTTATGAGAAAAGAACAATGGAACGTCGATACAATGTAAAGCGATCTTGTATTCGATGTCACGCGCGCAAAGTCCGCTGCGACAGGGCCGTACCCTGTTCAACATGTCTTCGCATCAATGTTTCATGCGAATACCCCGGCCCGAAAAAGGTGAAACGCCGAGCTCCGAGGACCTCAACCTCCACCGAACTAGTGGCGCGGTTGGAGCAACTTGAGCGGTCTATTACTTCCATCACTGGGGAATCAGCTCAGTCGATCCCCCAATCAACTAGCTACGCGCAATCGGGTCACTCTGCTGCCAGCGTTGGACAGGAATCTTCGAGGGAATCTAGTGCTGTGGTGCTGAGTCGTCAAACCACGGCTCAGCCAGGCTTCTTAGTGAAGAATGGTAACTATGTCGATGAGCCGTTCTTATCGCGAGTCTTGGAGAAAGAGCATGAACTTCAGTCTGCGATGGGGTCGCCCAATATCAGCGATAATGCTGCGAGAAAACCCCCACAAATGAAGGTGGATGGTATTATCACCAATCCGCAACTTATCCCGCTGGATATCAAGTCATTTTATCCGAGTAGATGGCAGGCTACGGTGCTCTGGGAGACATTTTTGAGTCGGGTTGATCCCGTGGTCAAAGTTATCCATGTGCCGACAACCAAGCCTCGCATTTTTGCTGCGATCAGTAGGCCTGAATCCGTTTCACCGGATGTTCACTGTTTACTTTTTGCAATATTCTTCGGTGCTGCCACTGCTATGGCTGCAGACAGCCCAGATAATGATGGCATTCGCTCGGACATGGACCGGTACAGGCAGGGCATCGAAATTGCTATGTACCAGTCCTCTTTTCTGGATTCGCCGACTATGCCAGCGCTACAAGGGCTAGCAATTTATTTGGTACGTTTCATTCACAGTCTAGAGTCGCATCTTGCCTCTAACAGCAAACCTTGCATAGACATGTCTACGGTACAGCAACTCAGGCCGATCAGGCTTCACGCTTCGCGGGCTAGCTATCCGAGCGGCACAATCAATCGGCCTCCACCGCGATGGCAAGCACTTTAAACTGTCACCTTTGGAGTGCGAGATTCGCCGTCGACTATGGTGGATGCTAGCCACGACCGACGCTCGCATGGCTGAGGATCACGGGATAACCGTAACAGAGCGCGAATATGGTGGCGATACTCAATTACCCGCCAACATCGACGACCAAAATCTCACCGAAACATCCACAGAACCAGTTCCCTCCCAGCCCCGCTGGACAGAAATGACTTTCCCCCTCATTATCTCCGAAGTCAACAAAATGTGGCTTCCAATGGCACAGACAATAGTCGACTCCAAAGATGGCACGCGACCAGAACAGTTAATCGCTCAATTTCGCAACGACTTACATGAAAAATACGTCAAACACGGCGACTTAGACATCCCCATCCAGCGCATGGGACTGCTCCTCAGCCAAATTCTAGTCGCCAAAGCAGAGGTCCATCTCCGACAAAAGGTGCTCCAAACCCCATCTCCATCCTCATCAGCAGTAGATATCGAAGCAGCCCAAGAACTCCTCGGAATGGCCTGCAATGCACTAAATCAAGGACTGAGAATGTACCAAGACGAGCTCCTACGCGGCTTCCGCTGGCTAACGTCTACATACACCCAATTCCACCTTTTGACCTATATATTGTGGCACTTGTGTGTGTTCCCAACAGGCCCGTTCGTGGAGGAGGCCTGGCGCGGAGTCAATACGCATTTCGAGCTTACGGAGCGGGATCCCTCTTGGCCCGATCCAGGTCCTAAATGGCCTATGCTCAAGCTACTACGAGCGAAGGCGATGCGGATTCGGAATGCGAATACGGGTGCGCATACGGATGCGAATACGAATACTTCTGCTGCGCAGAGCGAGCAACAGCAGCAACGAACACGGTCTGTTGCGGATCCTCTGTCTTCGGCTGATGATGCTGTACTGTATGGTATCGAGGCGCCACTTTTGGATCTGGATAATCTGGACTTTAATTGGTCGGGGTTTCCCGATTGGAATTATTTGGCGCAGGGCATTGCTATTATGAATCAGGATGGGGGCATTTAGTACCCTGCAGCTTGCTAGTGATGTTCACGCTGCTTTGAACATTCACAGCGATCCGCTTCTATGATCATACGCTATGGGGATCTATTAAAGTGGGTGGCCTTTGCCCAAATTCTTATACTCATGGGTAGTGCATATGTGACAGGTCTCTGGACAATTCGATGGATATCGGCGCTAGAGCGCGGTGTTTGAATGCATTTCCAGGTTTCTATTTGGGTCTAGGTCTACCGAAAAATTAACATTCTGTGATACATTAAAATTAAAATTAAACAAAATGGGCGTGCCAACTTCAACCAAACGAAAATATGACGAAGCTGCTGAGGTTACTCTCACCTTTTCCATCCGCAATACTTCGAACACAGTACCACGCGGCCTATAAAAGTATTTTTGCGATATTAGAAGTAAAGGAGAAGATCATCGAATGTTTACTTGATGCAGAAGTCAAATTCACAATGACTCTGTTTTTGACTTGGGCAGCCCATGCGATCACTATGATGAAGGTATATAGAGCTATAATCATCGGATGATGAAATACCATCCAGGCTACGATATATTCCGGATGATGTTTTGGACAAACATGAGAGATTCGCGGCACGCTATGAGCAAGCCCGTGCAGCGAAGAAGATCTCTGACCTGTAATACATGTATGGGTTTTCCCATTTCCTCACCAATCTTGCCACCTGGTACAACGGTTAGCATTCACCGAATCTGGAGTAACATGTTGCGACCTCGGCGACCTTCTCCATGTAGTACTTTGCATCCCATTATTTCCCTATCGCTATCTTGCCGTCCTTGGTTGTCCATAGAATGCAAAATCATTGTGCCCACCTGACAGTTTAACTTATTGCAAATGCTCTGCCTTTTTCATGGAGCGTCTTTTGACTGTAGTCAGACACTATAACTTGACGATGCCACATTTCACTAATTATGATTAGCCTAGCATATTAACCGTAAATCGGAATTTAATGCAATTTTTAGGTAAGTGTTTGAGAATATGCGGTATGTGCGGTTACAAAAATAATTCTCAAGTCTGTACCGTTCGATTGCGAAGCTCTGGGGAAGAAATCTGACATGAAAAGCGTTGAATTAGGATTGGGGTTCCGGCCGGAAAGTCACTACCCGACACCTCACTATGAAGACACTCATCATTGGAGATCACATGATCAGCAGGGACTTCTGGCCAGCCTTTGTTCTCTTCAGCTTTCACATCATCTACTGATTTGAGCTTTTCATTGCCTTTTCATTTTCAGGAATGAGCTGTATACTCCTAATTGCAGACTTGGTGTATGTCGGAACATGAGCATAGAAGGTGGAATCTGACCAGGAGAAGGACCCTGGCCCGGTCCCAAAGAGGTCAAGGTGCCTAGATATGCCTAGAATAGTAATTTCAAGGTTACTAAACACAGTTCGTGTTCCAGAAACATCGGAATAATCGAAGTTCGCACCTGATTTTCCCTGTTCGGGCTCGGCAAACCTGCCCTCGGTTGGTTCTACTCCGAGCATTTCCCCACGTCGGGGAGAACGATAGTGGAGGTAGATCTGACGTTGATCCCCACGTCTGCCCCTCATGCTCCAGCATCGTAGCATCGGTAGAGTTGCCTTCTAAAAAGTGTGGATGTTGATGGAGATGGGGAAAATGGGTAAAGGGGTAATTCATAATCAGACGAGCTCGCAAACTATAAATGTGAGGCGGACACCCTCTCGTCAGCGTATTCAGTGAAAGTTCCTTGGTTCAATTCTCATTCCATAATGGCGACAACTTTGACCGGGGGTAACCCACATATTGTCCAACTCCCTACGACGCCTCCAAGTCTTGGTGGATGTGACCCCCAAGCTATCATTCAGCAATGGTTCAACGCCTTTCAAGCACAATTATCGCAGCCCGACTCAATTGATCTGAAATATTTGTTTCACCCCGAGTCATGGTGGCGTGACATGCTAGCCTTGGACTGGGACATGCGTACTCTCCATACAGCCGCTGAGATCCAAGGCTTCCTGCGCAAGTGTCAGGCCCATGCCAAATTGTCTGGCTTTAAGCTTCAAACCCAAGGCAAATGGCAGCCGAAGGTGGAACAGGTTATTGATGGATTAAGTTGGATATCTAGTATGTTCTTCTTTGAAACGGCCGTTGGGAAAGGCTCCGGCATGATTCGGTTGACCCAGGGTGCCGACGAATGCTGGAGAGCGTATGCGGTGTATACATCGTTGCAGGAGATGACGGGGGCCGAGGAGCCTATGGGGAAGCGAAGAGCAGAGGGTACTACAGAGTCTATGCCCGGGGGAATGGCTGGTGGGACGTGGATTGAACGGAGAGAGAGACAGAAGGAATTCCTAGACTCAGAGCCAACTGTTTTGGTTGTTGGAGCTGGTCAAGCGGGATTGAATATGGGTGCTCGCCTGCAAAACCTTGGGCTTTCCTGTCTAATTGTTGATAAGCATCAACACGTGGGTGATAACTGGCGTAAGCGGTACCGGGTAAGTCATTCTTTTCAAGCCATTGAACAGAAATATGCTGATGATTGCATTCTTGAAGACTCTGGTCACCCACGACCCGGCCGAATTCACGCACATGGCATATCTCCCTTTCCCACAGAACTGGCCCCAGTTCACACCTAAAGACAAACTCGGCGACTGGTTCGAGGCCTATGCAAGCATAATGGAACTGAATGTCTGGGTCAAAACATCCGTGGCATCTGCCGAATATAATGATGCCACTGCTGAATGGAAGGTAAATGTTACTCGCGGTGACGGAACCTCACGCACTCTACGGCCACGCCATATAGTGTGGTGTACGGGACATTCGGGTGAAGCCCGGATTCCAAGTTTCCCAAACCAGGAATCCTTCCAGGGAACTCTGTACCACGGCAGCCAACACACCGATGCCTCGGACTCAGATGTGCGTGGGAAGAAGGTCGTTGTTGTCGGCACAGGAAACAGTGGGCACGACATTGCACAGAACTACTATGAAAACGGTGCCGATGTGACTATGCTACAGCGCAGCGGAACATATGTTATCACTGCCGACAAGGGCGTGTTTATGATGCATGAAGGCCTGCACGAAGATGGCGGGTTCGTTTCGTCCCTTTTACTAATATAGGTTTATTATTATGGAAGATCCACTAACATTGAACATACAGGCCCCCAACCGAAGAATGCGATATCGTCTCCGAAAGTCTGCCCTTCCCCGTCCAATTCGCCCTAAGCGTACACGGAACAAAGCGCTTCGCAGCCGCCGAAAAAGAAACACTGGATGGCCTCCGTAAAGCAGGTTTCCAACTTGACTTTGGTGTGGACGGTGCTGGTATTGCGCGTGCTTATTTCACACGCGGTGGTGGCTACTACATTGACGTTGGCTGTAGTCAACTTATTATCGATGGCAAGATCAAGGTCAAGCATAGTCCGCGCGGGATCACAGGCTTTGGGCATCGTGAGCTATTCCTCGAGGACGGTAGCACTTTGCCGGCCGATGTTGTTGTCCTGGCTACCGGGTATGATAATATGCGCACTACTGTTCGGAAAGTACTTGGCGATAAGATTGCCGATCGTTGTCAGGATGTGTGGGATTTGGATAATGAGGGAGAGCTTCGAGGGATGTGGCGACCTAGTGGTCACCCTGGCTTCTATTACTTTGGTGGCAACCTTGCTTTATGCCGGATTTACTCCAAATTCCTGGCATTCCAGATAAAGGCTGTTGAGACTGGCCTTTCGACTGGCAATCGTCGGCATTAGAGCGACTGCATATAAGAATTAAATAAGGTATAGGACAGAGTTAGATTAGCAGTGGCCTCAATTTACTGATTATCAAGTATCAACTCGAATATGTAGTCACCAAGTCTATCAACAATTTCAATCCTAAGTGAAAGACAAAACACTTCTCGCGGTAGACTAAATCTTGATAGACAACTGTAGTAGTATCCCACAATCAATAGAACGTTGCCGTATAAATCCGGAGTTAACGGAGATTGGCGGCGGAACAATATGATTGGCCGTTGTATGCTTGCTGCAAAGTACTCATCCGCCGCTATATCCGAATCTCTATAAGGATAAATACTAGCTTTGAAGCATGTATTCATCACGTTAACAGTCAAACAATTACAAGATCCCTCAATTACCCTTCCAACATAACATCGAACTTTCAGTGAGAATCATGGCCGCTTTCAAGACACTACCAACCCGCCGGCTAGGAAATGGCCCTCTGGTTCCTCGACTAGGCCTCGGCCTCATGGGATTTCGTGGCACGTATGGCCAGTCCTTCCTTTCGCATGAAGAGATGCTTGAATTCCTAGATGAGGCGTACAAAAGAGGCGAGCGATTTTGGGATACAGGTGGGTTTCAAGCAATATGCAAACAGAGGAAAACAATACTGAAGCTGTCTCAAGCCGATGAGTATGGCGATTCCGAAGCCATAATAGGAAAATGGTTTGCCGCAAACCCTGGAAAGCGTCAGGACATATTCCTTGCCACGAAATTTGGTATTGTGCACACTCCCACGCCACCTGGATTCACCATGAATTCGACGCCTGAGTATTGTCGCACTGCTATTGAGGCCTCCCTTGGCCGACTTGGAGTCCCCTGTGTTGATCTGTATTATGTCCATCGCTTGGATAAAGTCACCCCAGTCGAAAAGACCATGCAGGTGATGGTCGAGCTCAAGGATGCCGGCAAGATCAAGCACATCGGCTTGAGTGAATGTAGCGCGGAATCTTTGCGTCGCGCGTATGCTATTCATCCGATTACATGTGTGCAGATGGAGTACAGTATCTTCTGTACGGAAATCGAATCTCCGCAGCGAAAGTTGCTGGAGACGGCACGGGAGCTGGGGGTTTGCGATTGTTTGCTACAGCCCCCTTGCAAACGGGATCTTGACCGGGAATATTCGTTCGCAGGAAGACATCAGCAGGCTTGGTGACAAGCGCAGAATTTTGCCATGGCTTCAAGAGGGCAATATTGAGCAGAATGTGGCTCTCGTCAATGAGATAGCTGCACTTTCTAGGGCGAAAGGTGTGACGACACCGCAGCTTGCTCTTGCTTGGTTGCTTGCCCAAGGAGATGACATATTTCCTATCCCCGGGGCTTCTAAGACTCAGCGCTTAGAGGAGAATTTGAAAAGTCTCTTTATATCTTTGTCCGAGGAAGAGGAGAAGAAAATCCGCCAGCTGGGTGAGAAAGTTGCCGGTGGCCGCTTTCAGGCTATGACTGGGTATGACTTTGCAGACACACCAGCTTTGGAATAATCACCTGTTTTCATTGACGGAGCCTAGCGTATTATCTTCTTTCGCTTGTAGGCGCATCGTGTATCCAATCATTAAACAGTTCTGTGTCTGTTTCACGATTTGCAGATCTAGAAGTAGCTCGCTCTATAGGGGATTGCCGCGGGATATCTAAAGGAGACAACGGGCCATAGAACTCGCTTTCCGATGAATTTGACTCTGTATTATCATTCAGTTCTGTCGTCAAAGGCTTAATAGATAACTGACCTGAGATGAAAATCACACCAAAATAAGGAATAGGAATTTGAACCACACAGCGATCAGACCGTTCTTTATCAGTATCTGTGCTAGCCTCAATTCCATTCCACGTGCGATAAAGAGAGCCGTTTGCAGCATCCTCCTCGATCTCCATGAATTTTCTCAAAATTTTAGACCCACAGAGGCCAGAAGCTTCCAGTGTTATAGAGAGCTTTTCAAAAAGATCAATCACTTTTTCAATTGTACCAAGATCACTCGAACGCTGATGTTCGTGGAGGTTGGCACTTGCACTTTCATGCCCAACAAAGTGGGCGAATAGTATTGTTACTGAGGCCATAAAAGCCTTCTCATCAAGAGCTCGATACGAGGGTGATCGATGGTGGTCGCGAAGTATGAGATAGCGTAAAAGCACCTCACGGCTCGCAGACACCGCAGTAAGCTTGCTGTATGTGTAATCCCTGTCCAAGTCCACGTTTTGATTATGGATAGTATAAGGCTGGTGCAAATGGACAAGCAAATAATATTGGTGCATTTGCACTAGAAGCTTGGCTGTTCTTTCCAGCTTGCCATCTAAGACGGTGTCCAAGGATGGAGCCAACCACCAACTGTTTGGTAAGATCCGAGTGGCTTTTTTCAAATGGCCATCTATTCTCTTCGTTTCTGCGTAGTGCTCGTAAAGAAATGACTCTTCAAATTCAGTACCCTTTTGCATTTGCAAGTTCCTCGCGATGATACACCCTGCTAAATATGCGTGGATGCGCTCTAGCCTTTGCGCTGGAGCATTAGCTGCAAGATTGAACGCACTTGCAAAGGTATTATCGGCAACAGTGAAAGGAAAGCCGAGTATAAGGGACAGAAAGCGGTCACTGTAGATAATTCGGAACCATAGATTCTCCGATCGGCTTCCTGGTTCTTTTGCCAGATTTGGCAAATCGATTACCTGGGAAATATTTGCTGCACGGCGTTGAATAGCCCAGGCGGCCTGAAAGTCACCATTGGTGATATGATAGCCTCCTTGAAGCATCAAAGTTTCTAGTCCATCTAGAGATGCTACTAGAAAGTCCTGTGAGGTTACAAAATGAGACGCCGCAGTGAAATAGCGCTTTGCAGCATCGTGGATGGACTCATTGAGTCGTGATTTGAGTTGCTCTGAGGATAATTCGTTAAATTGCTTTAGGCAGACGGCGAGTTGAACGAGTCTCCGAGCAAAAAGAACAGGATGTGAAGTCAACGATAGGCTATCTTGACTCGGTCTTGTATGAGGTGGAGAGTTGCCAGGTTTTGATTGGGATATCTGTAGAGGCGAGGAGAACAAATTGATACTGTTCAAGATCACTGCAGCAGTAGACGGGTCGGGGAGGACCGAATAGAGGTATCCTGTAAGAGACCAACCTCGGGACAATCTTTCATGACTAACCGACCGCAAAGTTGGTATATCAGACTCTCGAGTCCTCCCTAATTCAGTATTAGATTGGACGTTCCGCTGGCGCACTAATTGAGTCACCAGCGCCTCGACATGGTCAAGACGGTGGCCAAGGCGATCATCATCATGCACAGGGTCTGCGAGATCTTGGCTGATGCATGGCAGCCTAAGTCGCTGGCAGATATCACAAGTAGTGGATTCGGCTCCAAATTCGCACCGCTTCTTGCGGCGCTTGCATTCCCAGCAACTTGTTGTCCCTTTTCGCAGCTTTGGTCTTTTCAAGATGCAATTTGATGAACCCGAAAATTCTTCGAGTGCCCTGGTTGTCTTTGAGCTCCGGTTCGCCATTATGTCATAGTTGGTTGAGGGAAATCGAGACAAGCCTGTTGCCTCCGTGTAAGCAATGCTACACGTGACTTCATTAACAAAGACCCACTACATGTGTGAATGAACATTTATGGCATCCGGAAAAGTGTTCTTATTTGACATTGTTACTCTCTTGGAATTAATGCTTCGAGTTAAGAAAAATGGGTAGATAAAATCTGTCATTTAATGGAATAAAAGAAGCAATTGCGTGCCAAAGCTTTGAAAATGTAGAAACAATCATAGCCAATTTCGCTTCAACTCAATTATAAACGCCCGCTTCAATATCTCCCAGAATAGTGCGCTCAGAAGGTGACCATCCCAGTTGCTCTTGCGTCTTCTTGCTTGAAGCCGGGTTGTCAGCCATGACAGGATGAACCATGAAACCAGCAAAATGCTTCGAAGCAGCCTCAAAATCCTGGGAAACCGTCGGAAGCCCCGTGGCCTTGCCAATAGCTCCAGCAATATCTTTCATAAAGATACCCTCTTCAGCAACAGCATGATACCTGCTGCCCGCGGCCCCTTTCTCTAGCGCTAGACAAAACAGACGGGCCGCGTCGCGACGGTGAACAGCGGGCCATCGGTTGAGTCCGTCGCCAACATAAACGGATTGGCCGTTTGCACGTGCGAACTCGGCAATCATCCAGACGAACCCTTTGTCTCCATCGCCGTGGGTTGTAGGCGACAGGCGAATGCAGGATACTCGTACTCCCTTAGATGAACAATCGAGCACCTTTTGCTCTGTATCAGTGCGGGCACTAAATGGCGTATTGGGCTCTGCAGGACTATCCTCTGTCCCCACTGTTCCCTTCGCTAGGCTCATTGTACCCGAAGCAAAAACCAGAGGCTTGTTGGATCCCGCAAGGCCGTCAGCAATAGCTAAGATAGCTGTACGCTCGGCCAAAGCATTTTCGGCAAATTTCGTGAAGTCATGGTTGAAAGCAAGGTGAATGACACCGTCTGACTTGGATGCTGTGCTCTTCAAGCAATCGATATCTTCAAGAGAGCCGCGAACGACGTTGACGCCTTTGTCTTGCAAAGCTTTAGCAGAAGCCTCTGAGCGAGCAAGGCCAGTGACAGTATGGCCAGCATCGAGGAGCTCTTGTACGACAGCTTGGCCGATAAAGCCGGTGGCACCAGTAACAAAGACGTGCATGTTGAGGTTGAGATGCTGGAATGGATTGGTAATGAATTTCAATTGGATAAATGATCAAATTGATTGGTAGTGGAAGGACAAGAGGAAAGAGATGATGACTGTTGATATTCCAACGAAAATCGAGGCTGGTGTCTAAATTCCAGAGTGATCTGGGTAGGATTCGTAAGTGCCGGGGGATTTTGAAGAATTTATATCCTGGTCGGGCAATCCAAGCCCGTAATTCCGGCGGACTTAGGGATTCATGTCCATATAACTCGGCTTTGACGTTTCCTTGAAATTCTATGAAGTCAGAGGAACTGCATGAGCCAGATCTGACAATAGTTGCACTGGAATACGACTGCGGGTTAGCGCGCTTTTAGTCTCAGCCAATAATGGTCTACGACCGTCTTTTCTATGGAGTCCTGGCTCCACGTGTTGTGGCGAATCAGAGATCAGAACGGAGGTTAGATCGGAGTTAAAGAGTGGGGGCCATTCCCACGCCGCAGAGGCATCAACCTTCTTCCTCTTTGCTCCTGCACACTTAACTTCTATTCAAATTGAAATGCCAAGCCAGCCAGACTCCATGGACCAGTCCCGACGGCGCCGGGCACACACTAAGTCGCGTCGGGGCTGCCGAAACTGCAAACTCCGTAGAATCAAAGTGAGCCCCGATCACTTGACATATTTGGACATGATTACTAACTTTTACTACAGTGCGACGAAGCCGAACCGCAGTGTCAGAGATGCCTGTCATTTGGCGTCATCTGCAATTATAAAATGGGCCATAGCTCAGACCTGCAGCTCGCGAAGAACAACACCGATGACAGTCCCTTTAGTCAATTGGTTTTTGATTTAAAGCCCAGTACAACTATATCTATTCCCACAATCATAGTTGGACATGGTCCTGGCTCCTTCCAGATGGATTCAGACAGCCTGGCGCTTCTGGATCGTTTTAGGAATCGCACTGTTTTCACTTTTGTAGGCAGACTGGCCTTCGATATCTATCAAGAAGACGTTATAAGACTCGCGCTACAGGTAATATAATTTCCAGGCTGCCATAACAAGACCTGACTGACATGTTATTCTAGCACCCGTTTCTAATGCGAATCATTTTGGCTGTCACTGCGACTCATGATCGCTACCTTTTGCCAGCACCAGACAACACCACAAAATCAGTCGCCGAGGTTTATAACGCAGCTCAGGGCGCTGGACTTCTCAGCCAAAAGCTATCTAGCCCAATATTATATGAGGATCGCGATGCTCTCTGGTCCTCCGCGGCGATGTTGGGAATCGCTAGTATGTCTTCCATCGATGCATCAACTCCAGCAGAAGCATGGCCACTCAAGCCCCACGATCCATCAGACCTTGACTGGTTAAACTTATCAGTGGGCAAAAAAGCAATCTGGCGAGCAACCAACCCACTTCGACCGGACAGCATCTTTCATCCCATGGCAGACGAATATATCGAGTTCATGAAAGGCCCACCTCTTCGTGAGGTATCAGAACTCGCACCTGACTTCATTCCGCTATGTTTACTGGATGAACCACTTGCTTACTGTCAAAACCCTTATTACTCTCCTGTCTCTATGCTGTCAGACCTTTGGCAGTCAAAAGGTACCAAAGTAATGATCGGGAGATATATGTCATTCTGGGGCCTTATGAAACCGGACTTCAGATCACTATTGGGCTGCAAAGATCCACGGGCGCTACTGATAATGGCGTATTGGTATGCGCTTTTATCGAGCACTGTGTGGTTCATAACAAGACGAGCGCGGTTGGAATGCCTGTCAATATGCTTGTACTTGGAGATATACTATGCTGACGATGGTGAGATTCAAAGAATGCTTAGGGCGCCCAAGGCGAAGTGTGAATGTGACAGTCAAATGCCACCTATGCTTGTATAGATATCATAGTTGACCAGATAATACCAGAAACTAAATGCCAAATCTGCCTCATAATAATTGATTGGTCAAAGAATCTCCTAATTTTCGGCCTGAACCATGGGCAGGTGAGCACGTGACCGGGCCCGATGCTCCTCGTTTTATCGCCGAATCCGAGTCACCTAGAGACCAGAGCATCATCCAGCCTGTATGATACAGGTGCCGGCTTGATTTGCTCGAGTAAAGCCGCTACCGGAAAGCCGAAAATTCCATCATCGGTCTTCCACAATCATGAGTGAGCGAGGTTCGGAGATTGTGTTTCGTGCGGAGAACGTGCCGATCCGGTTCTTCAAAGCATGCCGATGGTGTCGCCGACAAAAGATGCGATGCGACGCACGTCACCAGGTGCCATGTTTTCGCTGTCGCTCCACGGGCCGTGACTGTATCTTAGATCCGATTGAAGACAACCGACGGCGTAGTGATCGCCGAAGAAAAGGCACCCCTGCACGGTGAGATCTGGTGTCTTGTTTACTCTGCTCAAAGATCATAGTCTGACACCTCTAGATATAGTGGCTCTTCAAGAGCTTCACCCCTGGACCAAAGGGGTGGCTTTCATACCCCTGTGTCAAGAGAACAAGAATATTCTCCCATCACTAGGCAGGATGCTAGCTTTGACGCTTCAATTGACTCCCTTCCAGATTCCTCCGCCTTGAGGGATCTGCGGAGATCTGTGACGGCAGATCATAATGGCCCCGAGTCGCAGCAGCTAAGCCCGAATGATATGATTGCGCCGCAGTCAGCAGTTCATTCCATGTCTGTGAACTTGCTTGGTTCAAACAACGTAAGTCGACTCGAATCAAGAAAACTTTTGCCTCTTTAACCAAAAACCTCTGAAGATTTTCATGGAGCACTCAACAAATGGCGATCCCAGGGGTGACATTATCGCTCGAGGTATCGTGACAGAAGAGCGAGCTCGGGTCATGTATGAAAGGTATGTATGACAAACGATTGGCCAGAGTTAAAAACAACATCGTATGTAAAATTAACTCGTGGCACAGGTTTACCGGCGGGAGCAAGAATTTCTTACCTCTGTTCGACCCCATCCGTGATACATTCGACTCGATCCGATCGCGCTCCTTGTTCTGCTTCACTGTGATTATTTATCTCTCCAGTCGGGCAGTCATGGATTTACGCGGTGACACCCATATGCAATGTGTTCTCCAGGACGAAGCACAACGACTGGCTGAAGATAGCTTTTTTGAACGCCCAACTAAACTTGAAACAGTTCAGGGAATGATTCTCCTCGCGGCCTATTCAGAGAAAACTTGGTTTTCAACCGCACTTATCCTACGCACGGCGTTAGACTCTGGGCTCGAAAAGTCCTTGGACACATTACTCTCACAAGAAAACGTCCCGCGGAGCTCGCTTGCCGCCACCATGGACGATCGTCAATTGGTTTGGCAGACACGGACTTGGCTCATTACTTTTACCTTGGAACTCGATGTAGCTTCTGGAACCGGCCGCAAATCACGTATCGGGGAGGTGGATATCACGAAACTGCGCAAATTCCTGGACTACCCACTCTCATTACCGTGCGATATGAGAACTGTATGCATCATCGAGATACATCAGCTTCGGGGTTCGTGTTCTCACCGTGACCAGCTTTGTTCATGACTAATCGGAAGATAGGTCATTCGCGGATCATCCTGGAGAATGCAGCAACTGTCCGTGAGATAGTAATGGTAGAACTTCCAGCTATTATGGCAAGGTTTTTAACATGGTGGAAGACTTGGGACGAGATCCATCAGAGTATGTTATCTTGCTTGCAACTATTCTGAGACAAAGTCGCTGACAGCTTCAAGATAATGGCTTTCATGCTGGGGCATTCCAACGAAGTAGTCTTAAATTGATGCTTCTCTACGCCAGGATTTTTGCATTGTGTACGTCTCTGGCACGTATTCAGAAACTGCAACCTACTGGCTCCAACTCTGAATCAGAAGTGATTGACCAGAGTGTCATGAATCTGTGGCAAACTCTGGTCACAACTATCCTTGATCAGTTAGCATTTTTGATCAATGAGCCATCCTATCGATGCCAACTACCTTGGGCCCCAACCTACCCCGCGCTTACAATGGCATTTGTCAGTGAGTAGCACCTGCCCCATGACTGTGCGCATGGATACTAACTCGCAATCAGCCACGTTTGCACTTCGCATCGCGCGTTGGCAACCAAATCTCATTGATCAAGATCTTCTTCTTGAGAGAGCGGAGAAAATGTGCGACTTCTTGAAGCAGCCTCCATATCCAGACATTCACCGGACGGTCTCGATATTCGTGAATTATGCCAGGGCACTGATCGCCAGTCAACGCCCAGGAAGCCACGATAGTGATCCTCCCAACTCGTCCAGCCAGGGAGATGCCACCATGGCCTCCTACTCAGGCCCAGATAGCCCTGTGGAAAATGCCCCGCATCTGACAACTTTGGATGGTCCTAGGTACAGGGTCGGCACCGGTGTGCCGAGTGACAAAGACTCGAACTTGATGAACATGCCAAATCATGATGCTGCACCTGCACCTGCATCTGCACCTGCCAGACCCCCTCTTCCAAGGCTGCCCGACACGATGGAAGCTCCGAACTGGACGATGTCAAATTCCATCGCGGATTCATTTGGTCTATTTGAGGAAGGGCAAAACGATATCTTCGATTTTTTGCCCATGATTCAATGACATAGTAGTAGAAGTTAATTAATAAGTCACATAAACGTCAACGGAGCAGCAAATCGATAAATTTCGTGGCCAGACACTGTAATTATCCGATTTTTGATCTGCAAAAACGATTCCACAATTGGTTAGTACCATGACCAGACTCTTGAAAGAAGAGCGTTGGGCCACTATGCATGCCATTTCCACATCAACTATCACATGAAATAACGTAGATCTTCAATTCATCGAAACTGCCGTCAACAACAGGACGTCGGTAAGGCCTCGACCATCTCGGTTCCTGGCCGGTCCCGGGGCTGGAGACCCTGGGGTCCGGCCCCGGTCCGGCGCCGATTCGCCGATCCAGACAGCAGCCCATCTTACTGGTCCGTTGTAAGTATGCAAACATAATAGTGTGGTAACGCTATGCACAGACACGGTCCAGAAGCTCTGAGTCAAGTTTTGCAGAGACTTACCCTCCACTAGTGGCAATCGACGGTTCTTTTAAATGAGAAGGCCTCGCATTGGGATCGTCTTCGAATAGACACATGGCTCAGTGGGTTTTCTTCATCTGTTATCTACTCTTTTTGATCCATATACAAGATGTCAAAGCTTATAGCTGACTCTGTAATGAAGTCAGCCTCTTCAACGGAGAAAGAAAAGAATGATGGCGATTACACACTAGTTGATCTTTCTCCCCATGAAACATTGGTTGAGTTCCAAGAGGACTCCCAGGCAAATCCAAACAATTGGTCTTTTGTAAGCTATCATATATTGTTTGCAAAAAGAAACCCCGATACTAACTGGCATAGAATAAAAAACTGTATAATGCAGTCGTGGCGCAGCTCATTGTACTGAACAGCGGCATATCATCTTCTCTGCCCAGCAACGCAGTGCCCGCCATCATGGAAGATTTCAACGTAAGCGGAGATGGACAAAAGGTCTTGCCAACTGCCATCTTCCTGATAGGGTATTGTGTCGGCCCATTAGTTTGGAGCCCATTATCCGAGACCATCGGTCGTCAACCGATTCTTTTCTGGACCTTCACTGTTTTTGTTCTTGGCACGCTTGCTTGTGCCTTTGCGCCCAATTGGCCCGCACTATTGGTATTTCGATTAATATGCGGGACTATGGCTGCTGCGCCTCAGACAGTGGTTGGGGGAGTTTTTTCGGATCTTTTCAATGATACAAAAAGCCGCGGCAGGGCTATGGCGCTTTATATGGCGGTAGGTTGAAAACCTGGAATCCTCTCTGCGTTCTGGAAACTAAATGGCTAAATGTATCTTCAGGCTTCAAGTTTTGGGCCAATCATTGGACCCATCATATCTGGCTGTTCTGTTAAGTATGGTTGGCGTTGGACATTTCGAATTGACGTGATACTATGTGGAATCGCATGGGTGGGGTTCTGCTTCTTCAAAGAAACATTTGCTCCGACTTTACTCAAAAAAGAAGCGGCAAGACTGAGAAAAGAGACCGGGTCAAACCGATATCTTTCTCCGCAGGAATTGAAGTCCGATGAGGCGTTTACTTTGACGGAGACCATCACCCGCCCTCTTGCGATGCTGCTCTTTGAGCCCATCATTCTCTTTACATCAGTCTACCTCTCTTTGGCATGGAGCATGGTATTCTTCTACTTCCAGGCATATCCCATAATCTTTGAGGGTATGTTCTCTTTTGCAGTCTGATCTGGACCCAGACTAACTTTTCAAGGCACGTATAACTTCACCGTTGAGTACACATCCCTCACATACATTCCTAGTAAGTTTTCCAAAAGCCAACAATTGAAACAAGGTCTAACATGAAGCTAACTATCGCAGTCGGCCTTGGCGCTGCATCCTCCTGCATATTCGCCCTCTACTACGACAAAATCTACAACAAAGCCAAGAAGGCTGGGAAGCGGTGGGCGTCCGGGCCTGAATCCCAAAGACTCCCAATGTCCTGTATAGCTGCTCCCTGTCTTACAGTCAGTCTTTTCTGGCTCGCTTGGTCCGCAAAATCCAGCACCCCCTGGATTATTCCTGTACTCTCGGGGATAGTATTCGGGCTGGGATATCAAACCGTATTCATATCACTTCTGACATACGTTACCGATGCATACAAGATTTACTCTGCCAGCGCATTAGCAGCCTCTGTCATTATGCGCAGTGTGGCTGGTGCGCTTTTTCCTCTTGCTGCTGACCCGCTTTATGGGAAGCTTGGTGTTGCATGGGCTACTTCGGTTCTTGGTTTTGCTAGTCTGGCTTGCATCCCGATTCCGTTTGCTTTGTTTTATTATGGGCCTTGGATTCGGAAACAGAGTCCTTTCTGTCAGCGGCTGCTGGAGATTGAGTTGCGGAAGTCCTCGAGGTCGTCGAGTGGGACACGCACGCCTCAGGAGCTCGAAGTCTAGGTATACCTCGGGGCTTTCCCTCAAATTTCTGGTAATAGCTTCTGTTTATTTTTTCTTGTTTTTGTTAATCTTTATTTCATTTGTCCTTCGCATTTGGGAGCTATCTGTGCTTACATTTACATGGCACGATAATAATGATCACTTAGAATAATAGCCTTGCATCATGATACCTTAGAATGAATCAAAATCAGTTTTGCCTATTTTATAACAGACTACAGTGATTTTACGATTTTGTCTTCTGTTTATCTCTATTTATTCAGAAAATCTCTTAGAGGTATTCAGGTCCAATCATCTCTCGTATTCGTCGGTCATTGACCTCGGAAATTCGCTCGGAGCGGTCGTTCGGCGTAAATGGCCGCCGAAGACGATCTTCATATAAATGAGCCCTTCTGTCCGTTCATCAGATAAACATGGGTCAAAAATCCATATTCAATCTTTCCTGATTTCTTAAGGAGTAAGCCATCTAAAAATCTATTCCACATGTCGACGGAACACCCAAAGTCTGCAAGTTCGTCCCCAGACTCCCAACATACCCTTGACGAAGCAACTCCAGAGCCAAAGCCCATTGAGACTGGACTTCCTAAGCAGTCTTGGAATAATGACGCCGCGCCTGATGGGGGTGCAAAAGCTTGGTTGGTTGTGCTAGGCGCATGGTGTGCCTTGTTCTGTACCTTCGGTTGGATCAACAGTATGTTCTTCGGCATCTTAGAACTTCTTTGGTTCTCATGGCTGATATCAATTAGGCGTGGGCATTTTCCAGAGCTATTATGAAACCTCTCTACTGCACCAGTACTCTTCTAGCACTATTGCTTGGATTCCTAGTCTACAGATTTTCTTCATGTTTGCCATGGTACATCCTATCACTACGTCCCTTGAAGAATCCTCCTCAATCATAGAACTCACTGTTTCATGCAATAGGGACCAATCGTAGGACAATTATACGACCGATTCGGCCCTCGCTACATTATCCTCGGAGGGTCGTTCCTACACGTCTTTGGCCTCATGATGGCGTCCATCTCCACAGAATACTATCAGCTACTTCTCTCTCAGGGAGTCTGCAGCGCAATGGGAGTATGCGCAATCTTTCAGCCTTCTATGAACGCGATCCCAAGCTGGTTTGACAAGAAGCGAGGTGCTGCCTACGGGATCGTTGCAACGGGCTCGAGTCTCGGGGGCGTGATCTTCCCGATCATGGTTAGTCGATTGATTGACGAGATTGGATACGGTTGGGC
Organism: Penicillium longicatenatum; assembly: GCF_028827895.1. Classification (NCBI taxonomy): domain Eukaryota; kingdom Fungi; phylum Ascomycota; class Eurotiomycetes; order Eurotiales; family Aspergillaceae; genus Penicillium; species Penicillium longicatenatum. The sequence continues at coordinate 3,681,696 of NW_026643119.1, read as the reverse complement.
AATGCGCGTGGCTGCATTTTTGATTTTATTTCTTCTTGTCATTACTACTCTTACTGTTCAGTCGAGGGTGCCGCCAAGACCGCAGGCAATGAGCCGGGACACGCTTTTGCGGCCGTTCAAAGAACTCGAGATGATGCTTATTATTTTGGGATTTATATTCTTGACTTTTGGAATTTTTATTCCCATTGACTATTTGGTAGTCCAGGCTATGAGTGCTGGTATGAGCTCTTATCTTGCCCAGTATCTTGTTTCTATGCTCAATGCTGCAAGGTGGGTTCAGATTCGGCTCTTTGGTATTCAAGATCTTGCTAACCGATTTCGGCAGTTTGTTCGGTCGTATGTCAGCCGGTATTTTCTCGGACAAAGTTGGTCACTATAATATTCTTGTCAGTGCGTGCTTCCTTGCTGGTGTCCTCGTTTTGGCTCTGTGGATTCCTGCGGCAAGCAATGCCGCCATCATCGTCTTTGCTTGCACATTTGGGTTTGCTTCGGGTGCTTATGTGTCCCTTGCTGCTGCCTTGGTGGTCAAGATCTCACCGTTCCCTGAGATTGGCTATCGGACTGGCTTGCTATTTTTGTTCTCCTCGTTTGGCGGTCTGACAACTAACCCGATTGCGGGTGCTATCTTGCAGCATGATGGAGGCTCTTACACGGGCGTGAAGATATTCTCTGGTGTGTTCTTGCTGGTTGGAAGTGTCGCAGTGCTGGCTGCTCGAATTCATCATACTGGATTGGTGTGGAAGGCCAAGTTCTGATATAGAGATGACTTTAAATAATTCCTTATGCTATTAATAATCCCAGTACCGATCCTTCTCATGGTGTTCAGAGTTCTTCTCAGTATCACACATGAGAATGACTGAACAATCGAATTACAATAGAATAATAAGTTGCCTTATCATTTTGCTTTTCATGGGCCTTTTAAGGAGACAAATTTTCGTAGCAGTAGAGAGATAATGGGATGCAAAGCTCCAAGAAAATCCTCACATTCCTTTCCAGGTGGATAATAACCGCTGTACAGGCAAGATTGACGAAGAAATGAGAAGAAATGTACACCAATTAAAGTATACGGGCCTTTTTTGCCACGTGTGTTTCTGGTGCCACGCGTGCCATATGCTCAGTCATGGCACGAACATGTGACGGCGCCTCCTTATGCCAATCAGTCTCACACCCGTGAGGATTATCCTTCAAACTGTCCCCACAGCATTCAAATATAAAGCAATCTGGATGATCCTTCTTCAGATCGTCGTTAGAGTCCGCTTCCTGGGGCCCGAAGAAATCATTATCCACAAACAAGTGGGAGTCTTCGTCCGCATATGCGTCCTCTAAAATTATATTAGTTATCTGTTAATAACACGGCTCATAAACTTACCAATATGATATCGACAAGCTGACGAGTTGTTCGTCAGAGTATTAAACTCCTTTTTGCAGGTCTCGCAATGTGAATATTTCGGCCTCCTGCACCCAAGTTGTTGGCCCGATGCATCTGTTGTGCCTTTGTAGGCATCGTGGTCTCTTTTAGAGCCTGGTGGAGTCGGAACTTGGCTCTTTTCGACGAGCAGATGCTCAATGGCCTTCTTTTTCGCTTCCGGTATTGTCTCGCAAATGGACCTCAAAAGGCTTTGCAGTACTGTGCTGGAGACAGTGTCGATGGAAAAACCGAGAGCAGCATCGTCAAATGTGACTTCTTCATTTTGAGCTTCATCATTCTTGCCGATCAAAGATGACACGTCCATGTTGTCACAGATGAATTTTTGAATCTTTAGGGAAAGAAGAATTTTGTAGACATGGATACGTCGCGTTGGGAAACGCGTTAACACGCGGTCGTTATCACCACGGGATCCACTTTTGTCAGGTGTCAACTTTCGCACCATAAATTTTAAACCTAATTCGACATTTTTCATAGCTGGTCAATTTCCGATGATTGACAAGATACAGTCTTAAGTCATCTTTGTTTGACGGAGTCGATCGTTATTTTTACGCAGGGTGAGTCGGTTGCTGGGCCTCGATGAAGCGACGACAGCTCTTGAGTACTAGCTCTGGCAAAGGGCCTATTAAATTTGCAGTCGTTGAACAAATGCAAATACATTATGCAAAAGGCTTAAAGTAGTGAGTTAGGCGAAGAAGCTACGAGGAGACGCAAGAGGGCAAAAGACGATCATGTAATGAAATGCCAATATGGATCTCTATCTAGCGCTGAGACTTCCCAAGCCCTATCATTATGATGACTATGTCTCCAAAGACTGATGAATAACACTAGTTCGATAAATCTCACTCCGCTCAATCAATTCCTCGTGGGTCCCTTGCTCCGTACAACGCCCCTCCTCGATAAGATAAATGCAATCAGCCCGATGAATAGTGTTCAGTCGATGTGCAATGGCCACTATTGTCGTCCGACCAGCAAGAGTCGCAAGTGCATCCTGAATGCGCTTCTCAGACTCCACGTCCAGCGCACTAGTCGACTCATCCAACAGCAACAAACGCGGCCGACGCACCAACGCGCGCGCAATCGATAACCGCTGTCGTTGTCCGCCGGAGAATTGCCTTCCATCTCGGTTACATGGTGTCTGATATCCTTCTGGTAGTGCCATTATCACTTCGTGAACATTGGCCATGAGGCATGCTTCCTCGATCTCTGCTTGTGTTGGCTCATGATTTGGTCTAGCGCCGAGACCGATGTTGAATGCGACTGTGCCTTCGAAGAGTACATTCTCTTGTGGAACGATGGCTATTTCGTCGCGGAATTGTGTGCCTAGTTGTCGGGTGATGTTGACTCCGTCGATTATCACAGCGCCAGATTCGGGTCGGTAGAATCGTTCCAGCATGGCGAAAGTGGTGGATTTGCCAGAGCCGCTTGGCCCGACCAGAGCACAAAATTGACCAGGTTTGATCTTCAGATTAAGACCGCGGAGCACAGGCTCTCCTGGTCTTGAGGGGTATTCGAAATGCACGTTCTGCAGTTCTGCCCCGATACCATTCAAGGCTGGGGGCGGACCAGCTATGTCCGCATTTTGCTGTTCGCGGTGAAATGCTTCAGGATCCGTGAGCTTTTCTTCGAGCAAATGTAAGTCGGAATTGGCGATCTTTCCTGAGACATCAGGATTCAATTCTTCGTCGGATGAGTGGGTAGTAAGTAGCTCTGTGATGTTCGAGGCAGCCAAGCCGGCTTTTGAGATATCTGGTGCGAGAGCGAACATCTGTCCGCAGGATTGTGTACTGAAAAGAATCGCAGGCATCACGATGAAGAACTGCGTCTGCGAGTACAGACCAGCTAATATCTGCTTAGTACCCCACCAGTATGCCAATGCATAGACGAGTGCACTGATGCTGAAAGAAAGCGCAAGGAATACATTGCCAAATGCGATAGACCGCAAGGTTTCTTGATATGGAGCTTTCAGTGCGCGTTCATAAACAGCGTAGGACTGCTTCTCCAGGCTGAATGCCGAAATGGCTCGAATATTCTCGACAGCTTCTATTGTGACAGCAGTGGCTTGTGCGAAAGCCTTTTGGTGTCGTTCTGCAAAATTGGCCTGCGTTCGGAGCTTCATCATGCCTGCTATCAGAAGGACAGGAATTGTTGGAAGTAGCACGATGGTGATCTTCCAAGCAATGATAAATGATACCACTAAGCCAGCAATCAGGTTCACAGCTGTGGCTAGGAGTAACCCTATAGTAGTGCCGGTAATACTGCCTAGCGCCGCTGCATCACTAGTAATATAAGTAATGAGTGTTCCTGGTGTTCGATCCTCTGTGCCATGCCATTGAATGGTCTGACCAAACAGAGATCGCAAAGAAAGGACTCGCATACGGTATAGAATCTTGTCCGCAGCCCAGCCGAATGCACAGCCTGCAATCACGTTGGCCGAGAATTCGATGATTGCTATGATGAAGAAAAGAAGCCCGTAGAGATGACCGCTATGGCGAATGCTTTCAGCTCCGATGCAGGGACTCAAAGCGCTGACAGTGTGGCCAAAGATAACTGCTTCTGCGGTATAGCTGCCGCCAATCACCACAGCGAACGCAAGACCAAGCAAAACGTAGAGCAGATTAGGGCGAATGATAGAGAAAGTGAATTTGGCAGTGAACCACCCTGGTGGTTTGTGCTTCTTTTCTTCTTTCCTTCGTTTCCTCTGCTGCTTTTTGGTTTCTTTTATGGCAGTCGCGGTATATGCAGGCAACGTCTCGTCTGTAATATCAGCACCGCTCACGTCAAGAAATGCTTCTTTCGTGTCGATAAATGTTTCGCTCGTCTCGAGAACTTCACGAATAGGGTCTTGATTGGGGGACCTCGCAGGACTCAGCTTCCCAAGGTTCTGGAGCCGCACCATCTCAGCATACGAGCCCCCTGTCGCAACCAGCTCCGTATGAGTACCTTCTTCCACGACTCGACCTTTCTGGATAAACACAATCTTCTGGGCATCCTTAGCAGTGGCCAGACGGTGCGCGATAGATACTATTGTCACGCGTTCGGCTACTTTAGCTAACGCATCCTGAATCAGTCGTTCACTGGTCGAGTCCAGAGCCGCCGTTGCTTCATCGAGAATCAAGATTGACGGGTCACGGACCAATGCCCGCGCAAGTGCAATTCGCTGCTTCTGTCCACCACTGAGCTGGCCACCAGATGATCCGACGCCTGTCGCAGAACCAAATGGCAGAGCATCGATGAAGTACAAAGCATTCGAACTGGCCGCGGCATCTCGGACCAGAGCCACAATTTCAGCAACCCTAGGATCAAATTCCGCCAGAGCGGCTTTTTCGGTCATTCCGCTGCGCATTTTCTCTGTCAAATCGGACAAAGAGGAGTCTTGAACAAATTTCGTTAGGTTCTGGTGCTTTTCACTGGCCGATGTTACCAGTCCGTACGCAATATTCTCCAAAATCGACCGATTCAACAAAGACGGCTCTTGCTGCACGAATCCAATATTTCCCCGCAAGTACCGCACATTCACGTCCCGAACGTCTTGGTTTCCTATACATATATTCCCCGACATCGGATCATAGAATCTTTCCAGAAGGGCGACAACAGTAGACTTTCCACCTCCAGATGGCCCCACAATAGCTGTATGCTTTCGAGGTGCAATCGAGAATGTCACACCCTGTAGAACTGGCACATCAGGTCGAGACGGGTAAGTAAAATGCACATCGTTGAAAGTGATATCTCCAAAATCGAGTGGAGCAGATTTATCTCCCGACTCTGAGGTCCCATCGATCTGGGACTCCCGATTGATGACCACCATCAGTCGCTCAGATGCGCCTGCTGCAGATGCAAAGACGTGCACGTATGGGGCAACTTGACTGAGGATAAAGGATGCATCAATCAACACAAAAATGACAGTGTAGACTGCGCCGACGCTAACTCCTGAGCCATTCGATTCTACCGAATCGGCAATGAGACGGGATCCCTCCCAGAAGGCCAACGCGTTAGAGCTGTAAGCAATAAAGTATAGCAGCCCAAGCTGCACAGCGTGGGCTAAGGCTTTCTTCAAAGCATCACGACGATACCCAGAAAGGTGCGCCGCAAATAATTTCTCGAGACGCTCGTGTGAATTGAAGGCGTGCACGAGAGCCAGGTGAGATAAACTTGACGATGCGATGGAAGTAGCTGCATTAACATGCTCTGTTATTCTTCCTGCGTATTTCTTGATAAAATAGCCTCCACCATATGACATGAGAAAATAGCATGGTACAACAGATACCAGCATTCCCGCAATCTGAGGGACCTTGATGAATGCCACAATATATGAGGTGACGAAATATGAGACTGTGGAAATGACAATCCCCACTTTCTCCGAGGTACCGGACTGTATGACTTCGATATCACTCACCAGGCGAGAGATCACATCGCCCGTTGGAAGACTCTCGATGTACCCTGTTTCTTGTCTGATAATACTCTCGAAATATCGGCGGCGGTAGCGGCGTGCGATGCGTTCGCTGATGTAGCTCCAGCAGCTGCAGTGAATGTATAGGCAGCAGAAATTGGCAATTGTGATGTAGATCACGTATAATACCTTTTGACGTACTGCACCCGATACATCTGTTGTCTGGCTGGGTGTTGAAGAGCAGCTGGTTGTGTTGAGGTCGTTAATCAGATCGCCGAAAACGATGCCGAGCAACGGGAAGGGGACTCCAGCAGCGATGGAGAAGAAGAGGCCGGCGGCGATGAGGAGCACGTCTGTGGATGTGTATTCTAGAGAGAATAGGAGCCGAATGTAGGAGAAGGGTTTGCTTGTGCTATTTTGCGTGGGCATGCATTTCTTAATGCAAGTGACCTGCGTCTGTAAGTCAACTGCACAGTACCAGAGACCTCATTATCATCTTGAAGCGCCTACCATCCGACTTTCGTTCTTCTCGTTATGTGCATTGGTCTCCATGTTGCCAGCCATAATTCGCGGTCTATTCAGCAATAATAGCTCGATGTCACAACCGGTTTGAGTAGTCTGTCCTCCACATCCAATAGGTACAACCACCTCCACAAAGCTTCAAGTCTGCGCATGAACATAGAGTCTTTTGGAAGACATGTAGCCATGAAGTATGAAGAACTGAAATATGAAGAGATCTTCGAATCGCGGGCTTGAAAAGAGCTACAGCACGTCGATTCCAGCCAAGAAAGTATACGCAACAAAAAAGGGGAAATCAAGACCAAGACTCCAAACGCCCCGTCAAGATGACACGCCTAGGCAACAAAACTGGAACACAATGGCCGCCATCCAGTGGATCCTACATGAAGAAAGACAACTGTGACCCAAGGAACCAAAGCCACACAATGCCCGAGGAAAGGTCAGAAGTGGAAACCGTATAACTCCGACGAAGATCCATACCATATAACGCAGTAACGGTGCTCAACACGAGCACGCACAATGCCAAAAAAAGCCAAGTTACTTACTAAATCTCGAGGCCCAAGCGCTCCCACCGTGCGGTGTATGAAGACCCTGCATAAATCGACTCCATAGGCGCATCTGATAATCCGCAGCAAGAGCGGGAACCGCCTAAGCAAACCTGAGAAAGTATTTCCAACCTCGTTTCTTGGTTGTAGGCACTCGACCTGCCTGTTTGGGTATTTAACTTTTGCTTTTCGGGTCTCGGTTGCATCCAGGCTGATGATCTATTTCCAACGTTTCCATAGTAATTTACGCGGTTTAGCTGTGCTTCGGAAAATTCATTTCTTTATCAGATGATCTAATCTCAATCTGATTTGATTGATCAGAGAAAGTTCCTGAAAACGCCACCGTGACAAGCCATGAAGGTTGTTGAGGATTAAAGTTGCCCTGGTTTCAAGGTTTTTCTTTCTCCGTTCCCATGTGCACTGACCTTGGTGTCCCCGCACGAGTGGCGCGACATCCGCTAGATCCCGCTGCTTCCTCGTGGGTCGTGTTGGCTATTTCAAATCAACAGATTCATACAGGATGAATGGAAGAATTGGCTCTAGAATATTTGATCGGGTACTAAGTCATGTAATTGGGCCTAGTCGATGGTATGTACCTGGACCTACTACCTACTGAAGGCCCGAGGTTCAGTGCCTTGTGTGGCTCAGGAAATTAGTTCAGTGCCGATCAAACAGGAAACAAAGCAAAAACGATACGTTTCCGAGATCGATTCGTGTCCAAAAAACTTTTGTTATGTTCTATAATGAGAAATCGTCGAGCGCCACCTCGTAAATACAACCCACCATAAAAGAAGAACAAGGTAGAACCAGAGAAATGGGCTTTGTACAAGGAAGCGATGGCAAAAGCATGAAAACAGCACCTATTGGGACCGCCGGGCCATAAAGTATGTAAGCAGGTTCAGTGATCCCTCCCCAGCCGGGGGGTAACCTTCTGAACTCGATCCAGACCAAATTTAAGATTCAGGAGCGTGCACAACTCCGTAGCCTGTTTGCGCACACCAGGCCAGGGGTGACCGAGTTGTCGGCTGACCACGTTACCAACGCTGGCAAGAACTTCATCGGAGATTTCGACGGGGCCTTGCGAGAGAGCTTGGTGGATCGTAGAGAGACCCAGGATGATCGGTCGATACGAGTTGGCATTCTGTGCATCCATCTCGGGCAATCCTTGCAGCACGCCTTCAATGCAGATTGGGGCAGGGATCAAAGACGCCAACTGTTCCGCCACTTCCTCCAAGCACGTGACGAAGTGGGAGTTCGACTCGTAGTGCTGGCGGGCCCGAACGATTGCCGCAATGACAGGGGCGTCGTACCGATGGAATAGATCGCTAGTGCGGATGAGCATGGACCGGATGGTAGCAAGGATCTGGGTCTTCACGTCATGATCCTTGCGGTTCGTGGGGGCCAACTCCAACTCATTGAGTAGAGCCCCGAGAACTGCGTAGTAGTCTTGCTCGTGGGTTACAAGCTCCTCGCCATGATATTGGAAAAGACCTTGTAGCTTGCGGTAGCCCGAGATGTCCATGGTCTTGGTCTCAATTCGGGTGAGAGCCTTTGGGAGCATCTCCTTCGCGTTGGCAGGATCCTTTGAGCGAGGACTAGGGCTGCGATGACGCTCAGCCCATTTACGGCTTCGGCGGAGAGTATCCTCGCCTGTTAATTGAGGCTCAACAGATCGATATCTCATCTCTGAGGTCCGCAGGGCCGATTCGTTCAATGTTACCTCCTCCAGAGCACCGGGCTTTGCTGCGGACCGTGGGGTTCCAGGATATTCTGGTTTAGCAACATGTTCTGTCACATTCTCATTGGTAGGAGTCCTCTCAGGGCTACCCATGATAGATTCGTGTGTCAATGTAGAGTCTCTGCTCACCCCATTATCAGGTATCGCCTGGGGTCGATTCCGTGACGGCGAAGGGCTGCCCCGGAGTGGCGTCCTTCGCACTGGGGATGGGAACTGGGGCTCGTTGGTTCCGTCAGTAGAGAAGCCCTGGTGAGGAATCATATGAGGTGGGTTCTTGATTGGAGTAGTGGATTCCGCGGGTGTGGCTGTCGCTGTCTCGTCAAGATCTGGCTGATCTGGCTCAATGTGACGAGGTGATTTTGTAGGCGTGAAATGCTCAACAGGGTCAATCCGCGGTGTTTGCTCGGCAGCAACAGGAGTGGCAGGATCCTCATATATCACCATCTCCTCGGGTTGTGCCTTGGCGGACTCAGGAACATAGAATGGGTCTGAATTGCGTGAGGGCGTTGATGGTTCACGACGTAGAGTATCCGCCGTTGGGGGGTCTTCTAGCGACATGGACTCTAGCTTTAGCGCTGGCTCTGGCTCTCTTACGGGCTCCGGAGTAACAGTACGAGTATCCACCTGCTCAGTATGATGTTGAGGGTGCGTCGCAGAAAGTGGGGGGCTTTCCAACACAATATGAGCGGGGGAGTTCGGTTCTTCATAGGCTTTCTGGTCAGCTTGACGGGCTTGCGAGAGCTGGTTTATGCTCTCAATGGAATCACTACGACCATGGTTTGCTGCTCCTGCCAGATCCCCATGCGACTTTGATTTCGAGAGGTCAAGCTTCTTAGGCTTGCCCCTAGTAGTACCAGACTGTCCCGACTGTCCAGTCTCATGCGGTCGAAGACGAGGCGCATTGAGGGGTTTTGACGAAGGCGTTGATGTCTTGGATCTCACCGATCGTGGGGAGAGAGTTGCCTGTCTAGCCGTTTGGTTTCTAGATTCAGGTCGACGAGCATACGGGTCAGCGGTCGCAGGGCGGCTCAATTCAGGCCTCCGCGGTTTCATAGCCGGCCGCATGGGTGCAGAGGACATGGATGAAAGAGGTGCACCAGTAGGAACGGTCCGTACAGCCGGTCGGGGTGCAGGCTCTGATGATTGGCTGTCAGTAAATGCGGACTGAGCAGACTCCGGGCGAGAAGTCATCTGAGCCTTCTTACGAGCAGCAATGGCTTCCTTGAGGGCAGAGCGGGGTGCTGGCTTGCTAGCAGGCTTAGCCTGCTGGGCCGCATTTGGGTTTGACGGGTCCTTTTCCAAAAGGCCCCGTGATTTTGCATCCAGCTCGGACAAAATCCTTCAAAATGTTAGTCAATGAATTGATATTAAAGAAAAGGTCACATACCCATTGGCCCGATCAGGCCACACACCAAAGAAAGTCCAAAAGGTACCTCTAGTGGCCTCGCGTACTCCAGGGTTGGCATCAGCTAATCCCTTCTTGATGGACTTTTCAATTAGATCCAGACCACCACCGTGTTCAACTGTACTCTTATGGTGAGCCTGTCGGCTGATCAATGTCCGCAGCCATCCAGCAGCAAAAAGACGTAGCCCGACATTCTTTTCTTGTGATGCCCAATGAATGTGTTGCAGAATACGAATGTTGAACGTCACATTTCCAATGACTGCATCAACTGTCGCATTGCCGTTCTGTGCAGCGATCTTTTTCAAGGCGGAGCACAGCTTGATCAAGTTCTGCATGATGATTTCCACCATAGGGTCGATTTTTGGGCCGCAAGTTCGTGCGATGTCTTGAATCAAAAGACATCCGTTGGTACAAAGGGTAGTCCGCAGTGAGTGAACCACTTTGAAGAATCCATCCAGTAAAGTTTTAGTGGCCTGCAAAAAGCTTTGAGGAAAGTCATGAGGCGCATTCCCCCGGGTAAGCCTTCGGAACAGGATCACACTCTTTTCACGTTTCAGCCAGTTATCCTCAGATTCTCTACCATCAAACCAAGGAAGCATATCGCGAACAAGTTCATCAATGTCTCTGCTTGAGCTAACAAGATGTGGCTCCACTCCAACATCTTCCTGGGATGGTGTCTGAACGAGCGGTTGTTCAGCTGGGGTTTTTGGTCTGGCAGGGGCATCAGTCGAGCTCGCAATCGGTCGATCAAGATGATTCCTTGAGGCTGGTCGGTTTTTCATAGGTTCTGGTTCTGGATTGTCGTTAATGTCATTGTTGGAACTTGGTGATGGCGAATTATGGATAAACAGACCATCTTCATGTAGGTCTACTGCATGTGAACGTGACGACATCACAGAAATGGGTCGCTCAGCACGGGATATGGGGCGGGCTGAGCTCTCGGACTCGGCAGATGTCAGTCCAATTCCGGACAAAATAGCACTAGCAATTGATTTCCTCACGCCACGAGCGCCCAGTTGTTTTTGCAAGTCAGATTTGGCTCTTGAGGGAGCAGTCCTGAGTTTTGTGTTAGTGTCAAATCGATGGATATCCTTGCCGTTCGTCATACCGAAACAAATCAATCACAACCACTTTTGCCGTATCTCGAACGGAGCTGTCCGCGCTTTCCAAGCATGCGACTAGTGATGGCACATACTGGCGGAACAGAAGACCATGATTTCTTGTCATCTAAAGATTGTCAGAGCCTCTTTAATTTCTCTGGTCCGAAGAAGACATACATTGGATAGCCAAAGAAGACTCATTTCTTTGGCTCTTGGGTTTTTACCCACCAGGGCAACCTCGAGAACATGATATTCGACCTCAGTACCAGCCAAGGGCCACAAGTCGGTGAATATCGATGCAGCCTGTGCTCTTATCCGTTCTTTGTGATCGCCAAGCTTCTCTGTAAGAATGGGGTAAAAGTTGCGCGCCTGTGAAATGATCCATTGTTGTTGGTCTTGGATTGCCAGACGCTTTAGGAAATGACCCAGTGTAGAAAAGGCTCCGCTGGCAACTGAATAGTGTTGAGAACTTAAAGCAAGCCGGATTGTTTCGAATATTGTTGCAATGGCACCCTCGGGTACATTTTTCTGTTTGATATCGGACTTGATGCCGGTGAGATGGGCGACTTTGGCGTCAACGGAGAGGTTGGGGTTTTTGAAGGCTGCTAGCAGCTCTGCGGCTTTGGCTTCCATCTTTGACACTGAAAAGCAAATAATCTTTGTTAATCAGGTCTGTGAGGGCACCAGCGATGGTGCGGGATATGGAGTCGGAATCTTCGAAGGGGTGCGCCGGAAAGAGAAGGCTGAGGGAAAGCTCAAGTCGTGGGTTCAGAATCGCCTGCTATATTAATTAGTTCCATCTATACCACATGCTGATGCGCGCGAAGTCCACAGCGATGGGAAATGTGTCCACGACAACAGATGACGTTAGGCACCCGTGGCGCAAACAAGGCCGAGAAAATATTACAGGAAGCGCATAGGAAGAGCGCATGTAAGAAAACTTTGAATAATCACTTACCGCTGCGACTGTTGAGACTCAAGGTGTGGGCGTGGGCGTGGATGTTTGAAACCGTGGATGGTGGGATGTTGACAACCTTGCTCCCGGGAAAACAAGGGGCTTATCGGGCGATAAGATAATCGTCTCCACTGATGCGCTTTCCGACGAACTGAAGGGGTTAAATTGGGAGATTTGTGGATTTCAGCTCGATTTGAAAAGATTAGTGTGGATTCCATAGATGATTTAACTTCTATATAGTTTACTCGAAGGCTTCCGGCTGGGAATTGTACACAAGTTGACTCAGTTCCAGCCCAACGTTGTTTTGTTTACCTTGGGGTTGCAAAGGGCAACCATCAGCAAAGCCAGTTACACGGATCATAGATATGCATTAACAAGTTTCGAGTAGATATCTTACATCATTCGAACTGATGCGGGTGCATGCAATATTCAAATCGAATCAGGTCAAATGTCGGATATCATCAGCCTCCTACGCAGATTTGTCATTTTCCCTAAGAGCTGATCAGACCTCTGAAATATATTTAGGTGGAATACTCCATGTTTGGAATTCGGTTCACGAATGCCCCGGGTGCACCTATGATACAAACGAAGTAACACACATCAAACTGAAATTATTTACTGGGAACTATTAATTACTTCGAGCCGCAGTGGAAATAACACTACAAGATCCAAAGCCATAAAAGCTAGCGGAGCGGGCGCGATATCCGGCTCAGCTCCGGATCCCCGCTTTCCTCTGTGCTCAGTCTCATCTTATCTCCGCTTTGAACTCACTGAACAGAGCCTCAATTCCAATTCCTCCCTACCCTATAAAGCAAAACATGATCGGTTAACTCACAGTCTTTCCAACACAACCTTCTTATACTGAAGTACATGAATGTCCCATGACCGAACTTACGATGCCTCCAAACCCCGCCCCAACAGCGATCCCCAACTCCCATGAACCAAGCTCCAGCCCCGATAAACAAGACAGCCAGAACCTCCACAAAAACAAAATCCCGCAGCCCAAACTGCGCCTTCACGCACAAGAGCTCCGACACCCAGCAACTTTAGCATTCTTTACCCTCATCCCAGATGTATCCTCAGCCCTCGACACAGCCCTCCGCAATATCGTCCAATACCTCTACACAGAGCCGCAAGGGTCCAGCGAAGATAATACCAAAACAGAAGATAACATACGCCTATCCTTCAAAGCATCAGTCCCCCCAACGCGATCTGTAACCCTTTTCCTCCGGGATTTCGGCGGCGTGGCCTACACCACGGGCACGGAGCTCGACGACGATCACAAAGAGATCCATCTATCACTGCAGTACATTGGATCATGCACATCTGGCCCATCTGCCAAGGCTGATCCACTTCATGAGTTGCTTGGTGTTCTGACGCATGAGCTTGTGCATTGCTACCAGCATACTGCGCCCAAAACCGTTGGCAACGGTGAGAGCCCTCGTCCGCCGGGCGGCTTAATTGAGGGGATTGCCGATTTCGTACGGCTAAAGGCGGGCTTGGAGCCACCGCATTGGAAAAAGCCGCAGTCCTCGGCGGAGAGAGCGAAAAATTGGGATGCTGGGTATCAGCATACAGCGTACTTTTTAGCGTGGATCGAGGATGTTTTTGCTGGAGCCGGGGCTGTTGGGATGCTTAATGATCGGCTGTTAAGAGTTGGGTATCTGGGTGAGGGCAAGGATAAGGAAAAGGTGAGCCCTGGATTTTGGGAAAGTCTTTTTGGTGCTGGGGTTGAGACTTTATGGGAGGAGTATGGCTTATGGTTAGATGGTCAATCTAGAGATGAGAAGGCTCGTGGAAATTGGGAAGAGGAGATTCTCAATCCCGAGTCATAGAAACTACCCTTTAGACAGACATCTGGAAGGTCCTTTTATAATATGATTTTATTGATGTAATACATTTGGTGAGCACCTCTATACACCAGTGCCGAGACCAAGACCAATGGTCTGATCTCGTGGTTCGACCAATTTCTAGCTGGGAGTGAAGTGTAGCCAGATAGCAAATGAAACAATGACACAAGGAAAATCCAAAATAAATAAAAGACACCAGATGAATCGGAGGAATCAAATGTCCCATACTATACAGTATCCAGTCATGCAAAAGACAGGAGAAGACTCTTTTTTCCCAGACCTGCTTCCCATGCAAAATCACCGCACACCGGAAAAGGGAGGGAAATAAAGAACAATAAAAAAAAACATGGAAGAATATGGTAACGCGGCCCCAATATTTGGGTATGCTTTTCGCACTTAAGTGATCACCTCACCCAAGTCAACGTGGGCCGGCTCCCAGGGCGAGGCACCATCCTCTTCCATAGAGCTGGGAACTCGCACATTAAGTGGGCTGTACAGGTACCAGCTCTTCAGCGCAGAGAGGGCTGCACGCTCCCGAGCCTCAAGCAGACTGGCGCCAGCGCCCTCACCCAGCTGGTCCTGGCCAGAAAAGATACCAACCACAAAGACAGGGTGTCTGCTGAGACGACCAGTCTCACTGGTGATCTTGGCTACGGGCTTCTCGAAGTTCTCACGCGCACACAGACGAGCCAGGTCACGGGCCGGCTGGGAGAAGTTGAAGAGATCTGAGATGTTCAAGCTTCGGGAGAGAATGTGTTGTTCGAAGAAACGCTTGGCGGCGGGACGGCCTGCATGCAAATAAACTGAGCCCATCAAAGCCCGCACGAAGGTAGCACTGGCCTGCTCGGCTGTAACACCCTCGCCTGGTGTAGACGCCCCCTTGATCGGGTCACCGAATTCATCATCGTAGAAGATCTTTGAGGTGACCGTCTTCCTCCACTTCGAGGCGTTGGCGTACGGCCGTGGTGTCTTGACATCATCTGTAACTGCATTCACATCGGTTCCAGGTTCGAGCCTCCGGAATTGCAGATAACCAGGGTCGACTTCTCCACCTGGCACCGCGGCGAGGTCAACACCCCATTCTTTGGCCATGGCGGCCAGGGTCTTGGGACCAACATAAGCGTACATGGCGGCGAAGATGACGGTCAAAGGCAGGCGGGGGTATTTGCAAAGAAGATATTCGGAGGTGTAGTAGGTGAGGAGGTCGTGACCAAGGGTAGCCAGCGATTCATTGTTGAAATCGGCATTAGGATCCGCGGAGGCGTCCACCAAAGTCCGCGCAAGTGTCTGAACGGGTAGTCGGGAAGGAAGGTAAAGGCGAGCGTGAAGGGCGGCAAGTTTGGCGGAATTGGTTGCGGCTTCTACCGGAGGGGATGGATATTGCAGCTGAGACTTGCGCTTGTGAATACTCCTGACTTGGCGCATGACCTCGGGATCCTCAAAAGTCGTTTCAATTGAGGCATCGTGGTCGGCTGACTCAGATTGAAGAGGCGCGGCAGTGGATTGATGCCGTAAACTGGCAGAGTAGAGATGTTGATGCAGTCTGTTACCAGCTCGAGCTCGCGGCGAAAGAACTGTACTGCTCCATCTTTGGAGCTGCAGCCGCTTCATCTGGACGGCGAGTGTGGACAGAAAACGAAACACAAAATCAAATTAAAAACAATTGGCCACGCTGCGTCAATGGGGGATGGGACTCGGAGGCGTGCGGCCAATTCACGGGGAGAGAAAAGAGAAATTGTTGCCAGTCACGGGATCTTGGTCTGGTCGTGTGAGTCCACGCTAGTACATATGTGGTAACTGAGTCTTGGCATTCGACCTTCGAATTGAACGGCCCTCTCGGCTTCAACCGCAGAAGAGACCTCCCTCAACTCGTCCCTCTTTCAATCCTCAACAACCTTCCAATTCAATCCTCACAATGGGTGCTGGCGGAAAGATCGCGTATGTCAGAACTTCTGGAAATTTCAATGTCAGATGCTAATGAGTTATCGCTGCGCAGATACCCCAAGGAAGTCTGGTCCCCCGCTGGTGGCTGGTACTCCCGCCCGGCGAACTGGAAGGCCAACACTGCTGTCATGGGTGCCTTTGTGATTGGCATTGCTGCTATGGCTTTCAGTCTCAGCGCTGACCGCGAGCACCGCGACAAGATGCCCGAGCCTGGTCGATTCTTCCCCAGCCGATAGTTAGTCCCTCCGACTAATGACCCGAAAACCAATCTAAATGCTGACCCTATATTCCTTGATTATAGCTGGAGCCGACAGATCAGAGAGCACGAGGCAGCACAGGCCGCCAAGAACGAATCATAGAGAACGGTACCATGTTACACAGCTATGGGAGGATTTCCAGCGTGACGGGACATTTCTTTATTGTGTTATTTTTACTATCATTTCATCATTCCCTGGCTGTACGAAAATAGAAGAGCGTTCCCAACCAACCATGATCAATTGGTCAACAGGTGTCTCTGGGGAGACTCTTGCAATGTCTTGAATAATCGCTGCGTGTATAGGCGGACTCGTTCCGTGAATTCAGTTTGATTCCACAGCTCTTTTCCATTGGCCACAGAGATCTGAGGCACTCCGATTTGCTCCACCACATACCCGGCAGCGACAGTAGCGCAGATGAGCGCTCCTAACACATCGCGACGCGGCCCCCAGGATTCCATGGCTTGTTTCCAGCTCTCGGAGGGCGACAAGGTAGACTCGATGACCTCGAACGGTTCTCGGCCGGCAGTTACCATTCCCTGTGCCAATGCGCCTAGGAATGAATTACCCGCACCTGTAGGGTCCAGCACCGCCGTAGCACCTGAAGTGTTAGGTTGGTGGTAAGCAGGGAGCCAAAGCTTCTGGGCTCCTGAATAGGCGTAGCTTCCCTCTTTACCCGCTCGAATGACTATGCATCCATCTTTATTGGGACCAATCCCGGCGTCAAGAATCCTCCGGACTAGCCCTTCGCATTCTTCACTTTCCACGGTCCATTCGGGCTGATCAAACATCATGCCCAGCTCCATATGATTAGGGCTCACCACATCAACAACTCGATTTGCCTCGAAAAACTTCTCTTGCTCTTCAGGTGTACAGAGATCAGGAACTGGCTCCCAGACGAAAATGGGGCGCTCTGAAGCATGTTCCGTAGAAGGTGCTTTGCCCGCTTCTCGCAGCTGTTCCCGTCGTTGGAGAATTTCATTTACAATAAATATGCAACGGGCCGGAGAGCACACCATATGGAAGGTGCGAGACCACGCCTGTGCGTCAGAGAGCATGAACGGCTCTAATCTCAGCTTCGGAGTGAGATATTTGAAATCTGCATCAGGTTAACGATCTGCATAGATCCGAGTAAAGTGAAGTGATCTGCTTACCTCGCTTTTCGTCTGGGTGGTATCCGTTCCAAGCTCTTGTTGTGAGTCTGCTGTGGTCCTCTCTGATGACACAGTCTGTTCCCCAGGATTTGATTACTGCGAGAGTCTCTGATGGAAAGTCGGATCCCATATCCACAATCCAACTCACAGCCCGTCCATGCTTGGCCCCTGCAACCAGACGGGCGCCGACAACTGCATAAGAGGCAGCTCCTCCAAGTACGTTCTTGACGTCAGGTCTGGAGCCTCCGAATTCTATGTCATCTACAGTAATCCGTCAATATATGGCCTGCGGGGTGTCGAGATACTTTGGGCATACCTATAATAAACATTCCCAACGTGCAGAACTCAATTTCACCCATTTGGGAATTAGGATTATTCGTCTCGACCATGGTTGTTATGATGTAGTAGGACACAGCTAATAGGAGAAGAAGAGAACGAGTGTATCAGTGCTATCGGAGAATGAGTTGAAGTGGGCCAGATTGTAGTGGAGCAGTGGTACTGTAATTACAAAATATACGTTGATGCACTGTGCAAGTGGAGACGGCGTTGAGGTATGTAAGTTACCGTTGCTGGGTCAAGCTGCGGGAAACCTCAGGAGAGCTCGGAGGCCTCGACATCATTCGTGTCCTATAACTTCTCCCCCCTGACACTTAGCGCGAGGGCTCGGTCTTGCTATACTGCAACGCCACAAAGACTTTTGAACACTCATCTCATCCCAAATTTTCCAGCCACATCCTTTGCGCCTTACCTCATCTTCCTTTTGAGAGAACAAGGTGTTGCCCAACATGGCGAGCGGCAACCATATGCACAATTTCACCACCCTCATCAAGCGGTATGTATTGTTGATCGCAAATGAATATCAGCATCCAGTTGGATTTGAATTTCAATCCAGCCGAACCCTTCCCCCTTCCCCCAGCCCTAGTACATTCGACTGACCTGACCCCACAGGCTCGAGGCGGCGACCTCACGCTTGGAGGACATGGCCATGTCTTTGGATGATCCCAACGACCCAAAGAGTGCCGGAACCCCTACTGCTGCTGCGCCTGTAGTTCCTGAGCCCCCGAAGCCTGCTCCTCCGCCGCCGGCCGCCCCGGCAGCCGCCCCGATTCCGCCCCAGATCCAAGACTTCGACGCATTAATCAAAGGAGATGTACAGAACTTTGTGAACCTGGGTGACAAGATTGGTGGATTGGTTGCAGAGCAGGTGAATTCTCCGAGGGTTTAGTATATCAGAATATTGGCCAATGGCTGACTGGTTCCATAGTCCAAAGCAGTTCTGCAGGCCTTCCAGGCTGAGCGTAGCTATCTCTATGTCTCCACAAAGGCTAAGAAACCGGAGCCTCAGCCCGTGGAGCTTATGACCGACCTGCACAAAGCTTCAGATAACATCAACAACATTCGCGAATCGAACCGCGCCTCCCCATTGTTCAATCACTTGAGCGCTGTTGCAGAGGGAATTGTTTCTTTGGGCTGGTTCTTTGAGAGTAAACCCGCCGAGTTCGTGAAGGAGATGATGGGTGGTATTGAGTACTATGGTAATAAGGTCTTGAAGGAGTACAAGGACAAGTAGGTCGATCCCGTGCTACCGTGAGGAACATCCAATTAACATACCTAGGGACCGTACACACATCGAGTACATCCAAGCCTACTACCAGAACTTTAAGGGTCTCGCCGCCTATCTCAACAAGCACTACCCTAAGGGCCTGACATGGAACGACGAGTCTGGAATCAATGCGTTGGAGGCCTTGAAGCAAATCAAGAGTGGACCAGCCCCCAGCGCTGGTGCCGTCCCTCCCCCTCCCTCCCCCTCCTCCCCCAGTCCCAACCCTTAACGTCCCTGGCGGTGCCGGTGGTCCCCCACCTCCGCCTCCTCCCCCTGCTGCTCCCGCCCCAGACATGTCCGCCGTGTTCGACCAGCTCAACCAGGGTGAAGAGATCACCTCTGGCCTACGCAAGGTCGACAAGTCACAGATGACCCACAAGAACCCCAACCTTCGTGCAGGCTCCAGCGCCGTTCGGGGCAAGTCCCCGGCGCCCAGCAAGAAGCCTAAGCCCGAAAGCATGCGCACGAAGAAGCCCCCTCGCAAGGACCTTGAGGGTAACAAGTGGTTGGTTGAGAACTTCGAGGCCCCAGAAGATATTGTTGAGATCTCCGCGGCCCAGAACCAGTCCATCCTCATCTCGCGCTGTAACAAGACCATCGTCAAGGTTAATGGCAAGGCCAATGCTATCGCTATCGATAATTGCACTGGTCTGTCGATCATTGTTGATTCTCTTGTCAGCTGCTTGGATATCATCAAGTCGCCCAAATTTGCTTTGCAGATTGATGGTTTCGTTCCTACTGTCATGCTTGACCAGGTCGATGGCGCTACTATCTACCTTGGCCAGCAGAGTCTTGCTACGGAGGTCTTCACTAGCAAGTGCACTGCTGTTAACGTCACACTCCCGCCCAAGGAGGGAACTGATGACGATACCAAGGAGTGCCCCGTTCCTGAGCAGCTCAAGAGCTACATCAAGGACGGTGTTTTGGTGACTGAGATTGTCGAGCATGCTGGTTAAGCTTATACCTCGATTGAGAAGTATCATTTTTGTTCCTGTAACTGTCTAAGAACAAACCTTGTCCATAGAAATAATAGCGCTTTGCTTGGTGCTCAGCTTGTTCAATGAATTAAGAGCTTTCCCACACTCAAGATTTTCGACTATAGGTACTTTAGGGCAGTTTACTGTGAAGTAAGTACTAGGAAAAGACCCAAAGCCTTTATGCTTTAAAGCCCCCATTACCTAGGTATTCCGCAGACTTACTGGCGTGAAAAAGATATTCCAATGAGAAGCGAGGTCGATGTTATTACTATTTCCAATTTATTCTCAAATATCAAGGAAGAAAGAAAAGCATGTGATTGCAACCCCAATGATACCATGCTATGCAAATGAAGGAGAGAAAGAAAAAGGGTATATGCTTAATGACCCATGCGCCTGGTCTACCCTGGTTGAAAGAAATGAAGTAAAAAAGGTAGAAAAGACAGACGCTATCGGAAATGGGACTTGGTGACAGCCAGTGTCGATCAAGCTGTAGATGACTGTGGTTAGTATACCCGAGCAGCTGCATCTGGCGCAGCCATGGATGATGTTCAAGTTTGAGTTTTTTTTTTTTTGTTTTCTCTCTCTTTTCTTTTACCCGTGCCTCGACTTGACTAGATGTCCTGGGCATACCCGGCGAGGATTGTGGTGATTAAGAACCTCTCTTGCGGAGGGTGGCTGTGAGGTTGAGTTCAGCTCATTTACGGTCAAATGTCTCTTGTCTGTGGACATCTAGGCCACGAAGCCGTTTGGCAAGTAAACTCTCACCGGTATCTGAAGTACTCTTGCCAGAGGAAAACTTGTTGAGCTTGTTGTAGATAGTGGCATCGGTCTGCAGAGACTCTGGGAAGCCCATATACTCTGGAGTCCAATGCAGCGCTTCGCTTGGATCTTCACGCAGAAAAGGGATCATGCCTTGCCCGACGCTGCGTCTGCGAGCGGCCTTCTCGATTGCTAGCCTAGAATTGGCTGATGTTGAGAGGTTCGGTTCTCGAGTAGGTTTGTATGGGCTGTAGCGAGGCTCTGGAAGTTGATTCTCATTACGAAGTTTCTCTTTGCCGTCTGGAACTCGGTTTGCGAAGACCACTCGGATACTCGAGTGGAGGTAGAAGCGACCTCGGGAGGGACAGCAGATATTGAGGTGGATGAGATATCGCAGAGTAGGCTTATCATGAGGATTTTCCGTGGCGTTGAGTGAGGCCTCCGGACGATCAGTACCGTAGTTCTTCCGGGCACTCAGCGGCATGTCGATGATCGGACCAGCCGAATAGCTCCTCTGCCGAATGAAGGTTTTAGTTCCCGGCTCCATATCGCCGAGGTCGTATGGTACAAGAAACAGCTTAACTGCGGTCTTGTGAGGGTTCTTGATTATGATTTGTAACTGTCCCTGTTGAGGGATTCGGTAGCACCCGCCTGGGGGGCATTTGGGCGACTCTGCCCTGCGATTTTTCTTTTCTCGGCGACGTCTAGCATCTGCACTAGAAGCCCGAGGTGTCCTAGGAGCTCCTGTCTCATGTTGAAGGCCGTCATCAATAGCTGCAGGGCTATAATGGCGTCTACGACGCCGGGTAGTGCTTGGATCCTCCTTGGGCAGCGAGTTCTCCAGATCAATTTGCCCAACGTAAGGACTAGGACTATCATCCGAGATGGAACGACCACTACCTGAAGTGGGATAGCTATAAAAAACTGCCGGGAAGGGAACAGTGACATGCGGGGGACACTTCAAATGCCCTTTGCATTTGCCTTTCCCCAAAACTCCGATTTGTGCAGTGAAGTCTAGAGGCTTGGAAGGGCTCATCGACATTCGACCTCGCAGGATCGATTCCTCATAGGATCCAACCATCGGAGCATGAGCTGTGGGACACAGATCAGAAGCAAGCGATGGCCTTCTTGCCCGATAGACAGTGGTATTGCCCGACGGAGCCAACTGAAGGCTATAGGCCGATGTCAAATTCCTTCGAGGGACATGAGACTGAAAGTCCCCACCATGGCCTACGGGGGGAAAAGGTGTGTGGATGTCGACAGCTCGGATGTTGGGGGGAGAAGGTTGGAGGTGTCGAAAAGACCCCGGTGGTAGGGTTCTTCTTCTGCTAGCTCTATCCTCCGGCCCAAGCTCTTTCGTATCAACCGACGAAAAGTCAAGGTCGGTATTATTGGCTTGATAAACCAGAGGGCTTGTGGGAGCCTTCAGAACGTAACTTGACGAGAAGGACCCGAGTGACGGTGCTCTGGAACGGGTTTGTAGACCAAGCTCCGGCCACTGTTCACCGACATTAGGCTGCCCAGCGGCCGGGAAGACGGACGTCCCAAACCATGGTGTCGTTGGCGATGTCCCTAGATGAGGAGAGAAGGGGCTAGGTTGTATGAATCTAGGCCGAGGGGACGACGGGGGAATATTCACTACCCCTTCACGAAAATCACCGGAGTGTAATGCAGACCGAGGTCTTTGGATATCGGCTGGCGATTCTAGTCCCTCTGTCTGGTGTGTCGAGTTTAAATAATTTTGAGGTCCCGTTATGCCCGCTAGTTTCCCGTCGTCGCTATTTTCTGCATTTTGCTCCCCAGAGTTACGGGGTACAGAGCAAAGCTCATCACTATGATCGCTGTTCTGCGATTTTATATAGAGCGTTAATTCTTCAATCCGGGTGTGAAAGTGGCAACAAGGTTATTCTAAATATGAAATGAAAGCATCCAACGATAGTTCGATCTGGCATACCTTATATTGGAGCCTCCAGGGCGATGATTCCTTGATTCGTTGTATAAGTTCTTGTCGTTCATCACTGCTCCACAGCTTCGTTGGAAAGTGCTCCGCAGAAGATGGCCGCGTATTGCCCATAATGAATGCTCCGCTTTGAGGATCACAAGGGTTCTCGTTGCTTAAAGCATGTTCGGAGGATCCTTGGGCAGCCTGGAGCTCATGCTGGCTTGGGTCACCAGACCATCCGGAATAATACCGGCGGTCCGGGTCATGAAATAGGGGCATGATGACGTGGTTGGCAGGGCTAAAGGGCCTGAAACAATGGACCGGGCATTTCAGGACTACCTATGTGGCAAGCACAAAGACAGAGCCGACAGGCCGTGGTGGGGTGGAATGGGATGCGGTGTGCGCTGGGGCGGGGATTTGCCGTCAGAGGATGCAGTGATTGGCAGGGAAGAAAGCGGTCTTTGGTTTAATCTATGGGAATTAGGATATGAAAGAGAGGGTACCTGAGTGCAAATGATGTCGGAGGGAGAGTCCGGGAGGGGAGTAGGGAAAGTAGAGGTTAGACGGAGATCATGTCATGTCGTGGGTCCATTTCGGTTTCGGGGGGTGAATCATCGTCATGGGGTTTCCCGATAAGATTAGGAAAGTTTCAGTTCCAAATCCAAATTTTACTACGTGAAATCGAGAAATAATACTAATGGTAAATTTAGACGATGTGAATTAAGAGACTCAGCCTTATCGGAATGAATATTTATACCAAAATTTGTTTTATACAACTATATACTGTTGAACGGAAGTCGAGACCGTTGGTCTCTGATCTCTGGGCGGAACCTCGATCGCCGGTTTTTTTTTTTTCTTTCCTCCAACTGCC
Source organism: Penicillium longicatenatum (assembly GCF_028827895.1). NCBI lineage: Eukaryota > Fungi > Ascomycota > Eurotiomycetes > Eurotiales > Aspergillaceae > Penicillium > Penicillium longicatenatum. Next base: position 3,658,264 of record NW_026643119.1, on the reverse strand, counting down.
CGGCAGCACCACTCCAATTCTAGCAAGCAATATCAACTTGCTTCTACATAAATTATGGCACCAACACGCGACCGCGATGCTGGAAAGGCATCCAAAGAACCCCGGACCGATTCCACAAAGAAGCGCAAGGGTTTCAGCGTAGGCCCGGCCAATCTCCCCGATGGCACCTATCGGCGCAAGAGTGAGCAATCCTCAAGTTCCCTGGACTACGACACAAGATACTAACCTCGTTCTTCTATTAGCTCAAAAAATTAAATCCGACCTAATTCAAAAGGCCAAAGTGAAAAAAGCTTACGCTAAGATCAAAGCACAAGAACTCGCCGCCGGCACACCAAAGTCCGTTTACGCTCTTGCCGACGAGGAGAAAGATACACAACCTCAGGACACTGCAGAGCCTGCATCGACAGAACTTCACCCTGCTCGTTTGGCGATGTTGAACGAGCCGGAGCCGGAACCAGAGCGTGCGCCGAGGCCAGAACGCCGCCCACGGAAGGAAGGTGGACAGAGGGAGCGAAAGCCGAAACGGTCGGCGTTTGCTAAGGAGATGGAGATTGCGGAACAGCGGAGGAAGGCCTTTGAGGCTCGACAGAAGGAGATTGAGGCCAAGCAGAAGGAACGGGAGGCGATGAATCGTGCTAAGCGACCGGATCAGTTTGGCAAACGGAGGTTGGGAAGGGAAAGCAATGCGTTGCTGAGTCGGGTGCAACGAATGGTTGGGCAGTCTTAATAGCATTTTGTCTACGAACTACAGCATCTATATTTTTTTTTTTCGTGATACCCGATGCAAAACAAAATTCATGAACGCTTGATTATGCTTGACAGTGCTAAATCCACTTTATGCGGAAGGATTCTTAGTTCCGGTACGAGGCTTGCGGAAACAGGCAAACTCGCCCTTCGTCCGGTCTCTCAGTCGTTTTAATACGTTTCTCATCTCGCCCAGGTCGGCCTGCAATTTGGTGCGAGCTTCATTCGTCGTGCGACGATCCAATTCCACGTAGATCTGACTCTGAATACCAGATGCCTCCTCGGTCGAGTACTGAGAAAGGGTCTGTGCAATAAACTCAGTATCTAGAGTGGCTTGCATGAGAGCAGCAAGCGAGAAGCTGGATCGAGAACGGAAGGATGTGAGTAAAGCCGTCGATATTTGTCCCAGTAGATGGGTGAGTACGGTGGTGAGCAGTGACGATGGGGTATTTGGCGATGAACGGCTAGCACCTGCGGAAACAGTAGATGGTACAGTAGTGGAGATCTCGGTGTGTACCAGGACCAGGGTCAACAGGGTATTGTAGACGTAAGGGCGAACCTGGTCAGGTCGATCGGTCTTGGGCACCCAATCTGGGGACTCGATACCGCTGGAGATGGTCTTCTTCAACAGAGAGAGGGTCGGACTGGTATAGGACACAAACAGTCGATCTTCGATCTGCTTCAGGACGTCCCGAACCGTCTTGCCTTCTTCCGTCAATTTGACGGAAAAGCAGGTCTCAAAGTTGGAAATCAACTGCGGCACATATTCGGACTGAAGGGCCTTGAGGTTGGACAGTGTCAGGAGAATCCGCACATTCTGGTTATGGTTAGTGACTGATAGAAGCGATCTGGGAGTAAAGGGACCTACCCGGTTTTGCGAGTCCACAGAGTCGGCTGCGAGCACAGACAAAGTGGCATCAAGGGCCTGACTTGTCATGACTGGCCGGCTAATGACCCATTCATTTTCTTCATCTGAGGCCGTGACTCGCTCTGCATTCTCCACTAATCCACTGAGAGCCTTGTAGACACTGGAGACAAACTGTGTGCGAACCATCTGGAGCAGTTTCGCAGGTGGCTGGGTGACGACATCAACTGTCCCAGATTTGCTCATGGCTTCAGAGATGTACAAAATCTTCTGCATTCCACTTAAGATGGCACTCTCAAAGCCCACAAACAAGCCAGGCATCTTGGTTAAGTCACGCTTTTCAGAATCCCTCGTCCAGTCTTCCAGCATCTTGCAAGACTCCGCATCCTTACTCCAGGCGGCGCATGCGACACGGGCAGATTTATCCCGGGCGACACTCACGAGGTTTTTAAGGAGATCATGGGTTGAACCGCTATGGGTTACCGGGCGCAAAGCTGCCATCTCACTCGCGGCGGTACCAATAATGATAAGGAATTTACTCAGGTAGTGAACACCACTAAGGGAGTTAGAGAAAGGTGGCCAGAAGGCACAGCCCTCCCAATGCTCTCCACGCTGAGGGGCAGGTATGGGAAGATTCTTCGGGTCCAATTTGAATCGGGACTCAGTCGGCGTGACTCCATGGGATGCTGGGCTTGTTGGACTTTGTGGGACAGGAGAAGATAGGAGAGAGATATCCTCAGTTGGGGGATCATTGAAGAGTGCAAGAACATTATCTCGGATCAAGTTGACAAGTTCCACAACGCCCTTCTCGAGCTCCTCTACATTCGCAGGGGTAAGGCGGTGATGCTTCCGGCTTTCGCCTTCAAAGCCAACTGGAAGAAGTCGTTGGCGGCTACCGTCAATGAATGCATGCGCAACTTCCCAGAGGTCCAGGACCTCGCCCAGTAAGCCACCTTGCGACGAGAGGAGCCGGGTGAGAAACGCCTGAATGCAATCCCAAAGCTCGATGACGTGGTCTGTATCGAGGTTTGCAGGGCTTTCCGCGGAGCCGTCACGAGGTGCCAGGCGAAGGTAAGATGCTACGGTTTGAGGTGTGGGTTTCTCCCCGCCTGCAAGCCGGCGTCTTAGAATCTCAATTTCCACCTTGCAGCGGTCACAGAATGAAGTGATCCTAGTCTTGAGAAATTCGTAGCGGCTGTGAAGCCAAACCCAAATGGGATTATCATTGACGCCCAACTCCAATAGCGCTCCAATAAGTTCCATGTGCTCCTCAACTGGACCCGACACGGTACTTGTCGTGGAAGTGGTGGGAGCGTCGCCAAGTCGTCTCCATAGCTCACGCTTGAAAGCATGGATCTGCTCGTCCACGTCCATCCACATCCGTCCCATCGCCAAGATGGTATGCGCTTCAAGATCAGATAGCTGCCGACGCGAGCTGGAGGCCTGCTCCACAATACTCTTCGCCCGGTTTGCCAGAGTCCTTGCCTTGGTGTATTCTTCAAAAACAGAGTCGTAGTCACGCTGCTGGATTGACTTGGATAGGTGGCTTCCAATCTCGTATACGTCGCGCTGTTTCTCCATCGTTTCCACGACTGACTTCAGTATTTGTTCCCGGTCACGCCCTCCTAAAGCAGGCCCCCATACCTCCTCGGCCTTGACAGACGCCTCCACAAGGGGGGCTCGGATGCCTTTCAATCCGTAATCGCTCTCCTTGACAAGGGCAGTCTTGCGAGGGGGAGCCTGGCCTACAGTTGCAGGGGACGGAGATAGACCCCGTTGCCCCGATAAGCTTCGGAAGTGTCCTGATCTGCGTGGAGCCAGACTTGCTTCTTTTGTCACACCTTGATCTCTCATTTCCGTGTATACACTATCGATGGTTGCCTTGGCGCGAACGAAACGCTCGAAGTTTGCTTCCACCAGAACCTTTAGGGACGCTGACTTCTGATCGATAGACTGAGACAGGTGATTTAGCCCCGCCATGAGCGATTCGATTGAGTCCGATTGGTGGGCCTGGGATAGGAAGAGCGCGGGGGAGAAGGACGTTGACGATAGCAGAAACCGTGACCGTTTACCTCCCTCTTCCTCTAGACCTAGACCCTTTTGCTTCAAGATACGCAGGACGCTATCTCCTCCCCCCAGTGGATCCGGCTCATCATTCTGTGTATTCTCTCTGTTATCCTTTCCGCGCCGTTGCGAGCCGTAGCCACTCCGCCAGTCGCTGGGGGTGCGTTCGAGAGCAAAGTAGCGCGACTTGCGGGGTCGGGATTTGGTTCGTTCCAGGGGCTCTTCATCTGACGCATCGTCCTCGTCTAGGGTAGCTGGCCATTCTTCGGGATATTCGGAAGGTAGGTTATAGTGACTGGCGACATCAAGATCGGCCATGATGCCAGCTATGGGTTAATTGAAGGTGGAGACGGGACGAATTGAACTGGGAATTAAAAGTAGTGCTCGATCGGGTGAGCCCGTCAGAGCCGTAGGCAGGATCTTCTAACAAATCCGGGGGCTTCTCTTCCAGATGCAGGCTAGAAAATGGAGTATGGATCAGATAGAGCTGATAGCCTGTTAGGAAGCTCCAGATTGGAAGGGTTCACCGAAGACCAATGGAGAGAGGGATTGTGGACTCGGGTTACCGGGGGAGAATCAAACCACCAATGCGGTCTGCGTCCCGGTCGGATCGGTGCGGCGCCGAGAAAGTCGATTCTTTCGCCGTTTCCCCTTCTTTCCTCCTCTCCCCACCATCCAATTCCAACTTTTTGCTTTAAGCCGTTTGAAGTTGTTCACGATGCTTGCCGCCAGAAACTTCTCTGCTGCTCGCCAGTGCTTGCGCTCCGTCCGCATCACTCCCAGCTTCGTGGCCCCCGTGTCGCAGGTATCCACGAAACCCTGCCCCCTCTAAAATCTCAAAGAAACACATTGACTAACCGTTTGCGCCTTGCCTAATTAGATTCGCGGTTACGCTGCCTCCGCTGACGACGCCGTCGCCAAATTCAAGGGCCAGAAGGGTTCTGATGTACGTTGACATCCCAGTCGACCCTTTTTTTCCTTTTTTTCTTCCTCGATGCCGGTGCCAGCCGCGCAAAACCCGTCGCGCACCAATCTTCCACCACAACTATCAACGATTTACAAGAGCGCCAATGCTGACGATTTACTGTTCTTATAGGGCAAGTACACTGTTACCCTGATTGAGGGTGACGGTATTGGTCCTGAGATCTCTCAGTCCGTGAAGGATATCTTCGAGGCCGCCAAGGTACGAGCTGCCGAATCTGAATCACCAATTCGAGTTGCAATGGAAATACTAAAGATATTCTTATAGGCCCCTATCAAGTGGGAGCCCGTCGATGTTGGTCCTATCCTGAAGGACGGCAAGACTGCCATCCCTGATGATGCCATCCGCAGCGTCGAGAAGAACTACGTTGCGCTCAAGGGTCCTCTGGCCGTATGTTAACCCACGCCCACCGTTTATACACTGTTGAACGCGATACTAAACGATTTTTCAAGACCCCCGTTGGTAAGGGTCACGTCTCCCTGAACTTGACTCTGCGCCGTACCTTCAACCTGTTCGCCAACGTCCGTCCCTGCCGCTCCATCGCCGGTTACAAGACCCCCTACGATAATGTCGACACTGTCCTGATTCGTGAGAACACCGAGGGTGAATACTCCGGTATTGAGCACGTCGTTGTTGATGGTGTCGTCCAGAGCATCAAGCTCATCACCAAGGAGGCCTCCGAGCGTGTCCTGCGTTTCGCCTTCCAGTACGCCGAGTCCATCAACAAGAAGAAGGTTCGCGTTGTGCACAAGGCCACCATCATGAAGATGTCCGACGGTCTTTTCCTCAACACTGCTCGTGACATCTCGAAGGACTTCCCTGACGTCGAGTTCGACGCCGAGCTGCTGGACAACTCGTGCCTGAAGATCGTCACTGACCCTACCCCTTACAACGACAAGGTCCTTGTCATGCCCAACTTGTACGGTGACATTCTGTCTGACATGTGCGCCGGTCTCATCGGTGGTCTTGGTCTCACCCCCTCCGGTAACATTGGTGACGAGTGCTCCATCTTCGAGGCCGTCCACGGTTCCGCTCCCGATATCGCTGGCAAGGGTCTTGCCAACCCCACTGCTCTGCTTCTGAGCAGTATCATGATGCTGCAGCACATGGGTCTCCACGACCACGCTGCTCGCATCCAGAAGGCTACCTTCGACACCCTGGCTGAGGGCAAGGTTAGTTTTGCATCACCAATCTCAACACTGTTCATCTTGATACTGACAATATTCTTAGTACCTCACTGGTGACCTTGGTGGTTCCGCCAAGACTCACGAGTACGCCGGTGCCATTATGAGCCGTCTGTAAACGCGTCGCCTCTCGCATTTCTGTACTATGACCCTTTGATTCTTTTCTATGTGCCCCTCGAACGACATTAGACTTCCTATAGCGATCGAAATATACCTACTTGTGTAGTTACGAGATTCTTGCCGCAAATTAACAGGAGAGTGCCAACTGTCTTATGTATTCTTTTGGTCAAATTTCATGTCGAAAAATTGGGATAATGATTTCTATATTCCAGCCCTTAGCTATTTATCCAATTGTTGTGAACCAGAGCAACCCAGACAGCGAGAACTCTTTGTCGATCTTAGCCTCAAACGGCGCTGTATGGGCCTCAGGGGTGTCCAGGCACAATCTTATGCTTTCACCATAGTCAAGAAGCGTGGAACAGCCAAAATATGCAATGCGGGGTCATGTAAATTTAAGGGGTCTGGACCCTTGCTCGCACGGCCTACGTCGCGTGATCCACAACGAGGATCAAGCTAATCATTGTCTTCAGCCCGCACCACAGTGGTATAAATGCGTTCAAGATGGACATACGCCTCCATGGATATGAGGAGCTTGGAGATCCCCGGCAAACCCAACAACGATTCAACGTTAAGACTGGACGGAAGCTTGATTAAGCATGACAACTTCCAGTATGGCTCTTGGTTGTATCCAGAGCGACGTTGAACTTAACCTGGGCGAGAGGAATCTAGTAGAAGGTCAAAGGAAGCGGGCTCCTCCCTCACTCAGGGACACCTCATTGTGATTGAACTAAACCATGCCAGTGACATGATTTACATGTCCCAAAGACAAGGTACCAAGACCCGAGTACCAGGATCAATCGATTACGAACGCTCGGCCGAAAGTCATGGTGCACAGAAGAGAGTCAATGACATTGTAGGACAGAAAAAGACTGCATTACGTATTACGTCGATGATTCCTTGTAGCAGTGTCATGACTTCCAAACCATTCTATGGTGTCGGCCGAGGTTGTTCAACAGTGGGTCCGTGGACCAAGGACAGCCTCAGACGGCCGTGTCATTGGTTGTAAGGGAATCCTGTTTTACATAGGACGCCTCATACCTCACATGTGCTAGAAAGCCTTGGAAATAGAAACGAGATCCGGAAGAGTTCCCATCCCCTAATGAACCAGGGAACCAACTTGATTCGATTGAGGATGACGCGCATGGCGGAGAAATAAGGTTTGACCAACAAAAAGTAGGAACTAAATATGATGACGTCTGTCCCACCCATGAGAATAAATAGCACGTCAACGACCAGCATCTTCATTTCCCATCAATCACATCTCAATCTAATTCAAACCAACTACTCAATACTCACTCAACAAACAACACTTTCTTCCTCATTCAAAATGGAGACTGTTAAGGTTGGTTAATCCCTTCCACGACGTGTCTATGGTATTTCGATACTGACTATCGCACTAGAACGCCGCCAACTACGTCGCTGAGACTGTCCAGGGAACTGGTGCCACCGCTTCCAAGGAGGCCAACAAGAACGTCGCTAAGGACAACGATGCCAACGTCACCACCCGTGCCTCGGCCGCCAAGGATGCCATCAGTGACAAGTTCGATGAGTCCAAGCACGACACCAAGGCTGATGTCCACAAGGGTATGTCATAATCTTCGTTATTGCTATGTACATGATATTGACGAAACGTCCAGAGGCTGCTAAGCACTAAATTATTTAATGCCTGAAACGATTATCGATGCCTGTTAGGGTCTTTGCTTTGCTCTAGCTATGACGATATCTATGACGATGTCTATATAACTATACAACTATAACTGAATATTATAAGCTATCTTTATATAAGAAACCTCCATAACATCCTCAGACTAAGACATTTTCATGCTTGCGAAATCTCAGATATTCACCTCACATGAGAAGCAGTGCTCCTGAAGCTTTGAGCCGAATTAATGACTAAACGACTTGGTGCTTACAGGTTAAAGGAGTTCCATCCTGAGCTCCACTCCTAAGCATGAGCTCAATCTATAAAAGATCTGCCATCAGCATCTGCGGTGTATGAAAGTCCGATATTCCATGTTTTAACTTACCAGCTCAAGATCACCCAACGCAGCCTCAGGCTCCTGCTCAGGAACAATCTTTCCAGCCACAAGACTCGCACCCCATACTCTAACTTCAGGGGGGACGCCAGTGCGTTCATTGGCAACAGAGACCGTCTCCTCCTGACCATCCCTCGAGATGGTCACCTTCTCGTCTTCAATCTTAATCCAACCATCCTCACACGCCACAGTCCATTCATCCGCTCGCAATTTTGTGCCCCTAGAAATCTGAAAACTTCCAGTCACACCAGACCGCGTTCTCAGGATCATGTCGGCAGTATCAACCGGAGGCAGATAAGCCTGTAGTTGATTGGTAAATGCCGAGAGAGTGGCGATTTCATTTCCAGGCTGCGCACCGAGCAAAAGTCGAAGACTCGCCATATAGTGAACTCCACCATCAAGAAGATATCCACCTTGATGGGTGGGAACTCGTCGCCAAGGCGTGACTAGATTGAATATTAGCTTGTGGAAGAACAGTGAAAAAGGTGACTGACGATTGAACTTCATATCTATCGGGATAGTACCCTGCTGGCGTCCCTGGAAACCTTTAATCTTGCCCATTGTCTTGAGCTGCTCCGCTGCATAATTATAGCTGTTCAAGTACCGGAAATTTTCGGCAACTGCCCACGTTGGACCTTTGATATCAGCGCGATACCATTTGATCAGATCCTCTGCATCCTGGATATTCTCGGCCACGGGCTTTTCGGACAGAACGTGCTTGCCAGCTAGTAGAGCGGCTTTGATAAAGCGAGGTTGGCTTTCAATGGATAGGCTGTGGATTAATTTAGTACTTCTCTTCAAAGTCACTGGAATATTCAACTGACGCGATGATGACGGCACCAATATCTGGACGTTGTAGGAGCTCATCAAGACCCTTGTCACTATCTTCAGAATAGAGATCCACGGGACAAGAAACGCTCTCGGCGAAAGATTTAGCAGAAGCTGCTGAGCGGGAGTAAACGGCTTTGAGAGCGAGGGTGTCTTTGGCAGCTTCGATGGCAGGCTATCTTATTTAGGATATTTAGGTCAGTCGAACGAGATGTAGGGAGTATATAATGCTCACAGCATGCTCTTCTCTCGCCCAAATGCCTTTGTCATATAAAGTCAGCGAGCCCTTTTTCGAATGGTCATGCTGACTTACCTCCTCCGATAAGAGCAACTCCGATTGGTGTTGATTGCGCCATAATGTTCTCTAGAATAATGATTATGCAGGAGTGACAAAAAGCAGAGAATCACATTGTTGTATTTAAGCCTTTTCCCCGCAAATAAAGATTCTTTTGATTGCGGGGTACATGCCGGAATCTTCTGGGACACCTCCATCTCGTATATTGGGCTCCTGAACTTTTAGGGACCCCGCACGAACTGATGCATGTATAGACCAGGCGCTAGCCTCATGCCAAGGTTGCCGGGTTGTATGGAGTTCGGCAGATACGTATAGAGTGGCTCAATGCCTAATCCTAACTGTCTTGAACTAAAAATTGTTTCATCAAATGTCAAATGATCTTAGAAATACAAATATTCATAATAGTACACATAGTACACAAGGCTCATCCCCAAACGCCGATGTCGATGGTCGATAGGTATCAAAACATAAATTCAAGTCACAAATGAACTGCCCAGGTGGGTTCAGCGACGACGGCCAGTTCTCCGAGTCCCCGTATTGGTGGAAGGCTTCTTATCCTTTTGCTTTGTTCGAGACGTTTGCGCCCGAGTGCTTCTTGACCCTTCTTTCTCATCATCGCCCTCTTCTTCGTCCTCGCTCTCCTTTCCATCGCTGCCCTCGTCTCCCTCTTCATCATCATCGTCATTTCCACCAGTGTCTTCGTCGGACTCTAGATCCTCGTCGGATGCTTTCTCCTGGCCGCCAGGACCAATTTCCACATGGAGTCTTGTGGATCGAGTTTCACGAGCCGTTTGACGAGTGCCACGGGTGGACTTTCGACCTCGAGATGGAGCGGGAGAGGAGCGCGGTTCTGCAACGGGCTTGAGTTAGTCGTGCGATGGAACCTAGGGGATCAGACGAAGATAAATACCATCGGTGTCAGCCACTGTACTCCCTCGTCGAGAATCAGCGGTGCGACTCATTACTGGGGACAAGGAGCCCTCCGTAGCCAGCCGTCTCTCAAACATCAGGTCGCCGTATTCGTCATAAGGAAGCTCGAACGGACAGTATCGCTCTTCATCTTCATTGGTATCTGCAATCCACGAGTCCTCCTGATGCACAAGTCCAGTTAGCAAGGGAAGGCAAAATCCGCCAAGTTTGGGGTAGCTTGCTCACCCGTTCATTGAGAGCTTCCAGATTGTAGAGAGTACCCAACTTCTTCCATATTCCTGGAATACCCAGGTGCTCCCCACTAGCAGGGCCATATCCGTTAATCTTTAGAAACTCTGATATGGCGACCATTCGGAAATGCTTGTGAAAGCCTACAGGAATGCGATCAAAGGAATTAGCTCCATGGTTATCGCATTGCGCGTCATACCGTATCTAAACTCACCAACTGGTTTCCATTTTATGATTGCCTTTAGAAGTGCAGTCTCTTGCTCATCAGACCATGGATCTGTGAGCAGGTCATAATCTGCCTCAAGCTTCTCAACGCTGTCAGTGGAACCCGGAGTGTCCGCGCTAGATTGCGCTGCCTCAGCTGGCGGTGATGTGGAATGTGCACGCTTAGTTTTCTTCCGAGGAGGCATTGTGGTTTCGATAGCTCCAATGGAGCGAAAGAAAACAAAGTAGAGGAGTCGAGTCGCGGGGGAATGAGAGAGTGAATGATTAATGAACATTAAGGCCGCGCGAGTTTCTGTTATCGAAGTGGTCCGTGCACGATAGCCATTTGCGCGGGACTGGAATCAATCAAGCACTACGCGTCGGACCAACTGCACACTTGTCTATGCCCTGGATATGGGCCCATGATGGATTTTGAACAGGAGCACGATCCATTTTCTAGTGCCAGTCTCTGGAGATTATCGAGGTTCACAACAGAGGCTCTACAACCTTTGGACGAATTACCGTGGAACGCGGGCTTGCCTGGTACGTCACGCCCAAAAGTTATGCGCAAGTGGTACTGACTGTTGATCTATAGACTTTTCGGATTCTGGTTTCGCAGCCTCGCTCCCCCCAATTGATAAGATCGACAACATATGGAAATTGAACTTTTCGGATGACATTGAACGTCCGGAATCATCCGCCGACTCGAGCCTCGATGCTTCCATAGACGCCCGATCCGATGCAACGACGGATGCTCTTCAAAATGAAGACGATGACATATGGGGATTTGATGTGCTGCAGGTGGAACCTGGCTTTGTTGCCCCTCTCAAATCATGGGAGAAATTTCAGACGCGGTCATTCGAGGAGCCTATATCAGGCTATTTCAGCGAGTCAGGAACGAGAGGATTCGATGCGGCACTGGCAAACCAGAATCGCATGAAAGGATTGGAAAATACGACCCGACCAGTTCGAGAAGATATTTTTGTACGATCACTGCTACGCCTAGGTCTTGGATGGAGCTCCGCGCTCTTTCGCTACAATCCCCGAACCACGAAATTCGATAAATCCCTGCCAGATCTCCGTGTATCTGGAGTGAGTCAACCAGTCACTGGCGCTATTATTGAAGATGTGCTGCGGTGTGGTACAAACATGCAGTATGCTCGAACATTCGCACGGCAGTTGCAGACCAAATCAATGGATCTGGCGTCTGTATTTGCGTTGCGCGGTACCATTGCTGTTAGCGTGTATCATCTCGAGCGCCAAATAGTTGGTCATTCGGATACTGTTGTCTCGCTCTTGCAAGCGACTACATTGTTTAATCGCTGTGGCGACATGATTGAAGCCCTGGCAGATATGATAAGAGCAACCGAAAATGCCAACTCGGACGCCCAGGTTATATCAATTACTATGGATCATGCAGCCTTCTTTGCTCATAAGTACGGCTGGATGGAGAATCTTGTACAAGAAATCGTTGTCAGAGTCACAGATCCCTGGCTAGGGTTTATCGAGGGATGGATTGGGCTTCGACCCGAGGAACCATCCATGAATGAGTTGATCATCAACGGCAAAACATTCCTCGAGGTGGAGCAGCACGATGATCCTAGCAAATTTAGAACTGGTCCTACAAGGACAGAGTACACCTATCGTGGAGAACATATGCCATCATTCATCCCTCCTGATCAGGCACAGTTGATTTTCGAGAGTGGGAGAAGTCTGCGATTGCTCAAAAAGTCACACCCAAATCACCCTATCGCTCGATATGATGCTCTGGTTCGATCTGGTCATCTTCGTCTGCACTGTGCAACTACCTGGTCTGAGATCGAACAAATCCAAAGAAAGGCCCAAGAATATGAGGCAAAGCTCCGCGCCGAAATATTGAGATATCACAGGGGAGAATTAGCGACAACAGCTGTCGAGCCTGCTTCACAGGATGTCGAGGTCAGTCAGGGTGAAATTGTGGAGAAGACATTTGAGCTATTCGACATCGATGACCAGCAGCATGTCTCGGGTGCTGCGATGGATCAAACAGCCTTGTCCACCGACAAAGTCAGTGATATGCTTCAGAAAGCTAGGGGCGAGCTTGGCTTCAGTGATGCAGGGACACGTTTTGGGCCTGAATTGGCATCCGAGCTTTACCTATCGTTTGCCCCTGTGATTGCATCCCAAGCGCAACTCATCGACTTCTCATGTCTTCATCATATGTTCAAGGAACACAAGGTGCGACATCATTTGAACTTGCAATGGCGATTTCAACTACTTGGCGATGGCTCATTTACTTCACGCCTCTCACATTCACTTTTTGACCCCGAGATGGACAGCGGAGAGCGCAAGGCGGGCGTAGTACGTGGTGGCGTCCATACTGGCTTGCGGCTAGGAAGTCGTGATACCTGGCCACCTGCAAGCTCCGAGCTACGTCTCGTGCTCATTGGCCTACTAGGAGACTGTTACTTCTCTGAAAAGGATCCTGAGGCATCCGATGGACAGCCGCGGGATAATGAACTTCCCGGTGGACTTAACTTTGCGATTCGCGAGTTATCAGTCGACGAGATTGACCGGTGTAAGGACCCGAATGCGATAGAAGCACTTGATTTCCTTCGACTCCAGTACAAAACACCAGACACTCTGGAGACTCTCATTACACCGAAGTCACTGGGCAAATATGATCGCCTCTTCAAGCACTTGCTCCGTCTTCTTCGCATGGTATCCGTTGTCAAAGGACTTGTTCGCGACTCTACGGTGCGGGACTCTCTTTCAGGCGATACAAGAAATGTGTTCCAGAAGTTCCGCATCGACGCTCAGCACTTCGTCCTCGCTGTCAGTGACTATTTCTTCCACGTCGGAATCGGGTCGATATGGAGTCGGTTTCAAAGCACGCTTGATAAGATCGAGCGTTGCCTTGACCGAGGCGATATAGACGGCACACTCGAGGCCGCTCACTCTGTGCCTCGTCTCCGCGACCTACACGAAGACATCCTCGACCAAATGCTGTTCGCCTTCTTCCTAAGTAAACGACATGCTTCCGCAGCGAAGTTGCTCGACAATATTTTCAGTACTATTCTTGCCTTCGGCCCATTGTCGCGGGCTGATGGTAGAAGTGGTCTTCGCCATGAAAACGAAGGCACTGTACGTCATTTGTATTCTACTTTCCGAAAACAGGTGTCCGCCTTGGTTGGATATTTGCGTGGCTTGGATACTGGGAAGGGCGCTTCTAAAACTATGGCGAAGTCGGCGGCTTTCTTCGGTTCTCGGACTGAGCCAACTAGTGTCTTTGAACATCTTCGAGTAAGATTGGAGGTCAAGGACTATTATTGACTTTACCTTTGACGATTATTACCATTGATGAAATATGAATATTGACCAAGAAATTTCTCTTTGATTGAAAATGTAAACGCTTGCTCATGCGCCCTGGCTTCGTATATGCACCATGTCCAATATATGACTACAAGTGACTCAAAATGAAGGAAGCAACCATTCCAGCCTATGCAACACAAATCACTCAGAAGAAATGGAGATCTGACTCTGCCCAGCCCTGATCAAGGAGAATCTTTCGAGCAGACTTTTCCATCGCTTCCGGTCCGCAAATTATGACCATACTTTCTTCTTCAAGTGCCACATATTCCTTAATCAAGTCTGCAGAAATACGTCCACGATGACCAACCCATTTGTCTGAAGCCTGCGACAAAGTGTGCACAACAGTGCACTTGCGACTGTCAAGCGCCACAAAAGCGTCAAGCTCAGCCCGACATAGAATATCTTCCTCCAACGTATTTCCATCGAGGACAACACAAGTAGTAGGATCCTGAGGATCCTGCATGACAGCACGCAGAACCTGGAAGATGGGCGTGAGACCAGTTCCACCGCAGATCATGTTGAATGAGCGAACCTTTCGCTCTTTACCGCTGATGGTGACGCGGCCGTTTCCAAGATACTCGAATCGACCTGTTGGTCCTTTGCAGTCTACCTCGGCCCCTATCGCCAGTGCGTCGAGTGCCATGGTCATTTTTCCGCCTGGAATTTTGTCGTTTGGTAAATAGATCTTGACAAGTAGCTCCATCTTCCCCTGCACGTTTGTGTCGGAGATTGGGGTGTAAGATCGAATTATTGCTTCTTTGTTGGTTGGATCTGGGACTTTGATCATTAGGTGCTGGCCGATTGGTAGACCTAAGGATTGTTTGTCGTGTTCTAGGTCGAAGATGAAGATTTTGGTATCCCATGATACAGTCTTCACCTCGGAAAGCTTCATCTTTGCCCATGAGCGTGATTGAAGGAAGATTGGACGTGGGTCGTTTGAGACAGTGGTCGAGTCGCTGTTGAGAGCTTCGATAGAAGCTTTGTCTAATGTACCAATGTGATAATCGGGCATCATCAGCTTGGCGGTTTCGCTGTCTATGTAGGAGTTAGCGATGTAAGATTATCAATGGCCCCCAGACAGGAGGTATACTCACGAATAGCGAGGAAATCTTCCGAGACATCCAACCCGGCTGAGGAGGTAATACTGATTGCTCCACCTGGATGACCCTCGAGGAATTTGGTACCATCATATACCTCTCCATTAACCACGAACCAAGGCTTTTCGGCACTGCTATTCGCCTTGAGCTCTTGTAAATCAATCATACGAGCCAGCCCCTCTTTCTTCATATTGATTTCCTTCACAGGCTCCGGCTCAAGGGGAGCTTCTCCCTCAACCCTCTCGCCCCAGTTCCCATTAGTCAAATCACCGCCGGCTTTCTTGGCTTTTTCCATCCAGCCTCCAGCCCTCGCAGGATGAGTTGGATGCTCAAATTTGAGACTATTCCCCTCCTTTGTGATTGTGACCCGGAACCAGGGGTTGTTCATCATACCCAGGACGGACCAGTACATGTCGCGAGGTTGCACCATCATGCCATCATCCATAGCCCTAACGAGCAGTGCTCCGCTATTCTCGAGGTCGGATACTGGAATCTGGAGAGACCAGAATGACCAGCAAAAACAGCTTTCTCTTTTCCACATGTCCACTTTTCCGCCAAAAAGATCGCCCTCGAAATCTCTGTACTTGTCTTCTGCGTAATCGATTTCGGCAAGTCGCCATGCTAGAAATAGAGTTAGAATTGGAAAATTAGATTCGATACAAGAAATAAAATTCATCGGACCTACATTTGCCTTTGTCAAGAGAGATTTCAACTCTTGTGATTCTTCGACCCCCTCCCGCATAAGCGTATCCCTTTGCCGTATATGTTGACCCGGCAGTTGCTAGGTCCAATACTTCTTCATGCTCAGGGAAGGCCGCTACGGAGTTGACATTGAGATCATAAATAGCATACCGCTCATCGGTCCACCACTCGGTACTCGTAGCCGACATCTCTGGCGAAATCATAGTCCTAATTTAAGTTAGTAAATGTTGTCACTCCCGCGAGCAAGACTTACGGTAACACCCGATTATCATTAATATGATACCAGTTATCACTCGGTGCCTCGGTAACAATAAGTCTCTTGAGCCATTTGACACTTCGTCCTCCAATCTGGCCCGGCACAACAGCTCTTAACGGTCTTCCGTGGTCTGGACGCAAGTCTTCACCATTCATCTTATGTGCTAACATGATTCCCCTGTTGAAATCCATAGCCCAGTTCAGTTTAACGGACGTGCCATAATAACCATTTGGCTAGATTGATTAGTTAAAGATTATTGAATCTTGTAGCTTGCGAGAAGCTTACCAATTTATCGGCTCCCTCCATGCAGACGTATTTGGCTTTTCGAAGGGGTTTCGCACTTCGCAGGATATCGGCCATCATGGGCCCTGTCCATAGTGCCGTTGAGAGTCCGGCCGGTCCCCATGAGAATCCCTTGGACTTTCGAACGGTATTCTGTTCTTTTCGTCTGTTACCGGCACATACCAGGGTGATTGGAGTAGTTATTTGATCATATTTTTCCAGAATTTCTCGGAAACTCAGCGTTATCGGATTTTCCACTAATCTGTATTCTATGAGCCTCTTTCACTGTGGTACGCATATGGATATCGAGGTGATGATCTCACCCTTCTATGCTGAGCTCCCAATCAGGGATCTCTTCATCTCGGACTTGTGGTACAGGACCATGGTTACGAACGTAGAATAGTTCGGGCGATGTAAGGAAGCCTGGTTGTGTTATTTGCTGTTGTGTATTTAAAGATTGACTATTATAACATACCCTCCTTATATAATGCCGTGAGAGGTGGCTCAACGTTAAACGGATGAACACCAGTCAATCGTATAAGTCTTGGATCTCGAGGGACATGGCCGTCGGGTGTTCCTTTATCCACTTCTAGGATCTCGGTCGGGTTGACTGATGGAGGAGGAAGGGGGATATCGTACTCCTGAGGAGTAGGTAAATCATGAAATTGGATCTCTTTTGTCTTGAAGGAGATGTCGTTCATCTCATCTGTATCGATGATAGTCTGTGTCATTGTCGCCATTGCGATGGAGGGGCGATCTTTCACGCTATAATTTTTTTCTTGCTGAAGCCCACTGCCCCGTTCTGCTTATATAATAAATGTATAGAAAAGTGGACGTTAAACTAGGAAAGAATCAAGAATCGATTGAGCAGCTATTCATTTCAGCAATAATGTTCTCTAAAGTAATCTGGGCCCAGGTTTTCGTGTCGTGGGGATCAACGTGGATCGTGTTTGTAACTCCGAGGCTCATCACGGCCGAAATACAAGTATCTCCGCGGATTTCCAAAGTTCGATCAAAAGAAAAGTGGCGACCTGATCGAGTTATGTTAGTCACAAAGACAACACATCATCTTGGATGAAGAATTGTCGTGTTATCTAGAGGTCAAATGGTGACCAATCATGTTGAGGCTATTATCGCTCCTGCGATCTCCGCGGAAGTCAATGCTTATCAAGATCGCCGCCCTACTTCTTCCGTAAGAGATGTTACTTTGTACCACTATACGTCTTCAACGCTCAATTTGTCTTAAAAAGAATCCATAGCCTTAGCTTGTAGTGTAGGATTTCAACGTTTCGATTCCATCTTGCCCAGTAAGCATGCCGGTGCTGGATGGGCTTCGACACGGCGAGCCGGTGGACGGCAGCCATAGTTTCAAAGAACGTCCAAGACAGAAGATAGTAATTGTTGGCCTAGGAATGGTGGCTATTTCTCTAATGTAGGGATCTTCCAATCTGCCTAGCAGCGCTAAACTAACACTCCAAGTGAAAAACTGATCAAACAAGATACGGAGCGACGATACGATATCCTAGTAATT
This sequence comes from Penicillium longicatenatum, assembly GCF_028827895.1. Taxonomy (NCBI): domain Eukaryota; kingdom Fungi; phylum Ascomycota; class Eurotiomycetes; order Eurotiales; family Aspergillaceae; genus Penicillium; species Penicillium longicatenatum. The sequence continues at coordinate 3,640,565 of NW_026643119.1, read as the reverse complement.
GGAGAAGAGGCACATGTTGCCTACAATCGTGTTGGCCTATCTTCATTTTTCGAGCACCGCAAGATCGAAGATCTCTACTTGAATCCGACGGAATGGGTATGAACCCTACTACAGAACATGCTTTCTTTATAATATTGTCTAACACCTATACAGTACGACTCAATCAAAGAGCGTGCCTTCGACCACCACCTCAACACCACAGTGACATCAATAAACCCCACCAACAAGACAGTCCAAACCTCAACCGGCGATACAGTCACCTACGACATCCTCGTACTAGCCACCGGCTCCGATGCAGTCCTCCCCACCCACACCCCAGGCCACGATGCCAAAGGCGTCTTCGTCTACCGCACGATCTCCGATCTGGAGCGGCTGATTGACTTCGCATCTCAACATAAAGGCGAAACAGCCGTGACCGTCGGAGGTGGTCTATTGGGTCTCGAAGCTGCCAAGGCGATGACTGATCTGGAAGACTTTGGAAATGTAATGCTGATTGACCGCAACAAATGGGTGCTGGCGCGCCAGTTGGATGGTGATGCGGGAAGCTTGGTTTCCCGCAAGATTCAGGAGTTGGGACTTGATGTGTTGCATCAGAAGCGAGTGGCGGTTGTTAACACCGATTCCGAAAACAATGTTACTGGCATCACGTTTGAGGACGGTGAACATATTGATTGCTGCTGTATTTGTTTTGCGGTACGTTGACTCGAATCGCTACTCCGTGAAGATGCTGATGAGATGATAGATCGGTGTCAGGCCCAGAGATGAATTAGGAGCTTCAGCTGGTATTCTGTCCGCCTCGCGAGGAGGTTTTGTAATCAATGAGAGGTTTGTTTACGCCCCCAAAGATGTAGAAGCTTTAATCTGACTTATCCAGCCTTGAGACTTCCGTCCCGGGTATTTATGCCGTGGGAGAATGCGCTAGCTGGGAAAATCAAACCTTTGGAATCATCGCGCCCGGTATTGAAATGGCCGACGTGCTAGCTTACAACCTCACAAACGTGGACAAAGAGCCCAAGAGCTTCACTCGACCAGATCTGAGTACAAAACTGAAGCTGCTCGGGGTGGACGTCGCCTCATTCGGAGATTTCTTCGCTGACAGAGATGGGCCAAAGTTCCTCCCGGGTGATCGACCTCTTATTGGTAGCACGATTGAAGATGGGCCCGTGAAGGCGCTGACCTACAAAGATCCATTTGGTGGCGTCTACAAGAAGTATCTCTTTACCATGGATGGTAAATATTTGCTTGGTGGTATGATGATCGGAGACACTCGAGATTACTTGAAGTTGAACCAGATGGTCAAGGCACAGAAAGAGCTTGAAGTTGCTCCCAGTCAGTTTATTCTCGGGGCTCAAGCTGATGGTGAAGAAGACGCAGATGATCTGTTAGTGTGCACGACCAGTTGCTTCAGAGCTTTATACTAACGAGTTCTGTAGCGATGACAGTACCCAGATTTGCGCCTGTCACAATGTGACCAAGGGTGATGTGGTTGAAAATATCAAAAGTGGAACTTGTACGACGATTGGCGAAGTCAAGTCCTGTACGAAAGCAGGTACAGGATGTGGTGGATGCATGCCGCTGGTCCAATCAATCTTCAACAAGACCATGCTTGAAATGGGTCAGGAAGTTTCCAACCACCGTGAGTACTGAACGAATCACTGTATGGGCGAGAGATAAGCACTAACAGAAGAAAGTCTGCTCGCACATCCCCTACTCTCGAGCCGATCTTTACAACGTTATTGCAGTGAAACAACTCAAGACGTTCGTCGAGGTGATGCAAACAGCAGGAAACAAGCCAGATTCCCTCGGCTGTGAGACATGCAAGCCTGCCATTGGATCTATTCTGTCGAGCTTATTCAATCCACACGTGATGGATAAAGGATACAACGAATTGCAAGACACTAACGACAAATTCCTGGCCAACATCCAGAGAAATGGAACATTTTCCGTTGTGCCTCGAGTGCCCGGTGGAGAGATCACAGCTGACAAGCTTATTGCTATCGGTACAGTAGCTAAAAAATATGGGCTCTATTGCAAGATTACGGGTGCGCAACGAATTGACATGTTCGGTGCTAAGAAGCAGGATCTACTGCCTATTTGGTCCGAGCTTGTTGATGCTGGTATGGAGAGTGGTCATGCCTACGCAAAGGCGCTACGTGCTATCAAGGTTAGTTTGATATTTATGCTTTACACTACATATCTGATCTTTCCATTGCAGAGTTGCGTGGGCTCCACATGGTGTCGTTTTGGTATCGGAGACAGTGTCGGTATGGCGATCCGGTTGGAAGAGCGTTACAAGAGTGTTCGAGCACCACACAAATTCAAGGCAGCCGTATCCGGCTGCGTACGTGAATGTGCCGAAGCGCAGAACAAGGAGTGAGTTGTGATCCATTGTTTCGACTTGACAGCCAAAGCTGACCATCGGTTTTTACCATTAGTTTCGGTCTCATCGCTACGGACAAAGGTTTCAACCTCTTTGTCGGGGGTAATGGAGGCGCAAACCCCCGTCACTCTGAGCTGCTAGTCAAAGATGTTCCACCCGAGATGGTCATGCCAATTGTAGACCGGTATCTGATTTTCTATATCCGCACCGCCGACAAGCTACAAAGAACAGCCCGGTGGATCGAGAACCTACCCGGTGGCATCGACTACCTACGAGAGGTGATCATCGACGACAAGCTCGGTATCTGCGCCGATATGGAGAGGCAAATGCAGGAATTAGTCGACAGCTATTTCTGTGAATGGACAGAGACAGTCCGAGACCCGAAGCGGCGGAAGACTTTCCAGCAGTTCGCGAACACGGACGAGACCGTGGATACAGTGGAAGTCATTCAAGAACGTTCACAGCAGCGTCCAACATACTGGCCTAAAGACTCTGTCACGGAGGACTTCAAGGGTCATCAATGGTCAAGTCTCTCGTGGCAGCCCGTTGTCAAGGCAGATCACTTTTCCGATGAGCCGCCGCAGGTCTCATCGGCGAATGTGAAACGCGGGGATACCCAGCTTGCTGTTTTCAAGATCAAGGGAAAGTTCTACGCGACACAGCAGATGTGTCCGCATAAACGGGCGTTTGTGTTGTCTGATGGCTTGATTGGCGATGATGATGCGGGGAAGTATTGGGTTTCGTGCCCGTATCACAAGCGTAATTTCGACCTCAATGGTGAACAGGCAGGTCGTTGTTCGAGTGATGAAAGTATGAACATTGCCACATTCCCGGTGGAAGAGAGAGATGATGGCTGGATCTATATCAAGCTACCTCCTATTGAGGAGTTGGATTCGGTTCTTGGGACGGAGAAATGGAAGGTGAGGAAGGGAGAAGCTCCCGATCCCTTCCATAAAATTGATAAGAAATACAAGGGAATGAGAGGGAAGAAGGTGGCTGATGGCGACGTAACTCGGCCAACCGTTAAGTCAGCTCAGGGGATTGACTGGTAGACTGCGTTGAGATTTTGAAAATTCAAGCGACGGTGTTATGGTGCATCCATGGATCCTCTGATATGGCTAATGCAATATAAATGTGAATAACACAATATTTCTATGACAAAAACAGTGCTATAAAGAGGATTCGCAATATTCCGACTGTATATTGAACAAAAACAGATCAAGAGGGGGTACTATGAGGTTAAAGCGTACGTAGCTATGAGCTAGATAGAGGTCACCAAAAAAATGAAGAATATCATTGGATATAGTGAGAAGTATAGGCAGCACGTCTACTAGCGCATGAGTCACATTCATGTGACTTCAACAGCCAGCAGATGCCTGAGCCAAACAGATACCTCTCAGCAGTGACGGAATGTGAGAAACATGGTGTTCATATATTCAGTGGCCAGGAACGGTAAGACGCGTAGACTATTGATGTCTTTAATGGTCGCAACTGAGCTTCCACCTCACACCCATTTTATTATATTTCAACTGCCCTCTTTACTAGTTGCGCACGGCAACAATAGTATCGTGTACGCTCCTATGTATGATAGAATTATCGTGAGGACTGACTAGATGTGATGTGCAGGGCTAACTCTCATATCAACTTAGATGCGCCATGTCCCACCCACCAACACTCACAGACCTCAAAAATCTTCTCTCTAAATCTGCAAAGCTCAACAAAGCCCAAGTTGCTCTACCACCTGCAATGCGAGGTCTACTTCCTATAGCTATCGGTGCTGGTGGCTATATTGCAAAAGTGACAAACGGTGATAACTTCATCGAACGCCAGATCTTAGGCAAGCCATCTGTCGAGGACGATTTTATTGCCTTGCCTGAGCCTGAACTCAAGAAGGAGCTACCGGAACCGCCCGCTGTCAAAAGAAAGAACAAACACTATCAGGTAGAAAGCGAACCTGCAGACAAGAAACAATAGGATCATCGGAATGATAATAAAGAGTGACAAATCTCCACTCAGAAAGGGAACCGAGGATTCCTTATTTTCCGCTGTCAATCTTGGAACTCCTCCAATCTGGAGGAAACTTTTCCGTCTATGCATCGTCACTACGGATAGCGTATCTCAAACAGAAGTTGAATTAAATTGTAGTGTCTCCGTGCGCGAATATGCGTCATTGATTTGTCCTCAGTTCTCTGCTTGCTTTCATAGATCCGGGTGTGGGAAAGGAATTATGGCCCATGCTTCCGCGGAGGTAAGCAGAACTCGTTGGAAAGACCAGACGACCTAGGCCCTGTAGATTCAATGCCCAAGCCCTCATATGAGCATCGTCGGGCAGATCTCTGAGAATGCATGGCAGAAGCTTCAACACCCGCGGGCCTCGGAGAACATGGAGATTACAACCTCTAGCATAAAGAAAATGTCTTGAAGTGATGATACCGCGGAAAGCGCACATTTCAGCCCTTGGGAGAATATCACTGACAAGAAACGCCTCGATGACAAGATAGGCGAACAGTAACCCTAGGGCAAAGATTATGTCATCATACAGTCGTCATAGAGCAGTTCACGACGAAACTGATTCGAGATCATCTTTTCTTTAAGGTATTTCCGCGGAGCTGAGATCGACCCGATCAATCTTCGGGAGGGCCCACAGCCCTGGGGCTCGCTATGTGACTACAGCTCAGTGAGATCTCAGTAGGGTAATGGTGGCCTAAGGCCATCTATTTCTTTGTTACCGGTTTCTTTGTTTTACCAACCCTTACATAGGCGCTTGCCCCCCCCCCTTTTCCTCTTACCATCTTCATCATCTCCATTTTTACACGGCCCCACGCGTATTCCACCCACCCCCCCCCAACCAGCATGCCTCGAGTCAAGTAGCATGTTGGTAACGTGATTAATATACTAATCTAGTGATGATTTTGAGTAATTTTGGGCCATATTTAACCCATTTTTAAGCGATTTCTAAGCGATTTCTAAGCGATTTTAGTGGTTTTTAGAATATATTTTAACTAATTATTCTATAATAGGCTACTTATGAGTAATATACATTATTTCGTAATAAGGTAGAGCTCTATCTCCTTGGTATTAAAGAGGAGGTAAGTTTACTAGTAAAAATAGATATTTTACTAGTAAATAAAGTTAATTTTGCTTAGATGATGGGAACATACCGCATCCACTACGATGAGCTTTTTTGCCGGGCTCCTGATTGCCCTAAAGAGGTAAGTAAATTTACTACTACTAGTTAGCTACTAGTATATTACTAGTAAATTAATCCCGGTAATAAAAGAAAGTAGATGTCAAAAAGTGAAAGTAGGTGGATATATATATTTACCACATTAGGTACTATATCTTATTCTTAATCATTCTGCCTAGGCAGCTCAAGAGTCAAGACTAGGCTCTAGATCAATATCCTGGTTGATTAGGAGTGGTGTAGTATTAATTAGCCTCCTTATAGCGATGTCTTAGTATTGCCACTAGCTTAATCAGGAGGAGTTTCTATCTGAAGCCATTGTGGATGAATATTGAATAAAATGTACATGGGATTGTAAATAAATACTAGTAATTTACCAAGGGTTACGCCAAGCGTTTTATGGAATGTAAGGACTAAAACACTGATTATATAATATTTTACAGCCTTCGATGCCTTATAATTTAGGTCCAGACCGTACTGAGATCTCAGTGGGACCCCACTGAGCTGAGTTCTGGGCTCGCTATCCAGTTCCTATCGTGATCCATCTGACGTCCAATGAGAAGCGGTACATTTATCAATGACCTGAAAGAACCATGGAACGCCACAGGGGTGGAACTTGACCCCAGATATTTCCAAAACATCATCATCATTGTAATTGAGCCCCGCGGAGTTGCAGAGTTCCTCTCTTATCACCATTCATTGATGCTGAACAATCCACTTTTTGTAGCGTTTCCCCTTATCGCTATCAATGCATGGCAAAACGTTTAACGCCGTGTTGACACCCACAGTGCAGAAAAGCAAATTACCGTCGAATCAGATTCGCGGGATAAAATAGGCATGGGACTTTTGCTTGTGCTCCGCGGCCAATCTATCGCTTGGTTGCCTGCGCAATCTTCTGGATGCCACTGACAGGCAACCGATAGCCATCTTTGGGTTTCTGTGTCATAAGAACCCAATTCCTATTATATGATGTGCATCTCTGTGTTTGTGAGTATCTGGACTTCTATATAGATCTCCTTGTTGGTCGCTGACGAGACGTCACTGATTAAACAGATCACATCTGCTACTACTGATCATAGCTTTTTAAGAGAGCGAAAATTTACCTGAGTGTCCCCCAAACAAATTCGATCAGATTTTCAGCTTCTCTCCTTGCGGCTTCTGAGCTCGCTGGACTAAAGTAATGGCTGCTTCCTTCTTTAAACTCCTCGTCGCTTCTCCCGAAATCAACCCTAGCACACGCAAAGCCAAGTCGATTCCGGTGTTGAACCCATTTGATCAATATGGACGCGTCTTCTTCTTCTCATGGATGGGTTTCATGGTCGCATTCCTGTCGTGGTATGCGTTTCCGCCACTGGTAAGTCTTGCTGTCGGGACTTTTTAGAGAAAAAAAAAAAACTCATACTAGTCTCAATCAGTTGACGGACACTATCAAAAAAGACCTCAATATGACTACGACACAGGTGTCAAATTCAAACGTTGTAGCATTGCTAGCGACGTAAGCCACATAAGCTTGTACCCACATCTGGATCTTGCAGCCTTGCTAACAAAGTCTTAGCCTGCTTGTCCGTGTTATTGCAGGCCCACTCTGCGACCGTTTTGGTCCACGCTTAGTATTTGTGGGACTACTATTAGCCGGAGCCATTCCAACCGCCATGGCCGGTCTAGTCACCACTCCAAATGGTCTAATTGCGTTACGATTCTTCATCGGCATTCTCGGTGGTACATTCGTCCCATGCCAAGTATGGTGCACCGGATTCTTCGACAAGACCATCGTTGGCACGGCCAACTCTCTCGCTGGAGGATGGGGAAATGCCGGTGGTGGTATCACCTAGTATGTCTCGCAAGCCCAAAGCATACACGTCAAAGTTCAAAGTCCAGGCTACTGACAATAATCTAGTTTCCTCATGCCAGCCATTTTTGACTCCCTCGTCACTTCGCAAGGTCTACCAGCTCATAAAGCATGGCGTGTCGCCTATATCGTCCCATTCATCATCATCACAGCCGTCGCGCTGGGGATGTTATTTCTTTGCGAAGACACCCCAACAGGCAAATGGTCGGAACGTCATCTCTGGGCCAAAGAATCAAATGGAAACACCCACTTAACAGACGGCAAAATTGTCGACCTAAGCTCTGGGACTACTTCAGTCGGCCCCTCCGGCCCCCCTTCCATCTACAACAGTACCATGACAATCGATATGGAGAAGAAAGGTGGCACTCAATCTCTTACTCAATCCTCCGACAAAGACGCCTCACCGGTGGGCCAAATAGCTAGCTTCAAACAAGACATCGTCGTCGCTCCCACCCGCCGAGAAGCTCTAAGCGTCGCGTTCAGCCTCCCAACAATTGCCGTCGCAATTCCATACGCATGCTCTTTCGGCGCAGAGCTAGCTCTGGATAGTTTCCTGGGTACTTATTACGCAGCGAACTTCCCGGGAATGGGACAGACAGAGTCAGGCCGGTGGGCCGCTATGTTTGGGCTATTGAATATTGTCTTCCGTCCCGCTGGCGGTTTCATGGCGGATATGGTTTTCAGTGCTACTGGTAGTCTTTGGTCCAAGAAACTTCTTATAGTCTTTTTGGGTGTTGTCATGGGTGCATTCTTGCTGGCTATTGGGTTGACGAATCCGTCTGATGAGGCCACTATGTTTGGTCTTATTGCCGGTATGGCTTTCTTTTTGGAGGCGGCTAATGGGGCAAACTTTGGCCTTGTTCCTCATGTGCATCCTTATGCTAATGGTGAGTGATACCCCCACTTTGGTGGAATTATGCTAATATTCGTGCTTCAGGTATCGTGTCTGGCCTTGTTGGCGGATTTGGAAATCTTGGTGGAATTATCTTTGCGATTATCTTCCGATACAATGAAACGCATTATGGTCGGTCGATCTGGATTATGGGCGTGATTGCTTTGGTGGGGAATGTGGCTGTGAGCTGGATTCGTCCGGTCACCAAGGCTCCCGTGATTCAATGAAGATGTAACTTCACAATGGTAGATATAATGACTAAGTTAAAGTGATAGAATTATTTACGTCATTCTTCAATGTCAATTTAGGCTGTAGTCTGAGTATCACAATGCACTGACTCCGGCGCGGGTAACGGGATTCGGGTTAGTGCCTCCCGAGCATGGGTTAACGATGCGGCGAAGAGGGGACGCGGGGCATGTCAACGGAGATTGGCGCACTTTTTTCTTAGTTCATTTCATTTACCTGGATTCCGATTAATTTCAGTTCTCAATCCATCATGTCTCCAGTTCGCCGTATTGCCCAGATCGTTCATCTCAAGCCCTCTGCCGTGGCAGCATACAAGGAGTGCCACGCTAATGTCTGGCCGGAGGTTCTGCAACAGATCAAGGACTGCAATATTGTGGACTGTAAGTACAGTCTTATGGGGATCTAGTCAATTTCTTCAACTAACATCCACTTTGCAATTCTTCAGACTCAATCTTTTTCGACAATGACCGCACCCTTTTCGCGACTTTCAAGTACGTCGGCACAGACTTCGAGGGTGATATGGAGGCCATGCGAGCCAACCCGAAAGTGAGAGAATGGTGGGCCATGACCGATGGCATGCAGGTAAGTTCTATGAACAATCAATTACATTGCCCAGACTTTGAGACTAATGCACGAGTCGTAATTAGGAGAGCCCCATCCCCGGTGCCGTGGGTAGTGCCGATGGACCTGGCTGGTGGAAGTTATTGGACGAAGTCTTCTATACCGAGTGATCCTATTATGTAGTAGGCAATCAATTAACATGTATATAAATTATCACGAAATAGAGTATTGATCAGCCTGGTTTTCATATCCAATATTCGCTTTACCGCTTGAAAAAATGATCTATTCTTTTTTGGCGCGAGTCATTCACAGCACTGCCAATGCCTCCACGGGTCCGATGTAGACCGGCTAGATGCTCTTTATTATCAACAGCAACGATCTTCATGGCCCAGCCATTCAGGAGAGCATCGGTCCTGGAACTGGATGTAATTCCCTCTTGCGATTCCTGGGCTGGCTGGATGAGTAATGTCATATATCCTGTGTTGGACCAGCTTGGCGAGAATAGAGCTGCTGGGCCACGATCCCGAGAGGCGTCGCCGGTCGCCAGAGATATATCCATGGGGTCGAATAGGTCAACAAGTCGATTCCACATAACACGTAGGAATACTCCATGTGAGACGACGGCGATGTTTGAGTCGGTATCTGAGTAGTCGAACAGTAGTGGTAAGAAGTGCTCATTCAGAAAGGATGTTGCTCGTTGTCTCATTGAGATCACTGTCTCGCTTTCGATATGCGTAGAGCCATCAGACTGGGCATTCGTAGAATGCGCACTTCCCAGTTCAGGTCTGGAGTTTGCAGACTGAATACGAATGCCTTCTAATGAACCGAAGTCTCGTTCCTTTAAGTTCGCTGTTAATGTTGGTGTCATGGGTATATCATGATCTTGCGGTTGATGAAGGCAAATGCCTGTAGCGGTGAGGCTGGCTCGGCTCAGATCCGATGCGAAGACTCGATTGAAATGAATCGAATTGGAGGCGAAATGCTTCCCAAGACATTCTATCTGGAGTGTGCCGTGGTTTGTCAGGGCTGAGTCTGTGGTGCCCGCCCTGTTGCCTTGTAAGTGTTGGTGATATAGTCTGAAGTGCTTAGATCTTACCATGCTTGGGCTACGTTATGCACTGTTTCTGCATGTCGGATGAGAAAAAGCCTCATCGTTAGGTAGCTTGGCTCGCATTGGCGTGATCAAGGCTTGTTGTCCAAGTCGTTGCCACCGAGATCACGTGATGCAAAACGCACACAACCAACGCTGTTCAGTCTGACTGCATTCAGTAGTTCAGTTATCAAGGAAACGCATCTACACTTTACTGGTTCCCATCTACGTAAGATCCAGACCAATACTAGAACTGAAGTGGGTGAGGGAACGATGAGATTGCATGGACATTGGAGCATAGAACTGTGAACGAAAAATTGCCTTGAATGAAACACCGAACTAATTGCTCCCAAGATATCCCCTTAAAACGTAACAGTGGTATTTGCCATGATCAACATCACATCAGAAATAAACGCCGAGTGGCCAAAGCCAGTTCCCTCATTGAATGGTGGTGGAACTTTTTTAGAATTTTGAGCGAACCGAAGTACTCGTCAGGAACAGCCGACAAAGCGCTTAGTTGGAGGCAAGCTCGCGGATCTTCTCCTGGACGCGGGCCTTCTTCTGCTCGCGGGTGAGGCGCTGGACCTTGTGCTTCTTAGACTCGGCCTTCCACTCCTCCTTGGTCTTCTTGGAACCCTCATCCTCATCCTTCTTGAAGGGGTCCTCACGGATGGCGGAGTGAGCCTCGGTGTAAATCTCCTCAAGGTCACCGGCATCGACCTCCTCCTCGATGTATTTGGCGAACTGAGACTTGTAGCGCTCCTCATCCTCATCGGCGAGGGTCTCCATGTACTCAGAGACGTGACCACCCATGATGTAGTTGCGGAGGAGGTCAGCATCGAGCTCCTCAGTCTCGATGTCGTAACCGGGGAAACGGCGGTCGGAGTGGGGGATGAAGACACCACCGTCGGAGGCACCCTTCATGGCAGCGAAGACACGGTTACCGGTGGAGGTGCGGACAAGACCAACATCGAGGAAGGCCTTGAAGGGGCGGCGCTCACCGTCCTCGGTCTCAACGGCCTCGACGAGAGAGTGCTCACCAGTGGCCTCCTCAACACCCTTGAACTGCTCAGCAAGGCCGAGCTTGGTGAGAGCACGGCGGGCAAGGAGCAGACCAGTGGCGTAGGCAGCGGCGTAGTTGGTCAGACCCTGGTTGATACCGTAGCGCTTGAGCTCGTGAGCGTAGGCAGCGCACAGGACCTTGTCACCGGAGATCTCAGAGTAGACGATCTGAGTAACGATGTCACGGTTGGTGAAGCGAACGACCATGCGGTACTTGGGGGCGTTGTACTTGTTCTTGGCCTGGGTGATCAGGCGCTTGCGAGCATAGTAGTCGGTCTTACCCTCACGGCGACGACGGTACTTGGTCTGGTAGCGACTAGAGGGGTAAAAAATCAGCACACGACCAAAAAAAAAGGCACTTAAAAAGAGATATTTCTTTTCAGTCAATGGGGAGAGGATGACTTACGAGAAGTACGCATTGCTCTTGACAGTCTTGGTGAAAGGCTACAAGAAAAATCCGCGAGTCAGCAATTAGCGCTTCAGAATTTTGTCCGAAGCATCTTGCAAAGACCCTGCTCCGATCGAAACGGAGGGAAAAAGAATGTCGCAGAATGGTGTATTTCAACCATTTGCAGTGGTAAAGACACTCACCATGTTGACGGTTGCCGGTGCTGATCCTGTGGTCGACGGTTGGGAAGAAAAAAGAGAAGTCGAAAGTGCGACGGTTCTTTGTGGGGGATTTCGCTTAGCGTGGGCTGCATCCCGCAACCCAAAAGTGCGGTTGGCGACGAGCGTCGACGACCACCACAAAAGTCCGATTTAAGGACCATTATCACAGTCTGCAACAAAAAAAAAAAAGCTAGAATTTCCACAATAATCATAAGATTCATTCTATCTGTTAAACTATATGGAACTAGCCTGCTCAATATGCAAAAATAAGAATAAGAAAATCAAAATCCGAAATACGGTGCTGTCTAATTCTATAGTCGAGCCTTGTCACCCTCAAGCAATGGAAGCCCAGTAATCTTCTCTAATTCCTTGACTGCATCTTCAATCTTTCCCAAGGTGACCTTAACCGTACGCATCCCAGCTTTTTTTGCCGCCTTGCAATTTTCACCAATGTCGTCGAAGAACACAATATCCGACGCCTCCACTGCAGGAAGTCCACGCTTCTGCGCCAGAGCCTTCATCTCCTGAGTCGCAACCTCATAGATACGGGGATCTGGTTTGCGAAGCCCGGTATGCGCAGACGAAATGAAAAAGTCGAACTGAGATCTCACCCCGGACACGTCGTTGTTATATGGGTGGCCCTCGGGGAATTTGACAGTATTTGACAGAGCACCCATGAGATATTTACCCGATTCCCGCAGCTTTCGTAACGCTGGGAACATGTATGGGTCAGGGGTGCGAGACACTCTCATCATCTCCCAGAAAAGCCACTCGGCGTCCACGGTCGGGAGTGGTGGGATTGTGACTGAGCCACTTGCGTTTTTCTTTTTATGCAGTTGCTCATGGAATTCCTTCCATAGAGTAGGATTCCTTAGATCCTCGTTGAAGCCGGCAAAGAATTTGGCATCCATGGGGATGTCGCCACGTTCCAACTGGTGCCAGCTCCCGTTGGGCTTAGTGCGCGATATGCTGAAATTCACCCATCCTGGAGGAATATTTTGTGATATTTCATAGTCGAGAATGGCCTGGAATGGAGATACGACCTTTGAAACTATCAGCGATGCTAATCGAGGCGATGGGGGTTGATGCTAGTATCTGAACTTACACACACTCCACCAATGTCGAACAGAAGACACACAGGGCGCTTAGTGGCTGCCATCCTCAAGATTTAAAGTTGATTTGATCTTCAATCAGGTATTCATTCAAGCGGCAGCTAGCAGGTAGAGGGGTGGGATGTATACAGCGGTGATAGTTGCGGAGAAGTAGTGACCCAATGCGGTCTTGATTATTGCCGAGGTACGTGCAGGGGCCGAGGGACTGTTCTTCATCCACCACTAGATACTTCACACGAACTATGCGATATAAAAGCAATAGTACACTTACATACCATTATACTGTTTTATGAAGTTATTTGATCAACAACTGCAGACGAGATCATTGCTAATACTATGAACGGGGACTGACAGTTAGTCTACATGAAAGGCGATATCATCGTATTCTAGTCATGCTTTTTACCAAATCACAAGAGACGCAAACTCATTCTAGGAGCCCACGGATGATTATAAGAGAAATAGTATGGAACGAAGCAAAAGGGCCTGCAAAATGGGCTGAAGTGTAACCATTGATGGCGGGGTACACGTGATGTTATCGATAAGAGACGCGTTAAGTGATATGGAGCGCAACGAGAGTCCAATCTCACTCCAGATTACTTCTCCCGCGATGAAGCGATGGATTCAACGCGGACAATTTCCGAATTAAAATCTGCATTCATCTGGAGCCAAGTCCGCATTCTTTCCGAGAATCTTCAGCCACCAGAAAACTGGAGGGACTATGCAGTGGAGCTTGAGGAAGAAGCGCTGCCCGAGAAGGTGATTGAAGATGTGCTACACAAAGGTACGGGCTGTCTATTGCATTGCAACTCATGCAATTTCCTCTCTATTCTCCTCCCGGATAACCTTTACTGACTCCTTTAGTCAATGGGGTGGCAAAGCAACACAACCGCGTTGTTTATTCTTCCCAAGCGATTCACCATGTAGCCCACCAGATTACCAATCTCTACTGGGCTTCTGTTAGCCAGGATATACAAAACCAAGCTATCCTCAAAAAAGGCGTTGAAAAGACGGCAGATCTTTCTAAACATTTGTGAGACTTCTCCCCATCGCTTTGTCAATCCCTGGTTGAATTTAGAATGTACTGACTGGTCTTGAAGGAACATCCTCGGGTTGCCATTGGATCTGGAATCACAAGGCGCCAGTGAGGAACAAAATGAGAGGTCAGTCTCCACACAGATCTGAAGGTTCACTGATTGAAGTTCCACCTACCTAATCCCCGTTGTACAGATACCAGCGTCTCCGGGATCGACTGGCCAGTCTAGATCAACAGCGCCAGCAGAAACAACGGCGTATTGATCAACTGCAGCATTTACACCGCTTGCTCGAGCCCTTCAAAGAGCCTCAGGTGGCCATCCAGCCCAATTTGGTCACCCGTGATGGAGAGTTGGCTCAGGAATTGGAGAAAATGCGCATGCTCCTGGCGCGAGTTAGCGGCAGAATTTCGCAAATGAAACCCAGTCAAACACAAGGTGGGGAGGAATACCTTCTCCCCGGATCAGATCGACGACTTGAAGCTTTAATGGATACGGAGGAATGACTTATGCCATAATTTCCCTTGAAACGTTTTTATTCTCCCTTGTGTTCTCGAGAACCCTGGTCCATGCGGCATCAAATTTGTACCTAGCACTGCAGGTCCTGTAAAATTCCATGTACTACTTGGGTTACCTTCCCTACGTACTGTAGCTGAAATTGGGCAAGCCCGTTTCCTATAAGACCGAGCTAGTGTAAGGGATGTCAAGTGGGGAAGGTGCTTTCACCATTACGACTGCAGGAATTCGGTTGTCAATGGGTTTTCAGCAGGTGCGATTGAAGAGAAGTTCGCCGGTTCCTTGCTACCTTCTCCCCGTCATCGACTCTATTACACCCACATCTGTTCATGTGTGTGAAAATACCTTGCTAGCGCAGCAAGAGACACATCATCAGACCATGACCAATCTTTCCAATACCTTTACCGCCAACCCCTGTCCCTCATGAATCGATGAGTACACTAGATAGAATGAAGCGTCTGGTCGGGTTGAACGGGCGGGGAACTAGCCCGATCGGGAATGGTTCGGCCAACCACATCAATTGCATTCACGACAGCCGCAGCGCAGCACTCGAGCACGACGTGATTGAAGACCACCCCCAACTTATCGACTGCGCCGCCATCATCGAGGGCGACACTCCTTCCTCCCCTTCCAAGGGACCTTCAGCACGTGGGCACCGCCGCCGTTCTACCCACGTTACTCGCCGTGACCTTGAGAAGTTTCAGAAGGAGGTTTTAGGCGTCGAAAACCACGCCTCCTTTTACGACGAGGAAAACGGCACCTCACACCCGATCGACCCCTACGATCCCCAGCTTGCAGAATTGAATCGCGCCTTTGACGTTTCCCTGATGTCGATGAACAGCGGTACAGGAATGGCGGGCAATTCAGGGTCTGGCATGTTCTCCGGTTACGTGGACAACTCCCCTGGGACCCCTAACATGGGTAGCATCCCTCGGCAGTCCGTTTCACCTGCACCCCTACACCCTGCAGCTCAAGTCAACGGAGGTGGCATGGCAGTGATGAATGGCAACGGTCCCATGAATGCGGGTCATCAGATGGATCTCCATCACCTCTATGACATGGTGCTGGAGCTGAGTGACGTCCTAAAGAATAATCGTGAGGTAACAAAGAATATTGTCTCAAGTGCGGAGGAGATTATGGTATGTTTGATGTCAAGTTCCGTTGGGGAGACCGAGCTGACAAGGCCGAATAGAAACATGGTCCCTCCGAGGGTTCTAGTGCTGCATTGCAGCAAGTCAACGGTGAATTGACAGGTATGTCTCGAAGAAACACGAAATATATTCCTTCATTGTCCACCCCAATTCCGACCGATACTAATGACGCGTTAAGCTGCCCGAATCGCCGAACTGGAACGAGCCCTCGTCAAGGAAAAACGACTGGTCGAAGATCTCAAACGCGAGCAAACAGAAAACACAAAACTGATTGGTGACTACGAAGCCGGCGTGGGCACTATGGTGGAGCAGATCCGCAACTATTGCCAAAGCAACAACATGCACTTCCTATACCAGAAGAGCCACTATAACAACCTCCTGCAGGCTGAACGGGATGCTCATCTGGAGAGTCGGCTGGACCGAGATTACTGGCACGCCCAAACAATGCGATGCGCAGAGATGATTCGCAAAGCCCACCGGATGCGATCGGAAGAGGATGAGCTTCCCGTCCGAATCATCGCGGGGCTCCAAAACGAGGTTCGCGCATACCGTAACGCACTTGGAATGGAGCCCGAGAAGCCCGAAGAGGAGTACGGGTGGGAGATCCTCAAGGACGTCTCTGCAGAATAAAAGGGGCGAAATTGGGATATATTCACGCCGTGATGACCTTTCTTTTCTTTATTTCTCCTTTTATTTGCATAGAGACTGGCGGGCGCTTTGCGTTTTCTTTTGCTTTCTTTTTTTGCCTCTCCCACTGGAGAGACCTGGCGTTTTCTCATTACGGGGTTTTATACCACATTATTACCTTGTTTCCGCAAATAATAACCGCTATTGTGTAGCGCCCCTTTAGAATGGTCGGTGTGAATTTCACTATGGGTCTACAGGCATGCTTAGACCAAATTTGTGGGCACTTGGCGTGAAGGGGGTCATTTAGGTCCCTAGAGAGGATTTCGCGCTCAACAATTGGCCAAGAACACCCGTTGCACTCCCGATCTTCGGCTCTTCCCCACCTTTTTGCCTCTTTATCCACTTTAATTGTACGAGGGTGCAGAATAACCCAGCTCGCCGGTCACGGAGGAGTAATTCAGCTCTTTGTATGTTACCTCACGTGCTCACGTCCAAGGCGGAGTTCCTATAGTTTACGCATAGTTTACTACTAAAGAAGTGGACCACGGTCGACCACTACGGGGAAGCAGATTATGTCACCTTCATCGCTACTTGACCACATCCGGTCGCTTCCAATACCTCATTTTCCTCTACTTTTACTTTCCCATTACTTTACTTCGCTTTTCTCTCCCACCATGTTGCCTCTCCATGTACTGGTGAGACCTGTGTTCTGTCACCTGTAGTGATACCCTTATACCTGAATCCAATCCGACAAACCTCCTCCACTTCGGTTAGATACCTGCCGAATTCCTGTACCGCTTCGACCTGATCGCCGCTGAGCGGGATATCATTGCGGCATTGTCGAGAAGTGCTTCAGAAAGTGGGGGGATCAGCCAGCTATGCGTCATCCGAACTAAGGCCTACCCATCATTCGACCATAACATAGCGCCACACAACTGGCCACCCTCGACGCAAGACCCCGACCAGCTCAGGAACAGAACTCTCTGCGTCGCAAGTGGTCTTGAGTAATAAGGAACAATATGGAGGGTGTTCAGACTGTGGATGTGAGCTGGCTCCATCATTCGCAGAAAGGCAAGTTCCACTTTAGTGATGCGGATGATCCGGGGTGCCGAGTCTGGGGCAAAATTGAGGAGAAAGAGCGAGAGCGAGCATAGAATGTTTTAGTCGTGTGTGACTGAAGCTAACTTCGAATATTCTTCTCAGATCATCTTTCGCGCACGAAATCAGTAACTTCAGGAGGTAGCGACAAATCGAGCGCCGAGAGGGATCCTGCGACGAACCCTTCCAGACCACACCGACGATCCCGATCGAATAGTAGCCCAGCTCGTCCACCATCATCGAACGGCTCAACAACAAAGCATGAGCCGCAGAATGAAGTAATTAAGGAAGAAAAACAGGCTCCGGAGCCAGAAAAACTTGCAGAAAAACCTGCAGAGCAGAAACCATCCACTTCCTCGCCTGCGACACCAAAAACTGCACCCAAAGCAGTCACTGGGCGCAGAAATCCCTGGATATCCAGTCTGAGCTCCAAGTTCTCTTCTGGATCCACTCCGCCATCGCAGTCTAGTCTGAAAGGAAGCCCTGCAAGTCCGAAGGCTACTGGACCTCTCGACCATAACCCATTCGGCGCTGCCTTCTCCCCCAAAGACAAGGAAGAGGAGAAGAAAGATGAATCAAACCCGTTTACCTCTTCGTCGCCTAAAGGCCCCTCCTTCATACACAGTGCACTACGCAAGTTTTCGTCGAATTCTGGTGGTTTGCCCAAGCTGCCGCCAAATGCCGCAACATGCCCGCGCCGAGTGATGAACCTGGACCAGGGTCGTGACCGTTGCAAAATTGCAGAACTAAACCAAGCAAAGTTAAATAGGGTGGCGTTTTGTGTGGATGTTGAAATTGCTGGTGTATCGCATCGGGATTCGGATGAAGATGCTCCTCCAACAAATCAACTTCGAAAGCCTTTGCCGGAGTCCAACCGCCAGAAGGCGAAGAAGGCTGAAGTGACCACCGATACTAAGATCGATACTAAGACAGAGGATAAGGAAAAGGGCAAGGAGGAGGCTGAAGCACTGAAGCATCCTCAAGCCGCAGTGGCCGAGAAGGAGGCTCCAGCTCCAGCGATTTCAGCGGCCCCAGCAGTTCCAACAGCTCCTTCATCCTCACCCCCCACTCAAGCGAACAGCCCTCCGGGCACTCAGATCACAACTTCTACTATTGAATCCGCTACCCCAAATCCTACCACCGAGAGCGAAGCGGGTGAAAAGAAAGACCCGACTCGCAAGCAAGAGAAGAAGAAGCGCTCGGAAGAAGAACGAAAGGAGCGTAAGGAGCGTAAGCGCAGACAGGCTGTGGCGAACGGCTCAATCCCGCTCCAAATAGATCCAGAGCACGACGAAGATGATTGTCGAGCATCGAAGTCCGGTACCTCCCGTTCTAAGACCCAAAGCCACCCTACCACAGACCCGGCGCGCATTTATCGTCGATGCTGCCAGTTGAGAGAAACCCCTGTTCTTAAACGAGTGATTGACGAAATTTCGTCGCCGTCCTCAACTCTGGCAGAATCGCCGGGTACTGTTGCCGCTCTGGATCTCAGTAACTTCCCCATGACGCCTCAAGATATCGTGACGTTGAGTGACTGGCTTGCTGTGGTACCTGTCCGTAAGCTGTTGTTGGAAAACTGTGCATTGACCGACGTGTCTGTGCGGGCTATTCTTGCCGCATTACTCTCGACAAAAACTGTGGAGCAGATGCGCTATCGGCGGAAGCGGAATCGCAGGTGTGAATCACCTACTATCAAGTATGAACGATGGGGTGTTGTGGAGAAACTATCATTGAAGGACAACCCGAAAATCGGACGGGAGGGGTGGCGCCACATTGGCCTCTTCGTTCATCTTTCCAAGTCCTTGAGGGCGATTGATCTTTCCGGCATTCCTTTTCCTAAACCCCGGGCTCCAAGTGAAAATTCTACGCCTTGCACAGTCCCCGATGTCTGCGATACTTTTGCGTGTGCTTTGGCGGAAAGGTTTGGCGGTGATCACCTTGAGGAATTGCTCATGAGTGAATGCAAGCTTTCCGTCGAACAGGTCAAGCGGATTTGCGAGGCATCTACCAAACTAGGATTGCGAAGATTGGGATTTGCAAACAATGATCTGACAAGACAAGGTTTGGAACATGTTGTTGAGTATCTCAAAGCTGGACAATGTGAAGGATTGGATCTAGGAGGAAATCCTATCAAAGACGACCTTGATCTTATCACAGATGCTGTTGAGCCCGAGCAGCCCCTATATGCCCTCAGTCTAGCAGATTGTTCCTTGGATCCTTCCGTCGTCTCTCCATTGCTACAAGCCCTGACTCAGATCCACAACCTTCGCTTTATTGATTTCTCTCATAATCCTGGTTTGTTCTCGATGCAGACCAATGCACTTGGAGCATTCCGGCGCTTCCTGCCCAAGATGCCTTCACTGAAACGTATTCATCTTGCTGATGTCGATCTTTCTCCCGATCATGTTATCGGTCTGGCTGAGGTGCTACCAGAATGTCCCAGCCTCTGCCATCTGAATATACTTGAGAACCCACAAATTGCATCTCTGGCCTCTGCCGTGGACCCTGCTGTTCAGGAAGAGGCTTGTGCAGTGTATGCTTCTATGATGGCTGCGGTCCGCGTTTCAGGTACGATGATCGCAGTGGACATTGAAGTTCCAACTGCGGAAAATAATGAAGTTGTAAAGGCACTGGCGTCCCAGATTGTCGCTTACTCGCTTCGAAATCTGGAAGGTGCTGCTATTGGAGAGGATCTGGCTGAAACACACGTGCCGCATGATGTTCCAGTACCAGAGATTCTGCAGCACATTGTTGGACACTCCATTGGCATGGACGAGCCATGTGACGAAGAAGAAGATGCCGCTCCAGATGAGGACTATGTCATTGGTGGCACAGGCGTGGTCAAGGCACTAGGTGTCTGCCTCGGAAACCTTGACCATCATGGAAGCGATTTCCCCGGAGATTCAGCACCTGCTAGTGGCACTACGACCCCTCGGCGTCGTAAATCTAGAGGAGTGGTTACTAAGAGGCCTCGCGACATGTCGAAGAATCTGCTGGAGTCCGCTCGCAACATTCGAGCTCGGATTCAATCAGCTCTTATCCGCGAAGACCGGGCTGGTAACGATGCCAATTACCGTAAGATTTCTACCTCGATGTCACTCTGTTCCGATTACTAACTTACTTCACAGGACGTCTCCAATTCTTGGACATTACATTGCATAGAATGATTCAGCGCTTTGAGGATGAGTATCCTGAAACTCGTTTGCCTCCTCCACCCATCCCGTCCGCCTTGCCAGAAACCGGCTCGAGCGCTATCAATGGCAACCTGAGCAGCAGCTTCATGGACAATGAAACTGCCGTTGACGATGAAGAAGGCGAGCAGGACGGTTTCCAGCTTTCCCGAAGTAGCTCAATGACATCAATGCACGCCCGCGCCATGACATCAGAAGAAGGCCACGTCCATCGCCTGGGCCAAAACCTCCGCCGTGACTTGCTGAAAACACCCGATCGCCAAGGCGAAGACGACGCAGAAGACCATTCGCACCTCGTTGCCTTACGAGAGAAACTGGAGCGCCTACATGAAGAGCAGTCTCAAATACCGTTTGACACCGAAGAAGCCTTTGAGAAACTCGGTAATACAGTTGACGAGCTCTGGGCTTACCAGCATCAGGACGCCGAGGGCTTCGAGAGATTCAAGCAATCTCAGATTGCGGCGCAGATCAACAGTGGTTTGCGTCGTGGATCCTCGTCAGAGGAGAGCAAGTCACCTCCATAATGAGGATCTTTTTACAGTTTTCAAATGTATCCATCCATATGAACGAATTTTGGCACACGCTTGGTGTTTTTGCTATTTTGCAAGCGCTTTTGTACATACTTTCACTCTTTTGCTATGTGTTTGTGATTCCAGTCATACCCAACCCCAGTACTGTTTCCATGTTTCCTTTTCTCGCTCTCTTTTCATATATAAGTGTGATCATAGTTTGAAATATCCACATGTGGCCTGTGAACATGTGAATTACCTGTTCGAGCTCGTTCACCTTGGTAGGTTTAGCGTCCAAACACGCCGTCACGCAACCTCTTCTGATAACTTCGCTTCCACTCCTGCGCTTCTCCGCTTACCCAGGCAGGCATTTAGCCTAGGAATATGCAGGTTTAAAGAATAAGAGCGTTTAAGTGAAGAAACAAATCCGCACCTTTAAGCATTAACAAGCTTAAAAGATTCTTGCTGAGTAATGCCTATTTATACTTACAAAAAATCTACTTCACTTCTGTCTCCAGAATCAAAGGAGAGTAATAGGTATAAGAATAAGAAATTTGTTGCTTTTGGATTTGAAGCGTCAATTCACAAGACCCCTAGATAACATGTACCCGCCGAGCTGAGAATTAAATATCTAGCCAGGTACTTGCGGCAAACCTTCCGAGTGCTCATAGAGTCATCATTCCAAGCTTAAATTCTAGCTCCTTTTATCCATCGTTCCTTTGCTCAGCTCCAATCGGTACTTTGAAGAATGCACGCAGCATGCTGGGCATGCCGCAGTCGTACGATCCAATGCGACCAAACCAGCACACCTTGCGCCAAGTGCAAGAAGGCGGGGCTGGAATGCTTTGATAAAAGACCCCTTCGATGGGTCAAAGGCGTGGCAATCCGGGGGAAAATGCGCGGTCAAGTCCTCGGAATGGGTCCCAAAGCCTCAGATGAATATCCATGTGCGGACTCCAAGCCGAAACAAACCTCACATCCAAGCGCGACGTCTCTAGCAATCAATCCTACTCCTCGGTTCGCGTTGCAAGACCCCTGCGTCCACGATCTCGATTGGTCATCGAGGTTCTATCTTGACTATTGTATGATAACGATCATATTCACTTGAGTGTAGACATGCTACTCCAAAAGAAAGGCAATGTGCGCATCGCCAAATTGTTCATTCTATATGAAAGCGATAGCAATCCGTTTAGGAATTTACTCACGCATGCTGCGGGGAGCCTAACCCTACAATAGAGTATCATAGCTGTGGCCGCACGGCATTACGCGAATGCAGGCCATTCATTCGATCGAACCGAGGACGCTTTATCCCCTCGATATGTCAATGCTAATTTGGATGCGCTCCATTTCAAGAGGCAAACTATTCAAGCATTGTCATCGTCATTGTCTCATCCAGACAGTTCTCAGAAAGATGAGGTCATGGCAAGTATTCTTCTTTTAATTTTTCTTGATCTTCTCGAGTCGGGTATCGATGGTTGGAAGCATCATCTCCGTGGTGCAGAAGGTCTCCTTGACCTTTCGCGCGCACTGCTGGATTCTGGTGCCGGTGAACATTCCATCACCGGCCCTTCACAAGCAATAGATGAGACGAGGCGCTTCATTGCCCGTCTATTTGCGCTGTATGCTTCTCTCCCTATTTTAAATCATTATCGCATTAAACAACTGACATGATGATTTGCCGCTGGCCTTATTAGCGTCTCAACCATGGGAGGTACACTTTCAGGTCTAAAGTCTAGTCCTGAGTTATGTGCCAACCTTGAAGAGAGCAAGTATCAAGAGTTCATTATTCGAAGCTTTCTGGGTTGCCCTGTTTTTCTACTAGGGGCTATTAGTTATTTTTCGAACCAAAGACACGCTATTGAGACAGGCGTGCACGACGACACCTCGATTCACGAGCACATACAACATACACTACGCATGCTTGAGCTGACTATGGACTTTGATTGTCTGAAATGGGCATCGTATTTTGTGCAGTCAACAGCTACCTCAACAGTGGAGATTCAGAAGCTTTCTTTGTTATCTCAAGCATATAAAACTGCCACCATACTCTACGGAAACCGGGTACTTTGTGCTGTAACACCGACATTGACCAAAAAGCTCGACAGTGAGACCTTGGTGTCGCAATTACTTGACGTGATCGAGTCTCTCAAATTTGACGAGGGTTTATTCAAATGCCTGCTGTGGCCTATTTTCATTGCAGGTCTTGAGTGCCAGACTGATGGCGAGCAAATGCTGGTCATCGGGTCTCTAAGATTGCTTTGGGATGTGACCTGCTGTTTGAATGTGATAAGTGCTTCAAGGATTCTGCATGAACATTGGAAGCGAAAGAATTCAGATGGCAATTTGGTGCCGCATGAATCGGAGCTTTACGTGATAGAAGAGGGGTGGTTGCTCATTTGATCCATGGTATCTTCTCGATGGTCTACGTTTTGAAACCGTTATCCCATTTTCTCCGGGTATACTTCTTGATATTGCAGCCTTTGGGCCACACAATGATGCTATAATACGCCTGGGGTTTTCTAGGTCGCAGCAGCAATGGGCTCCTTTCAAAGCAATATAAAGCCACTAGGCGCGTCAGGTTACTGTAAGGTGAATCGACTATTTTGCTGCTAGGGTTATTGGTGAAGGAGAGAAAAGAGAGAATTGAAGCTGAAACAATTGAGTACGAAAGAACTTGATTGAGAGCGACGAGGAAGGAAGAAGGAGTCTACGGAAATGAAGCTTAAGTAGTCAGAGGAAGGCACTAGTCCCAGAATGGACGTCAACATTTATACTCATTAAGGCAATGCTAACTAGTGAGAATGCAATCGATTTGGTCACAACGCTTTTATGCCTTCGTTGCCTGCTTGAACTGTGCACCTCAGCAAGTCTTCAAACGGGGCTTATCTCATCAGGTTTCCCACCCACAGAAGATGCTCGTCGAAATCGACCACTTGTTACACACAAGGGAATCTGAAACGGAACTGCATCTTGACATAATCCATGTGCTAGCAAATAGAATCCAGCCAGCGCTGATAGGAAGCCAAAGGCACCAGCCGACTTTGTGAAAGCGTCGGCCAATGCTGACATACCGTCAGCATACAAAAAGTGAGCTGTACAATTGAAGATGTAGCACATCTCTAAAGCAGCATAAATGACGATATTTGGAATGTTTCTATAGAAACCTCAGCAAACCTCACCGCCAACTCAGATATGGATATGTACTTACGTTGGTAAAGCGGCAAGGAGGAAAAAGAAAATCAGTACACACCAAACTGCGATTGGATGTCAGCCCATACCAGTGATATATGGATTGTATCAGGGACCTACTCAATTGATAGAATGCAAAAGCGTTATGGTATTCGGCCGTTTCCCCGCCATAAGCTTGTACAATACCCAGCGAGGGCATTAACATTACACCGTAACCACCGTAGTAAAATCCTATAACGCGTTATAAGCCACCTTATATAATGTGTCAATGGGTGGTAACTTACCAAATGCAGCGAGTACGGTATAGGCAAAAGTGTTTCCCTTCACCATCTCCCATTGTGCAGATATCAAGAGCCCTATCCCCGCGAGAAAACAGAGATTTCCAATGAACACTGTCTGGTTTGAAACGCCACGGAGCCCCATCATAGAAAGCGAGAGGGTCATCAAGGTAGTTGCAAATGCGCCAAATCCTAGCGGACTCTTGGAATAAAGATCAGTATATTCGTCTTGAAATGATGGGTGAGGTACTAGCTAAGCAGTACTCACTGGGTTGGCGAGATGTGTTAGAGCCATTGAAGTATGAAAGCCTCCTTGGAGTGTTTACAAATATAATGTTGTTCTGCTAGGCTTGTCGATCGATCGTCTTTTAAGTTACTTTCAAGGTTGTTGCTAATATATTTGATTAACTACAAGAGGGATTTTAAAATGATTTTTCAGCCTGATTATATTGTCATCTGTGACATAACAAATTTCTATAAACTCTATTCCACATGCTCTAACTTCCTAAAAGGGCGTGTAGTGCTGATAAATGTGCTCGTCCAGGCTTTGACGCTCACTCCGGGAAGAGCGAAAAGGCGATGGATGGAGATCATCGCGCGCAACTGTGATTAGCCGCGAGTTGACACCAAAGCCCCACATGCCGTAACTTCCTAATCCGGTATGCATGCTTAATCAACTCAAATGTATAGTCGAAGTGTAATGTTGAGAATATTTAACAGCCTCATCCCATCCATTCTTCATGGTTTTTTGGTTTCATCCAACAAACATTTTAGACTACTATCGTCTGTCTTCTTCCGCACTCAACAGGAATATTCCCCTTCTTCCAACTCTTTCCACTTCATCATGTGCCAACACGAAGTCGCTACCAATGGCTGGACTAGCACGCCGGCTAATGCGGGTGCTATATTCGCCGACCAACCTTTCATCAACAAGCCCGATGAGCTCTCCCTCAACGACATCAAATTTCCATTTGATGATCCTGTGGTCTCGAAGACATTGAAATACGCCAAAGAAGTCCTCCATCCGGAAACCTTCAATCATTCAATGAGGGTCTTTTTCTACGGTATGTCTATATCTTGTTCAAATACTAGCAATACGAGCTTCGCATCTGACTTCTTTACAGGAATGGCTATTACCAAGCAGCAATTCCCGGGGCGATATGCTGCCCTTAACCCGGTGACTTGGGCTTTGACATGCCTGCTGCACGACCTTGGTACGGCCGAGGAGAACCTGACAGCCACCCGAATTTCTTTTGACATCTACGGCGGAATCAAGGCACTCCACGTCCTCAAGGATTTTGGAGCCACTACGGATCAAGCAGAGGCAGCTGCAGAGACGATCATCCGCCATGAGGACATGGGTGTTGATGGAACGATCACGTACATTGGTCAACTCATCCAGCTGGCCACGACCTACGACAATACCGGTGTCCACTCTCATGTGAAAGATTTCGGTGAACTGATTCACAAAACGACTCGCACTCAGATCAACGAAACCTACCCACGAATCAAATGGTGTGCCTTTTTTGCTGGGGTCATTCGCAAGGAGGAGACCATCAAGCCCTGGTGCCACTCGACTCATCTTGTCGATTTTGACAACGAGACTGAGGCCAACGCTCTCATGAAGCAGTGGGAGTGAACAGCATCAGAAAGCTCATTGTTTCATCGAATTAATTGTGTTGGTCATTCAACTCCCGTGATCAGATGGACTACATCAGCTTACAAGGTTTGACACCGGCTGACATGGAGGAAGAAAAGGAGTGCAGAGAACAAAACTTCGAAAGGAGAAAAAAAAAAGAGAAAAAGAAAATCGAGAAAGAAGATTGGTGGGAATTGGACAAAATGTTTAAGGCTCAGCATGTTGCTAGAATTAGAGAGATTGTATCAATAAAATGCTTGTTTTATTTTTATTTTTGGATAAGACTAGCCAATTCGGTCTTTTTTACCTTCCAGTAGTGTTTGATGTGTGGTCTATGTAGGAAAAGGTGGACATGACCAAGCTTGATGAGAGCGAGCCATCATGGCCCACTATCCTTCACCATAGTGGGCCTTGGTCCCGCATTCAACCAATCAATCGATCTGAAATCCTCGCTCGCTCACGCTCGCTCGTTCCCCTCGTTCCCGGAATCTCCACAGCGTATCATCATTAATCGTCGCATGTTGCAAGTACTCGAAAACTGCGTACGGTTCTTGAAGTTTTGAATAATACATTCTTCTGGAATGCCGCAGTCTATTGGTGCTACGGGCAGTCGTCGTAAGTGGCACACTAAATCCCGCACGGGCTGTCAAATTTGCCGCTCTAGAAAGATCAAGGTATGCTTCACTCCAGCAATCTTCTGATTACTACCCTGCCACCTAGTATTGGCATTAATCGATCTTAGTGCGATGAGCGACGCCCATCATGCCTCAATTGCATCAAGAAGGGACTCCATTGCGACTTCATCCAAACTGTCGAAAGTCCAGTATCGACAGCTCCAAATCCAGATACACTTAAGCTCGAGCTCCTTCATCACTTTACTATTTCCACCGCCATGACGCTATCTCCCGATCCACAGATTCGAGATCTTTGGCGAGTCGTTATCCCTCAAATGGCATTTACCACCGATTATCTTCTAGACGGCATTCTCGCCCTTGCAGCTCTCCACATCGCACGCTATAACAGCGGACGGAGACATTTCCTCCTGGCTTACGCCATCGAACGTCAATCAGCATCCCTATCCAAGGCACTCCCGCTAATACCCGGGGTGACGCCCCAAACCTGTAGCGCTCTTTTTGTCTTTGGGGTGTTAATGCTCTATTTTAGTCTAGCACGCCCGATACAAGAAGACGATATGCTTATTCTAGGAAATGGAGTCATCCCCGAATGGCTATACCTTCTGAGAGGCATCGATACAGTTGTCATGGCAGAGACTTCAATCTTTTCTTCACCTGTCTCTTTGATCTTCCGGAGTACGTGGGGAAGTATGGATTACTGGAAGACTCATACGCCTGAGGAATGCCAAGTTCTGGTGGAGTTGGAGGAACAGGTGTGTGCTGAAGCGAAGGATGGTGAAGGAAGACTGCCTGTTTTACAGAAAGCGATTTTGGCGCTGAGACGAAGTTACTCGTTTCTATACAGTCAGAACATGAAAGATCAAGATAAGTTGCGGGGTTTCTTTCAATGGCTCTTCGAGATAGATGATGGTTATCTGGAACTCTTGAGGAACGGCGATAATGGGGCTTTATGTGTACTTGCTTTTTATGCTGTTTTGGTGAAAGACTTAGAGAGGTACTGGTGGGTAGAGGGCTGGGCGGTTCATCTCATTCAAGATATTTATATGCTACTGGATGGAGAGCATCGTCTATGGATTAGATGGGCCATAGAAGAGATTGGATGGGTTCCTGAGACCTATGCCCGCTAATACTTAATTAGCAGTAGGTATAGTATCGATGCAGCGGTACGTTCTCCTTTTCATCTGCTTTACTTGGAGGGTCTCTCCCAGGCCCTAATTGGACAGATTTGAGATGGTCAGCTAAACGTGGAGAGATACGAGGCAACCTTGGGCCCCTGCTCTGAGACACGCATAGATATAGTCCGTTTTGGAGACATTTCAGGGTCAATGGTCACTACTTCCATCTCATAAGAGAATCCACGTGTATTCCCAATATTGCACCAATCGATGTCATCAAAGCCAGTCCTGATCATGTATGCCAGAACACTCTTCGCACTCTGCGTTGACATTTCACTTGCCTAAACTACAGCCACAAGTGCAATTGTTCATGTTTAGAGTATAGGTGAGTAAGGATAGCGAGACTTATTTTATTAGTGACATCTGCTGGAGTCAAGTCTCTGTTTGTATGCAAATAATCCCCATAGCCACCAACGCCCAATATGTTAAATTCAAATCATTGCGATCCGTTCATGCATTTTTCGTATCCCGAATCACCTCGCCCTTCACTCTGGTCCAGTCAATATCGGCATCAATCTTCTCGTCCACTTCACCGCATGCTACCACATTATCGCCTCGAATTAAATAAAGACCGTGCTCGATTTGTGATGAGGGCTCATCATCGTCGGGGGTGCGGATGATGCGTTCGACGGTATCAGTGAGAACGAGATTGGTAAGTTGATCAGTGGAGAGAAGATTTCCGAGTAGTGTTCGGCCATCCACAGTCAAGATGAGGACTTTCTCTACAGGAGCAATGGTATATTAGCATGTTGATCAGGTTGCAGACAGCTTCGGAAACAGCTTTGACAGGTCGCTTACTATTGATGTAGGGTTGGAGAGACATGGTGAAGGTTTGATGTGATAAATCAGCTGGCAGCTAGGTAATGCTAGGCCTTGCCGATGTCGTGGTGTAATTGGAGCTTTTCGCCGCAAGATGGTGTTTGCGAAGCTAAGCTCTGGTCGTGGTTCCAAGACGAATGCGCAACCTAGGTTCCCAGGTCCTCTTCAATTATTCAGAGACGGGTGAAAGCTGAGAATCTTGAGCACTAAATGAGGCCACACAGAATCGAAGATAGAGTCGCAGAAGTGGCTAATCGCGAAGCACTCGTCGTGAGATGGACAACCTTTGAATATTTGCATTGTTTGTATGTTGTCACGTGATACGCAGCTGTGTGCTTTGTGAACGGTTAGCTTCACTGCTGGCTTTAATGATTCCTTCGGTGCCCAAATTTTTACGTTATAATTGGGACTTTAAGAGTATATTGTTAAGATAATGTTTTCATGGAATTTAGCAATTGTGCATCTGAATTGATTCCTACATACGCGAGTGTTATCAATACCTATACTGTACTCTAATAAATAGTAATCCATCGACTTTAAAGATATATGTACATCACATTTCCAATAATAAGTCTCCATCTAGGAACAGATTGACACATAGGTCAACTTTTCTACGGATTTGCGATACTCCAAATATTCTTGCCAGGGCTGGCACTACCACAGTTGATCGATTGACACGAACTAATTCTAATGAATGGAGTGGAAAATCAGCATTTGGTAATCTCATATTGAACTCCACGGGATCCGCCAACAGCCGGTTATCGGCGGTCCTGCGCCATCTAGGCAATACAGGACTTGAGCTTACAAGATCATTGGAATGTATAGTAAAAAGGCTTTAAGGTCCTAATTGAACTTGGAAAGTTGTATATAATGTAGCAATTTACTGTCTGTGCATATCTATCGCCCGCAATGTCCCATGCACTCAAATCAATCCGTAATTCACTTAAGATGGTACGGAACGCTGCTGATTTTCCCGGCACGATATTTGACAGGAAGGGTCTTGGTGAATTTTCGAGGAGCCGGAAGCATCGCATCACCTGGGAACTTGAAGCGGGGATCCACGATGTTGATGTGGCCATTGGTGGATTGGGTCGGGGCTGGCGCATGGGATGAACCGCCATTAGTGAGAGTATAAGCACTGGGATTCATTGGCGCCGGGGAAGCAACAGGCGATGGACGGAATGGTGATGGCGATGGCTCACTGGGGGGCGGAGGAGGAGCGCTTGGAGGAGAGACTGGTGGAGGTGGAGGAGGAGCTGCTGGTGCTGCAGCTGGTGGTGCCGATGGCGGATGTCCAAGAGCACTGCGGGCAGCCTGCGCGGCGAGTGATGGCGGGGCTCCAGGTGGAGGGGGAGGCGGAGCTCGTGTTGTTGTTGGAGGGGGCGCAGATGGAGGGGGAGGGGGTGGCACCGCTGGACTAGCTGTAGGAGGAGGGGGGGGGGGTGCAGATGGCTTTCGAGACACCGGAGGTGGTGGTGCCCTGCTTACCGCAGGAGGTGGCGGAGGAGCACGCGGAGGAGGGCTCTCGGGAGCAGTTGCCGAAGAGATAGTGGATGATGGCCTGGAGCCGGGTCGTGGGGGGGCCTTCTTCAAGCTTGCGACTAACGGGTTTATAGGTGGTGCAGGCGCTGACTCTGAAGACGGAGGTGGCGGGGGTCGTGCTCCAGGTAGCCTAGGGGCGCCTGGAGGTTTTGGAGGTACTGCAGAAGGCGCCGGGCGAGACGCTTCAGAGTCAGATAGATATGGAGAGTCTGTTCGGTTGGCGCCCGTGTTGACACCGCCGCGACTACGCAGCTTGGGCATTCCACCCGCAAAGAGACCACCTAATTGTGGTGCTGCAGCACTGGCCGCTGCATCCGAGCCAGATACCCCTTCACTGTTGCTTCGTAATCTGTTGGCGGCGGGTCCAGACGGGACTGGGGGTGCAAGTCCTGTGGGAGGTGGTCTTATGCCTGGAACTGGAGGTGCAGCTCCCATGGGCGGTGCAGCTGAGCTGCCTCCAGACTTTGAAATAATAGGCGCTGATCGATCATTGGTGGTGGCTTTCTTCAATCGAGTGCCTTTGTGAATATCAGAGAGTAGAGCGCCCTGTTCACGTCGTTAATCGACTGCATTTCCCAGTGGCCGAACCAATATGGCTGGTTTAAGAAGTATCATAGCTACGTCAGGATCAGTGTACATACCCTGTCTTTGACTTCACCTTTCGAAGGCCTGGTCGGTAAAGCTGCAGGAGGTGGTGGGGGAGGGCCACCTAGTCCTCCAGGCGGCGGCGGCGGCGGAGGTGGAGGAGGAGGAGGCATGTCAAAAGAGAGCGTTAGATATGACAAGAGTAGTGT
This sequence comes from Penicillium longicatenatum, assembly GCF_028827895.1. Classification (NCBI taxonomy): domain Eukaryota; kingdom Fungi; phylum Ascomycota; class Eurotiomycetes; order Eurotiales; family Aspergillaceae; genus Penicillium; species Penicillium longicatenatum. Next base: position 3,609,386 of record NW_026643119.1, on the reverse strand, counting down.
TTATGATGCGGCATGGGAGTGCAAATCGCGTATTTAGAGGGGAAATGATGTTTCCTTGAGCAGAAGGTGTGCACTAGAAGGTGTGTAAGGCAGAAGTAGACGTCAGAGCGCTGGGGCGCCGCCTCCGCCTTGAGAGCCTCTCTCCTAAAAATCCGCAGCTCGGTCCTCGCCCGCCCATTTTATCCCAACGCCCAATTCACCATGAAAAGAGTAGCCTTGAGAGCCCAACGTGGCTCAAGGGCGCAAGGCCCTGTCTGCCAATTCTGTCAACTCTCGTCCGCGACACCGCAACGCCTTCCCCTCGCTCGGCTTCCCACTACGACCCAAAGTCGACCCTCGAACAATAACCCTGCGCTACAGTTGCCAAGAACAAATATTCGATCCCCGTTATCCTACCCGCTTCTCAGTTCGCGGACCTTGGCATCGGAGTCTGTCAATGTCGGGTCAGCTATCCGACAAATCGAAGAGGATGCATCAGCTTTACAACAGTCAGACCAAGTCCCTTCCAACGAAGCCGTGGTGGAACTACTTGAGAAATGCCAGAAGATCGCCGAGTCCTTAGCATCGCGAGAGAACGACAAACCCGAGAGTTCCGCAAATGATGAAGGAAATGCGACCTCATCGCTACTTGACATGGAGGAGAAAAGCACCAAGCCCACGCAGCAAACCAAATCGTCACCCAACCTAGATCCCCGATTGGCCGACAAGATCTCCCGTATCATAACCGATCTTTTGAAGGACGAGAAGGTGTTCATCACCCCGGAAGCCCTGGAAAGCTACACGAAGACACAAACCCTCTTGGAGCGAGCAGAGCACTTTCCGGAGATCTTCCACATGTACGCCAATAAACCTGTTCCAGAGGAAGGTAGTTCGCCAGTCAAGTACCTCAAGCCGAATCCTAAGAGCATTAACAGTGCTGTCCCCGCTGATCTGGCCAATATGGCTCTGAATGTGGCTATTGCGCAGAAGAACCTCTCGCTGGTTCTGGCGATCATCGATAATACCTTCTGTGCGCCTGCTTTCCACCGTGCGAAGGTCTTCAAAAAAGCCAGTGTTCCGTTGGCTGGCTTAGCTGTGGCCCCTGCTGCATGCTATGCCCTTGCTACATGGGCAGCCACTTTCCAGCATACTATGGATCCTAGCACCGCGACTGGAATTGCTTTTGCTGCTTCCCTGGCTTACGTTGGTGGTACATCGTCTCTTGGAATTATGGCTATCACTACAGCCAATGATCAGATGGAGCGTGTGGTCTGGCTGTCTGGAATCCCGTTGCGGCAGCGATGGCTGCGTGAAGAAGAGCGGGCGGCCATGGATAGGGTTGCGGTGGCCTGGGGTTTTAAGGACCCCTATATGCGTGGCGAAGAAGTTGGCGAGGAGTGGGAGAGTCTACGCGAGTTTATTGGCATGCGCGGCATGGTTCTGGATAAGACAGAGTTGATGGCGGGCATGCAATAAGGATCGATATACATGTACTATAGTATCCCATGTAAAGCAATACATAACACTGAACACATATGTTTACATCTGCAGTCTACAGTATTTGGGAAATGATTGAGACCAAGTCGTGAGCTTCATTTTATTTTTTAGGGTCACTAAACTATGACACCCTCACTTCTCGGACGCGTCCAGACCTCAGCACAGTGAAGTGATGAGAATCTAGTAGATGCGCTTGGGGGGAGACATGGAAGCCTTGATGACAAGGCTGCCAACGTTCTGCCAGCCCTTCTTGAGCAGGGAGACAAGGTAGTTGATGGACAACATGAGGTTACCAACGAGCTCCTCCTGGGCCATACCAACGTTGCCGACGGCAACACCGAGACACAGAACCTTCTTGAGCTGGAACTTGATGGTGGACTTGACGTCGTTGACCTTGTTGGCCATGTCCTCGTTGTGGGAGATGGGGGTAGGGAACTTGCCGGCCTTGGACAGACCGGGACCGAGCAGACGGGGAATCTGCTTGATCAGAGCCTCGGAAGCAAGGAAGGCATCGTACTTGCGAGCAAGCTTCTTGATGAGCTTCTTGTTCTTGTTGAGCTTCTTCAAGTCGTCGGTGGACATAGCATCAATGCCGTGGTGCTTAGCACGGTCGAGATCGTGCTGGTCACCAATAACACTGTGATCCGTCAGTAATTGTTCAGAGTTTTGCACCGGCCTTTAGCGGGGTTGTGGCAGGGTATGAGAACGCACCAGATGGCCATGTTGGGACGGGGAACAACGGGCAGCTTGATGGTACCAGAGAAACGCTTGTCACGCTGGGGGTCGTAGTTCTTCAGGCCGATCTGAAGCTCAACGGTCTCGAGGAAGTTACGCTTCTTCTCGTTGAGCGAGTACTCCAGCAGAGACTGGACATTCTCGCGCACTCCGGCTGAGAGGGTGTTAGAGATTGTTCAATTTCAATGTAAAGATGTATTGGACCATAACATACCGACTGTGATCTTGGACATGATGGCGACAGTCTTCCAAAAGAATACTTAAGGTGTGGCTCAGCGCAAGTGTCTTGAGAGAGAAGAAAAAGGTTACCGCAAATTTCTCCGCTTGTGGGCACGAGGAGGCGCTAAACCTAATACGGACTAGCCTTGCCCTCAAACGAGGCCGATGACTCAGCGTATTAGGGTCACCTGACGGCGAATTAGAATCAACCTAGAGATACTGCAATTATAATGCTTTCATATTCATTGCACCAAGATAAGCAGGTAGGCAAATGCCATTGAACTAGGCCAGGTCAATCTCTTTCACCAATGCGACCACGTAATTTGTCTCTCCACGCTTATTATCCAACGGAAGCGCCTTATCCCACACCTCAAACCCCAACTTCTCATACAGTCGCTGCGCAGCACCATTTTCAGGCTCAACCTGAATTGTGATGCTCGCCTTGGATGCTTCACGAGCATTAGCATCTTTCCGAACAGTCTGGACTAAAGTTTCCAGCAACCGAGAAGCATGTCCCTTTCGCCGGGCATCGGGTAAGACAAACATCGCAACAACCAAGTACACAATGTATTCATTCTTGGCATCTCTGTTCAGATCAGACTGGGGAATGACATAGTTTCGGTCCTCAATAAAAACATTCCATGGTTTGGTAGGTGTCCCTTTATCGGCATCTGACTTAAATAGGACTGGACCTAGCAGTGTGACAATGCCGATCCAGTCTTTTCTCAGTAGTCGCTGGAGTGATGTGTCGGGGTCTTTGGGCTCTATAGATACCACAGTATCGATTTGGGTATCATTGTTCGTGTCAGAGTTGGCGACTGAGACGAATGTTTGGCCCGCCGGGTTCTGAAGCCGGGATCGCCACGTCGCAGGAGAAAATTGGGACTCTACTTCGTAAGTTGAGCTAAATGATTTCGGATCAACTTGGAGGCCGTGCAGCCGGAGATTTTTGTATCTCTCCACGACCTCGTTCAGGCTTTGTTGCGAATGAAAAGTCTTGGGGATGAGGATGGCCTCCCCTGGGGTTTGTGGGGCACTCATGGTGAAGCCGGATACTTGGGAGGTTTCAAGGACTGAACTCCCAACGTAGCGTAAAAGATGTGCAATGGGGATTTGACTCCTCTTCAGCTTACTCATGGGCTCAAGCTTCTCGTTAGGATGGGGAGTTTCAAGAACCTCGGTATTTATGGGCAATTTCCGAGGTCTACCCAGGTGACTCACTGCACCCGTGGCTGATTGAGTCTTAGGTTCTTATCTGCACTTCAGAATGAGGTCTGTGAGGAGCCTAGTCCGAAAAATAACACAGGTGCATTCATGACGAAACATGGAAATAAGCAAAAAATTTTGAGAGGCAAGAGAAAAAGAATCAAGCCAGAGGAGTGGTTTCAATTTGTACAAGCCTTGCTCCATGGCATACATATATTTTCACCAACCTTGGGAAAGTCTCCGGTACGACTGCCCATGTACCTCCAGTTATTATGAAAATGGCGTCTTTTAATTGTAATACCCTATGTAGTCAAGTAGGCGATAACAGATCGTTAGTTACTAAATGTCCAATTTGTACCCAGGTAGCAGTCATAATGAGTCGGAGTGGAATATTCGCTTCAATCCTTATGTGAAAACAATCCACGCTTTGCCTGATATGGTTAAGCGCGTCTGTAGGGTCTGATTGGCCGCAGGTAAGCGCAATCACGATATCTGTCACGAGGACATCAATGGGTAAGATATAAGACCGCTGTATAAATTGTAAGATCCAGTCGTGGTCAGCTTGAACCTAAGCGATGTGTACGTGGTCAAAGAAGATAGGTGATATCCAAGGATTGACAGAGCAGGCAGACAAGGTTTAAGGTTTAAAGTCGATCACGCACAAGACTTCGCTTTTGAAAGGACACTGTTGAGTTATAATGCATGGCTTTAGGAATATTTTCCCTCGTGGACTATGTGCATGTACCTTGTCGCAATTGAAATGATGCCGCCGATTGTAACTTGACATTTCGACTGGTCAACTCTATCTATGGTGATACAAGCGGCTCCAAATAACCTATAATATAGTAAGCTCCAGATTTATATCACAAATGTTAGCCAATCTAGAAGGAGTTCGGTGGAGTTATTAGCTCTTTTTCTTATGTGTCCGTTCCTAAGATTTCTAGAACTTGAAAAGCTTTTTCCAAGATATAAGAAAACCTCATTCTATGGTCGTGCGTTAGGTATTCTTGTTCACCGCATAGTCTTCCAGTAATTTTCTGAACCGCTTTCGTGACCCAATTTAATGTGGTAAGTTTTCTTATAGATCACTTTATGCCGACGAACAACGAACGAAACGGATTATATCATGCCACCAAAGATGCACCCAGGTAGCTCCATCTACGCAGCCCTAGAGTCTTCACTGCACGGGCCCATGCAGTTGCCGGCGTTGGTCTCCACGAGGCACGATTAGATCCATTGCCCTCTCTAGAGCGGAGACCCAGTGGGGACTTGGCAGGTTTGAAGGGGTTGAATCTATTGCCGAGTTATCGTGTAGTGTGTGTGTGGTAAGCGAGATTCAGGATCAATTGACGGTGGTAGGAAGACTTTGCTTGTAATATTGGAAAATCAACGGTAAAAGCGTACCGATCTGCAGAACGTATACACGAGCCGCCATGTCATGACGCGGCGGTGGACTCCCAGTTGATGGCGTTTCCCAGAATTGCAGAGTGAAAGGCACGAGACTGGGGCGCCGCGATAAGTCATCAACCTATCAGCGGGGCCTTGATCTGGGTCCCTTGGTTCTGGGGCCCCTTCGCCTCCGACCGGTATTTTCAGTACGTACGACACCGTGTCCTTTCTTTTCGTGCGTTAGAGCGATCAAGCCACATTGTTGGTTCTAGATTTCTAGGTAACATTGAATTTATAGAAACCTCAACCGGATATTGTTATATAGTGATCAGCTCATCAATCGAGGATCTGTCTTGAGCGTTTACTGAATCTTGGGTGACCGAGACTACGCCCACCGCCGCCGTTCAGCGTATTTCTGTAATCCCAAACAAAAAAACACCGACTCTCTCTCCCCTTCTCTCTTCTTCCTCCCGGACTTTGTCTTCTTCATCTCTTTTCCCCTTTTATCCACTTTACGAAACCCCATTCATACCTTTCTACCGGTAAGCACTGCCTTGTCGATCACCCCTTCCGCATTGCTTTCGCCAAACCCACACCCCTGAGATTCCCAATCCGTCCACAACACGTTTCCCTATCCGCACCCATCTTCCCCCTCCTTACAACTCTCCCTCCGACAACACCCACTAATTCCCACTCAGGTTTCGAGGTACCGCCAACATGGGTCTCACCGTTTCTAAGCTGTTCGACCGACTATGGGGGAAGAAGGAGATGCGTATTCTGATGGTCGGTCTTGACGCCGCCGGAAAGACCACCATCCTGTACAAGCTGAAGCTCGGTGAAATCGTCACTACCATCCCCACCATCGGTCAGTTCGCCCCGGTCCATCCATTCGACTCGTCGCAAGACCGATAAGCCGGACACTCGCAAAACGCAAAACAGGGAGGTGCTGACTAGGCTCCAGGCTTCAACGTTGAGACTGTCGAATACAAGAACATTCAGTTCACCGTGTGGGATGTCGGTGGTCAGGACAAGATCCGTCCTCTGTGGCGCCACTACTTCCAGAACACCCAGGGTATTATCTTCGTGGTGGACAGCAACGATCGCGACCGTATTGTCGAGGCCCGTGAGGAGTTGCAGCGCATGTTGAACGAGGACGAGCTCCGGGACGCTCTGCTCCTGGTTTTCGCCAACAAGCAAGATTTGCCTGTAGGGACATGAACCCGAGATGTGTTCGACCTGATTACTGATTGCGATTTAGAACGCCATGAGCCCCGCTGAGATCACACAGCAGCTTGGTCTCCAGAGCCTGACCCGCCGCGCTTGGGTATGCCCCCAGTCCAGATTTACACCAAATATCACCCCGATTTTTCTTTACTGACCATTTCTAGTTCATCCAATCTACCTGCGCCACTACCGGTGACGGTCTCTACGAGGGTCTTGAGTGGCTCGCCGACACTCTCCGGAAAACGAACCGCGATTAAGCGGGTATAATACCAAGGGGAAGTAGTGTGTGTGTGTATGTAGCAGGGCAAGAGAAATACCACGGGAAATCTGCAAATGATGGATGATGACTATGGAGTTCTTTCGCGAGGCCATGGGAACAATGAATGAACCTTCGATTAGGAGGACGATTCAACCGGTTGTGTGTTCCCTCCACTCTATTTCTCTTCGCTATGCTATTAGCCTCATTTGTTCTTTTTTTTTATTCCTGGCGCCACGTCAAAATTGCTGTTCCTTTACGTCTTTTTTCTATTGTAAACATTCCCAGGGGATTGGAGTATCAGTAAAGAAAAAAAGTGATATAGGAGCCAAGAATGATATGATATATGATAGTAGATTCTGATCTATATGCGTCTAAAGCCTGCTAGGTTACTGTAGGGTTCTCCAAATTTAGCACGTAATATGCGCAATCGCTCATTTCCCAGTTCCGGAGGCTTGGCAGCGCCGAGACTTACGTTTGTGGCCATTTTCCGCTGTTGACGTTCGTATTTGTTTGTCCCTTTCACACCTTGTACCTGGCTATTGTTTAGTCTTATTGCTGTTTTCTTACTCGGTTAATTTCCCCCAGTCTTTGAGTCTAGGCACTTTTAGACCCTCTAGTCTTGGTGGTGTGGCCCGCGCCCGATTGCCTGGCCGACGATCTCGAACCCCCAAACACCAAACGAACATCGTCATCGCGTGCTAGACCAAGACCCCCTTTTTCAAAAACCTACAACTTACCAATTCCTTTCTTATTGTTCTTCTGGCGATTCGATCTGTGCTTAGACCAACTTGGTCTTGGGATTTTATTATCTTGTTTGGTCTCAGGTTAATGCTTTGCCCGCCACTATGACCGTCCAGGCGAGGAGATCCTCCGCGGCCTACAGCAAACCGTCGCCCTACAGAGCACACGACACCGATATCGAAAAACAGCATCTTAATGCCCGCCCCCAACATCACCATTATAACCGCAGTGATGACTCCGAGTCCGACACCGATACCGACAAAGGCCCTGGTTACTCCTCGACTTCTTACCCACCCGCAAGCGGCGGGAGTCTCCGACACACCCACCCCGGTGTGGGCTTTCGCGTCCCGCAACGGATTATGCGATGGCTCTGCTTAACGCTATTTGTATCGCTCATCGTATTTATCCTCACTCTCTTCCGATTCACCATTTCCTCCTCCGTGTCAAAAGTCGCTGTGGAGCTACCTAAAGTTGTCTCGCCAAAACCGCCGACTTGGGAAGGGTTCCCCTTCCTCAATCGTTACCATGGTGGAATCACAAATCTGGTCTCTCGCCACGATAATGTTCCTGAATACCCTGGCAGCGGTATGGATGGAATGCCCGATCCCGTGGAAGAAAACTCGGGAGACAAGCAACTCAACAAGCGGGAGATGAAGCCCAGCATGTCAAGCTCGGTGTTTAATCCGTATCCGGACTACGACTCTTTGGAATACATCAAAAAATACGGCGAGAAGCGCGAGTGCTTCTTGAATAAGGATCGTACAGTCCGAATCCCGGCTCCGCAGAGCTATCCTGGAGTTCCCAAAGGGTTCCCGGAGCCGGTGATGGGCTCGAACGCTATGCTTGGTATCCGCGATGACGTGTGCTTTGACCGATTCGGACGTTTGGGACCGTACGGACTTGGATATGGGGCTAAGAAGGGAGGCATTGGCGCCGGTTTAGAGGGCCACCGCGATGGTGCAGAGCGAGTTTGGGAAGATATTCCCCCGGTAGACTTCCGGCAGGTGGATTGGGCCGATGCGCAACAACAGTGTCGCGCAGCAAACCGCCATCGCTTCAAAGAGCTGCCCGAGCCGCGTTTGAACAAATTTGTCTCCATGCCCGTGGGGATCCCCGAAGTGACCGTGCAGGAACCGGAGGATACCTACAAATCGAAGCCTAAGGTCGGTTCTGATCGCCTACCGAGAACCGCTGTGGTTATCCGGACCTGGCACGACTTCAACTATACCCCAGAGGATATCATGTACATGCGATCCGTGATCTCGGAGCTCTCGTTGATGTCTGGAGGTGAATACACTATACATTTCCTCATTCATGTCAAGAACAATGATTTCCAAATCTGGTCGGATGATGAAACCTACCAGCGCGTGCTTCACGATGCACTTCCGGAGGAATTCCGGGGAATGGGAACCCTTTGGTCTGAGGCGCAGATGGCCTTGATGTACCCTGCTCTGGAGGAAACCTTCACTCGGGGTCTGCCCATCCACGGCGTTTACCGCAGTACCTATATGCCCATGCAATACTTCGCCTTCCAGCACCCGGAATACGACTACTTTTGGAATTGGGAGATGGATGCTCGTTACACTGGTCACTGGTACCATCTCTTCGACAAGGTTAGCGACTGGGCGAGAGCGCAGCCTCGAAAGGGTCTTTGGGAGCGCAACTCTCGCTTTTACGTCCCGTCGGTCCACGGCTCGTGGGACGACTTCCGCCAAATGGTTCGCGTGCAAACAGAGAGCGGCACGAACAGTCCTAACAACATGTGGTCCGTGGTCAAGCCCGATGGAACCGAGAAGGATCGGGATATGAACGGATTGCATCAGCAGGGTGACAAGTTTGTCTGGGGTCCTCTCCGACCTGACGAGCCCGATATCTTCGAGGTAGAAGGTGAAGGCATCCCGCCCACAACCATGGAAAAGGACCAGTACCAATGGGGTGTGGGTGAGGATGCGGATTTGATTGTCTTCAACCCACTGTACGACCCCGAAGGCACGACTTGGCTGCTTCGTGATGATGTAACTGGATACAACAAGGAAAATGGCATGCCCCCACGCCGGACTGCAATCATCACGGCTTCCCGTCTGTCTCGCAAGCTGCTCACAACCATGCACAAGGAGACCGCACTCCGCCACCACAG